>NC_051178.1:216375628-217051628 GCF_013339695.2 Rhipicephalus sanguineus
CAGTTGGCTCCAGTGTCAACAAGAGCGGTAACGTTGTGGCCGTCGAATAGTACGTCGAGGTCACTAGTTCGTCGCTTTGCGTTGAAGTTAGGTCGGCGAGGAGGCGGGGCGTTGCGTTGGGCTGCAGCAGTATAGCTCATTGCTTGCAGCTGCAGCTGCGCCGACTCGGGGATGCCCTGCGACTGCTGGATTTCTTCTCGGACAATGCCTGCGATCGAGGCATCTTGAGGCTGGCACGACGGGAACATTCGATGAAGTTCTTCGCGCACTACGGCCCTTATGTTCTCGCGCAGATCGTCGGAGCCGATAGCTTGAACCACTGCACTGTCTTGGATCAAGCGGCAGTTGTATTGCTGGGTGAGCATTTCAAATGTGCTCTTGATTGTTGTGGCCTCAGAGACAAATTCCTGGACTGTCTTGGGTGGCTTTTTCATGAGCCCAACGAAGAGAAGAGCTCTTGCCTTACTCCTCGCATGAGGAAACGGACCTTCTTCGCCTCAGTCATGTTAGCGTCGGTGTGGCGGAAAAGTCTGGTCATTTCTTCCGCAAAGATTGTCACCTTTTCGTTCAGGAGCTGGACCCGTGTTTCCAGTAATGCAGTGGCCCTTTCCTTTCGCATGACGCTTGTGAACGCTGCGAGGAAACCGGTCCAAAAGATGTCCCACGTTGTCAGGGTAGGCTCCCTGTTCTCGAAGTACACATAGCGTAACTTGTCGTTGATGTCCCAGTTGTGGAAGGCCGCAGTCCTCTCGTATGACTCGAGCCACTTTTCGGGGTCCTCACCTGATGATCCCTGAAAATCGCCAGCTCCCTTGGCTGCTGCATCACGATCGCGGGCGGTGGCGCAGTGGCTGTCACTGTGTCCATTGTCTTCGTCGCCGTGGCTCTTGGCTTGTATGGTAGGAGTCCAAATTGAGGGGGTAGTCCTTTCAGTCTATAGCTTGCTCGACTGTCCCTGATGGTGTTGGTGTCTTCTTCATGAACGGGGCTGGGTTCACAGCTTGAAAGGGGCGTCCTGAACATGATCGTACCCAGCACCTCCACCAGATGTCACGGGGTCGTGACGTCGACGAAGGCAGCAGTCGGCGTGTCGAAGATGAAACTCTTTATTTGGCCGAACCTGTGGCCGGGAAACTGAAAGTCGAACTACAGCAATACACACTGCACACTGATAGCGGCGAGCAGAGCGTCGGCCATCGATAAACTGCTCAGCACTAAGGCGCGTAGGCATTTATACATGCAACATCAAACATTCCAGCCTTATTGCTGGTGGCCACGTTAGTTCTAGAAAAGACACAGCTGTTCGCGTTTCTGCGCTCAAGTCTAGCAGATCATCCCAAAGTAATCTGCAACTTTCCCAGACATTCTGGCGCGGTTTGCGCAAGGCAGTAGTAATGCGTGTAGGGGGGCATTAACATAAAACATAGAAAAAAAGGAGCGTGTGTGGCAATAGTGCATTAGATACGCGAAGACATGAAATTATATTCAGATGGGTGCTGGGACAAAAAAGTGAAGAAAGAGAAAGAAGTGCGTTTGCGCTGTAATTTTAGCCTCAGGAACATGTACCAACTAGAGCCGAATGATATGTTATTTTAGTGACCAGAATCGATGCCCGCAGGGAACGCGAGACGTGGCTTCACACGCCACTGCCAAGTGCCTTCTTTATTTTCTTCTCTTGACGTCGCGCACTATGCGGTTTTGTTTGCCGCCCAAAGGAAGGCGCTGCAGGGTTTTGGGACAACGCGAGTGAAAGAGTCCTAAAGTGGCTTGCGTTCTGCGCATGTGTCCTGGCGGCTCGCAAATTTCCTGAGTCCCCAATTCAAAAACTGTTTTAATTGTGTTTCGCCGGAGTTGGGATGTGCGCCTTCAACTTGTACTTTGACATACAGGGCGTGGTTGGCCGTGCTCGCGTGATTACCTGAGAGGGAGTTTTGCACGTCTTCTGCTTTCACTGCAAAGCTTGCGTTCAAACTACAGACCACACGAAGGTCACTTTGCATGCTGCAGCAGCCATGTTCGTGAAAGGAGTGATCTGCTAGCTATAGAAGAGCCAAAGTAGGGGTTAGTTGAAGTAACAACTGTGAAAGTTCGCGCTCGTCCTATGTATACCTTAGCGTTCTTTTCGTGCCACCTTTGTGTTTGAGCAGCACGCTGCAAGTGTCGAGCTGTGACAGTTGTTAGTTCGCACTCGCCTTGTGTGTTTTCTTTTCCTACGTCATTTGTGCTTCAGCAGCCCACAGCAAGTTTCTAGCTGCTTGCCGTCCTTCCTGTGACATTCAAATTTCTTGCTATCGCATTCATCGCTTCGCCGCTGAGGCGAAACTGTGACTTTCTTTAAGCACGCAGAACTCCTATATTTTGTTCTCGTTGATTTGTGGCAGCGCTGTGAGGTCCGCTGGCCATTCGGCACTTGGTCATTCAGCACTTGGTCGAACGCTCTGCCAACAAGTGCGGATCAGCCTCTCCATGGCCTCTCCTTAAAGGGGTCATGAAGCACCCCTTGGGCTTGTTGAAAAAACACAACCTGCGGTAAGCTGACATGGCTATGAACTGCTCTGCAAAATATTACAGTCGTGCGCGCCGCGTAAAGGCCACAAGCGGAGCGCGAAGTTGCCATTTCCTCAGGCGCCCTCTTTTCAAACAGAGGCCGGTTCTCACTCTCGTCGGTGGGCGGGGCATCTGCACGTTGACATCGTGGAGACATAGCATGCTTATTGGCTGATAGCCAGATGAAATGCGCTTCTTGCCACAAGGTGCCGCCACTTGCCCGCGCCGCACTCCTCAGTCTGCTAACTTTACACGGTAGCCACACTCGCTCATGCGAATCACAGCGGGAGAGTGATCGTGTTTCACGAAGCGCGCTGACGTAACTTCTTACCCCCGTGCCATCCCTCCCTGTCTAGCTTCCAGTGCACTCGTCGGCACGAGAAAAGAGAAAGCACTGAGAGCGTGCGCCAAACCCCTGTAACTCCGCTGATTCTTGACGGATTCGAGAAATTTTTGCAGCAATCGATTCGGGAGGCAGTAAACTCCGATACTAAGGTCATTAGATCATTACTTGGAAAAGTGGTTCATGACCCCTTTAAGGAGACGCTAGCAGACGATTCCGCAACTGCACCTAACAAAGAATGCCGGGCGCACCCAGTGTTGCCGAAGCCCCAAGCATTAAGAATATCCTCTCTTGTGCATGAAAAACATCCGTAAACAGTGGGCAGGTGCTCGAGCCGATGTTTCGACAAGTGGACTTGCCTTCTTCAAGGCTGGAATTGATTTCCTCCCCTCCTCTGTGCAGGCACGAAGCATACTGCCATGATGGCTCCTTCTTGGGAACCATAAGTGCCGACGACTTCACTTAACAACAGCAATCCGACCTTGAACTCAGAGGCCTTATGGAATACCTCCAAGGCAAGACCGCCGTCGTTCTGAAAGTATTCAAGCGAGTACTGGCATCATTTTTCTTACGCAGTGGCGTTCTCCAAAAGTACTTCGCACCACTTCGAGCCAAGTACCTTCTTGTGGTGCCTTCAGCATTGTGACCAGAAGTCCTCCAGGCACCTCGGTGTTTCCTGAATGCTGGCAAGAACACAGGAAAAGTACTGCTGGCCGGGCTTTGCCGCCGACGTCACCAGCTACATAAGGACATGCAGAGACTGTCAGCGGCGCAAGACACCGACAATAAGACCAGCAGGCTTTCTTCAGCCAATCAAGACACCTCAGCGACCGTTCTAGCAGATCGGGATGGACCTCCTGGAACTGTCCCCAACATCAACTTGCAGTAATAAGTGGATCGTCGTAGCTACAGACTACCTGACCCACTACGCCGAAACACGGGCCCTGCCCAAAGGCAGTGCCGCCGAGGTATCCAAGTTTTTCGTTGAGAACATCGTCCTACGTCATGGAGCCCCAGAGGTCCTCTTCACAGACAGAGGTACCGCCTTTACTGTGGACCTAACTCAGGCGATTCTGAGATACAGCCAGACAAGCCACCACCGGAGCACTGCCTACCTCCCACAGACCAATGGCCTCATCAAGCGGCTAAATAAGACCATCGCCGACATGCTGGCCAAGTACGTCAACGTCAAACACAAGCCCTGGGATGCCATCCTTCCGTACGTGACCTTCGCATACAACACCGCCGTGCAAGAAACAACGCAGATGACACCCTACAAGTTGGTCTACAGAAGGAACCCGGCAACGACGCTCGATGCCATGTTAACCAACGTCCCTGACGAAAACCTCGACGTCACTGTTTACCTATAGCGCGCTGAAGAAGCCCGACAACTCGCCCGGCAAGGCATCAAGAATCATCAGATGACTGGGAGCCGCTGTTACAATCTTCAACGACGCTTCGTGGAATACCAGCCAGGCTACCATGCTTGGGTCTGGACGCCGATACGCCGACGTGGACTCAGTGAAAAATTTCTTCGGTGATACTTCGGGCCATACAAGGTGCTTCGACGTCTCGGCGCTCTAGACTACGAGGTCATCCCGGACGGCATTACGAACTCCCAGCGACGCCACGCACGACCCCAAGTCGTCTATGTCATGCACCTTAAGCCGTTTTTTACGCGTTAGCCTACCCGTGGACTCTACTTTGTGTTTTGTTATTGTAATTTATTTGTGTATGCACTAGTTCTTTTTCCCCTTCTATGTTCTGTCACAAGCCTCGGGACAATGCTTCTTCAGCTTCTTCAGAAAGGGGCAATGCCACGCGCGCTTCTTTTGCTATGTTTATGTAACTGGTCCGGTACACGTGTAATCGCTGTCTTGCGCAAACCGCGCCCGAATGGCTGGGAACCTTCCAGCTCATTTCAGAATCTTCTTATAGCCTTGAGCGCACAAACGCAAACAGTTGAGTTCATTCTGGAACTAACGCGGCCACCAGCGATAAGGCTCCAATGTTCAATGCCGCATGTATAAATGCCAACACGCCTTACCACTGAGGAGTTTATCGACGGCCGACGCTCTGTTCGCCGTTATCAGTGTGCAGTGTGTATTGCTGTAGTCGGACTTTCTTTTCCCGGCCAGAAAAAGAGTTTCATCTTGGACACGCCGACTGCTGGCTTCGTCGATGTCACAACCCCGTGACAATATACACATGAGCGCTAAGGAAATCAGTTCCGACCTTGAAGAAGGCAAGTCCACTTGTCGAAACGGCAGCTCAAGCACCTGCCCACTGCTTACGGATTTTTTCATCGCAAGCTTTTACCTTCTCTTTCCGGCCGTTTTCTGGATCTGTATTGTGCATGCATTTTGAGAATAAGATTTGATTCCATTTATGCAAAAATGGGACATGACTGACTTCAGAATAAACAGATCTTTAGTTACTTGCTATTAAGATTAATTACTGAAACTAGCACAAAACAATGAACCACATCTCTTTCTTTCTTGAAATATAATATCAACTGCCTTGAAACAACGCTGTGTAAATTTGACACCATTTGCAGACAGTCCATCGTAATTTACACAGAAGAGGATACACTTCAAGTAATTTCCAAAAGACAGCAGAGATGACAATCAGAAGGGCACAGTTTTTATACTGATGACTTAGAGTAGTCATTGCTCCAGTAAAACGTGATGCTTCAAGTTAACTTGGAGTCTGTAACTTTAAGCTCTTTATATATTAGTCAAATTCTGCAATTAATGAAATTTTGTTGGCAACCACATTACCAATTATTGCACAAATTCCAATATTTTCTGCTTTTTAGCTTGTTCCATAATATGTTTTTCTCAAATCTCCTATTGTTCATAAATTGGAACCGTTAATCAGTCTTGGGCAGTAACTAGTTACTAGTAATGTGTTACCGGTAACTAGTTCCTTTTTTCAGTAACTTGTAACGGTAACTAGTTACTTTTAAGCTAGAGGAACTTGTAACTGTAACACTGTTACTTTTTTACACAGTAACTGTAACGGGAAATACCGTTACAGTTACTACTGTTTTTATAAAGAATTATGCATAGAAGCAGACGTTAAATGCCGACATTAAACGATTTCACCATATCCTCTCCACCATTCAACTTTCCAAAATAAGGCTCCCCTCACAGTTTAGGAGAGGAGGTCGCTAAGAGGATTACATTCCCTGCAGAAGATCGAGGTCGACGCTTCATCTTTAACGCAACTTCAAGTTTACTTGTAAACTAGATATCGTAGATCAGTCACATTGCAACTGAACAGCTTCGTAATTCACGTCCATTTTTTTTCAGCACATATATCTTTTTTTCTTTCACTTAAGCTTCTGGCTGTGTTCTTGATGTACCGGTGGAGCATTAGGATGCCTAGTTTGTAGTCTCCTTCGTCCATGGCTCCGAGCTAATCGTGTTTGACAGGCGGCTAAAAAGCAGCAGCACGCGAAGCAGCTGAGAACCAGCAATACCGTGAACTAGATCAGCAATTTTTTAAAACCTCTTTGGAACTGATTGTAAAGGTTTACTTCGACTTAACTCTACAGTTATTAACAAAATGATGTAGACGTTTGACCTCCTGTGCAGGTGGCATCCTCAGGTTGTAGCAAGGTGATGCACTGCGACTAGCGAACCACGATTCCAAGAGTTTTCTTCTCCCCACCTTCGTCCACTAGCCAGCGTCGTCTCATTGTTTAGATCAAAGCAATGCGCTGTTGTCCAGCAGTGCCAAACAAGCCCCGCCTTTCTCAGAATGTGTTGCATGGGTTGCTTTAGCAACATCCCGTTTTTCCTGCCTGTTTCAGCGATGTACACGGCGCAGTCCCCGCATTGTACTTGTAGATGATCCCGCTCTGATCGTCCGCAGGTGTGTGGTCTTTGGGTTTCACCCACACGTCCCAAGGTATAGCGGGGCTTAAAAACCGTTTGCATGCCCAGCGCACGCAAAGCTCTCCGAACAGGGTCTCAAACCTTGAACAAAGGGAATAGGCACAATCGACGTTGTCTTCACTCATGACGTACTCCTTGTTCCTCTTCGCATGCATTTTTGGGTATCGTTAATAAACGCTCTAGGATACTGTCGTCGTTCCAGTGCATCAACCATGATTTCCAGTTCTAGTATCCCAGGACTTCTATTGCTGCGACAAAATGAGGTGTACACAACGACTACTCGTGTTGGGCCCCGTTTTAAGTTTTCTTCGTCTTCGGGTTTTATCAAGTGCAGTTTTGACTACCCGCATGCCTTCGTACGTTTTTATTAAATAAATTCTAGCATTTGCTTTGTGATCGATTACTTATTTTTTACAGTAACGGAAAAGTAACAATGTTACTTTTTCACAGTAACTGTAGCAGGTTACTTTGGAAACTCTGTAACTCTAACTGTAACAGAGTTACTTTCTTGGTTTAGGTAACTGTAACACTTACTTTTTACTGGTAACATGCCCATGACTGCCGTTAATGCTTATTTACTTATTGAAATATTAAACATCTTGTCTTTCCAGGAGCATTACCCTGTTCTATGTTTAGTAGATATGCATACTCATTTTTGTTCAGTGTGAACATGTGCAGCAGCTCTGTATCATTCATTTGTACATGATAAGTGTAGGTCAGCACTTTTGTTGTGGAGTCATGTTTAACCTCCTCAATACTGGACCCAGCACACAACGGTGTAAGCCATTTGAAGAGAGGTCCTGAGCCCCCAGGCTGAGGGGGCACCCCTTGGGATTAACATCTCAAACATCACATTTGAGTTGCTTGACAGTTTACTGCTCTCCTTAAAACCACCTCTGGAATCTTCTAATGAGCACAAACAAAGTACAAAAGTGAAAGCTGCTTATCGTTTCAAAAGGCACCGCAGAGCACAAGCTTTCTGAAAAGCCATGGGTAACTTCCGACGTGCCGCAAATGCTTGTTATTCTAGGCTCACAAAATGGAAAGTAAATAAAGAGTCCTCGATGAATTACCGTAATTTACTTATTCGATGGAACCCATTGATAATGAAGTATGAATGCGATCGTACGAGTAGGATCGTGTTCCTTTTTTTTTTTTAGATCACTGGTAAACACGAACATGCTTACAAGAAGGATTCCAAGGGTAAATCCTGGGAGGCTATTTCTAACTGTATACACAATGGGGAATGAAGCTGAAGTTAAAGAAAAGTTGTACGTTTACACGTTATAACAAAAAAGTGCTAGCATTTTCATTTGATGGTTTCACACGAATGACGTACTAGCTAGAAATATGCTAGAGCCTACCTACGATTTACATTCAGAAGGTAACATCGCCAACGCACGTTTCTATTAGTAGCTGCTTAGTGCCCTTAGGTCAAGTGCCCTGATCTGCCCCAAGGCACTTTTTTTTTGGAAAGCATGATTTTGGTTTTTATATAATTAAATATAAAATCTAGATTTATAAAAACCAAGAAGGCAATATGTGGTCCCCACTTGGGATTTTTCTGGTTTTACACCACCTTAGGTGTAAAAGCGAAACACCAGCTTAGGTGTGTCGCTGGTAAGCTTGAGGGGGCTGGTTCGATTCCCAGGCGCCACTAATCGATCTTCAAGGGCGGTGAAGTGCAAAAACAGCCATGTCCATCCCCATGGTGTGCCTTCTAATAATACCGTGGCTCCAGCACATAAAACTCCAGAATTTATCTAATTTCACTTATTCAGCAATAAGGAGTTCTCAATTTTGCCAACCATATACAGCGATAGACGTTAAGTAACATTTGAACGCTTGGTGTAGCTTTGATTGGCCATGCCAAAGGAACTGAGATTACGAGAGACACCGAAGCGGAGGGCTCTGGAACCACCTGGTGTTATTTAAACATGCACTTACATCGCACAGTACATGAGCAGCTTGCCTCCATCGAAACGTGAACACCACGGCCATAACTGGTCCCGCGTCTTTTGGGCCAGCAGCCAAGCACCATAATTACTAAGCCACTCTCATCGCCACTGGTGAAATTTCCTAAGCATGGAAATCCGTAACCACGATAAACATGGTTTTGTCTCTCACTGATGCCCTGAAGGAATATACCCACCAGCCACATTTCACAATTATTTGCAAAAGGCTAGCAAGGTATTCACAAGCTCGGTAGCTAGAGGGTACTAAAGAGAAAAATGATTTTTACAGTAAGTTACTTTTTCACGATACCAAAAGCACCACTCTTGACACGATGAGATGCTTGGTAAGTGAGAATGTGCGCAAAAACAAATTGCAGATGGCAATGGAACCTTGACATCCCCATGGCATCACAGGTTTTGACGGCACTTACTGGGACCTATAGTCGGATACAGAAGTCCAACAAGCCAATGGGCCTGCACTCTAGACTGTCGGAGTGGGACTATTTCTTTAGTTGCAGAGGCGATCAACTGCCATGCATCAATCATCTGGCCTCTCCCGAGTTCCCAAGTTGCACATGAATGAAGAAGGTGACTTTTCAAGGGCTCGTGTTTCCTTTGTTAGACACAATATTAATGAGAACTAACAGACAATAATGCCAAGGAAACTATAGGAGATGTTATTTGTAGTAATTAGGATATAAAGGTGAAGAAAGTAAAGTGGACAAAAAGATAACTTGCCAAGGGTCTCGTTCTGGCAGACTTGATGCCTTCAGGTACTATGCGAGGGATTATTGGTCAGCTGCCAGCTCGTAAAAAGATCACGTGTTACGTGACGCCAACAGGCATAAAAAGAGTGTTCCGCACTCGCCGCCATGGCTGCGATCAGCGTTGACTAACACTCCCAGGTTTAAAATGTACTGTACTGAATGCGAATGACGGACGCTCCGCTGTTATGAAAGGGGAAGACGACAATCGGTGACTGTGGTTGTCGCTCTCGCTCGTGCTCGCTGGTAGCCTGACCTGCCTTGCAAGAAGCCTTCCGCGACGCAACGTGTAAAGTTGCTCGAAGCACAACACCCCCATTTGAAGTGGTGGAGGAGCCGGGGTTCCCATCATCCTGGAACTTCACAATCGGATGCTACCATCACCTTTCAACATGACTGCACCTGGCCCTTCACAAGCTGCTGCCACCACAACGACAGTCTTCTGTACTGGCGTGCAACGGCAACGCGACCCGCCCGTATTTCACGGCAATGACAAGCACGACGTCGAGGATTGGATCGTTGAGCACAAACTCGTAAGCGCTTCCAACAAATGGGATGACTGCGACAAGCTCACCAACGTGCGCTTTTACCTAGCTGATGTGGCCAGCCTCTGGTTTAAAAACCATGAGGCTGACATCACCACCTGGTAGACCTTTAAGGCAACCATCACCGAGGTCTTCGGTCGTCCCGCCGTGCGCCGGCTTCGCGCGGAACAGCGTTTGCGTAGCCGAGTCCAGCGCCGGGACGAGACGTTTACGAGCTATATCGAAGATGTCTTGTCCCTATGCAAGCGTGTCGACCCATCTCTCGCCGAAATGGACAAGATAAAGCACATCATGAAAGGAGTCGACGACGACACATTTCAGATGCTTGTCGCTCGGAACCCTCAGACTGTCACCGACGTGGTCCAGCTCTGTCAGTCGTACGACGAGTTGCGAAAGCAGCGTGTCTCGACGCGCCACGCTGCCGAGGCTACAGCTGAGGTTTCCGCCCTTGTCGATGACGTCGCTGCTGATCACACCGTTTTACTGCCATAGATGAAGCAGTTCATCCGTGAGGAAGTTGCGCGTCAACTTTCCCTTGTCGCCCAATTACCTGAACCAGTGACATTGGAACCACATCTTCGTCAGGTCATTCAGGCGCAAGTCGCGCAGGCACTACCACCATCACCGCCTGCCACTACACCGCTGACTTACGCGGCCGTCGCTGCCCGACCACAGGCTCCATCTGTTTCTGGCGCCTACCGGGCCACCGGGTCCTTCTACACGACGCCGCCGCCGCACACACGCACGATGGTACCCCATCCTACTTCGCCCTCCGGACCTTCTGTCGTTAGCCCATGGCGCACCTTTGATAATCGGCCGATATGTGTCGCGTGCGGTTTGGCAGAGCATATAGCCGCTACTGTTGACATCGCAGCTTCCAGTCTCAGGGCGGTCTGGCTTCCTCCAATTATCAGGCTGCCCAGCATTCCCAACGACTTTCTTCGGCTGTCACTGACTCGTTTTCCCCTCGACGCCCTTTCGACTCACGCCGTTCGTCTTCGCCCCGTCGCCGATCCATCTCCCCCATGCTTCGACGACCTAGCCCTGCACGAGAGGAAAACCGACAGCCGCAGTTCCGGAAGCAAGAACTGCATTGTCGTCGAACTCTGCAAGGCCTCCTCTTCATCTGCCCAACGAAATTGATATAGTAGTAGAAGGTATCGCCGTACGTGCACTTGTCGACACAGGAGCCGTAGTTTCTGTCATTAGTGAGAAACTGTGCCGCAGTTTGAGAAAAGTGACCACACCGCTTACGAATCTTGCCCTGCGTACAGCGACATCGCATTACATCCCGCCTTCGGCTCAGTGCACAGCTCGTGTTGTGATTCAAGATGTTCGGTATGCCGTTAAGTTTGCTATTCTTCCGCGATCATCCTACGACGTCATTCTAGGATGGGATTTTCTTTCTGCCCATCAGGCCCTCGTAGACTGCGCTCGTGCTGAACTCCGTTGTCGAGTCCGTGCCCTGACCTCGACGACCGCAGTCCCCCTAAAGTGTTTGCCGCAGCTGACGCCCAGATCGCGCCTTTGTCCGCCGTCATAGTGCCTGTGTTTTCGCCTGCTGCCACTAACTCTACTGTTTTGTTTCAGCCATCTGTAACGAGTGCGCGTGACTGAACCTTCATCCTCCCGTTTGCAGTCATCAAATTTTGCAATGGTTCTGCGGCACTGTCACGAATTTCGGGTGGCCCGGTGCGATGGACTCAATCAATGACTCGGTTATTGGCAAACAACATTTATCACACAAAGCCACGGCACCCCAAAAATATAGATATACAAAAAAGACAAGTAACAATAAGCAAACTTACTCTTCAATCTAAGCATGAATCCTTCTCACAGTTCTATCTCGTGCTAACATAGCTTCATCAGTCTAGCATCGAGATCGCTGCTTCATTGCGCCGCTCTTACTCGATTCTTTCGACACCGCAACACCGCTGTGCTTAATTCCAGTCATTGTCGGTCTCCTACGCGATCCACCTTCGACTATCTTGTGTGACGAGTTAGCCGCCGCCTGTCAGGTCGTCGTCCACCGAGGCTTGACTGCTAGACCCGTTAGGCCTAACGTCGTCATCGATTCCTTCGCCCCGCATGGCGTTCCATCGCTGACGTGGCCCTCCGGGGACTGCCTTCGGTGGCTTGCTTCGGAAGGGGTCTTGCGCCGGGAACGTCCGTACTTGCGGGGCGCAGCCACTGCATCGCCGAGGTGCCTTGCTCGAACGTCGTCGATCTTGCCGGCCTCACCTCGGGACGCCCGCGTCACCGTCCACAGACCCGAACGCCCGTCGCTGCCGTCGCCAGTGCGTCTGCTGGCGATGCGACCTTCCTTCGCCGAGCCCACACAGACAATCCCAGCTCATTCCTCTTCGTTCTCCTTCATGGCTCGGTTCGCGTGCCTCGAGCTCTGTCGAATATTCCGAGCACGCGCTCGTGCCGCTTCTGTTTTGAGAACTTCGTCATCATCGTTTTTTCGCCGCCTGGCACTCACTCGTGACAGGCACTTTACATGTGCAACGTCTCTGCTGTCCCGTCTCTTGTACTACGCGGCGAATGTCTGGGGAGCCTCACTACTTTTGCTGACAATTTCGATGATACAACACTTGGAGACACGGCATCATTACTGCCTTGTGCCATCACTTCTGCAACTGACACAGCTGCTCCTATGGACGTATTCTGCAAAGCCGTCGATTCCCACCTTATGCCTGTGCAGAAGAAACAGCTTGTCCAACTCCTCCAGTGTTTTCAAGCCTCCTTCGACCACGACCAGCCTTCTTTAGGTCGAACGTCAGCAGTTGTCCACCGTATTGATACCGGTCAACATGCACCACTGCGACAGCGTTCATACCGTGTGTCGACTTCTGAATGCCGTGTCATCGATCAACAGGTAGACGATATGCTAAAGCGTGGAATAATTGAGCCATCCAGCAGCCCCTGGGCCTCTCCAGTTGTGCTGGTAAAGAAAAAGGACGGATCCATCAGGTTCTGCATGGACTACCGCCGTCTCAACCGTATCACGCGCAAGGATGTATATCCTCTACCGCGCATCGACGATGCCCTAGACTGCCTACAGGGTGCAGAATTCTCTTCCTTAGATCTGCGCTATGGCTACTGGCAGGTGCCCATGGCAGAGGCCAATCGCGAAAAAACGGCTTTTGTTACGCCTGACGGCCTTTACGAATTTACAGTCATGCGCTTTGGCCTCTGCAACGCGCCTGCCACTTTCAAGCGTACGATGGACACGATCCTTCGAGGCCTCAAGTGGAATATTTGCCTTTGTTATTTAGACGACATTATCATCTTTTCTACCGATTTCGCGACCCATTTAACCCGCCTCGAGCAATTTCTTGCTTGCCTCTCCGCTGCGGGACTGCAACTGAACCCGAAGAAATGCCACTTTGCCGCTCGGTAGCTTACGATCCTAGGGCATGTGGTTTCGAAGGACGGTATTCTCCCTGATCCCACCAAACTAACAGTCGTTTCAGTGTTCCCAAAACCAACTACTATGAAACAGCTCCGAAGCTTCATCGGCCTTTGCTCCTATTTCCGGAGCTTTGTCCGCAACTTCGCTACCATCATTGCTCCTTTGACCAAGCTCCTCGCTGGCTCTAGTGATCTTTCGGCGTGGTCTCCCCCTTGTGACGATGCTTTCGACGCACTGCGCCGCATCCTCACGTCACCTGCTATTCTGCGACACTTCGACCCATCTGCACCCACTGAGACCCACACAGATGCTAGCGGTGTCGGGCTCGGTGCTATTCTTGCGCAACGGAAAGATGGCTTCCAAGAGTACGTCGTTGCCTACGCAAGCCGAAGTCTTACCAAAGCCGAAAGCAACTATTCTGTCACCGAAAAAGAATGCCTTGCCATTATTTGGGCGATAGAGAAATTTCGGCCTTACGTGTACGGACACCCATTTGACGTAGTGACTGACCACCATGCCCTGTGTTGCTTGTCGTCACTAAAAGATCCAAGTGGTCACCTTGCCCGATGGGCGTTACAGCTCCAAGAATACGATATCCGCGTGGTGTATCGCTCTGGCCGCAAGCATTCAGACGCAGACGCCCTCTCCCGTTCACCCCTGTCTCCTGTCTCTGCCAGCTTCACACATACTACCTGCGATACCACCGCCCTCACCATCTCCGACATGACCTCTGAGCAACACAAGGATCCTCGGCTTGCTTCCATTTTAGACGTTCTGTCTGGTCGGACCCCTTCTCCATCTTCTCGGATATTGCATCGGCAAGCCGAGCACTTCACCACTCGCGAAGACGAGCTGTACCGCCAAAATTACACACCCGGCGGCCATAAGTGGTTACTCGTCATTTCGCGTCACCTCCGGTCCGAAATTTGTTCTACGTTCCACGACGACCCACAATGCGGCCACGCAGGTTTCCTTAAAACTTATTCTCGGATCAGGCTTCGATATTACTGGCGTGGCATGTACCGTTTCATTCGACAGTACGTTCGGACATGTTCCACATGCCAGAGACGCAAGACTCCCCCTCAACACACCACCGGCGCCTTGTTACCTTTGCCATGCCCTGCCCGACCGTTCGACCGTGTCGGCATCGACATCTACGGTCCCCTTCCCAGCACTGCAGACGGTAACCATTGGATAATCGTTGCCGTCGACCACCTCACACGGTACGCCGAAACTTCACCCCTTCCTTTGTCTACAGCAAAAGACGTGGCCACTTTTATTCTCCACAATCTCGCCCTTCGTCATGGCACCCCTCGAGAGTGCTGAGTGATCGCGGTCGTGTGTTTCTCTCGGATGTGATCACAGCATTGCTGCGTGAGTGCCGCGTCGTGCACCGCACCACAAGCGCCTATCACCCTCAAACCAATGGGATGACAGAACACTTTAACCGTACTCTCGGTGACATGCTGTCGATGTACATCTCGTCAGACCACTCCAATTGGGATCGAGTACTACCGTTTATTACTTTCACTTATAATACCGCCATTCAAAGCACTACTGGGTTCTCCCCATTTTTCCTCCTTTACGGACGCGAGCCTTCTTGTACTATGGACACTATTCTTTTGTACCGACCCGATGCCTCAGAGTCTACAACTCTATCCCAAGCAGCTACATATGCTGAAGAATGCCGCCAACTTGCATGCTCATTCACAACACAAGACCAGGGGCACCAGAAGCACCACCACGACGCGTCCACTAGCACTACTTCCTACGATCCTGGCTCGCTCGTTTGGCTGCGTGTGCCATCTACTACTCCTGGCCTTTCCACCAAGCTGGTCCCCAAGTACCACGGTCCATATCGTGTACTTCAGCAGACTTCGCCGGTGAACTACCTCATCGAGGCACTGGAACCGTCTTCTGACCATCGCCGCCGTGGCCAGGAAATCGTTCATGTGTCCAGACTCAAACAGTGCTACGATCCTCCTGTGTTTTCTGGCCCCTAGGTCACCAGGATGGCTCCTTATTGCGCGGGGAATAATTGTACTGAATGCGAATGATAGACGCTCTGCTGTTATGAAAGAGGAAGACGACAATTGGTGACTGTGGTTGTCGCTCGCTGGTAGCCTGACCTGCCTTGCAAGAAGCCTTCCGCGACGCAACGTGTAAAGTTGCTCGAAGCACAACACCCCCATTTGAGTACATATATACCCCATGAAGTGGACAGGAGGATGACTGCCGTCGTAGCTCAGTGGTAGAGCATAGGACGCCTTATTCGAAGGTTGCAGGTTCGGTCCCTGCCGGCGACAGGTTATCTTTTCGTCTGCTTTACCTTCTTCACACTTTATCCTAATTACAACAAATAACATCCTCTATACTTTCTTTGGCATTATTGTCTGTTAGTTCTCATTAATATCAAGTTGCACATAGTTATTCATTGGCAACAACCAAGTATATTGTCCTCTACGGGAGCCAGAAACCCGAAGTTTCAGGAAACTTTGTTGAGCCAATGTGGGTGACTTTGAAATCACCCTGACATTCATGTGCACAATTATCAGAATGAGATTTAATACTTAAATTATGACCTTCATATTTAATAAAGCTATGATAGTTACATTCATGAAAGTTTTCAAAAAATAACTCATCAGTTTAAACTGATTCACTGTTGCACTTTACAAGGGGCACTAAACTACACACCCCATACATGAATGAAGGTGAGTAAATCAAATATCCAGGCCATCTTTCCAGCACCCCACAAACTGCGTAGGGAAGGCTACAATTCTGTCAAGAATGTTACAAAGGGTCTGCCCTTTCTCGTGGTAGATTCCGACGGACGGAACAACTTTATTCAGGTTTCTGTTGTTCATCTGCACGCCACTTAACGAATGCGCCATCGTCGGCAGAGGCCGCGGAAAGCTCACAAGAGAAAATAGTCGAGGCTCAGTCGGGAGACTCGGTGTGCTAGCTAATGAGAAAAAGAAGCTGCACTTTTGAAACATGCGCGGCAACGCAGCAATGCGATACGTAGCGTTATATGGGGCACGCGTGGGAATGATTTCCCCCTCCCGTCCCTTTTCTTTATTCATCATGCTCAACTTTTTGTAACAAAACGACGGCCGCGCAGGAATGATACAACAGGCGTGACACCGAGAGATCAAGAAAACACAAGCGCCGTCTTTTTGTCGTCTCGATCGTTTGCTCCTGTGTTTGCATGATTGCGTTATTTTATCATGAACCAACTCACTCGGTCGTTCTGATGGCGTTCGAGCGCGGCGTTTGTCAAACATAGCGCACTAATTTTGCTCGGCGCACCAGACGCGATGCTTCCAGAAACAGCTCGCGTTTTGCTTTTCCTTTTTGCGGATCATCACTGCGACAGTACAAATGTTCACCGCTTTAGTTAAATGGGCGCTTCCAGCGAAATGCATACGTAGTATGAGCGTAGCTGCAACTCACCTCCGACCATTTTTCGCAACACTCGCCACAGCCGTGCGACTTGTCCATTGTTGATCACCTTGATTAAACCCTGATCATTAACATTACAGAGCGTTTACAGATTAGTTACTGTGCACGTGGGCTTTGTTTACACTCATCTACGCTCATCCTTGCGACGAAGGTAGTGAGTCCAGACCACAGGATAAACTCCAGCTTTATTCTGCAGACCAGACTACAAAATAAAGTACAGCGTTATTTTGTGGACCACAATAAACTTGCGCGCTGTAGTACTACCTGGTACAACTAGAGTGTACTAGAATATCTCCAGTACTACAGTGAGTACCATAGCTACAGCCACTGATCTTCACTAGGTCAGTGGCTACAGCTAACTACTGTAGCTACAGCGCTAGAACGTAGCTAGAACTCTGCCCTTGCTTGTCCCTTCCCCAACTTGCGGCGAAAGTAGCGGCGGCGCTGCCATCGCCCAATCCTCCCACTTGGTTTGCTCGGCGGTATGGCCAGCATCTCATTTGGTCGCGAAATGCCAAAAATACAGCGTTTAAACCTTTGTTACGCGCCAGGTTGCACAACTGGATATCCACGTCTGCAACAAAGTTGCAAGTTATCCCTTTTTAAGGCCCGGAAAGACCAAGAACGACGACTTCTTTGGGAGCGGAACCTCCATCGGCTTGACAAACCGCTTGACGCCGATTGTGCTGCGTGCGAGTTACATTTCGAACAACATTTCATTGTCAGTGATGCTACCGCTGCGCCAATTGCGCCAGACTGCGCCAAAGTGCCCTGGCTGCTACAACCTGCTACATTTCCTCAAAATTTGGCGATTCTGCGCCAAGCTTGCGCCAAGGGGGTGTACTCTAACTTTCAGAAATGAAACTAACTACATGAGGTTCCCCCATTGAGAGCGACATCGCGCTGTACGCAGACCACGCAGACGTACGCGGACGTTCTCCATAAGAGTGATGAAAATGGAGCGGATCTGTTTACAACAGACATTCGGATATTACATACCAATTTGCGGCGTTATGTCGACCTCCGTATTAGTTCCATTGATTGAGCTTCGTTTACAACGGATTCTGGTACAACGGACATAAGGTCCGTTCGATTCGCCTGCACCACCGGAACCAGTTCACGAGACCTTTCCATTCGTTTCAGCAGTGCAGCAATGGCGGCATAGAGTTAATGGCGGCCTCTGAACCACGCCATTCGTTTCAAAAGGTGCAAGAGTGGTGCAGTTCACGATTTTCCTGCACCCTCTGTCATGACGGTGCGGCTTGGTGCAGTCTTGCGCGTGCGCAGCTGAGCAGACGACGCAGCATTCAGACGTAGGCGCTCTACACACCTGAGACGTGTTTTGCCAAAGTGTTTGCGCCTCATAGACTGTCCACGTGCCGTGTACCGCCTGTCAACGTTCCGTGGACGACGTAAACTGAACGAACAAAAATAAGGTCTGCACCATGTCGGCCCCTCGTCATTCGTTTCTAGTGAAGCACCGTGCCTGCACCACTGAACTCCCTGCTGAACAATTTCTGAACTTCTCGTGCACTGCCGTGAACCGGTTCCGATTGGTGCAGGTGAATCGAACGGACCTATACACATTTTCAAATTCTCACGCCAGGGGGGCGCCATATTGAAATGCGCGCCGCCTAACGTGCAAGAGTGGCGAAATCACCATCTTGGGCTGCGCGTACTCGAACCGGCGCTGCGCGCTATCCATTGGTGTGAGATCTCTGCTAAAGCCCGTGTTTGCTGATTTTTCGTTTCTTTAGACTGTTTTGTTTCATATCGTCGCTGCCACTGACCGATTCGTCGCTGTCTGAACCGCTCAGCGGCGCGCATTCGCGCTTGCAACGCAAGAATGAGCTCCGCGTCTGCGAACGGCAGTGCTTCGTCGTCGGTACCAGTAGCAGCAAGCGTAGTAGAAGGTCGATCACGGCGTGAAGTGTTAATAATCGATAACTAGAATGTTCTTGCAGCTGTCTACCGATTTCCTTTATTGGCGTACTAAACGTCTACGGATCATTCATCAGTTTCAACCTCCGCGCATACTCGTTCGCGGCGCCTAAGTTTGTCAGCTGTAAACTGCAAACACCGCACAATTCTTCTTCAGAGATACCTTGACCTACATTCACCCCAACGACGTCGAAGACTAGGTCGAGGACACGTGTGAGTGGCCAGAAATACGGCGAGTGAACATTGTTAATATATCGTTGAGGCGAATGTGTGGGGTCTTTGCCAGGTGTGCAACTACGAGGCACTGGAGTCGCACAACTACGTGCAGTCTGGCTGGGTGGGTCAGTCACTGGAGCACATTGTGAAGGAAAAAGTCGTGCTGGTGAAGGGGAATGTGACACTGTCGCAAGCCGTGAACAGTAGGCCCCATCGCGCGTGGGTTGCCGCGAGGCCCTCCGGTGAAGTACGGCGCGCGCAGGCTGCACATGCGTAACCGGACAAGGCGGAGTTTGCAGCCGTGTCGGCCGCTGTATTACGGACGATATGAAGTACGAATCCGTAACATTCTTACGAGTTACTAGGTGAGTCATCAGTGGCTTGCGTACCTTCCTATCCAGGATGCTGCACGGGAACGTTGTTCTCGTCGGTTTTCTTGCCGCCAACGAAATACCGGGAAGAGAGGCGTGACGATGGCGACACGCGGAAGTTCTTCCGATTTACTGAAGCCACCCACTGCTGCCGCAATTCAGGCGACGAAGGAAAACGATGCAGCGCGAACATGCCACACTTGCACTCATCGCGTGGCGTACTGTGCTGCGGACACACGATTGCACCTAAAATATTGCTCTTCTGCTACTTGTTCGTTCACTCGTACCCGACACAGTGATGGCCAGATGACTTGCTATGCGAATGCAGTAAATTTTCTGCCATGATAGTCACTTCGTATCGGAGACGGGCGCACAACACAGTCACACAAACGCGTACCAAAGCAACACAAACACGGCAGTGGCGCAGCCCAAAGCACGATGGCAACACTGAGCGCATACCCTCTACCCCTGCAGCTGACTGGTTCGAGGCTGTTCCTATAAAATTTCAGGCCAGCAAGGCTGTCAGGACTCCTTTAGAGCGGACTTTTCTACCACGGTCATTAACTTCCGACTTCAAACATCGCTTCACCGCGGATATCGACGTACCGATTTAAGAACGAAGGCCGCCGATCCCCGGTCTGTCAATGATCAGCTATGCCTAGCTGTAGCGACAAAAAAACGGCGCGCAGCGTGCTTGGTGTTGCGTTTGGGACGCTGACACGCGAAACTGCGAGCCGCTGCCACTGCTTCTCCGCACGGTCGCTGCGCGGCGAGCTTGGCCGGGGGGTCCGCTGCCGATGCGCAAAATGCCCATCCGCGATTCTGAGGAGCCAGCGGGCAATGCGATTCGTGGCTTGAGACGAAGGACATTACGGCTTCTTCGTTTTCGCATGTCCGCTAGCGCGATGTTCTTGCCCGCAAAGTTCGGATTTGGCTCGTACATCGGCACCGTGAACGGAGTTAGGCCTAACCACGACATCTAGTCATAGAGTGTAGGAAACTCTATGCATCTAGTAGAAAGCTCGGCCCAAGCAACGCTGGCCGACTGCCGACGTTTGGCTGATCACTGGCAAATAGCCGGCAGCCGACTTCACTGGCCACCAGGCATCCGAAAAGGGTCGGCCGGAGGTGCGCTGCCAGCTACGTCGGCACTAGATCTGCTGCACGATTCGCGCCACCGTCGGTGGCCAAGTGAACGCCGAGCGCGCCTAACGCTTGTCGGCAGGGGCGTAGCCAGGGGGGGGGGGGGGGGGTTGGGGGGGTTCAAACCCCCCCCCCCCCCGATATTTTTCGATTTTGCTGGCCTATATATACACGCCCACATACAAACACACGCACAAACATACATAAAGTATGGTTGAACCCCCCCCCCCCCCACCCCCCGAAAAAAATTTCTGGCTACGCCCCTGCTTGTCGGCACTAGATCGGCTGCACGATTCGCACCACCGTTGGTGGCCGAGTGAACGCCGAGCGCGCCAAACGCTTGTCGGGGCGACAAGTCGGCAACACGTCGTGCCGGCCTTGGTTGCCGGCAGAGAATTCGAACAGAGTGTATTATTTTAGGGCAGCATACACTGCAGGAAGTGTAAACAACTCCTACAGTGTGATTTTTTAAACATTACAAAAATCACCTGTGACACACAACATACTTGTGGTCCTTGAGCTGATTACACCAAGTGATAGAGATTATTTGTGCGAACAATCCAAATACATTATTGACTAAATAACAAAAATAATAGCGAGCCATTACATTCGTGCATGGCTTCTCCAGGCGTGCGTATCTAGATTTTTTCGAGAGCATCATTCGCCAAGTGTGCGACAGTATTTATATACATGGGCGTTAAACTAGGCTTTTGTCGTTGTTCGATGCTTAAAACGGATTCTTACAAAAAAAAAAAAACGTGACCGAAGCAAACAGTGAATTTCTACCTCAAATTTGATGGCATAAATATTAAATCGTAAGATTTGATTCCAATTATTGCAAACTCAGTGGCTACAGTTAGTCAGTTGCAGTAGGTAAGGCAGTGTAATTTGAAGGTCATAAATGAGCTTTATTTAGATAGGCTATTATTTATTTTGCTTTTTCATGCAAGTAATGTCACCCGCTTGCATTAAACCGAGCTCACATAATACATTTATGTCATTTCTGAACTAAAACGGTCATTAAAAACCATTCTGTATAACTTAAAAGAAGCATCGTCTGTATACTGACAACATGAAGCATGAAAATTTTTGCGTGCTGCCCGAGCAGCGCTGCACCCAAACAGCCTGTGGATAGAGAGACACAATGTTTTGTTATAACAGCTAGTCCTTTATTATGTAATTTGCGCAATTGAATGAGTAAACGTTCTCATCTTTCGCTGAAAAAAAAACTCATCAAAAGGCGTGGCCGCAATGCATTTTAGTACCAATACACGAATAATATATAAACAAGAAATATTCTTTCAAGATTGTTAGAACGAACACACAGCAATGGCAATCCACTGAAGACTCGTGCTGTGGAAAATAAAACGCAGAAGGTGGAAAAGTGTGGGAAAGAGCAAAGAGGGTCAGCCGGCCAACTAAAAGGAACCGCGCGCTGCTCTACAGTATAGCTAGGGAGCGTGGAGTGAAAAACACACTTAAAAAAAGAATCAAAATAACATGCGCAAAATAACAAAGCAAAATAACAGTTTCTGTTATCCCATCACTTTGTCAGAGGTCGCCTTGCATATATTTGTGACATTCATCATTTTAGCACAGCATTTCAAATAAAAATGAACCCCTGTTTTTATTAAAAGACAATTGTACACCGTAACCTACATTATAAAGAAGTTAAAATAATCCCAACGATGCACTGCCTCAAGATACGCAATAATGCCACTCAGAAATCGCATGGTGATCATTTTATACGTCTTGAAAATACTAAACAAGAAGATAAGCAAGCGAATATGATGCATGGAAATGCATGAGAAACATTCCGCGGATTTGTCTGATCTTCTGACTCATACGTATAAAAGAATCGCATAATGGAGCATTTGCGGCGGGTAACGCGCAACGCGCACTGCTGTTCTGTTGGAATGTTAATAACATGTTTACTAGTTCCGTTATTTCACAGAATGATAATTATCAATGGGAGCAACACGTGCTTAAAACTGGACGCTGTAGCTTTATATTTCTATGATTCTATGGACGCTGTAGCTTTATATTTCAAGACGTGTTAGACAAATGCATAGCTAGTGCCTCGCGGTAATCTGCCGTCGTCGGTGCCTCGCATGCAAAACGAAAAAAAAGTAATAAAATTACATTGCTAATAGTAGACGCTTCACGTGCCGTTGACGATATGTGTGGCTGACTGTAGAGGCTGCGCAACGTAAGCGTACCGTACGTTTCTACACATATGAAAACTTAATTATCAAGTCCCTTGCTGACGCACCACATGGGACCAGGTGCACTGCTCGACACCGTTAGATTGATTTATATATTTGTCCAGCCTTACATCGGCTGCATAGAGTGATGAGGATTTGTCAGCAGAGCTCATCAATCTAACGCCGTTGTTATCGAAAGCAGAGCAAAATAACGCGACGTGGTGAAAAGTATTCGTCTCTGATCGAGTGACGAGTTGAGCACTGGTCAATTTTACTTTGAAGTTCAACATTTAGGTTTCGAGCTAACAAGCGCGAGCACGTTTGGGCAGTATGTTGAGGAATAAGTCATGTAGTGCAGCTACAAACGCGATGACGGCCTTTGGTCAAACAAGGAAAACAGCAATGACCGTCAACCACAGACGTAAGGGAAACTTCCGGCTAAGGGATTACATCGAGTTTTGCTCTGAACTGACTGAAGTTAAGCTATTAATCGTATGCTGACTAGACATGCGATGGCCATAATGATGAGCGCATGCATTGGCATCAATATGGAAGTTGGAGTTCTTCGGCGTTGTGAATTATTCGATCGGAGAATATCGTTAAAATATTTTTATAACCTTGAGAAATCGCAAGATTTGAACACTCTGGAGATCAATGTATTTGCCCCCAGGAAGTACATAACGAATAAGAAAGTGCAATCACGCGAATTTATGTTTAATGTGGCTCTACAATGGTCCATTGTGCCGCGGTATAGAATTGACTGAAATAGTTCGCAAATGGCACGTTGTTTGTAACCGACCATATACATTACACCATCTATTAATAATAAACTTTATTGAAAATGAATAAATCATTCTTTCTCCCATCGGAAAGGTTTTGGCTGCCTTATAGCGAGACCAAAAAAATATTAATTTCGTCACACGAATTGTGCGAAATAGAGTTCTCGCGGACTGTACAACTTTAATGGAAAATTTAAGATACGTGTTTCAGGGGCGCGAAAGCTCTAACTGATTACATGAAAAGCTGAATTGCGAAGTGATCTTAAAATCTGGCGTTCTTGTAGCTTATTACACGTCCATTTGTCTAAGAATGACGTCGCATTTGCAGTTCTGCTCCAATCAATAACCCCAGCACTAAAGTTATATGTTTGCTGTGCCTCAGTTTTCCCGAATCCAGCCGAATATTTCTAATGTGCACATTAAGTATGTCAATAAGAAAAGGTACAATTGCGGAGTTGGTTAGGATGCGGAATTTAAATGTCGAAATTTTTCACCTGTTTCGCAAGAAACTTCAGAACCTTTAGCGATCGGGCCGCCGAGAATCCTCCGCCGCATTGCCATGAGCACCTTTCAAGCCTTATGATGACCTGTTATGATTAAGCACTTATGTGCTCAATGTACAGTGGTACGACATGAGTGCTTTTCAAGTGTACCGAGCGTTTACGGTTTCTGCTCGAAGCTCAAGAAAATGTCCGCCTTTGCATGCATTAGACGCAAAGCATTTGGTTGAACAACATCAATAAATGGGAATAAATGCGAGTACCGAGCAGAAATTTAATTTTGATCCTGATACTATAGCGCGCTAGGCTCTATTAAAATATCGATGATTTTGAACTGTCCACCGCTTTAGCACGGTCGTGAATATAAATACATGATTGATCTGATCGAGCCGCATGACAGAGGGAGGACATCAAATATAATGAAAACATTTGGAATATAGAATCGAATATCGTCATACTTGATTCGGTCTTCGAGAATAGCTCATATGCGTTAATACGAATATTTCAAAATATCATCTGTGTCCAAATAAACACAAAATTAGCGTAAAAGTCGCTTGCAGAGCCAGAATTCGATAGTCCGCACACTCTGAAGAGTTAATATTTGTACTTGATGCTCAGTTTATGGTTTGCATGTTAATTTGTTTAAATGTTAGGGTGCCAACGATA
The DNA here is from genome assembly GCF_013339695.2 of Rhipicephalus sanguineus. Lineage (NCBI taxonomy): Eukaryota > Metazoa > Arthropoda > Arachnida > Ixodida > Ixodidae > Rhipicephalus > Rhipicephalus sanguineus. The sequence continues at coordinate 216,400,385 of NC_051178.1, forward strand.
TTTTGTGTTAACAACGAAAACGGTTCAATTCAAATTCGATTCGCTTCTTGGACGCATTAGCGCTGCCCTAGAGTGTTCAGGCATGTGCTTCAGTGGAAATTTCGCGCGGCTTTTTTTTTCTCACCAGACACACGTGCGTTCCCCCGAAAAAAAAAAAGTGGTAAGATGGAATCTTGCGGTCTTGCTTTGGAGAGAGAGCGCACGCAGCATGCATCACATCCCATATATGTGAAATGTTGCTCCAATAAATTTTGTTGTAAGTCAGCGCTGTGTGTGTTCCCTTCCTGTGTCCCCGTTGTTTACTCGCGCTGTGTGGTTCATCATCACATCCCTCTCCTAGAAAGAATGACAAGTCCTGAAAGGAGGAACGGAATGTGCCGAGGGCGGCGGGGCGTGCAAGCGGAGCGCCGGATCTCGGACCTCTCGCGGTTTTTTTTTTTTCTTTGTCACCGCGCTGGGGAGGGAAGCAAGCTCCGTGGCGTGCGGGAGTTCCCTTCCCGCGAAATCGTAGCTCTTTCGAGCGAGGACGTGCTGAAACACTACGCAGAGGCGTGCAAGCACTCAGAAGCATTTCGTTTGCCTTGATACTGGAGGCGCGCGGCCGTCTCCCGCTGCCGAGGATTTGACGCGAACTCGTAAGTGACATTCTATTTCCTCGGTGTATCGTATGGTGACTTTTGTCTAGCAACAAAATCAAATTTTATTTGCGCAATTGATGCGTCAATCTGGTCGTCTCTTCTAGCGGGCAGATCAGAAATGTTCAGGCGAACGGTGGTTATATTTGTCCGTGGACCCAAGACATCGTTGACGGGCAAATATGTAAGATTTTCTTGTTTTTTATTTGTGGCATCTTATTGTAAGACCGTAACCTGTTTTGCCGTTTTCTCTAAGGAACACTGCAACAAGGACTGGTGTGGATAGCGTGCTGCGCTGGTCTCGCCAACTGAAAAGAATTCTGGTAAGACGCATGCTTGGTTACAAAAGTTTCACGCAATCGCTTTTCACGTTGAATTTGGTCGCAAGTGTGCTGTAAATGCAGACTGCACAATATGTGACTGGCCCGCGGCCGCTTTGAAGGTAAGATTGTGTTCTCATTAATTATTTATTGTACCACGTGCACGACGGTCATCTGCGACTCGAGACAAGCAATCAGAAACTTCGCCAAAGGATGGATCTCGCGACGAGCGGCCCGAATCCTACGCAATAGCCAAGTCCATCGAGCGGTAGAATGTCAAACCAGGCTCATCTGGTTTCCGGCTCACATGGGACAGGTATCAGAGACTCAACGCAACCTAAACGAGACGGCACACGCCAAGGCGCGCGAGCTCACAAACCGCACCGGCGACCGTCGTCTATGGGGCAACACCAAAGACCGCTTGACCAGCTATAATGAAATTACCAAGGCCTTCTGCCTGGCCCGCCGAACCTTTCCTCCGCCCAGCGACAAGCTGAACAGGACGCAGGCGGCGGCCCTCAGACAACTGCAGACGCACACGTACCCCAACCCCGCACAGTGTAACAGTACCCGACAAATATATGCAAGGTCTGCCACACTGAGGTCGCCACATTAAATCACATGCTCTGGGACTGTGACAAAAATCCGGAAGGTGCTAACTCCGGAACCCTTCCGCCGCGGTGGGCCGCTGCCTTGCGCAGCCCCAGCCTCGGCGACCAACTTTGGGCTGTCCAGCAGGCCCGCGAGGCGGCGGTGAGGCAAGGCCTCGACGTCCCCACGTGGGAAACCTAAAGCCCAGTCGGCGAAAGCTCTGCCGGACCATCAATAAAGTTGTTACCAACCAACCAACTTGTTTTGCAGTGACATTACGAGCCAACAATGAAAACCTCAATCCATCCTGTCTCCACATATTATCAAGTTTGTGCACTGTGGAGCTTGAAGCACTTCTCAGAATTTCAGCACACTCGCATTTATTGTAAGTGCAGTGTTTTTCTTATTTGTGCAGTGACAAAATAATTTTGTTTAGTTGTGTGAATAGAGTTTCTAGACGCGACATGACTGTGCAACTGGTCAAGTAAATAGTCTACCTTTCTCAGAGTATTATTCATTGTTCTTTCTTTCAGTCTTTTCCGACAGAAGAACAATGCAAGTCTCACATCTTGATGAGGGTGGCGATTTACCCTCTCACATCTCGACGGTAAAACGTCGCATCTGCGTACGTGTTCAGGGCCAAGAGCACGAGAACTGGCCGAAAGAAGGGAGCCGATCCAACAAGAATGCCGTCCGTTTTATATATATGTCAGCGCTATCATGCAGCGATCACATGGACTGTACGGTTGCGTTGCACAAGGGCTGATGCAAACGCTCCGTGCGAACAATGTTGCATGTAAAATTAGTGCATCTATACAATTGCAAAATAAACATATAAAGAGAGAAAACTTATATTCACGTCTTTTTGTTATTGTGTGTTACGTATTAACACGTTAGTGCAGACCGTTAGAGGCGTTTAATTCCGTCTTAAATGTGCACTCTGCCCGTAATTAATTCAGATAGAGTTAAACGCCTCTATAAACTGCCCGTTCACATTAAATACGTACGACACGCATCAACACACCAGAAAAACAATTGATGCGTTTTCTTAGAACACGCACAAAAAATAAGAAAAAAAAGCAGAGCAATACTAGCGATAAACGTCCGCAACCGACCCACGGCCGTCGGTAAATCGACGCTTATGTGATGTCGGGCCTTGGTCAACCCGCGAGCGGCATGCACTCGGCATCGTCGGCCACGGTGGACGGGCCTACATCGGGTGCCGACGCAGGCCCACATGAGACCAATGTCAATCCCCAAGACCGGCCCTACATTGGTTGCCAAGGTTGGGCCAACGACAGTGCAGTTGGCCAGCGACATCAGGCCGACATTTTGCCAAGGATAAAATGTTGCTTGGGGGTTGCGATGTGCGTGGCCGCGGTGCCCGATATTTCAAAGTACGTCATGCTCGATTGCGAGTACAAGGAGTTGTCCCGCGGTGGTCTTCGTCATAAGCTTCGAAGTGCTGATAAGAATAACCTCGAACAGCGCTCGGGTCCAACGAGTCAACGCTATTAGTCGCACGTCTGCGATGTTCGCGACGAGTACGGCGCGCTATCGTAATCTGATGATTGAGCTTCCGCTTGCAGCTGCCCAACTAAAGCGTTCCAAATTATCGTCGACCCGTAAACACAGAACGAGTGCGAACGCGTCACTATATGTAGCGTAATTTTCGACAGCCACGACGGCCACGACCTCGCGACGCGCAAGCAGCAGACGACGATCCCGAAGCGAGCATTAACACGTTTTGGCTGCTTCTGCGGTAATACCGCAGAAGCAGCCTGTTGTAGCTTACGCCAAAGTGACAGAGCCAGGCCAGTAGCCAACGCAGAATGCTTTATTTAGCAGACAATGAAGTATATATAGGCAGCTGGCCTATGACGTAACACAAGACGGTGATGACGTTTGACACGTGTTGGCACTGCACTTCTTATCACTTCCCTCTTTCTTTTAAAGGACCCCTGACACCAAAATCGAAACCTCGAGATCTTTGTGTTGTTTGACTTTCCTGTATACGGGGGCACATCTGACCGATTATTAGTGACGAACGTTGCCTTTAAGATATCTTAATTTGGTTTTAAAGTAAGCGTGAGTGCTCACTTGAGTTGGCTGCACCTTGCGACATCCTGGTATGACGTAGATAGAGGCCCCGTGTGACGTTTCGAGTGTAAAGCAAGTATTGTGGACGTCACAGAAGGTTTGCGGGGCGCACGTGCACAATACTACGACTGGCACCCGGCGAGGCCTATTGTTCCGCACCCCTCTGGCTCTGTTGTCGGGCTGCTCTCGAGGTAGTTTTCGTGAGGGGACACGCGTTTAACCCATACCGAGGCACCCACATACTTTCAATCTCTACCGCGCTCGGGGCCCCGATTTGAAAACCGCGCTGTCAACGTCACCACAGCTTGAGTGCACGTGGTCTTTGACGCTCCCCCGCATGGGGCGCCAGTTTCTTGTGGTTTTTAGGCGGGCGTTTTGAAGTGATGCTAAAATGGTCACAATTAACTACGCTAGAATTAGTTGTACGATGCGCTAGAGCATTTACGATTTAATTTAGAGATTACCAGACACAAAGCTACAAATTACAGCCAAAAAGTCACCAACAAAAATTTCGCTGTCAGGGGTCCTTTAAAGATTGAGTCTTTGCACGGGTCTTCGTAGTCGGGTAGACCTTCGTAAGACCGGAGGAGTTGGGGAAACCCCCACAGCTGAAATAGATGTTGGTGGCGTTGTAGAAGGAACGGGAACAGCGTCCTTGTGTGCTGGAGTTGGCGGGCTTAACCGCTCCTCTCGTGGTGACTCCTGCTGCTCCCCGTTGTCAGGGCTGGGCGGTACTGGTTCGACAGTCTCCGCCCTTGGAGTCCCGGGTGACCTAGACACCCGCGGGCGAATCTGGTCTAAGTGACGCCGGGTTGGTCCACCTGGTGTGTCAACTGTCACGAGGCGCGAACCTTCGGTGCCTTTGATGACGCCTGGGCACCACCGCCTCCCGTGTCCAAAGTTGCGCACCCACACCGGGTCCCCGGGCTGGAATCTGGAAGGCTGGAAACGACTCCGAGATAAGGATGGCACACATGTATCCAAGCGTGAACGAACTTGATAATTAAGCAGCAGTTCCGAAGGAGACTTTCCGCACGGTAGGGGCGTGCGTCGGTAGCCTAGCAATACTCGCGCTAGTTTGGCGTCGAGGTCGTTCACCATCGAATGTTTGACAAGGCCATCCTTGATAGTGCGAACTGCGCGTTCCGCAAGGCCGTTCGATTGTGGGTGGTACGGGGCACTGCGCAGATGCGTTATATTGTCTGTCATGAACTGGGCAAACTGCAGCTGACTTGCAAACTGGGGCCCGTTATCTGACACTACAGTTTGCGGCAAGCCAAAACGCGCGAATAATTCGCGAAGATGTGTTATTGTGACTTCGGTGGTTGCCGACCTGACAGGGAGTGCCTCGATCCACTTCGTGTGCGAGTCGACGACTATCAGCAGCATGCGCCCGTCTATTGGCCCGGCATAATCAATGTGAAGCCGTGACCACTTTATCCCGGTTTCTGGCCAACTGATAGGCTCCTGGCGATGTGGCATTGTTTGAGCTTGTACACATGGCATGCATGAACGAGCGAGATTTTCGATCTCACCATCCAACCCTGGCCACCAGAACAGCGTCCGAGCCAGTCTTTTCATCGCCGATGCTCCCTGGTGTGACCGGTGTAGCTCGGAGAGCATGGGCCCCCGCGCCTTGCAGGGTATGATAACTCGATGACCCCCGTAGAGCAGACCTTCTGCGCTCGACAGTTCCAGTCTTCTGCAAAAGTAAGGTTGAAGATGACTGTGACATGATGAGAGGCGTTTAGGCCATCCCTTAAGCATGAAGTTCTGGACAACACAAAGATCTTTGTCTGCACTCGTCAGTTCCCTCAAAGCACCCGCTGGCACGAACGAACTGTCAAGATTCTCTGTAGCCAGCACGTATTCTGGCAAGGTTCCCGAGTGAACAGCCTCTGGTGTCGGCACTGGCAAACGTCTAAGTGCGTCTGCATTGGCGTTTTGCTTCCCGGCCCTGTACTCGATGCGGTATCGGTACTGACTTAGGAACAGAGCCCACCTCTGGATACGCGCCGACGCCATTGGAGGCACCGGTCGATCTTCTCGTAGAAGACCCACAAGTGGTTGGTGGTCCGTCACCAGCACAAACTCGCGGCCCAACAGGTAGTCTCGAAACTTTGAGACTCCGAACACTAGCGCCGGAGCTTCCTTCTCGAGCTGCGAATAATTTTTTTCGGCGCGCGTCAGTGCGCGTGAACGGAAAGCGATGGGCTTATCCACGTGGCCCATGCGGTGCGAGATGACGGCACCTAAACCCGACGGTGATGCATCACATTCCAACCGGACTGGTTGGTCGGGCTGAAAATATGTCAGCACTGGTGAGCTGAGAAGCGTTCGTTTCGCCTTGAGATAAGATTTTTCCTGGGTTGCACCCCACTCCCATCTATGCTCTTTTTCGAGTAGATTATACAAGGGGGCCAACATCGCTGACATGTGTGGCAGGAACCGGTGATAATACGACAGTAGACCCAAAAAAAGAGCGCAGTTCGCTTACATTCGTAGGCCGTGGTGAATCGCGTATTGCAGCCAGGTTCTTTTCCAACGGGTGCAAGCCGTCTTTGTCGATCCGGTGCCCCAAATAGACGATTGAGTCTTTACGGAAGTGACATTTTTCTGCCTTCAGTTTGACACCGTTTTCCTGTAGCCGGTGCAAAACATCCCGGAGCACGGAGTCGTTACTGTCTGGACGCTCGGCTATTAATAGAGAGTTTTAGTGCTGGGGACCCCAAGCCACCTGCGTACGCACGCTCTTGCGTTCCTTTGTACTCCCAGCCGCATCCACCGAGAATACAAAAGAGCGCAAGGGCCCGCACGCCCCCAAGCCCGCGGGAACCCAGTACTAAAACTCACCTGCACGGCTGGAAGGCCAGCCAGGACGGTTTCCATGCGCCGCTGCGTGTTTTCACGGCCAACTTCTTCGCTTCCTCATCCAAGGGGAGCTGGTTGTATGCGTCCTTCAGATCCAATGTAGTGAAAAGAGATCCCTCACGAAGTGACGCGAAAATATCCTCGATGTTAGGTAGTGGATACTGCTCAGTTATGCACGCAGCATTAATAGTGGTCTTAAAATCACCGCAGATGCGGAGTGACCCGTCTTTCTTTAGTACCGGCACTATTGGTGCCGCCCACTCTGAATGTGCTATAGGCGATAATATGCCTTCACTCACTAAGCGTTCCAGCTCCGTTTCCACTTTCTCACGAAGAGCGTAAGGGATAGGCCGCGCCTTGTGGAACTTAGGTTGGGCGTCTTCTCGAACGTGGAATTTCACAGGAGGCCCCTGAATTCTTCCGAGCCCAGACTCAAAAAGTGCGTGAAACTCCGTGCAGAGGCTGTCGCGAGCAACTGACATCGATTGCACTGTTCCGAGGAACTCACTCGGAAGTATTGACAATGCTTGAATTAAATCCCTTCCGCAAAGGCTTGGACCAGAACACCCTATAACGATCAGGGTGGCAGGGACATCTTTGCCTGAAAATTGGGCTTGAAGCTGTAGTTCACCGACAATGGGCAACTTGCCCAGGTAGCAGCTGAGCGTGTGTTTGCATTTCGATAACCGCGGCCAGCTCAGGCGATGCTTGAGATAAACTTCTTGCGGGATTATTGAAAATGGTGATCCCGTATCAATGATCATGTTCAGGGGCACGCCCCCCCCCAACGGATGACCCTGCGATACGCCTGTAGCAGACGTTGCTTCTCCCGTGTCTCTTGTACAGTGAACACTGTTGAAATATCACTTTCCTCGGTTTCAGATGCAGTGCTCTCATACTGAAAGGCATAAGCACTGACATCCTGCCTGCCACGAGCCCTGAGCCTCGATTGGGAGCGGCATTTTCTTGCGAAATGACCTGTCTTCCCACAGCGAAAACATTTCTCTCTTTTGTGCGGGCAATCATATGCTTGATGGTCATGGCTTCCGCAGCGTGCACAATCTGCAACTCGTTGCTTCTGATCTCTGGAGGTGGTTTGAACTGGCGAGATTTTCCAGCTAAACTGCACACCTCTGCCGTATCAGGTTTGGTCATGGCGCTAACTTCCTGCGCAGCGGCTTCGGCAGCCGTAGCAATGTTTACCGCTTCGGCCAGTGTGAGCTCACTTCTTTCAAGCAGCGTCTGCTGCAGAGCGCGATTTCGGATGCCACAAACGATGCGGTCACGTAACATACGGTCAAAACCGGTGCCAAAGTTACACTTATCTGCCAGCTTGCGGAGCTCAACGACATAGCCTCGGACAGATTCAGTGGCCGTTTGGTCCCTAGTGAAGAACTTATAACTTGCGGCAACCTCGTTACTCTTCGGCGCATAGTGGGCATTTAGGAAAGCGAGTGCTTCTTGGTAACTCAGCTCATTTACTTTACGGGGAGCGCAGTGTCCCGCAAGAACGCCTACCACCTTCGATGATAGCGTCGAAATCAGAAGCGCCCTTTTCTTATCCTCTTTGTTAATATCATTTGCTTCAAAGAATGCCTCCAGCTGAGTCAAGTAAATCTCCCACTTATCTTGATTTTCGTCGAAACTTGGGGTGCCGAGACTCGTAGCCATGGCCATGGCCGCCGACGTTACGTGGTGGTAGGCGAAGGTGGTGGTTACATTCAGCGCCCAGGAAGCGTGAGTCCCACCCTCGTCGCCACTGTTGTAGCTTACGCCAAAGTGACAGAGCCAGGCCAGTAGCCAACGCAGAATGCTTTATTTAGCAGACAATGAAGTATATATAGGCAGCTGGCCTATGACGTAACACAAGACGGTGATGACGTTTGACACGTGTTGGCACTGCACTTCTTATCACAGCCAAAACGTGTTTTTCGTACGCTTGTTACTGAATGGAGGAGCCAGCTGAAACGGAGAACTTGAACGTGGAGAAATGCTCTTTACGACGAGCCCAAAATGGTGGCGCCCAGTTGCGCCGTTGCCGAGCTATAATTTTGAAAAACGCTTTTTTTTATATTTCCGCAATTTTCGCCAAGTCGGCAGACGCAAAACAATTTTTTTATAGCACTTCTACGTAGTTTTCATTGAAGATATTTTGGAATCAGATAGAAATGGGCTACAGAAACTGAAAATGCGATTTTCCAAAAATCGCATTTTTTGGGGGTCCCCCGTTAAAAATAAGAGCATGTTTGTGACTCGTAATTCTCTCCGGTTACGACAGACCCATTCAGTGTTTACATGAAAGTCTGTTGTAACAGTACTTGGATTTTACATACTCCCTTTACAACAGACCAAAATCCTCTTCACTATGAAGGTCTGTTGTAATGAGGTTATACTGTATCAATATAAGCGGCAGGGGCGTAGCCAGAAATTTTTTTCGGGGGGGGGGGGAGGGGGTTCAACCATACTTTATGTATGTTCGTGCGTGCGTTTGTATGTGTGCGTGTATATATACGCAAGCAAAACTGAAAAATTTCGGGGGGGGGGGGGTTTGAACCCCCCAATCCCCCCTTGGCTACGCCCCTGTCAAGCGGACGAAGGAACTGCGTTTTGTGTTTTTTTTTTGTAATCAAAGCATCAACTGTAGGCAACATGGCGTAGCAGCAGTCAAGCGACATGCAGCCATGAAACGGCACATTGATGCTTCAGGTGGGCTGCAGCGGCCGAAAACGATCCAGCCGACTTTGGAATTCGGCAGTCCATGGAACGTTTTGCAGTGTGACCGCGTGACAAATGCAGAAACTCTGTTTGTGCTTGGCATGACTCTCAAGGGCATCCTATACTCGTGGGCCGACACAGCAACTGCCTTGTTTCCCAAGTTATTTGGAGATTCCGAAACAGCGAAGCAGTTTAGTTGTAAGAGGTTCAAGGCATCCTACATAGTTAGTGATGGCCTCGGGCCGTATTTCAAGAAACTTGTGCTTGACGAGCTGAACAAGCCGGATGTGGTTTTATCTGTTAGCATTGACGAGACCCCTCTTCCTGAACAGAGGTGCCAACAACTTCATGTTGTAGTTAGGCATTTCTCCAACAAAATGCAGCGAGTTGTGGAACACCTACAGTCTTTCCAGCTGGGCTCTGCGACTTCGGAAATTTTGGCTAGTGAAGTGCGGAGAGCAATGATGGACCTCCCGCAGAAAAATGTCATTTGCTTTTCTACGGATGGCCCTAATGCAATGAAAAGCTTCAGAAAAAAGATGCAGGAAGCATACCCTGACATCATAGATGTAGGAGAGTGCTGCTTGCACAAAGTGCGCAACTCATTTGCCCGCGGCTTGAGTGCTGTTGGCTCGGATGTCGACGCTGCTGTGGTGGATGTTTATTACTTTTTTAAGAATTCTTCAGCTCAGAATGAATTGTTGAAGGCAGAGCACCTGCTCCAAAAGCTAGTTTTGCTGCTCCAAAACGCAATTTTGCCTGCTCCAGTGGCATAAGCCAGTAGCATCACTGCATTGTGTCATTGAGAGACTACGTGCATGTTATCAATGGTGTTGAAGTCTGAATTCTTAGGGGAACGCCGACGCTTGTCCTTGATGCAGTCCCGACTAGGTCCCGACGATCTCGCTCAACCTGCCTGCATATTTGACGCTGAAAACTCCGGCTCCGCGGACCCAAACAAAGCGGCGGCATCAGTGTGCCGGCTGAGAATCAAGGGATTGAATAGAAGGCTGATAAGGGTTTGAACAAGTCGCGGGATGAGAAACGAAGAAGCGCACAGCAGCACCTGAAATTGAGTAGGCTATAAATTGCTACAGTGGCGTAAAAAGAATGTCATTTTTCGTGCATATTTTATTGCACTCTTAATTTTTGAAGGTACACCAAAAAAAAAACAATTTTTCCGAGAAGAGGCTTGTAAGCGAGAGAACGTGCAAAATCTGACGCAATATCTAAAAACAAAATTTTGATCTTGAATCTTTTTGTATTAATAAACATGTGATGGCGAATTTAGCAGGCATAGGGTTCTTGGAGCCCAATTAACCAATCTAAGTCGATTTATTGTTCCACTTTAGTGTCCCTTCGACCGATTTTGCAACCATATAACATCTTTTTTTATTTAAATGCATTTTGGAAAGACAACCTAAACTCTGTCGTTCTGCTTGCTTTGTTTTATGTTAACTTTTGTATCCTGGCTCTATAATTTTATCTTTTTACAATTTCTTTAATTGCAAATGTATTGTTTTATAAATATGCAAACCTTGTATTTTTATGTTATCAATTATTATCATTACAGTTAGGGCTTTGCTTTGCAGTGGTGTACGTCCCAAGCAACGCTGGCCGACTGCCGACGTTTGGCTGATCACTGGCAAATAGCCGGCAGCCGACTTCACTGGCCACCAGACATCCGAAAAGGGTCGGCCGGAGGTGCACTGCCAGCTACGTCGGCACTAGATCGGCTGCACGATTCGTGCCACCGTCGGTGGCCGAGTGAACGCCAAGCGCGCCAAACGTGCACGTTAAGTATTTGAGTAGGAAAAGGCACAATTACGGAGTTGGTTAGGGGCGGAATTTAAATGTCGAAGTTTTTCACCTGTTTCGCAAGAAACTTCGCAACCTGTAGCGATCGGGCCGCCGAGAATCCTCCGCCGCATTGTCATGAGTAGAGACCAGAAGTTCAGGCACGAATAAACAAAGTTTTAGGCGCCTATAATAGGCCCTTAAAACTGTCATTTAGGCATAAATAGCCGTTAAAAACTACCGTTTAGGCATATATAGGCACAAGTCATAATTATGTCAGTAGCGTGTTTCAGGACAAATCTTCGACTTCTAACAAACACAGCAGGCAAACCCTGTGCTTTGGGAAAGTTAATTTTATTTTTTTTTTCATGAAAAGATTTACAAGTAGAGCGACCACTTGAACAGATTGAGGTGAAAGCTGGGTTGATTGGACACTGTGAGAAAGGCTATGAAAGCAATGGCAAACCAGCACCATCTCAAGGTTTTCGGGCTTGAAATTCTGCCTTCTTTCAGCCAGTATTTGTTTCTATGCGGAAAAAGAACGCATGGCGTCCACTGAAGTCAGTGGAGCGTACTTGTAGTCCGGCACTCTCGATGCTCTAATTGCATCTGGAATCTTGGAATCTGCACCGCTCAGAACGTTAGACACTTGTTTTAGCATATAAAATCCGGGATTCCGGTCCAAGACAGATTTAAACTTCGAGGTGACTCTATCAGCGACAGGTCCGTTGACGACCATGGCGAACCTTTCCTGCACGTCCAAAATTAGCTCTACACTCCGAGTGAGAGTGGTGCCCGAACTTTCAAGTTTCGGTATGCTTTGTGCAAGGAAAGTAAAATGAGCACACAAATCGGCCAAGTCGGATTCAAGTGTATCGGGGTGTAGAACAGTCTAGGCTCTTCTCACGGCGATGCTCTCGTCCACTGCAAAGCTGTTAACAGCCGTAACACCAGCGAAGTGTTTGTTGTAGTAGTCCACTGCCTTCAGCCAAGTTCCCCAGCGGGTAACAACGGGCTTTGGTAGAAGAGGCACATCCGGCAACTGCTCTAGGCACGAACGCGCGAAGGCGTCTTAAGGAACACTGTATTGCCTGCAGCTATTAGTTCGTTAACAGAACTGAACGACTTTCTCAGCTCTTCAGACCCGATGAATCCTATGGGCAAGACAAGTGACATGCAATAATTCTGGATAAAAGAACCTGACAAGTGCAGCAGCCTTGTGCATATAAGCTGCTGCATTTGTGGAGAGCAGCAGTACTCGGTCGTCGTGGGATCCGGAGGGGTAGGTACCCTCAAGGACGAGTTCACAAAAAGCAGGCGATGGTATCACCGCTCGTTTTTTCTAGTTGTTTCAAGCATACCAAGGAAAGTGTTGTTGCCTCTTTTGCATCCAGCTTGCGTTGGATACGTGGAACTTTAGTTCACTTGCACTTGCTCTTTTTTCCCTCGCGGCTGTTGACAAACGCTGAGCAAATGGCGAAGTTAGATAGCACGAGCCCAAGCGTGCATATTAAAATCAAAATGCTTATACCAGTATCCAACCGAGAATGCACCGCACATTTCCTGTTTCATGCGAGTTCACAGATGCGGATATCAAAATAACAAGACAATGAATCTGAGTGCCCGCGAAATGCCCACAAAATACATGTTGTTCGCGTAGGTTAAGGGGTAATTGAAATTGGCAGTTGCGTAAGCAATGTTGGGAGCTTTATGCCTATGCGTGTTTCAGAGTGGACGTCAAACTCAAAATATTGCTGACCTTTCCAAGGTCAATTCTCACCTGCTTTCCACATGGATGGCAAAATATCGTTTCTCCATAGAGGAAGTAGCACTGCGATCTACTGGTCCATTGCCTGACAGCGGCACTTTTCGGCGTGTTTTTCTTCGGCATTGCGCGGCAGACTTCCGACAGCTGCCGTTATGAAGAACATAAATGCCAACGAAACTGACGTGTAGGATGTAGGCTGAAGCGCTAGCCTAGCTTAGCTTTGGCTCACTAGAGTACACTCTAGCCTCGCTCACGCAACCGCAGCGCTCCACTACTCCCGAACCGACCACCTTTGCGGGACCGAGCAGGTCGTCAAGGGGTATTCAGACGGGGGAGAAATGCTCGGGGGAGGCGGGGGGATTGCGGATCACGTGACCGCGACGTCACGGATTAGCGAGTGGGCGTGACCCCCCCGCGCCTCCTCGGAGGAGACGGTGACGTTTTCCCCGAAAGGACAAACGATCCCCCGGCGGTGGGGGATGTGGCGGAATTTCGGGCTCTTGTTTGGCCACATTGTTGCGCTTGCTCCTGCAGAGAGCGGCAGTGGGTGTCCAGTCTGCAGTTGGGGTCATCTGTAGCTGGGGTCATCGTCGTCAGCAGCTGGTGAAACGGCCGGTACAAGCCACAGGAGTAGTCTGGTAACACTGGTCTCCCCCTCCGTTCGCCCCGTCCGTGTGAGTGGGGGGCATTTGTGGATACTTCTCCTCGCGAGTTGACGTCACTTGGCTCCGCCTTTACCCCCCGATCATTTCTCCCCCGTCTGAATACCCCTTCAAGGGCGATGCTGTTTGTGCGAGCGCTACGTGCGTGCAGATGCTGAACGGGCACATTTCTTTGACATGAATAGGGAGGTGACTGCGCGAGTTCTGTAATTATGTTACCGGTAAAACGCACATTCGTTGCGGCAGTCGTGTCTACTCGGAGCTGTCAGCAACCATCCAGCACGCTTTCGCGTGCGTTTTCTATTGATAACTTTTCAATTGCTTGGATGCCAAGTTTGTCGTGCGGCTTTAAATTTATTATGAGCTCAGTGTGAAGAGCATAAATTTACATCTGCCCTGTTGAGTCCCTGGCTGCATCGCAATGCGCAGTGTTCAGTTTCGTGGGAGTTTCACTTTTGCCGAGGTTTGCATCGAATGATAACAACGTCGGATCGCAAGTTTAATGTCACCTTGGATTTTTTTAGAGCTCCCTTTGACAGCATAATGATATACGCAAACAAAAATAAATAAATATTTCATGCCCACTTCGACGATGCACGTTTCTTGCAGAGGCGTGTTTCATTTCGAATAATATCGACGCCTGATCACGCACCGTGTTCGCTTATTCGAATGTCGCTTTGGTTGTTTCGACAGCTCGCTTGGTCGGCATCATACTATACAGGGGCGTAGCCAAGGGGGGGGGGGGTTCAAACCCTCCCCGAAAATTTTCAATTTTGCTTGCGTATACGCACACATACAAACGCACGCACAAACATACATAAAGTATGGTTGGACCCCCCCCCCCCCCGAAAAAAATTTCTGGCTACGCCCCTGATACTATACAATACCCACTGGGATCGCGCATGTTTATGATTATGCCGAGATTTGTGCCCAATAATAAGCGCATCTGAATTCGCGAAGCCATCGAAAATTTAATTGCCACCTTGGTTCTTTTTTCAGCTCGTTTCCAAAGCGGCATGCAAGGCTTTTTATTACGTGCCGAACGCATGACATTAATACGAGGCACGCCGTGGTGGATTAATTCGGATTAATTTCGGCCACCAGGGTTTCTTTAACGTGTACGTAAATCTAAGTACGCCGGTGTTACTGCATTTCGCTCCCATCGAAATGCAGCTGCTGTATGCGTGAATCGAAACCATGACCACGATTTTAGCAGCGCAACACTTCAGCCTTCTAAGCAATCACCCACGAAACACAAGAAAAGCTAGAAAACTTCTACTAAACATCTAGAAAGGAAACTCCAAAAGTATATTAGAAGTTTAGTTGAGATGTTATTTAGACGTAAGCAGCTTGAAAACTTCCTGTAGCTGTGCTAACGCCACGTTATTAGAAGTCTAGAAAACTGCTTGCAAGAATTCTAAAAAACTTCTTGCTAGATCTTTTTAAGAGCTTTTTTAGACATTTATTTTTCATGCAAACCAGCTTGTTGAGGAGCTTGCCCTAGTCAATTCGTTGCATCATGCAGCCTTTTGCAATCACGTTTTAGCTGTTCCCTGTCAAGCGTAATAGGTAAAGGGATGCCTGCGTAATATGGCGTCACATTAATTTCTGGAGCTACTCTAGCGAGCAGGATTGATAATTAAAAAAAAAGCAGATGTTCAGGGGAAGATGGAAGCTTGACGAGATGACAAATTCTTCGACACGGGGTGTCGCTGGAGCCATTTCGACAAGCGGACTTGTCAATTCACAGCTTTGAAGAAGACAAGTTTGCTTGTCGAAGCACTGACTCCAGCGACACCCCGTGTCCAAGAATTTCTCATCTCTTCAAGCTTCCATCTTCCCCTGAACTTCTGCCTCTTTTGACTTATCAATTTTGCTCGCTAGAGTAGCTCGAGAAATTAATGTGACGCCATATTACGCAGGCATCCCT
Source organism: Rhipicephalus sanguineus (assembly GCF_013339695.2). Lineage (NCBI taxonomy): Eukaryota > Metazoa > Arthropoda > Arachnida > Ixodida > Ixodidae > Rhipicephalus > Rhipicephalus sanguineus. The sequence continues at coordinate 216,415,774 of NC_051178.1, forward strand.
TTACCTGTTACGCTTGACAGTGAACAGCTAAAACGTGATAGCAAAACACTGGCAAGATACAACGAATTGACTAGCGTGTTGCTGGAGCCAACATTTTGACAAACTAACTTGTCTTCAAGTTCCAGCCTTGAAGAAAAGTCGAAGCGCTTGTCGAAAAGTCGCTTGTCGAAGCGGCTCCGGCGACACCCTGTGTTCAAGAATTTTTTATCTCAGCAAAATTGGTGTACTTCTGGCCAAAGAATTAGTTAGCCCTATTTATTCAGACATGACATTGCCTTAATTCATTGTTCTCAACACATCTAAGCATTTTGATGTGGGGCCATTTTCATTACTTGTGTTTTATGGTATGCGTTATACCACGCTTCCAAAAGTAAATGCGAAATTCCAACAAATGTTGTTATCATGCATAACCTTTATTGTAGCAATTCCAAACAATATGTTGACCACTTGACATAGGCTGGAGCAATGTAATTGATGACTTTGTCCAAGAACCTGCACGCAAAAGGCACAGTAAAGTACGTGTCTCAATCAATCAGACATGTATCAGCACAACAAAAATCGGAAAGCTGTCTTGGCAAACACACGAGCACAGCAGCAATACTTTGCTAAATCATCGAACATTTGTAAACGTCAATAGGAGCAGTTCAATGGCTTATTTTGTCTCAATGAAGTAAATTTAGATATGCTAAAGAATCTTAAGTAGGCAAAATTTAGAGTTCCTCTACAATGGTGTGTGTCAATAATATCGTGGTTTTGGGAATACCTGGAATTCTAATTTCCGCCTGCACACAAAAGGCACGATGAGCCAAGAAAATGTTTCAGTCAAGCATGCACCTACACCAGCATAACAAAGAAACAAATAAAACGAAACAAGAGGCTAGTTTGGTTAAACGACAACAAACACCGTAGCACAGGGTGACACTGGTTTAGGGAAAAATTCGCCCTAGTTGGTAGCACATGCAAAGAATTTTTTCGCATAACCAACACAAGAACAAAAATGGAGACACAACATGTGCACTAACTTTCAGTAGAATGGTTTATTGCACACGAGGCAAACGGTTGCACAATGCCGGTGCACTCACACTGCACCAAGAAGCAATGCACCGAGATTTGTCTTTTTCCACTTCATTTTTAGACATACATAACACTCATAAACTCACAGACTACTGCACATTCCAGAAAGTCTATTCTTTATCTGACAAGGACAGGGACAGAGTACTAACACAAGTGGTACGGATATTTGCGATTTTGGCAGCTTATAATATTATCAATCTCGTTAGTTAAGCTCTATTGGTTGATAAAACCTTTGAGTTCTGCTAGAAAGGTTCACACCCACACGCTCTGCAGGACAATGCAAGCCACCCATCATTGACTTTATTTACAAGATTACAATGCTCTATTAACCTATCATTCATGCAGCTGCTTGTTTACACGACATACTGCTTACTGCAGGAAAGAGGTATCTGATAAGCGACAGTTTCTCCACATTCCACAAACCGCATTCTATGTCGTTTCTGGCAAGCAGTTGTCTTCTTCGATGCTTGGCTGCTAATTCTGCAAATCGATTTCAGCTTTCATGGAGCGGAAAAACTATTTGTACATTAGCAAGTGACATCAACCTTATTATGTAGTGCAAAATTTCGTGCAAGTGTGGCACAACAGCTATTCCTTTTTGAGCAACATCACTGTTGGAATGGCAGACTAGAGCAATGGAGCAGTACTTCCTAATCGGGACCTCTGCGACTAACACCTTTGTTTGAGTGACGTGTTGTGTGTGAATCTTTCCAATGTGCTATGTGTTCCGTTGAGTTGTTGCGCTATTCAAGTACAGAATAAAAAGGTTGGCATCACGTGCTAATGTGCAAGTAGTTTTTCAGCTCGATGCAAGCTGAAATCGATTTGCAGAATCAGCACTCAAGCACCAAAGACGACGACTGCCTGCAAGAAACAACATAGGACACAGTTTCTGGAATGCAGAGAAGCTGTCATTTATCAGATACCTCTTTCATGTGGTAAGCAGTATGCCGGGAAATGGGCCACTGCAGGAATGATAGGTTAAGAGAGCATTTTTAAAAGAGGCGAGCGAATGTTGGGTGAGTTAGTGTCTCGACATAGTAAATACCATCGTAAGTAGCGCAACTAGACAGGACAACAGTGTTCGTCTGTTCCTTTCTGTTGTCCTGCCTAGTTGCGGTACATACAATGGCATTTATAAGACAGCATTGTAATCTTGTAAACACGATGGATGTCTGGCGTTACAGTGTAGAGCATGTGAGTGGGAACCTTTCTTTCAGAACACAAATGTTTTATCAGCTAATAGAGTTGAACTAACGAAGTTGATAATAGAAGCTGCAAAAATTGCAATAGGGGGTATCAATTTTGTTAGCACTCCTCGACTGTCCTTCTCGAATGAAGCACTGACTTTCTTGAACATGGAGTAGTTCGCGAAGTGATCAGTATGCCGTATATTTTGCTAAAATAAAGCGGAAGAAGACATCTCTCTGCATGGCACCTTGGTTAAGCTTGAGGGCACCACCCCATTGTCTACAAGTGCCTCGTGTGCAATAAATCATTTTTTTTAAGTTAGTGCACAGATTGTCCCTTTTCGGCTTTGTGTTGCTTATGTGCTAAAAATTTTTACCAAGTGTGTTGAGGTCACTTATGAGTACAGAAAACAAGATACTTTAGAAATTTCAACCACAGATACACAGAAGCACAACAGCAAAACCTAGTTAACAGTAGAAAACTTGTAACAGCCAAAGGAAAGTGCAGCTGAACAGTTAATATTGCCCACACAATGCGCTTAAATTTAGGTATGTTTCAGAATCCCGGGTAAGCAAAATCAACGAGTTCCTCCACAACGGTGGCCTTCACAATTGTGTCGTGGTTTCGGCAATACTCAGAACTTTATTTTCATCCTGCACGCAAATGGCACAATGAAGTCAGCCAAGCATGTGCGTGCAACAGCTTACCCCATGTCTTTCAAAAATTATGACAAATCGGAACATTTTCGAAGCATATGTTTTGACGCCTTCTGCACATCCTTCTAAGGCCTCACAGCAAAGTTACTTGAACACGGGCATGAGCTGGCGCTCTCATGTATAATTCGTTCAGGTGACCTGTCGGCGGGTTCAGGTGACGCACTTCCACATTCATCACCCTCAACACAGATTGTAACCAGGCAGGCATTATCTACGCTTTCAGTAGTTGAGTTTTGTGCTGAAAAGTTACTTTCATTATTTTGCATCGAGGCAGTCTGGCGAAAAAGCGGCTCAACTGCAGCATGAAGTCGGCGATGTTTTTGCCGACGCGATAGGGAGCCGATAGCTTTCTTTTTTCTTTCCATGGCAGACCCTTTCGCGCGGAAAGCTAAAAATGACACTTACGTCTGTTGGGTGTCTGGAAGACAATGAGGTCCTGGAGTTTTGACACGAAAAAATAGCAGGACGAACAAGAAGCACATTCCGAAAAGACGGAGAAAGGATATTCAACTTGAAACGCTTGAAACTATACTGCGCAGTTATCGTCGGCGGCTTCGGTGGAAAGGGAGCGAGATAAGAGCGAGAGCGGCGAGAGCGCCAGAGCGGCGTCACGGGTGGCCAATGAGAGGGCACGACACGATGACGTAGAATGACGAAGTGTGTGGCGACCAATGGCGACCATGGGTGGCGACATGTCTCGACCATGGCCTCCGAGATGGGGGGGGGGGGACGCGCCCGCTATCTCGGAGGCCATGTCTCGCCTCTCGACGGCGGGAAGGTGAGGCGAGATGGTGGTGAGGAAAAGACGCTTTTCTTCCGCCCTCGCTAGGAGCGCGCCTCAGCAAGCATGGTCTGCGCGCGAACGAACTAACTGGAGATGACGCTCGAAGGGTCCAGGGGCACTCTCGGTCCCCATACTGCCCATACATTGTATCACATTTTATTTCATCAATTAAACGATGGTGATCGATGTTCGGCGAATGATTTTGTATCGTTCACGTGCATGGTGGGCTAAAAGATGGGAAAATTTGGTTTACCGATCTTCACATGTTAAAATGGGGAGAAATATAAACCCGATACCCTTTCTTTTTATTGCGCATGCGGTTCAGGCGACCAATATTTGCGATTACGAACGTATACGAGCGACCAAAATTCATATGTGCGCATTTTAATGGCAAAAGCTCTAGCAAAAAATGTTCACTAAACGTTTTAAAAAGACTTCTTGTAAAAAAACGTTTTTTCAACGTCTTCTAAAAAACTTCTCGTGAAAAACGTTTATTCAACGTTGCATAATATACCTACCCAGACAACGCAAAGGCATCCTAGGGACATCCAAATGACATCCCTTTTGGGAGTTCGGGACATCCAAAAGACGTCCCACACAAGGTGCAAAAACATCCCAAGTGATACAAAAAAAGACCTTTTTGGGATGTCCCAAAACTGCATGCGTGTGGGATGTTATTGGGACATGTGGCCACTTTTTACTGCAGGATTATTTCAAAAGGGTGGGACATCTGCTCCCGTAACATGTTAACTTGCTTCATCGCGCTCGACCACCCCCTACCTGAGAGAGCCAGTTGCCTCTCTAGGAAAGCATATTCCTCGTCCAACCAACCCACCTTTTTCACATAGATAACTAGATAACTTAAAACCAAGTCAGGTGTTCAGAAACCAAGCAACATGCATGGAACATCAAGTGACCAGCAAAAATGATTTATTGCCTCACTATTATATGGCACTACAATCATGCCGAGAAGGACAGAGAACTTGGTATTGATGAGCGTGTAGTCTAAGGTGCACACTTTCGAGTGGAGGGCCTTCCATGGCGTCCAGCAAAAGGGCTTGCAGAGGCAGCTGAGGACAACAAAAACAAAGCCTGCATGTATGTATACGTACTGCACACAACATGCATGAAAATGGTGAACAACAGGAACATAGCATGACTATATTGTCTTATGTCTCCTGAGACATTGCAGATGCACAAGTGCCTGCTTTTACTTATTGCTTTGTCAACACTAGAATCATGAGAACTCTGTATTTATGAGCATGACATCTGTGGTGCACGCTTTCAAACGCAGAGCATGCCAGCTGGCGTCCAACAGCAGGGCTCGTAGAGGCAGCTGAGAACAAAAACAAAGCCTTATTGTACATGTCCATACTGCACACACAAACGGACAAAGATGGTGCACAACGGGGATATAGCATGCCTATTTTGTCCTGTGTGTGTGTTAAGAGGTTAAAGGGACCGACAACCAACTTTTATGGTACCTATTTTCTTTAACGCGACAGAAAGCTTACCAGTCAGAGTGTATAATCAAGGAATGGTGATGTGGAAAATGCCGTGAAACATTTGTAATTCGAATTTTTCTATCTGCGACGGATATGAAGTCGTATACACACGTGACAAGACATGTTGCAAACAGTGAGCGTGACAGCGGTTCGTGTTCGAGCGCGGCGGTTTACTGCGTGTGTGTGTACTCGCGCGCATGCGCTGCGGCTCGACATGGTCCACTGGCTACCGCGAAGGCAGCGCCGTTACTGTCATCATGCAACTCCTTTTACCTCATAAGCAGCACAGCATAGAGCGGGGATGGATAGTAATATACATACTAATATTTTTAGGACCAATAATGGCACACATGACGGTATCAGACTACGTGACTTTGTACAGCAAAGTGATCAACTCCGCAATCTAGCTTCAAGGCTCTTGCGATAGGTTGCACAACATGCCTTTTTTTGTTACTTTTAAACACAATTTAGAGATATAAATCCTACTCACAGCGCGAAAAGGATGCTGGAATATGTCAGTATATAGCGCGGTCTTTTCATTTCTGACAGGATCTAATCACAAGTTCTGGCCAGTTGTCGGTCCCTTCTCCTTTAAGCCTGGTTCATACTGAAGTGCTTGAAAACAACAATGCACAATTTTACTTATTGCTTTACCAACGAAATTCATGCCAGGAATGACAAAGGAATTGGTATTTACGAGCATGACGTCCAAGGTGCACGCGTTTAAACACAGAGCCTCCCAGCTGTTGTCCAGGAGCGGGGTTCGCAGAGGCAGCTGAGGAAAACAAAAACAAATCCTTCATGTATATGCATATCCACTGCAAGCACAAATATGCATGAAAGTGGCGCACAAAACAAACATAGCACAACTGTGTTGTTGCATGTCTGCTAGTTTAAGGGGGGACGCGGGTCTTAGAATAGTAAAAAATGGACAGAAAATCAGTTTTGAGAAAAACGCATTTTAGGCATGTTTGCACCCCTAAGCAGCTGCCCTCAAAATATTATGGCCGATTTCGCCCGGGAAATGGGTTAAAACTTATTTTTAAGACACCACGGGAGCCGCAAAATGCATCTCAACAGGCAAAATTTGTTCAAACTTCCCGCGCGCGCCGCGGGCGCAGCAGCTGGCTGATCGCCGCCATCTTTGGCTTGTTTTGAAGCTGTTTTCTTTGTGTACATTTTGCGGCGTTTCAAAATGGCGTCGCTGCAACAGAACGGCCGCTATCCGCGCTTTTCCGAAGGGTGTTTGTAGAACGCTCATTGGCCAGAGCGCGCGCGCGCGAGGCGAGCCCCTTCTCTCGCGCCTCCCATTGGCTGGCGCAACCCGAGGCGGCCATTTTGTTTTTGTATTTTTGTTTTTGCGCTCACGGCTGCCGTGTTGCCGGTGTCGTGTGCTCGTGTGTTGTTACAAGTGTCATCTTCCTCTGCTTACGCTCGCGTTCGTGGCCGACACACAGTTACCTTATTTTGTGCTGGCACATCCGGAGATTCTCATGTAAAGAAGACGCGCGAAGCGTACGAGGGCGCGATGCCGAAACTACTTGTCGCTACCGGAGCGTCGAGTCTACGAGAACTGCCCGGTTCCCCTTGGTCAAGCTGCAGCCATCGGATCATTAGATCATTAGGCAACGCTTCAGTGGCATTCGAAACCGCGTTCGTATGGCATACTATGCGGGACTGCCGAGTGCGCGGGAAATACGGCGACGGGAGGAGTGCTTGGCATCGCAGCGCGCAACGAAGCAGCGGAAGTTCAAGCCGTTGGATGTTGGTGAACGACGGCAAGGAAAATGGCACAGAATTTATCCGTGATAAAAACGTTCTTTGGGCTTGTGCTTCGTTCCGAGTTCGGCTCAAGCAGTGACCTTTTTCAAGGCAGAGGGTATAGGCTGCATTCAAAGCCTGTGCTTTATTATCATAGGTGCGACTCGCGCGAGAAGCGTTTCTCGTAGGACGTAGCTGGTGGTAGTGGTGCTAAGATAATTAATGTCATCTGAAGTGAAATGCATTAAATTAGGGCCACAAATACTGTCGACAAGGGTGCAACGGTAGTCGCTTCAACCACGACCTGACAGAGCAACACCGAAATTGCAGAGACGCCGTGTTACACTTTGGGAAATTGATTTGTGCTCCACAGCCTTGAGAAGGTTAAAAACTGACATTGGAAGTTGCAAAAGGAGCACTTATACAGTAGTGACACCAAGCACAGACTTTCAAAATTACACAAACCAGCAGGGGACCCCGAGTACAGCCCTTGCCTGCTGTTGAGCCAAGTGCTATTGCTGGACAATAATAACTGATTTTTGGTTTAATAAATAACCCACGTGCTTTTTAGACTTAATTTCTCTGTCTATTTTATTTGCCTGTTGCAAAGCCACATTCATAGACAAATTTTGTATTTCTTTAGCTTGCAAGGAATTGGTACAGGCCTATGAATTGCTAAAGGTGGAGTTTATCACTCTGGTACTGGGTGCACTATGTGGCTTTATAAGAAGATTTTGCCAGTACATTGGCAGGTCATGGTCACATATTTGGTATGGCTGTTCTCGTGAAGAAGAAACCTATCAAATGATATAACCACTAGTGCTGTGGCTGCACTTCCACAAAAGTTACAGTTGTCTGAAACTTCAAATGCGTTTTTCTCAGTTTGATATTTTTGCTCAACGCACTCAGCCTTACGGGGTTTTTTTCCATGTTGTTGCTGAGTAAAAATCACAAATTTGGTATCATTTTACTCGTATTGAAACGATCTGGGGGGTGATGCTATTTGCATTACTCTAGCACCATTTTACAAATTTTAATTAAGTATACTAATGAGAGTGAATCAGAAAAAATAACCACCAGTGAGTGTTCATCTGTTTTCTGACCTTCACAGTGCTCTCAAGGGAATAAAATAGCATCACCCCCTACAGCATGATCTGGGCATTGGGCCCATGCACTTACATATTGGTTTTAGTAGGTCGAAATTGCCTAAAAGCCCCGTAAGAAGCAGGCACTAATTATTTTTTCGAACCTTGAGATCTTTTGAACTAGTGCAGCTATTAAAAAACTAATTACATATTTGAAATCAGCATAAAAATCTGGTCAAGACAGTGAAGTTTAGTTCATATTGACTCAAAAATAAAGAAAAAATTTTAGGACCCACGTCCCCCCTTAAGAGGAGTAAAACCTGCTTCATAATTACTTGCTGATAAGCAGAAATTTCTCCTTTTAGCTTACTCTAATTATGTCGGTTACGACTTTCGCATTTACAAGCATGAAGTCTAAGCTGCACGTTTTCCGTCTCGTAACCTACATGCCTATGTCCAGGAAGCTGAGCACATTCTATGTCATTACCGGTAGGCAAAGGTGCAGACATTTGGGGTAAAGGTGCACACCAGGGGCACCACTACTAGAAGCAGCTGAAAAAAGAGAAAAAAGATCATGTAATATGTGTACACAGCTAGCACATGCAAAAAGAATATCACTGAGCAACAGTGCATATCACAAATGTGCTACATTTCAGTTTCTTGTTTCAGTAAGACAAAAATCATGATCATAATCACAAACGATACGGTATATACCAGTACAAAACTGGGCTGTGCCCTTTTCTTCTGATAACCGTCTAACTGATGGCCAGCAGCAGGACTCACACGTGCAACTGAATAAAAGAATAGCAAGAATATGCGCTGTTTTGAACATAAGTTCTGGCTTTTCTTACAAATGGTGTCATAATGAGAGCAAAAAATTTGGTACTGGGCATAAACTGAGGGCAAGCCAGTCTTGTGTGCAGCAATGCTTAATTCATGTGCACAGCCCACTACAAATGGTTAAGCTTGACACATGCATTTGACTATTCCATTTTTTTTTACGTTTATGTCAGTTGCCGTGGAAAACATGTACAACAAACCTTTGAAGTTTTTTTCTTTGTCGTCCAGGACTCTGATCGTTCTCCACGGCACTACGCACGCGCCGGCTTGCAGTTATTCGAGGCAGATCAGCCATGTGTTCCACGATCGCGGTGTCAATCTACACACGTGGCGACAACAACAACATATCAGCATTGTGAGCTTAACAGTTTCTGTGGAAGATAAAACCAAATTGCGTCACAAATAAAACTTACTCCCACGTGCCATTCTTGCTTCGAGAGTCCAGTTCAGCGTACGCCAACCTGCGCGCGGTGGTGAGCCAAAGAAGAAAGTGCTAAGAACGTGCTGATTGCAGTAATCCAGGCATGTCAAGTACTTACCGAAGAGGTGGAAAAACGTTGAAATCGGCAAGATCTTGCAACCAGGCAAACACCTACGGCATGCGCGCTTGTGATTTTTCGACGAAACGTCACGGATCAAACACCTAAAAACGAGGCCAACGAAGAGTCTGATCTATCCGAACTCCAAACACGCCGGGCGCCATGATGGCGATGGCAATGTCTGCGCAGTGCTCGCAGCAAATCGTCCACTATTTGAGCAGGTGTTGGCTCGCAGTAAGCGCAATTAAAGAACAATTGCGTATTAACCCTAAGAAAGAAAACAATAAAATAACAATATTTCATTCAATTCTTCTAAAGTTAATATGTCGGTGTTTTTATAAATACGACACCACCGCTCGTGCGGTGCGGCCGCCGTTCTCTGATCTTTTCGTGAAAGCACGCGTGCGTGGCGCGAGTACGTGCGCCGTACCGCTGTACCGCCTTTACCAAGTGCAACACTTGCTCACGCAGACAGCAATCGATCCCTCGTCCTCATAACGGCGCGACATTTAGAAAGAAACAAACAAAAAAAACGAACACTTTCACAAAAAATGCGGATATATTGCTTTTCATGTGCATGTAGATATGCAATTGTGCACGCGCGCCAACCATGCTCTCCGGAGTTGCTGTTTCCGATTGTTTAGGATCGCCAATTTTCAACACGGTAGCTTATTTCACCGCTAACTTGAAGTCCCAATCAGATCCTACAAGGGATGTTTTAGGAATGATCCCTATGCACATGTCTAAAGGACATCCTAAAAACCACCTTGTTGGGATGTGGGACGTTTGGACTTATTTGGGAAGTCCCTGGGATGTAGTGTGTTGTCTGGGTAGATGTCTGCATACCTTTTTAGTCGTTTCAAGAAGTTTTTTAGAGGTTTTGTGTTTCGTGGGCACGGCGTGCCGCATGCAAGGCCAATATAAACACTCAGTGTAAACATGCAGCTTAATTCTGTTTACAGGAAGCCGCGACGGGAAATGTACCGCAATCAGCTGAATTAAACACTTAGTACTCACGGTACGTTATTTAAACTGTGGTGTAATAAGCCCAAATGCTCCGCTGCTGTAACATTACAAATGGTTGACTCGGAAAGCCAGCGCGCAATCTCGAAACGTACAGCGGCTATCTATTTGTTGTAACTTCGGTTCACAAACGCACTTCCCTTTCAAATGAGCACGATCATCGCGTTTCTCCCCGTTAATAGTTCGTAATACTGTGTACGACAAAAACTGCTTCAAGGTGACAAGACCGCGAAAGCATCGCGGCGAACTGCCATAATCCACTCTTGACGCATCTGCTCCTCGCACTGCTTGCATTGGAAACGGTAGAACGTGACAGGAAGTTTTCGGCTCTTCGACATTTTTAAACTTTTCTGACAGTTCGCAGTGCAGCAGGACTGCGTGCCTGCTTTCGAGTACGACGAAGGAACGGCACCCATAGCGTGAAAAATGCGAGAAAAAAGCCCCGGGGAGCACGTTCTCCGCGCGCGCGATGGGAAAACCAAGCAAGAGCGACCCGTCCGAGCTACCGGAGTTTTCCCCTCTCTCCGCTGGGGCGGCGGACGGCGCTGCGCAAACTTGAGCCGGACCCCGCACCTCTCGCGTTTTCTTTTTTTTTTCTTTGTCACAGCGCTGGGGAGGGGAGCAAGCTCCATGCGTCAGTTCCCGCCAAATTGTAGCTCTTTCGAGCGAGGACGACGTGCTGAAACACTGCACAGAGACGGGCAAGCACTCAGAGGCATTTCGTTTGCCTTGATCCTGGAGGCGGCCTTCTCCCATTGCCGAGGATTTGAAGCGAACTCGTAAGTGGCATTTTATTTCCTCGCTGTATCGCATGGTGAGTTTTGTCTAGCGACAAAATCAAATTTTATTTGCACAATTGATGCGTCAATCTGGTCGTCTCTTCTAGCTGGCAGATCAGAAATGTTCAGGCGAACGGCGGTTATATTTGTGCGTGGACCCAAGACTTCGTTGACGGGCAAATATGTCAGATTTTCTTGTTTTTTATTTGTGGCATCTTATTGTAAGACCGTGACATATTTTGCCGTTTTCTCTAGGGAACCCTGCAACAAGGACTGTAGTGTGAATAGCGTGCTGCGCTGCTCTCGCCAACTGAAAAGAACTCTGGTAAGATGCATGCTTGGTTACGAAAGTCTCACGCAATCGCTTTTCACATTGAATTTGGTCGCAGGTGTGCTGTAAATGCCGACTAGCTGCACAATATCTGTGACTGGCCCGCGGCCGCTTTGAAGGTAATATTGTGTTCTCATTAATCTATTTATTGTGTACCATTTGTTTTCCAGTGATATAGACAACAACGAAAACCTCGATCCATCCTGTCTCCACATATTGTTACGAAGGCGGTTTTTTCGCGGTCCATCTCATCAACACTAATCTGCCAATAGCCTGAACGGAGATCAATGGAAGAAAAATAGTTGGAGCCATGAAGGCAGTCAAGGGCGTCATCGATGCGGGGCAGTGGATACACATCTTTTTTTGTTATCCGGTTGAGGTGACGGTAGTCGACGCAGAAGCGCCAGGAGTTGTCCTTTTTTTTTACTAAGACCACCGGAGATGCCCACGGACTAGTCGATGGTTCAATGATGTGCTTGTCCATCATCTTGTCGACCTCTTTTTGTATGATGGCCCTTTCCGCAGCGGAGACGCGATATGGTCTCCTACGAATGGGGCTCGCGTCACCGGTGTTGATGCGATGGGTGACAACAGATGTCTGTCCGAGAGGGCGGTCGTTCAAGTCAAAGATATCCCGATAAGATGACAGCAGGTGACGAAGAGCTGTTGTTTGTTCTGCAGGAAGATCAGGAGCAATCATCTTACAAATGTTGTCCGCAGTAGACGAGGCCGAAGTAATAGGCGACAAAGGTGGGCTGGTACTGGAGAGGGATTCAGTGTCTAAAGAAGATATCTCATATTCTCCCAAAGGGGTGATATGCGCCATGGCGATGCCATGTGGAAGCACGTGCGTAGAAAATCCAAAATTGACGCAAGGGACGCAAGCCCGATTCTCGATTATTTGGATTATGGTGCTTGGCAGGGCAATATTTCGCGTCAAGACCACGTCGGTGAGCGGCGACACGACATAGTCGCCATCTGGGACGGGAGGACAGGGCGTCAGGAGAACAGCTGTAGCAACTTGTGGGGACAGGCGAACGAACTCAGCAGAACATAAACGGGGTGATGCACAAGGTGCGGCGTCGGCAGAGAACGGCAGATCCAGCTGTACAACTCCTTCGGAACAGTCAGTTTGGGCTGAGTGCTTCGAGAGAAAGTCTATGCCCAGAATGAGGTCGTGCGGGCATTGTTCGAGCACAATAAATAAAACAATGGCGTAGTGGCCACCAACGGTAACACGTGCTCTACACATTCCAAGAACAGCTGCAGTGCCCCCATCGGCGACTCGTACTGTGCTCATCGCGGCGGGTGTCAAAACCTTCCTGAGCCTTCGGCGGAGAGCAGCACTCATAACCGAAAGCTGCGCCCCCGTGTCGACAAGAGATCTGACATGAACACCATCAACTTCCACGTCCAGTAGGTTTCCGCAGGTAGGCAGGGTCGGTAGAGGATTTGAAGGCCGGGTCTTAGTTGCAGCGTCACCTCCGGGAGCTAGTTTCCCGAAGTGAAACGGCCGGTTGTAGATGGGGACGAGGAGCGGTGAATGAGAGGTGAACGTGAGCGACGACCTTGCGGAGACGGGGAGCGGCTGGACCTTGGCGGGACACTGTCGACGTTGATACTCCGATTCGGCGTGTAGGGCGAGAATATGACTGTCCGACGGCTGGTGGTAGCGACTAGGAGACGACCACCGAGGAGGTGACGACAAGCGGCTGCGGCAGTGACGGGCAATGTGTCCAATACGGGAACAATCAAAGCAGATGGGTCGATCGTCCACGGTGCGCCACTCGGCTGGATTGCGGCGAGGAGGAAGAAAACTTTGCGTCTGGCTGCGAGGGGCCGGGTGAACTTGGTAAGTGTTCGTGTGACGGACCGAGCATAGTGACGGCATGCCCAAACTTGCGATTTCTTCCCGAACGACATGCTTGTATGAGGGAGATGGACGGCATGGTGTCCCTGAAGTCGGAACGCACTGGAGCCGGAGACAGGGCCTCAAGCTCACGGCGAATAAGGCGCGTGATGTTTTCAGGTGCTGCCGGTTGGGCGAGCCGGGGTGGGTCTTCGCATGAAGAGGTCGCGGCGGTATTCGGCAATCTGTCGTACGCATGAGCAACTCGACGTCCCTTTGCCTGTTCAAAGCGCCGACACTCCTTGATGATTTCATCCACCGTAGAGCAATCTTTGCACATTAAGAGGTTAAAGGCATCGTCGGCAATACCTTTTAATATGTGCCCGATCTTGTCTGCCTCGGTCATGTTGTCGTCAGCTTTGCGGCAGAGAGACAGCACATCTTGTATGTATACACAACATAGGACTCTGTTGACGTCTGAGCACGGCCCGCTAGTTCTTTCTTGGCGGCCAGCTGACGACCGACCGGTCTGCCAAACAGATCTCGCATTTTCTGTTTACACACATCCCAGTTAGGTCAGCTTCATGAGTGTCATACCATTGCCGCGCAGTTCCCTGAAGATAAAATATCAGGTTCGCTAGCATGAGGGTCGGGTCACACCTGTAGCTGTCACTCTCTCGTACAGTGTTAGCCACTCCTCGACGTCGGTCTTATCCGTGCCACAAAATGGCGCAGGGCCCCGCGGATGGGTGAGGAAGACTGCCGGCACGGACGTTGACGGTGGGTGTGCCATCGTGGCGGCAGTCAGATGACGTCCGCTGCGAAGTTCCGTACTGGTACCTAGCATTTCCACCAAATATGTTGCACGAAGAAAGGCACACGAGTGCAGAGGTGGTGTATTTACAACAAATATAGCTGGTGCCCAAGCGGCGGTAAGAGGCGTCGTCTTCCTCTAATCTGCGCCAGCTTCCTCTTCCTTTTCACCGCCACAATATTATCTGGTTTGTGTGCTGTGGAGCTTGCACTTCTCAGAATTTCAGCACACTCGCATCACTGCAGTGTTTTTCTTACTTGTGCAGCGACAAAATTATTTTGTTTAGCTGTGTGAATAGTTTCTAGACGCGACATGTCTGTGCAACTGGTCAAGTAGATAGTCTACCTTTCTCACAGTATTATTCATTGTTGTTTCTTTCAGTTTTTCCCGACAGAAGAACAATGCAAGTCTCACATCGACGGTAAAACATCGCATCTGCGCACGTGTTCAGGGCCAAGAGCACGAGAACTGGCCGAAAGAAGGGAGCCGATCCAACAGGAATGCCGTCCGTCTTTATATTTATATATGTCAGCGTTATCATGCCGTGATCACATATGGACTGTACGGTTGCGTTGCACAAGGGCTGATGCAAACGCTCCGTGCGAACAATGTTGCATGGAAAATTAGTGCATCTATACAATTGCAAAATAAAGATCTAAAGAGAGAAAACTTATATTCTTTCTTTTATTGTGTGTTACGTATTAACACGTTAACAAGTGCAGACCGTTAGAGGCGTTTAATTCCGTCTTACATGTGCACTGTGCCCGTAATTCAGATAGATTTAAACGCCTCTATAAACCGCCCGTTGACATTAAATACGACACGCACCAACACACCAGAAAAACAATTGATGCGTTTTGTTAGAACACGCACGCACACAAAAAAAAAAAAGCAGAGCAATACTTGCGAGAAACGTCCGCAGCCGACCTACGGCCGTCGGTAAATCGACGCTTATGTAAGGTCGGGCATTAGTCAACCCGCGAGCGGCATGCACTCGGCCTCGTCGGCCACGGTGGACGGGCCTACATTTGGTGCCGACGCAGGCCCACATGAGGCCACTGTCAATCCCCGAGACCGGCCCTACATCGGGTGCCAAGGTTATGCCAACGACATTTTTCTGCAGTATTACGTGTTTGCATTTTTGTGGGTCCTACAACAATAAATCCATTCCCATATTTCAAAAAGTGAGCTTTGGAAAACCTCTGCTGTTCTTCAAGCAGTGTCTGCTTTTTTGTCGTGTGTGAACGCAACCACAAGCAACGCGCCCATTATTCGATTACAGCTTTGGTGTTTTACATGGAACGGGCCAAGAGATCTTCGTTTTGTGCGCAGCATATTCCTTTTTTTTTGGGGGGGGGGGGGGGGGGGGGCTTCTGCGGTGTTTACCAGCTATCTGTAAAAAAAGAAAAAAGAAACCGCGCTGCGCTGCTTCGAAGTGCAGTGCGGTCGGCGGCAACTTCAATAATAATAATAATCGTAATGTTAAATTATGTTTATTTGAATTAATATTTATGAAAAAGGAGGAGGTATAACAAGGAAGAAAAAAAAAATGGAGATCATTTTGAGCGGCACACTAGGCACGCGAGGTGACACAAACACAAGCGAGACGAGGGAGCTGAACTATTTCTGTGGCGAAGCCGCCGAAAGGGCGCGGCGGCGAAGAGAAAGCGAACGCGGTACTTTACAGTGGCTTTACAAATAAGTAGGCACCGTACAAATAAGTAAGGTCCCTAGATAAAACAAGAATCTAGGGACCTTACAAATAAGGGTACCGTTGCGCCCTCTGGTCAGTGGTCGGAGCATCTGCCCGTTGGCGCCAAAAAAAAAAAAAAAAAAAAGAGCGCCATTTGCCGGCCGTTGAGGTGAGTTCTCTTCGCAAACTGCGGCGGAACTTATGCTCACGGTTCAGTCGAGTTGAGTTGGTAACTCTTTCAAGTCATCCCTGATTCGTCACATAAGTGACATAAGCGCGCTGTTGCAGTCTCTGTGCGCCCGCAGACACTTTGCGAGCTCGGGATGCGGGCTTGAGTGAAAAACGCATTGCATGCGCTGGCTCGATTCCTCTGCATCGACCAAGGCATCGCAGGAAGGGGCGCGCACGTGTGAAATAACAGGCTTTAGTAGCGTCCTTAGCCCCACGCAAAAGTTCAGAGCTGTGGTCATTTGCCGTGCGTAAAATATAACCACGTTCGACAATTGGCACCTTTCCAGGTAGGTTTTGTGCACATCTCTGGAAACGCTTCTCACGCGCCGTGGCTCGAGCACTGAATGGTCCGTTAGTGGAACTAGTGTTCCGCATGCGGAGACTGCGGTGTTTATTCATCGCAAAATCATTCCTGCAGAAGGCCGCTAGCTAGAGGAAAGTAGTTTGTACGTCGAAGCTAGTACCCACAATGAAATCATCGCACCTGAGCAAGTTGGGGAAACGCGTGGCTTGGGTCTCATTCAGTGATGCAGTTTAACATCGCAGATCAGATTATAGAATACCCAAAGCTTTGTGTTTGTTACCACTGCGCATACGTCACACGCTAACCATACGACCCCAAATCTAAAGCTCTATTAGCGCAAGGATGTACAAAACTGTCTCGATGTAAGCCCAATATTGCAAACTCTTCTTGCAAGGCAGTGCCTGAGAGCTTTAGACAGCTGCAGCATTTCCGCGTAGCCACCGCAGCGAGTAGCTAACTGTTCCAAAGACCAGCTTCATTTTCTGCAATGCGTTCATACAAAAATACAGTGATGTGGCAGTAGATTACTAAGTTAGTGCTCATTCTCGGTGTCGCTTACTGAAAAGATCAATTTTATGTCCTCTCATCTTTGCAAGAAAAGAGTGCACAGCCAAGCATAAGTTTTTGTACGGTGCACAGCGAGGTTACTGCAAGATTACGCATATTCATAACATTTGTTGGTTTCTAGGATTTAATGATCATCTTTGTGAGCATGTGTATTCCTGTGTTTGCTTTCAAAAAACGTGCTAATTGTCATCAGTGTTTGTTGGAGCATATGTTATATACATAGTGTTCATTTGGCGTCACTTGCGCCACTCTCGCCACCTCCCTTGGCACCTCCCGCAGTTCACGTGCTTCGCTTGGTTTTTAGGGGTTGTCAGCTGTTGCTGTGTACGGTGTTGAAAATCAAGCAGTGCGGTATTTTGTTGTCCTACTTCAATGAGCTCATCGAACCAGGAAGACCTTGATTGTTCGCTCGATACGAGACTATAGGATCAAGATGTGTGACACGTTGACCCATACCAGATTTCCATCAGCAGAGATGCCACCGCGAACTCCGGCTTGTTGTCCGCCACGACCTACGTGGGCATATTTAATTACCTCGTTTTCTACAAATTGCGTGGGAGTGGCCCAACAACAAAAAGCCCAAAGTCCCTCGAGGCCCACAATATTTTACGAGAGCATGAGTGAAGTGAAGCAGCTCCCATCGAAAATGAGTCGTTGTGCAGAGCAAGGCAAGTTTACAGTAGATGCAGCCCACCCCACCAAAGTAGTTCGTGCAGGGCGAAATCGAGACTTCCCAAGTGTTTTAAACAGTGATGATGCTGAGGCTCTTTGATCGGCATTTGTGGAAACAGCTGGGAAAAAAAATTGTGCGACTGTAAGGTAGAGACTTCGCGTGGTATGTAATGCCTGCCACTTTTTCTGTTGTTGGGCCTAGTTGGTACTTTTGTTGGGCCTAGTTGGTACATAGCATTTAAGAAGGGAACTTCAGCGCAAATGAAGACGGACCACAAAGTAAGCACCAGTGCTTGTCTTTCTAGTCTTTGTGGTCCGTCTTAATTTGCGCTGAAGTTCTCACCATATGTTTTTGCCACTTTTTTTTTTACCTTGCATTTTACTTCCGTTGTGTGCTAATGTACAGTGAAGTCCCTGAAAATGATGGAGGCTGTTTTAGGGAGTTAACCAACGGTTAAAAAAACGGACAGTTTACCTGACCCACCACTTGAACCGATCGGAAGCTTAACCCTGGGGAGCTTATTTGCGCTATACTTCAAACCGCCAGGGAATGAAGTTTGTTTCACGTCCGTTTTCACAGTTTGTTTCAATGCAACACCCAAACCCCTGCAATTGTCATCACGATTTCAGCAGCCTCCCTTACACACTCACTGTGCACGCAGTGGTCGTGGTGAAGTTTGTAGGTAGAGTAATCACGGTAAGCTATCTCTGTTTGCAGGTAAGTACTTGGATAGCATTTACCCGTAATGAGGTTACGTCTGCAGACGCGAATATTATCAGGGTTCTTCAAGTCATTTCTTTTAATCCGCGCCAGCCAAACACGCCGGTGTTTCTCGCCAAGTCGTAGTGTGCGTTGACAATGTCGGGTGATAAATTTCGGCTAACTCCCCGATGCTCTGTTCCCTGTTCATGGGCTGCAAAATCGACTTGCTTCACCAGCACCTGATAAGTGCACAAATTTGCGTCGTGAGGGCGAACTGAGCGGGCGCAAGCACGAGGAAATAACACGGCAGCAATCGGCTGAGGCATGTCGGTGGCGCATTCTGGAAGGGGCGCTGCATGACACACGCGCACACTATGTGTACGTATACATCTTCAGGTGCTCTTGTACTTCTATTTTTGGCTGAAGCAGTTTGTTGTGACATGTGAGGCTGCTCATTTTTGTGTTCCAATGTAGACATATTGCTTCGCTCACAGCCCTTGATATGGGCAGTAAAGGGGCTGCCATAAGAAAGCCAAAAAGTGTTCCAGATCCAGCAGCATCGCAGTGTGGCAATTTTGTGTGATGTACGGGACATCATCATTGGCTGAAAATGTGGCCTGCTCTTTATGCTTGCACAATATTGCAAATAGTTTGAAAGCTACTGTAGTATTGTGTTTTACACCGCTTCAAGTGCTTTGCAGCCACAGGTGAGGTGTCGTAAACATGATGCATAAACATACTGAGCACTTCATATAGAAGAAGCTGTAAATGTGATGCCATGTGCTTGGGCTGCCCAGTCGTGGAGGTATTGCCATCAACAGGCTCAGCAGGCTTGGACAATTCCTCAAAGGGACGATGCACTTGTCTGTTTGTGCCTTTGTGTGTGTTGCTTAGTTTGTGCCCCCTACGTCCAATGTTTTCATGCCAGCTCTCCCACATTTTTCTTCTGATCTACAGATGCGTCATGGGAGAGTAAAAATTTGGGTTAAGGGTATACCTCACCTTGCCTTCTGTAACTGAGGGCTTGTGCCACAAAATTCTTCGTTCTTTGGCGCCAAATAGACTGGCTTGAGGACGGCGTTGCAGGCCCCCTTTAAGCATAAGTCCAGCAAAATCTCAAGGGAGGGACACACACCTTGATGCCATGGTGGCCATTTTGTTTTTCATAAATATGCCTTTTATTTCTAATTAGATAAAAATTAAAATCATGTTTTCAAATAAATCATGAACAAAAAGAGCGCAGGCCTGAGCAGCCGATAGTTGGCAAAGTCAGTAGCTAATAAATATGTCATTTGGGTTAAATCATGAAATGAAAAGGCTGGCAATTTTTGTTGTTATAATGTGTAAAGGAACAGCTTTTCTTTAACTTCATCTCTAATCGTGTATACTGCTAGCCTTCCAAGGCATACCCCTGGAATATTTCTTGTAAAGTGTGTTAATGATGCAATTATACTTGAGCAATCGCATCCATACTTCATTGTCAATGTCTTCCGCAAATTCTTCCGAATAATAAACCTCTGTGGCACGTCAGAAGCCACCCGTAGCATTTCAGAAAGCACGACCTCTCACAGTGCCTTTTGAAAACCAATGACGGCTTTCACTCTTGCACTTTGTTTCTACTTATTGGAAAGACTTGAGATTTCGGAGTTGATTTTAAGGAGAGTGCGCTGTGCTTAACTGTCAAGCATTTCAATTATGCTGTTTGAAAGGTAAGTCTCAAGGGGGGACACTTTGCAAGGGGTGTCCCCCCCAGCCTAAATACAAGGGGGGTCCGGACCCCATCATGATTTACGCCACTGGTTGTTCCTAAGGTGTCGTCCACACTTCTGCTATGCATACTTGACATGCTTATGTGAAGTATTCACTTAAGCGTCGCTCAAAATATTTATGCACGATCGAAAGTATTTCAGCTTGTCGTTAAGGGGCAAGGTTCATCAGGCTCGGCTCTTTCTGCAGTGCTACACTATTGCCACTTGTAATTTTCATAAAATGCTCCTTTGCTTGCACCAAGGATAGAAACTAAGAGCACACAAGACGAGGACAGAGGTGATGCTTGAGACGCAGAAACCATCATGTCTTGCCAACAGTCACTTTAGTGCACCCAGTCACAACTGCAATTCAAAATGCGTAATAGTAATAGCTGGCATACCAAAGCCACAATGTGATTATGAGGCATGCTGTTGAGGTGGGCTCCGTATTAATTTCAACCACCTGGGGTTCGTTAATCTGCGCAGGAATCTAAGCAAACAAGTGTTCTTGCATTTCACCTGCATTGAAATGCAGCCGCCGTGGCCTGGAATTGAACTGAAGCTTAGCAGTACGACACCTCATCTGCTAAGCTACCTAATTGAAAATGCATTATATGACAGATATCATTATCCAATAGGTAAAATTGCTGAAAGAAATTGAATGCACGCATGCATGCCAGAAGTATATATGTACATAATTTTGTCTAAAGAATGGGTGTAAACGTGGTGGTATAGGTACAAAGCAGCTGAAACTGCTTATCTGGAAGCCATACGCCATGCCAAACGTTCATTCTTTCACTCTGAAGTGCCGAACATGCTTAAGAACAGCCTGAAAAAATTCTGGCAAGTCCTTAACCCACAGGACACGCGCACCATTACCTTATCAAGCGAGTCAGGTGATGCCCTAACCGACGCTGAATGTGCCCATGTGTTTAACACCGCTTTTGCATCAGTTTTTACTCAAGAAAGTGAACTGTCATTCTCTGTTCCCCATGCCACTTTTGAATGTACCATGCAACCAATTACATTTTTTTCATCCGGCATTACATCCCTAATAGACAGTATAAAGCTTTCATCGTCAGCTGGTGTGGATGAAATTACTTCTAAAGTTCTCAAAAACACAACACATTTGTGCAGCATATCTCTGTTTATTGTTTTCGCAGTCACTTTCAACAGGCATGCTCCCTCCTGACTGGAAACACGGAAAGGTCGTTCCAGTCTTCAAATCAGGCAACAAACACTCCCCATTAAATTATCACCCCATCTCATTGACCAGTGTACCCTGCAAAATACTTGAACATATCATATACACCCATATCATGGACTTCCTCGATGCTAACAATTTTTTTCATCCATCGCAGCATGGCTTCAGGAAAGGTTTTTCCTGCGAAACGCAACTGGCTATGTTTGTTCACGACCTGCATGTAAATCTTGACTCTAACCTACAGACTGACGCCATCTTTTTAGACTTCTCAAAAGCTTTTGACAAAGTTCCTCATGAGCGTCTACTACTAAAACTTGCCGCGTTACATTTAAATGCCGATATCTTAGCATGGATCAAAGCATTCTTAAGTAACCGTTCACAATCGGTCATCGTTAACAATCAAACTTCCAGCGCTACCCCCGTAACGTCAGGCGTCCCTCAAGGGTCCGTACTTGGCTCGCTACTGTTTTTGATCTACATTAACGACCTACCATTGCATGTGTCCTCTGACATCCGTATGTTTGCAGATGATTGCGTAATTTATCGTAAAATTAACAGCGTTTCAGATAACATGTTACTTCAAGATGATTTGCGAAGCGTGCAAGAATGGTGTTGCCTGTGGCTAGTGGAACTAAACCCTAACAAATGCAAAACCGTCTCTTTCTACCGCCGTAAAAATCCACTCATTTTCTCTTACCGAATTGCTAATGCCAACCTTGAATTGGTTCCTTCTTACAAATATCTTGGAGTAACCCTTTGTAGTGACTTAACCTGGGCAACACACATTACGAACATCATTTCATCTGCTAATAAAACACTTGGGTTCCTAAAACGTCATCTGCGCCATGCCCCTCAACATGTAAAACTACTCGCCTATCAGTCTCTCATCAGGACGAAATTAGAAAACGCATCCCCCATTTGGAACCCGCGTCAAATACATCTCATCAATCAACTCGAGTCGCTTCAAAATCGAGCTACAAGATTTATTCACTGTAAGTACTCATATGACGTCAGTATATCGGCACTGAAAACAGAATCCGGATTATCATTACTCGCATCTCATCGCCGCACTGCTAGCATTTGTCTTTTTCATAAGTTGTATTACAGCTCACTCGGCCAGCCACCATATATCCTCCCCCCGACACGCATCTCCAGTTGCACCGGTCACCCGCAACAAGTTGCGCGCCCGCGTGCGCGCACCGCCACTTTTTCGTCCTCATTCTTCTACCGTGCAGCAACAGACTGGAATGGCCTTTCCAATGACATTACAGCCATCACTTGTCCCTCAACTTTTTTGGCCACCTTAACAGATTACTTTGCACTGTATTAAAATATGGCTTTGATTTTTTTATGTATGTACCCACCCCTTATGTAATACCCCTTCAATGGGGTCTTTAAGGAATAAAAATGAAATTAAAATGAAACGTATGCTCCATAAATAAAATGAAAAGTATATAGGTGCAAAACTTTGACTAAAGATTGGTTATAAAAATGTGCTCTGTAAATAACATACATTATATGGGACCACTGCACAGTAGTTCCTGATATTTAGTGAAGTCAGGTTCACTTGCAATGCACGATAAACAATGGTGGTTCAAAGTATGAATGAACAGGTAAAAGACAAGGTGCAACAAGTGATTTGCTTGCCATGGCATGAATGATTGTGGTAGCTGAAGGTACTTGGCAGGACAGACATTTGGTCATCTTGGGGTGATTGCACCCTTCTCTTGTTACCCAAGGTTGAAGGTGGTTTGACCACGTTGCACCTCGTAGTTTTGGAACCGCAAAAGATAATGATACTTCATAACAGTTCAGGACATTGTTATTGTCATATTCAGTGACAATAGTGAGTTTCCACATATCTAGATTAATAGTTATTCCTAGCATGCCAGTGTTCTAGTTTTTTTTTGCTATATTAGAAATAATGAAATCATTGTTTTGCAAAAAGAACCTGGCCAGTGTAGCAATGGCGTGTGATCCGTTGGAATTATGATTGCCTTTTATACTAATATATTTTAAGCAAGAAAACAGCGAGTATTGTGCAAATTGCTCTGCATGAATCTATTCCTGCTATTTGAAACACAATGAATGGTTTGTCTGATTTTGTGCAGGATATGAGCAGCCAGCCACAGCTGATGGTGGTGGGTGGCAGTCTTCACATGGATGTACTGCCGAAGGGCTCGCCTGTGGTACGTATTGTACTTCTTTACTCGTCCGTCATACCCTTGTAGCCTGTTACGGAGGGCTTACCAGGCATGTAAAAAGGCAACCCATGCAACAAGGGAAGCAGTACAACAAGAAGTAGCTGTTAAACAAGATACCGGATAATTAAGTACACAAAATCACATTCCAGTAAAGAATGTTGACGTCGCAACACAAAGAATTATCCCTGCAGAGAGTGATACTACGTACATGCTTGCTCTAGCAGGCAGTTACTATTGGCCCCGAGCGGAGTTGCCGCCCGGCTGAACCACGCCTAGTGTGGATGGCTCCCTGCGTCGTCTGCTAGCCATGGCGTGCTTGCATGTATGTCATGCGCGTCCTCAAAAGGCGGTTTGTTCCTTTGTGTTAGGGCAACTTGAACTCCTTGTACGTATGCCTCACACGATGTACAGAAGCATTGGTTTTGCTAGGCTGTATATGCACTGCAATAAGATCAGTGAGTGCACTTGCTGGTAGTGCTTTGTATTGACATTCTCCAGAATCATTTCAGTGTGGGTGCCACTTTGTGGTTCAGGCACATTGCAAAGTGCACTTGAATGTCAGGAGTGTTAAATATCATGTGAGAAGCTCGGTGGTAAACAAAAACAAGGCTCTGAGCCATACTTTTTTGCGTTGTACTTGGGTGTATAACAGTGGGACTGTCGTTCATTGGTTATGCGACGAGCTTTATATAATTATGCTTAAGATGTACTTTTATTGCAGGGTCCTGATGCCACTACTACAGTGAAGCATTTCTGTTAAGTGAAGTCTGACACGCCAGTACTTAAAGGGACACTAAAGGCAAATAACAAATTATGTCAGAGTGAAAGCCCAATGTATGACAACTTCTAAAACGGCAATATTATCAACAGCAGTGCCCTACTTACCGAGAAATTAAGCTAAATGTATCACATGATGAGCGCCACGAGTGGGACATTTTCGAAGTGATCCCGATGACGTATGGAAGTCTGCCTACAATAAATCACTAGTAATCAAACTAACAGCAGTAAAAAAAGAACATTCCGAGCATCAAAAGACGTAATAAAATGCTGTTTGTTCATTTCCGCTTGATTCATGGAAAACAAAACCTCCGTGGCGCGCGTGGTTCAAAGGTTCCGTTTTCGCCGAACTGCGCCTCGCCCGTCTCAGTCGTAGTTTCGGGATCGCGTACTGCCGTGCGTGTTTTGCGCGCTCGTGAAAGTCTCTCTGACAGAAAGTTCGACAAAATGGCATGCGTGTGATATTGCCGGATGCCCGAATGGTGCACAACGCCAGTGCTGCAGCAAGGAAACCGGTGTGTCTTTTCACTGGGTGCCGCGAAGTGAACCCTTACGCTCGAAGTGGCTTAGTGTAATGCCATTGCGCCAGTGTGCTAAACAGTCAAAACCTCTGCGTGTGTGCTCGCTGCACTTTCGTACTGAGGATTACGAGACCAACCGCAACTTGGTGAAGGCTTTGAATGTGCCCGTCCGAGCAAGTCTTTGCCGCAGCGCCGTTGTTGCTACTGTGGGTCCCGCTATTTCCGCTCGGCTGCTACTAGTGTCAGCGGCCGCGCAGTAAAAGCGGGCAACGTTGGGCATGGCAGCAGTGACGTATGAAAGTCGTATTTTCAGGCGGGAGATTTGAAGCGCGCTAACGCGATGCGGACCACTAAAAACGTGATTTTATTTCAAAATAAGCACTTCCTTGGCACAAAAGCAGCACTACGAGGTTTCTGGACCGCTATTTCAACAATCAACGTCGACTTAATATTTGCCTTTAGTGTCCCTTTAAATCGTACCCTAAAAAAGACAGAAAATGGAATGAGATGGAAGTGATAAAACTGAATGACCGTGTGCAATTTTAACTTGGGGAGAAATTTATACAAAAACACCAGTTAGAGTTACGCGTTAAAGAACCCAGATGGTCATAATTAATCCAGACGGCATGCCTTGCATTTATGTCGTAGTAATTTCACGCAAAACCTCATTTTGTTTGACATAATCTTGAGCATTTGTGAGGTGTTATTATAGATTGATGGAAGGCAGTGGAATTATTCGGTTGATACAAACATACTTGTATCCCATAAAATAATCGGACCTTTGTTGCACCACTGTCATGGAGGTAATCAATTGAAGAAAGCTCTGTGCTGAACTGTTACCTTTTACTGTTACTGGATTAAAAACAAGCGCATACGTATTAATGTCTCCGTAGTGCTTAAGCGCTGTAAGCTTTCCTGACTAAACTGATCAACTGTCCTACATTTCATGGAGAACTGAATAAGAAGCAAAATATGGACGCCTGTTTGTGCGCACTGTGCACCAAGTGCTATTTGAACTCATCACGCTATTGGAACTCATTTTCTTTTTTATCTAAATGAGCAAGACGCGGATAAATAGTTCACGCTACAGCAGTGCGTAATAGGCAGACCAGAAGCTAAACACTTACAAATAAAACAACAAAAACGCCACATAGTGTGGAAAGGCAGACTGTCGCCAAGGGGGAGCATCCCGTTCATTGGCAGATTGCGCTTCTCTCAAAAGTAATAGTAACATTTGGATGGCTTCGTTCATTGATTCGGTAATGGAGGGCGTACATATTACCACTAGGCCGCACGCAGTCAATGCATTTTATTCGTCGACAATCGGCTCAAACCGCTCACAACGAAGTGCCACTGTGTACATTTGTATACACACCGCCGACCGCCTATCCACACTAGCACAGTGACGGTGTTGCCACCTGTAACCCGATCTCATGGCAAATACAGAGCAATGTATTTCTTAAAGTGACTGACAACCAGCTTTCAGGGTACCTGTTTTCTTTAGTGCACTGGAGAATTTACTAGTCAGAGTGTCTTATGGCCCACTCACGCTAGCGGCAAGCCTGCCGTAACGGCATGGCACCGTAGAACGTCGGCCGCCGCGGCCCGCACGAGAGCTGTTCAAGGTGCACGGCAAGCTTCGTTGGCGAGGCATTCGCGCTTCTGAAAAACATGGCTGCACTGCCAAAAGCAGTTGTCGTCCACCTCGAACCTATGAATTCGCCACCGTGTGCTCTGTAGCTCGTAAGCTCGGAACTGATGCTTCCATTTGCTTTAGATTCATGTCCTTAAACTTCTACAGCAAAGCATTCGTGCTGATTCGGCACGAATAAGAGTCATACTCAAATAATCGATGCTGTAGGCTTAGCGAGTGGAGATGGGCGCTTCCGAAATTTCAGAGGATATAGATTACGCATTTGTTAGTTGTTTCTAATCCTCCATAGCTGGCGGCACTTGATCTGCCGCCAGCTTGGGGACACGTTATTTTGTTTTACGCTACGCTTTTTTTAATACTGGACAGACTAAAACGCTCTGTTGACTGCTGGAACCATGCCTGGCAATGACACATATGACATCCGCACTTCTAGCGTGAAAACCGCAGAGCAAGAAGAAAGCAGCTCGAAGCGTCCCGCGGCAGACTCAGAAGACGTGGAAAGCCGAAAGTAGACAATGCGGCGTGCCGATGAAGCGCTTCTATTGCTGATTGGCCATGTCGCTCTCCGGCAGCCAGAGAACGTCGCAAAAAATGGGTCTCGCACCCATTCTCCAAACGGCAAAGAACAGCTGGCATGTACGACCGTTAGCGTGAGCGGGCCATAACTGTAGAATGGAAATGCGGCAAACTCTGTGAAACATTTATAATCAGAATTTTTTGGTCCATGGCAACTGTGAAGTCGCATACAGTCGCTGACCGTTTATTTGGACGCTGAAAATTCGGATGTGCTTGTTTGTTCGAACACCTTCGCAACACCACCCTTGTCCCATTGAAGTATGTAAACTCATAACCGGAAATTCGGACACCCAACAGCGCGCGTTCGATCTTTCTGACTCCATCTGGCTAATCAAGTGCAACGTTGAACCCCATGACAAGCTGTCAGCGATGTTGGTGATGATGATTTCTGCGGCCCTTCTCTTTGTAACGGCGATAGACGGCATTCCGGGATCTTGGCCAAGTCCAAAAAGAAAGGCTAAAAAAGAGGATCAACACGGAAAGTTCTCTTTGGCGCTGCTAGAGCGTCTGAAGCAAAGTTCATGCTGCCACTTCTCACTGCCGCTGTGCCCGCGAGGCACTCGAGTAGCTTGCCTGCCACCATCTTTCCAGTTGCCTCTTCATAGCATCAACTGCTTCCCAATGCGGGTGCTTGTCCGCTGTCCTAAAGCCCAGTGCTATCGTGAGGCCGCAGTCGACTTCGTCCAGTGCATTGCCATCACCTGCCAAGCTTTCTGCGTTTTAGTGCTGGGGGTTAATCGTGCTAGGGTGTAGACACGGACAATCCAGCACGATGTGATTGATGGTTTCTTCTGTGGTGTAACATAGGGGGCACGCCGCGGCCAAATCATCCGCGTACTTTGCCTGCAGGACTCGTGTACAGAGCACTCAACTGCGCGCCTCAAACAGCAGCCCACTTCCCTGAGAGTTGTCGTAGAAGGGTTTCTTGCTGAGGGTCTCCTTGCTTGCACAGTAAGTTGTCAGTGCTGCCTTGGCCAGAGCCAGTGTGTGCCGCCTTTTGAGCTCCGTCTTCTTTACTATTTTTCTGACCCGTCTTCCGCCTCGTCGTGGCTCAGTCAGACGGACGGTCGGTGTCTCATATTGCTCGTCCAGCTGCCGGGTCCGGCTGACCCACTTGGTGCTCACAATTTAAAAGTGTAGGTCCTCCCTGGCCCAACAGTCGTCCGGCAAACCACTGAGACAGAGCTCATACGCCAGCTTTGCAGAAGATATGCTATCAGCCTCCAAAGGTGTTCAAGTGCATTCCAGGAAGATGCCGGGCCTGGTGCCTCCATTTGGTGCTAATCTCAATGGGAAAGGCTTCCGGTCAGCAGATCAACGCACATCAGTGTCTGTCATGTTGAATTTGAGGGCCAAATTGAACAATGCATGCACTCGGCGCACATGCACCATGGCTCAATAGTGTCGCGGGGTCATGATGAAGAAGGCAGCAGTCGGCCTGTCTCAGACAAAACTTTTTATTTGGGCGAACTTGTGTTAGGGAAGCGAAAGGCAAACACTAAAGGCAAATAACAATTTATGTCAGAGTGAAAGCTCAATATATGACAACGTCTAAAACGGCAATATTATCAACAGCAGTGCCCTACTTACCGAGAAATTAAGCTAAATGTATCACATGATGAGCGCCACGAGCGGCACATTTTGGAAATGATCCCGATGACGTCAGAGAGTTCGACTACAATTAATCGCTCGTAATCAAACTAGCTGCAATAACAAAAGAACCTTCCGTGCATCAAGAGACGTAATAAAATGCTGCTTGTTCGTTTCTGTTTGATTCATGGAAAAAGGAACCTCTTTGGCGTTGCCATGGGGGACGGCGCGCATGGTTCAAAGGTTCCGTTTTCGCCGAACTGCGCTTTGCCCGGCACCCTGCTTCGCTCACGTGGTTGTGTCTCAGTGGTAGTTTCGGAATCGCATACTGCCGCGTGTTTCGTGCTCTCGTGAAAGTCGCTCTGACAGAAAGTTCGGCAAAATGCCGCATGCATGTGATGTTGCTGGATGCCCGAATGGCGCACGCCGCCGCTTAGTAAAGATGGGCAACGTTGGGCACGGCAGCAGTGACGTGAGAAACACCGCTTTCAGGCGAATGATTTGAAGTGCGCTAACGCTATGCGGACCACTAAAATGTTATTTTATTTCAAAATAAGCACTTCCTTGGCACAAAAGTAGCACTACGAGGTTTCTGGACCGTTATTTCAACAATCAACGTCGACTTAATACAGTGAAACCTCGGTGATACGATCACAGCTCATATGAATTTCGGGGTGATACGAATTCTTCGTTGGTCCCGGCCAAGGCCCATTGGCCTGCAATGTAATGGAGTACGGCTGTTGTGAACCGATTTTCACCTAGCGACGTTTGATACGAACGTACGCTACCGCTCAGGTACGAAGATGTGCTGTCCGCGCTGTCACGGAAGACGCTTGAAGCACGCGCGAGCGCGGGAACGCAAACGTGGGCATGCGCGCCGCACCGCCAAATCGTCCTAATCACGGTGTAAGAAAAACGGTTTTCTTACGGTCATAATAAACCTTCGGAGACGCGTCACAGCCTCCGAGATTTTGTGCGCGAATCTTTGAGGCTCTTAAGTGCCTCCGTGTGCCTTCGCATTTAGATTACAGAGGGAATTAGCGCCGTGCTTTTTTTTCTAACCCGTCGACGCGGGCTGCTGTCGTTGTACTGTGTTTACACATGCATGCCTCGTGCATCAGACATCCTATGAAAGGTGGGCGAGGACCGATAGAAGGCGAGGACGGTGTCGGCGAAGGAGTCAGGCCTCACAACGTCAACATGTGCGACCATAGAGGTCGCACTTGTGTGGGAACGGCCGTAAATCCCCCAGAAAACATCCCCAAGACCTCCGTGATAACAAAAATTATAACACAGGACCGTGGTTTTGTAATTTTGTGACCTTGATCCATCGCGTCAAAGCACTTCTTTCGTTACATTCGCTGCAGTATGCCGGTGTTATGCAAAAAAGCATACTAAAATTTGGAAGGGGCTACTGCTGTCGCTCATCACAACGCACCTGGTTCATTAATTAAATACGCGCATACGGGCCGTTATTTACAAGTGCTGGTATGATTGCCGACATCTAAAAATTTAACTGACAATCATTCAGGGTTCTTCCTGACGTTGCTGCGGCCCTGAAAAACAATAAATAAAAATGACCGCCAGCTTTCTTTGGTCGCATGCTAATTTTTCATGCTTTCTGGTGATACGAATTTCAGATGATATGAATATTTTTGATGGTCCCGTGAAATTTGTATCACCGAGGTTTCACTGTATTTGCGTTTAGTATCCCTTTAACAAAATGATCTCAAACAATCGCGAAGCTTCTCAAACATTGCAGCGTGGTCTGCTCTGAGCATTGCTAATAGTCTTTGCGGGGGAATTCGAAATGAAACAGGTGTGGCAATATGTTACACTAGTTGTCACAAAGGCCGTGCCACTTTTCAGCGTAAACTCCTTTTACCTCGTAAGTGGCACAGAATAGAGCAGGGATAGATAATAATATGCATCCTCTAATTTTGAGCACTAATTATGGTGCAGGCATCAGGCTGCGTCCAGCAACCGGGACTCCATAGTGCAGCATCAAGGCTCTTCCGCTCTACATACCATTTTCTTGTGACTTTTAAATGCAATTTAAAATTTAATCCTACTCGAATTTCAAAAAGCATACTTGATTATGTCACTATAATTCATGTTTTTTATTTCCTTTAGGATCTAGTCCCTTGTTCTGTCCAGTTGCGAGTCCCTTTGAGTGCCACTCGTGAATGAAGTCCCTTGTGAATAGACAACACATATTTACGAGCAAAGAACATATGTCTTGCACTGAAATGACCATTTTAATGCCTCATGCAAGCACTTTTGTCTGTGTATGTGTTTCTCAAAGGTTTGCAGACTTTAACGAAGTACCCTGTATGCGTCTGTAAGGTGACCTAATAGCTGCGCACTTTGTTGGTGCTAAGGCTGATGATGATGATGAAATATGGGTCAGGCCTCTGTAATAGAGCACTGCACGGGCTCGGGCCTACCCGAAAACCGGGCCCGGCACAGCGGGCCCGGGTCGGGCTTGGGCCTGAAGTTCCGGGCTTAGGGCCGGGCCCGGGTTTGAGGTGGTGGGCTCGGGTCGGGCCGGGCTTGGACTTTGCTCAGTTCTTAAAAGGACACTAAAGTGAAACGTTGAATCGGTTTAGACTGATAAAGTGTACTCTGAGAACTCGTGTCGTTAATTTTGCCATCATAAGTTTATTAATAAAGGAAGAAATCGAGGTCAAGGTTCTATTTTTTAATTTTGCCTTGGAAACACCGCGCGCGACGTCACGGATTTCAAACTGTATTTGTCGTATTTTGGGTACTTTGGATCAAGAAATTTCCTGAAACTTGGTATGTTAAGTCTCTGGCCCCCTAAGAGGTCAATGTACTCCATTTTTACCGATTAAGAACTACGTAGGCCCAAGTAGACACTGTCAGAATCTATGACGTCACGGCGTCTGCTGCACGAACTTCAAGGTGGCATCGCCACCCGCAAACTCTTTTTGTGCGTTTTATCGCTTACGAAGAGTCTTCGCAGAAAGAGTCTCATCGCGTCGTGATTTTGGTATTGTAAAAGAGTAATTTACTGGTAATAGTAAAATCTTTCTTCTCTTTAGTGTCTCTAACTTTGTTCCACAACACTGTACAAACAAATGTGTTTAAAATTTATCTTGAAAAAGAAATGCTTTTCTTTATGTGCGGCAAGCTACTTGGAGAAGTTTTATGAGGGACAAGTACTGAACATTTCTTCCTCCTTGCATTTGGGGCTACTTGATTTATCTGAAACAGGTGAGCTAAAAGTAAATACACCAGGCACTGATATGGTTAACATCTCGCTATTTTGGTTTTATTTGCATTCGCTGTTATTTTATATCCCAAGTGTTACTTTGTAATTGCAGTAATGAATGTAATATAATAAATTTACACCTATCACTTATCATCGCAAGAGGGATCACAGAGCTCCATAGCGGGAAAACGTTCTTGGATGTTCCAGCCGCGCACTAAAAGGAAAGGTCAGTGCAGAGTCTCGTTACATAGAGTCCCTATAAAGACATTCTTTTTCCGTGGTTCCATCACGGCTCCCAGTGGTCATGTGACGCGAGATGGACATGCACAGCCTGCTTTGTGTGCCCACACTGTTAACGTCTGAGCTTTCGTCTTGTTCCGCTATATCAGGGGTCTCAAACTCACCTCAACTAATGGGCTGCATTCACGAAAATTTACTCCCGCAGTGGAAAAGACAGTGACGAAGAGGGGGGGGGGGGTAGGTCGTACGAAATGTCAGCTAACGTTGCCATTTGAAAGACCTTTTCCATATCTCCTATATGGGTAATTTCTTAAGGGTATTTGGAGAGGCAGAATTCTAACAACATATGGATACATATCTCCAAAATGACTAAAATTTGGACGCCCATTTTGAAATGTAGAGTTTTGTTTAACGGTTATGTATCAACACATGGTGGCTGCAGTAGGTGCCTCACGAAAAAAAAACGCTTTAGCCCTGTCATGACTGTGTAGCTTAAGAATGTACTTATAAAGAAAACGAAATGGGACTAAGATAGTCATGTGCAGGCCGCGTGTTTGAGACCCGTTCGCTATATAGGCTCCCCAAGCATCGCTTAGTGGCGCTGCTGCTCTTGACAGCAGTGCCATCTCTGACATAAAAATACAAACTGGGTGCCAGCAATGCGCGTTTTTCCTTCTCTCCAATGCGCTGCCGCTTGCTTCCATGCACTTGCAGAGCTCTCGCGGTGCACTTGCGGTGTCTCACAATGTACCGCTTGTAGTGTGGCTTCAAAAGGATCTTCAAGCTTGACTGGCACTTCCAAAAAGCGAACTTGATAAAAGGAGAAAGGCTCGTCAATCACGTTTACGGTGAAGAGCAGACGATCGACGACGACGACGCCCGACTCAAAGCGAAATGCATTTCCCAAGTCGCGATTACACGGTTAGGATGTATACCTCGAGGTAAGTCTCATTCTGTCATGTTAAAGATGCATAATGGTCCACGTGCACTCCGAAATGAAGCCGTGCACGCTATCGATGTTTTGCGGTGCGGACTACGAATCATATGATTGTTGTTTTGATATGGCATGCTTGCAGTAGCAGCCGTGCACTTTCATGAACAAATGTTTGCGGCGTGCGAAAAAAAGAAACTACAGTAGACTCTCAGTAAACGGAAATCTGTTAAACGAAACTGCTGCTTAAATGGACCAACTGACTCTGATATGATTGGTTGATTGGTTTCGTACATGAATTTGCACCCCTGTTCATCTCTCAGTAAACGGAACTCCTGTTAAATGGAACACATTTTCCTGGTCCCTTCAGGTTCCATTTAATGAGAGTCTACTGTATACGGCCATGGCACTGTTTCCTGAGAAGGTTAGAGTCAAGTCCTCCGTGCCGCTGGAGAATCACCCGCCGATTAAGACGCGTGGCAGCTAGCTGACCTTTAATCACTGTGAAGCAAGATGAACTGCTCGCGTCGTTTTTTCGGCTCTCACGTCATGCTTGCACTCTCTTTTTATGAGGATATCGACTTGGCAGGTGTATAAAACCTGCTGCGCAAACGCGGCTAGAGAATCGCACAAAGTCAGAAGGTGGTTACTTCAAGGTTGCAATTGCAAAGCATGTATTAAGTGCCAGTTATATTTAGCGGCTTAAATATCACCCTAATGAAGTGACAATAACAAAGCAAACCTACAGAACGATGTCAAAGCTTCAATAAGGTTGAGAGCTGGGCTAGTTGGTGACTGATCATTATGCCTATATGGTTAGGTAGCGAGTGTCGTGTCCTTTCTGTTTCTTTTGTCCCCGTCGAAAGTGCGCTACCTAACCATATAGGCATAATGATGTCAAAGCTTGCTGAAAATGCACAGACCTCCGTTCCGTCGTGATAAACAGCCTTCCCGACGCCTGAATTGCAGGCGCCCAACTTCTGACAATGTGCCGAGTTCAGTTGAATTCAACCAACTGCGCGACGCTTACGGTACAACGCGAGTGTGAACGTGCAACAACGACGGGTAGGTCTCACGAACACGGGGAATCAAAACACAAAGTTGTTTCACGTACAACCGTAACTGGACTTTCACAATGCGAGAAGACAGCGAGTAACCATTACTGTGGTCGCTGCGTGCATGCGCCGAGTTACGTACTGATTCATGTAGTCGAAACGAACGAAAGTGATGAACTCAGACAGCCAAAATAGAAGGCGAGACAGCGCTGTCAGCTATCCACGCTTGCCGCCTTTATTTCTCGTGCGACATTCCCGAGAACCGATACAGTTTCACACATGAATCGCGTGCCTTGGTGTTGTCTGCACTGTGGTGGCAGGCCACGACACAGCAATACTACGGACCTCGCTTGCGCTTCCGTGGGGTCGCTTCTGGCAGCGTGGAAATGCAGGTTCGCACTGCAAGCCTCTCTGTTCAGCGTGCCAAGCTGTCGGCATGGCACCCCAGTTCCCCGCACCGACTGAGAACGCAAGCGCACGTGTTCCCGCTGCCGACAAAAAGGCTGAGCCGGCCGCGCATGCACCCACTTGCACCAGAGCCGCAGCGCGGCGCTGTCGTCGCGCCGCACACTTGAACGTGGGTCCCTATAGTGCGAGAGCTACATTATACTGCCTCAACAGCGTTGAAATGTACAGGAATAGCATAGGCCCATTAAACTAGGCTTGGGGCAAAGTATATTCGCTTGACGAAATATCTGGCCTAAAAAAAGACAATTACGAATTCCGTGCCGGGTGATGTCCCTTTACCTCAAACCATATGCATCCAATGAGTAAGCATTGAGAAGCTTATTCGCACCTTTATTACCACACTGGTAAC
Source organism: Rhipicephalus sanguineus (assembly GCF_013339695.2). Classification (NCBI taxonomy): domain Eukaryota; kingdom Metazoa; phylum Arthropoda; class Arachnida; order Ixodida; family Ixodidae; genus Rhipicephalus; species Rhipicephalus sanguineus. The sequence continues at coordinate 216,450,787 of NC_051178.1, forward strand.
GAACCCCGAAAATTGATCGAAATCGCTTCATCCACCTCATGCCACTTTTACCCGTGTAGTCCAATGACCACCTTTTCTACCAGTACAAGATCGTTAGGAAGGCATACACCATTATAATATGAAAAAGAAAAAAAAGCACGGTGCAAACTGTGCATAACATACACTGTAGAAAACAGCAAGGAGAAGCCCTCAAAGAGGAGTTTTATTCGCCGCGGGATCGGCCTACAGGTGGCAGCACCGTCGCCGCGTAAGTGTGGATAGGCGGTTGTCGGCGTGAACACAAACGCACACAACAGCGCTTCGTTGTGAGCGATCTGACCCGATTTCCGGCATACAAAATGCGTTGACTGCAGCTTTCTGGTAATAGGTGCGCTCTTCATTCCCGAATTAATGCACCAAGCGCGCCGAACGTTACTATCACTTGTGAGAGAAGCGCATTCTGTCAACAAACGCAGGTCTCGCCTTCGGCAACAGTCGGCGTCTTCGCAATGGATGACGTTTTCTTGTATTATTTGTACATGTTTAGCTTGTGTTCCACCTACTACACTCTGATGTAGCGCGACTGAATTAAGTATCTACTTGTTCATCTGGATATCTTTAACAAAAAGAAAGCCCGTATTCCTTCAAGATGAGTTCAAATAGTAGTTTTTGCCCTGCGTGCTCAAATATTCATCCGCATTTCTTATTCAGTTCTCCATGAAATGTAGGACAGTTGATAGGTTTACTGAGGAAAGCTACGTGGCTGACAGCGCTTTAGCGCTATGTAGGCATTTAACATGCACACGCTTGTTTTTATTCCAGTAACAGTACGCAAAGGTAACTGTACAGCACGGAACTTTATTCGATTGATTACTTGCACGACAGTAATGGAACAAAGACCCGGTTATTTCAGGGGACCAAAGTACGTTTTTTCATTTGAATAATGTCCGCTGCCTTCCGTCAGTCTATAACAACACAACACAAACGCTCAAGATAAGGAAAAAAAAAAAGAAGATGTCTCTTCACGTGAAATTACTTCGACATAAATGTAAAGTACGCTGTTTGGATTAATTTTGACCATCAGGGCTCTTTAATGCATACCTTAATTTAAGTACACGGGTGTTCTTGTATAAATTTCGCCACAAGTTAAAATTGCGCAAGGCAACTCAGTTTTGCGATTTCCATGTCATTTCATTTTTTGTTCTTTTTAGGGGACAATTTAAGTACCCAAGTGTCAGACGTGACTTGACAGAAATATTTCTCTGCAGTGGGACCAGGACCGTACACAACTAAAGCTCGTCGCGTCACCTATATACGACTGTGCCGAAGTTATACATCTAACCACAATGCGCAAGTGCATGAGAGCCTTTATTTTACCACCGAGCCGCTAAAAGGCTATATTCACATGAGATTTAATACTTCTCATATTTAGGACAACGCCAAGTGCACTTGGCAATGCGCTTGGACCACAGTGCGGCACCTACACTGATATGACTCTCGTGAACGGAGGATGCGACGACCACACACAGCACTCTCGACAAGTGCACTCACTGATTTTATTACAGTAAATATACAGCCGGTCAAGGCCAAATGCTTCTTTACATGGTGTTAGGTATCCGTACGAGCGGTTAAAGTAGCACTAACGCAACGGAACAAACCGCCTTTTGAGGACCTGCATGACATACGCCCGCATGCAAACACAACGTGGCTAGCAGACACTGGGCGCGTGGAGCAATCACAACTAGGCACGGTTCAGACAGAAGCCGCCAGGCGGCGACTCTGCTCGATCTTGCAGCCAATAGATGACGTTGAAGAGTGGCACGAGGTTCGAGAACAAGAGAAATGAAGGGATGAGCTAGACAGCTATGTTCATTCTGCAGAGGTCCACAAAAATATTCTAAATTTTCTCCATGCAGTGGTGGAAGTTAAGAACGACTGCCGACGCCTTCAGAATTCGCAAGGTAGATGTGCACCCCTGCGGCTAGCTCAAGCAGTGCGAGCAACTTTTAACGCTGCAGGATATGTGATGCAACAGCGCATGGTGTGCTTGAAGCTGGAATCTCTTGACAATTTGACTTTTTGCACAACAACACGTGAAGAAATTAACTATAAAATTTGCCACAAGAAAATATGGCTGATCCTTTTGTCATAGGAATCGGTATCACACAAAAGTGAGACTTGTCTTCACAGACGTAGCTGAGCGTTTGTTGTGCATTGTTTTGACACAAGGGCGAAGAAATGAATGCTATAGCAACAAATTGTAATGTCACGCGAAGAACGGCAAGCAGCTAGAAACTCGCAACGCGCTGCTCGAGCAGAAAGGACGCACGGAAAGAACATGGCACTGACTACAGTGACGGGCCCCGTCACCGCAGTGTAAATTGTAATAGTGACGGGGCCCGTCATAATAGCGACATACTTATAGTGAAGGGCCCCGTCATCGTAAAGCACTGACTACCGTGACTGGGCCCGTCAGCGCAGTAGTACCGTCGTAAAAGTGACGGGGCCCCTTTACCGTAGATTTTTTCGTCGTTTTAGACGCCCTCGGTGTGTGGTGTTCGGGGCATAGTTGGTTGACGCACTGTCCATTGAGTGTTTAGGGCTGCAGGTCATCAGTTCGATTCCACATGGGTTTTTTTTTTGTCAGGTTATGAGTTGACATCAACGTTACTGCTCTGACAGAGTCGTAACTTTTTCGTTCATGTCTGCGGCGGTTAGACAGCCCTAGCGTTCGGATGATGCGTTGTTCCTATGCGACCTCGGTTCTAATTGCGCTGAATAAGAAAATTTTTCCTTTCTTTTTTCAGTATTGTTTCACAATACCGTCCCGAGCTTCCGGCTAGTCAACACTAGTTACTCATTCGTGGTAGCACGGCTCAGCGTGGGAGAGCGGAGCCCGTTAATCAGCATGTTGCTGCGCCGCTGACACTGCATATCAGTATGTCGCCAATGTCGCTGCGTCGCTGCTCCCCTTCCCCCCCGAAATATTTTCGTACTGTCGTGCACCGCCGACCAAAACAGCCACGTGCGCCTGAAGTCTTCCTGGATTTTTTCTAGAATTGTTTTCCATTGTCGAAAGACATCTCGGAGGGAACATTGCTGATTTGACTGGCTGTCCCCGCTGCGCCCATGGCGTCCCTGTAACTGGCTGCGCAGCGCATGACAGTCAGCGGCGCAGCGACATGCTGATTAACGGGCTCCGCTCTCCCACGCTGAGCCGTGCTACCACGAATGAGTAACTATTGTTGACTAGCCGGAAGCTTGGGACGGTATTGTGAAACCATACTGAAAAAAGGAAAAATTTTCTTATTCAGCATGATTAGAGCCGAGGTCGCATAGGAACAACGCATCATCCGAACGCTAGCGCTGTCCAACCGCCGCAGACATGAACGAAAAAGTTACGACTCCGTCAGAGCAGTAACGTTGACGTTGACGCATAACCTGACAAAAAAAAAAAAAACAAAAAAAACGGGTGGAATCGAATTGACGACCTGCAGCCCTAACACTCCATGGAGAGCGCGCCAACCAACTACGCCACGAACGCCACACCAAAAATATACGGTAAAGGGGTCCCGTCACTTTTACGGTGGTACTACACTGACGGGCCCCGTCATCGTAGTCAACGCTTTACGATGACGGGGCCCGTCACTTTAGATACCTCGCTATTATGACGGGCCCCGTCACTATTACAATTTTCACTACGGTGACGGGCCCCGTCACCGTAGTCAGTGCCAAAGAACATAAACAGGATGAGCGCGAACTAACAACTGTCACAGCACGACAGTTAAAGCGTCTCGCTCAAACATAAAGGAGGACGCACGAAACGAACGCACAAGTATACACATGTTGAGCGTGAAGTAACTGTCACAGTTGTAACTTATTTGTGCGTGAGCAGCGTGCTGCTTTCGCAAAAGCGGCCGCTGCAGTGAGCGAAGTGACCTTCAAGCTCTCTGTAACTTCAATGCACACTTGCGGTGAGAGCGCAAGACGTACAAACGACTTCCGAACAGCACAAGCACAGAAAAACTCATGGAACTCGGCATGCATAATACGTATGAAGAATTGGCAGCCGCCACGTTAATCGCACAGCGAGAACGACTCACCACAACGAACCAGGGAAGAAAACTGCTACAGAGGCTGGGATACCCTCTCACCCCTCAATATTGTGGCGATGAGACGGTCATTGTATCCAAGCAAATACGTGAACAAATCATCGTGGAACCAGTTCCAAAAAACATGCACCCGCTCTACAACAAAAAGCGCCGTCAAGCGCGAGCCCGAAAACTGCAGAGAAGTAGCGATCCAGACGCCTACTTTACCGACGCCAGTCTTTATACCGCGCCGCCATAAGGCCCCAGAAAACAAGCATATGCATTGGCAGTGACTAACCAAAGCAAAGTCGTGGCCTGCGCGTCCCTACCCACCAGATCAAGTGCCACCGCAGAGGCAGCAGCCATAGCCTTGGCAATTAGAGAAGCCGAAAGAAGGGGGCGCCCAGCATATATTTTGACAGACTCGCAAGCTGCATGTCGCTTATACCTTAGAGGCACACTTCCAAGATGCGTCACTGATATTTTAGGGCCCACGTTGATGGAGGCACATGGCGTCACTTGGTGCCCAGGGCATGACGGCCTGAGGGGGAACGAGGAGGCAAACTGCGTATCTCGCGGACTTACTGGCCGAGACGCAGGACTCTCCTCCGGACATCTCACAGGGCACCATGAAGAACAAAGTGTAACAAGCAGGCAGATATTGGAAAACCAACGCCTTACAAGACGCCAGTACGGCCCTCCACATCCCAACTTAAGCAGCCAACAAGCCCGGGATTGGCGCCGCCTCCAAACGAACACATATCCCCACATATCAAAACTACACGCAATTTTTCCACAGGTGTACACAACAGGGGTATGCCCCTGGTGTAGGGACCACAGAGCCACACTTACACACATCACTTACCAATGTACCGAGCGGCCAGCCAATGCAGTATCTAGGTTGGTGCGCTCACTACAAATACTCACAACGTGGTCTTGGGAGGCACGGCTTTCCGAGCTGGCACTGGGGAGCCAACTGGTGACCCTAGACCAGGCCCGGCGAGCCGCCGTGGCCAGTGGGGCTCTACAAGAGGGCTCCACCCGGGATTAGCCACGTACTCTAATTCTTCAATAAAGTTTATTCTCTCTCTCTCTCCCATCACGAGATAAGCACGCATGCACAAGCAACCACGCCCTGTGGGGTGCACGCACATCGCAATGCGCGAGGCAACCAGCGTGCCCTTCGAGCCCATTGCACCATCTTTCTAGTGATAACGAAAACACGCTGAAGTGCCACCGATCTCCGAGTACCATGAACGGTAAATGGTGTATATAAATAGCTCACCGTTAGACAGGTGCTACATATCCATAAGGGTGCACAATCGGCTTTGTCGTTAGAACATGCTTTATATTTCAACGGAGAGTGCAATAAAAAGAAAGTGAAGAGGGCGTTCTGTTCTCTGTCTCCTGTTTTTAATGCGCTACATATTGAAACTAAACTCGTGCTGCATATCCCTTTCTTTGCTACAGTATTATCTGCTACAAAATGCCCTTGATCCCCATTGTATTTGCAGAAAAAATAGGTACAGTATACCACTGCTGAACAAACATCCATTGTGCCCAGTATGTCAGCTCAACTGTTTCCACCGTGAGTCCCTTTTTACGAGAAATTACCGTAGGTTAATGTATAATTGTTCGCGAAACATGCGCCAAGAAAGCATAGATATTTGCCACTTAAAACACCTTGCTGTCGATTCCATGTTCGGGCAACACCAGCTAGATTAGTGGTTCGGACCCCCGTCGGGCCCGATGTGCGGTCGGGCCGGGCCAGGCCAGGTAGGCGAAATTTTTTCTCGGGTTCGGGCCCGGGTCTCGCTTTTAGTCACCGGGCCGGGTTCGGGCGGGTTAACTTAAACAAGTTCCGGGCCCAGGCCGGGCCCGGGCCCAGAATCACGACCCATGCAGCGCTCTACTCTTATCATTGCGAAGCTTACACCACTCACTCATTACGCAATTCACACAGTGTGATGCCTGGTGCGATTCTATGCTTCTGCCGCACAATATTATGTCTGTTAATGTGACTCCTCGCAAGACCTGTACAGGATAGTTTTCTGGAGCAGTTTCAAGTGCTAGTATGGCTTGTGGTAGAACACTTAAAGGGGTCGTGAAATGTTTTCTGAAAATTTTCAACTACGTGTGTATTCGGAATTCTGGCCGTCCATTCAATACTATAGGCACCGGGTGGCCGTCGTAAGGCGCCAGCAGCGCTTCTCCCGAACAGCGCCACAAGCGGCGACAGAGAAAGCACTGGCATGTGAAGCAGATGACGCGGAGTAGGCTCTGTTACACTGGGGACCGTATTCGAAGAGGAGCGGTGGCGTTTCTTGTTGAATCATCCGAAGCTATAGAGTTTGCCGTTTGGCGCTCAAGGCAAAGAGAAGCGGCAGTAACAGTGTTCTTTTGAACAATGCACATAGCGTTCGACTGTCGAACAGGTGTTTAGATAACAGGACCCGTCGCCGGGCTTCTGGGAGACTCCCGCGCAGTCGTTTGCGGCTATGGGCGCGTTTAATGGTCGCCAAGTCACCTAGAAAGGATGGCACGTTTCCCTTTCATGTCTTCCCACCGAGGAGCACCGTCGGAAAATCAAACGAGTCAGGTTCTTTGTGGGGTGCTGTGCTTTTATGCGTTTGTTTTCGTTCGGAGGGGGACCAGAAGGGGCACGATGCCTCCTCCCTTTCGGGACTGCGAATGAGACAGGCCCGATTGGCGACACGTTGTAAAATAAGCATCTTTGCATTTTAACTGCCGAACTCGCTGTTACTCACCGCTGTCTGGAGCACCCCTGGCGGGAAGGTAAGTCCTGACAGCGCAAGTGAAATCATGGCGCTGCCATTTATTTTGCGCTGCGGTTTTAAAGGCTTGATCAGCTGGCGTACGCGTTTTCGTGCATCTCCTTTAGAGAAGGTTCGCCGATTGCACGAAGCAGGTCACATGCGCACAATATCACAAAAAGGAGACGAGTGCAAATTGCGTTGCAAGTGCGCCCCGCAGACGAAACTTAACGTGGTAAGCTACGATGCGGAGCTAGGTATAAGTAGCACCTTTTCTATTTTTTCAGTACTTTGTTATTCTGTCTACACGTTAACATTATCTCCTAACATTTAAAAAAGGAGAGCGTAAGTCTCCCATTAGCTTTTCGTCTTTTTATTACGCGATGCTTTGCCGATAGCACACGTTCCTTAGTTGTACTTGCACACTCCTGTTATTTTTTTGTTTTATTTTCGATGCTTCACCGTTCGTAATATTTTAACAGCTATGATATATCTTCAGTCTGTGCATTTCACGTAGCCTGACGCAACGAAGGCCACGAAGGTGTACGAGCAAGGCCAGCGTCGACGGCGATTGCACACGGGAACCGATGGAACTGGATGTACTCTTCAGCTTTATCCATGTTTGCATTGCTGTTTGTACAGCCTACAGCGCAACATGTCTGCTCGGACTTCGTTCTCCGAGGCATTTCGGTAGGGGTGTGCGAATATTCGAAAATTGCGAATAAGGAATCGAATAGTGTTCTATTCGATTCGGTACTCGAATCGAATAGTGCATATTTGATATACCGAATATTCTTCGAATAATCGGCAGTGACGAAAAATGCACGAAGGAACGAGACGTTGGAACAGCGAGGGGTAACTTTTCTTGTTGTCATCACCGAATTACCCAGATGCATGCAGCCCATGTACTTACAGGACTATCGACTCTATTGATCACATGATGAAGGCGCTTTTGTTTAAAACTCGTGTCGCCGATGCGACATTGTCATCAATCCACTACATGACATGACATCAATGCACTAGCAAAAAAATATGAAATTCATGATAATATTAACTACTGAAACTTGCTTCATATTTATGAATCAGTTTTATTTAAAAGCTGTTGACAAAGTACCACTCGAAAACTGTACTCACTGCTATATTTCAGCCAGCAGTTACAAAATATTTTAAAGGCTCTATAGTTATTGCTGTATACGCGCTTGCCTCAAGGTTAAATAATTGCAGTATCCTTTCTCGGTTAAAAGTAACTGTAATGCTACTTTGTTAAAGCCTGTGAATATTTGTTTCAAATAAAATGTTGCGGAATTCCTAGGCTGTTTTAAAGATTGTTGCCTTACCAGCCTAGAGCTTTTTTGAAAATGGCTGTCTTACTATTTCATACCTGCCAAGTCTCCCGGATTAGCCGGGAGACTCCCGGATTTTGAACGTTTCTCCCGGTTGTACGGGTCATAGGAAAATCTCCCGGAAATCCAGTTTTGCCCCGCGCGCCCAGTGCTTTGTCTGGCCACATGAGCAAACTTGAATGAGTTGAGCGCATACGAGGACACGGACAGAAGGAAGAGACGTACACACACTGGCGCTACTAACAACAGTGGGTTATTTCATTCTCTGCCGATTCATATACCAGTTTTGCGCACGACAGTCACGTGAACACTCTTTCATAAAAAACAACAATTTGATAACAAACAAGGAAATTCACCTCACGAGATAGATAAACAGGGTGCATGAGCAAAGTTGTCTGGCCACGTAGTAGAAAGGATTCTTCTTCTTTTTTTTTTTAACGATGGTAGAAAGGTTCAGCTCAGTTTCATTGCGCATGAAGTAGCTGTGCACTTAGTGCCGCAGGGCTGCCAACGCAAACGTGTCATAGCGCTGCAGCCGTGTCTTGCCTGTGATGTGTACATAAAGTACATAAAAAAGGTGCGCTCTGTTTTCGCTAGGAGAGAGCGCTCTCAAGAATTATGGCGCCAACACAAGCTCGTGATGCAGGTAGCTGTTATTTGATGTCGTGACGCGAGGTGGGACGTTCTGCGTACAGATGCGCAACACGCAATTTAATAATTGATCCTAAATGTGTTATAGGTTATATCAGCCGTTAATATTTCGTAGATGATGCGTTTTTGTACACACAAATCTATTCCACGAGTTATCTCGCCTTCAGAATTTTGTGTCACTACTGCTTTAAGTGGAGAGCCCAACACTTAAAAGGGTAGCCGTTACCGATGTCTGTCGAGATAGTGCGTTCGCCAGCGCTCGCGACCGTCCCCGTCTCAACGGTGCCCCTTATGGTCCCTTGGCCGACGAAATAACTGGTAAGCAAGCGACGACAGGCCTCGCACGCGGAGCGATGTTATCACGTGTGCCCTTCGCGCGACGGTGACGGCCGCGTCGTTTCATCTCTGCTTCAACCACGTTCGTCCCTAGCGCTAACGCGCTTTTACTCGCATGTGAAACAGACGATGCGTAAGCGATGTTATCGGTTTCGACTCTGTACAGATCAGCGGCGACCGCAAAATCCCACTGAGTAGGCAATTTTAGAATAGCGTACGCTAAGTTAGCGTTTGCGGCCCGCTATTTCCGTCACTTAACGGGAGCCCGCAAGCGGTTAGCGCACGACGCATGCGCAGTTGCGCGAGAAGCCAACACAAAGCTTTGCGCACGCTATTCTAAAACTGCCTAATGTCCGTATAATTACTATCGCAGTACACCCCCCCCCCCCCTCCCGCGGTCGGCATACTTTATACCCCCCCCCCTTGAGTAAATCTCCCGGATTCCGTTTCTCCAAACTTGGCAGGTATGCTATTTGAACAGTATTCGATTTGTATTCGTATCCGATTCAGGGTCATCACTATTTGATTTGTATTCGATTCGGTTCTAAAATTCGCTTTTCGCACACCCCTACATTTCGTCAGCGCAGGACACAAGCGACGCGAGCACAGTGAAGCTCAGCCAACATCCAGCCCCGCGTCCCCGCAGCAAACACCTGCCCCTTTCTGGCACCCACATGCCATTAGTTCGGCACTTCGACCAATAGAGGCACCACCAGTCCAAAGTCGCCTTGCGCCTGGTGCCTATACCTTGACTAATTTTATCGTCCGGGTTCATTTAATAACTCTAAAAGCACAATTATGATTTCCCAGCTCATTAACCCTTTAAGGGTCGAATTTTTTCGCGAAACCCATTCCAAGAATGTAATTTTTTTATTGCTGAAATAAATTCTTCAGACGATTCTATTTCAGAAAAAAATTGTCTAAAATATTTTTTCGTGACCGTAAAATGACAAAAAAATCATTTTTGTTACATACACATGGTTTATTTGTAGTTAAATCAAGCCCTTCATCAAAGAAAAGCTTGAAGTACTCGACTTCTTTTGCATCCGGCAGCAACAGAGAGCTAGACACTTGTCCTGAATAAGTGGCATCAAATGGAAACACGGATGGGCAAAAGTCACCTTTGATCCAGTCCGCATCGTCTCGCCGCGCACGCTTTTCAGATGTCGCTCCTTGATCGTCATCGGAATCTGAACTCGTCAGAAAATCCTCGTCTGACATACTGAAATCCAATGAATCAGATTCTGATTCGGCACTTGGGGAATAGTCCGCATCGGAAGAATCGCTGCTCGACTCACCGGCAGCAGAGCAACCGGCGCGCGCTTCCATAGCATAAGCAAACTGCATCAGTGAGCGCACGGAAGAAAACTCTATGGTTGTGCGCCCGTCCGGAAAGCAAAACGAGTAAAAAAGCTACAGTAATCCTTCGTCTTATCACCAACAGACGTAGTTAGTTTTTCCGAGACCCCAAAACAGGAAACGCAATCACGGCGGCTGCGTTTGTGTAATTTAGCGCCGCAGGAAAACAGATGTAATTGGGCTGGGGAGCAATAAACGAGAGAGTAACAAGCGGTCACCCTTTGAGAGATTAGAAACCAAACAGCCATCAGCTTTGTGGGTGCAAGAAGCAAAAACCACCGGAAGGACAAAACTGAAACCAGCCGGACCGCGTGTGCGTGTTCTGATGTGCAAGTGAAAGCCATTGCGCCGCTTTGAAAAAAAAAAAAAAGACAGATGGAGAGACATTGATGCATTAAAAAAAATTCCATGTATTCCCGAAGCATGGCAGCACATTCCAAGCAAAAGAAATGATTGAAGAAAACGCGTATTTGAAACCAACCGTGCCACGGGCGCCCTCGGTAGCCCAAGCAATAGCTGGCGCGCCGTTTTGCAAAGCATAAATAAAGCAACAACAGAGAGACATCGGCACATGAAAAAAAATCCACGTATTCCCGAAGTGTGGCAGCACAGGCCAAGCAAGAGAAATGATCAAAAAAGGCGTGCGCTTTAAAAATAAACGCTATGCCGTACATGTACGACAAAAACACTTTCGTACCAGGAAGCTTCTGCCGTACATGTATGGCGAAAACCCTGAAGGGGTTAAAGGCCCGACCACACGTACGCGTTGCAGCGTGTCAGCTCGTGACCTTTCGACGCGGCGCCGCGCCCTCTCCCTATGGGGAGAGAGGGCACTAAGCTGCGCGCCCTCCCTCTCCATAGGGAGAGGGCGTGGCGCCGCATCAAAAAGTCGCGCGTTGACGCGTTGCAACGCGTACGTGTGTTCGGGCCTTAACTCTTTCGTTACCGCATGAAAATGGCCATTTTTTATAGGTCTGAGGAAGAAATTTATTGCTAGTATAAATAATGCTCTAGGTAACATTGCAGCACACCAAATTGTGCATAATGAATTCCTCTTTATAGATAACACAAGTTTCAAAACAAAAAAGATGTTACAAAACTTATAAAAAATCTGAAATCTACCACTTTTGCAGGAATTTGAGAAAAACAGTACAAACAAAACACAATATCTACAAAAATATTACGAACAAACAAAATTCAAAATATACATTTTGAAGGGAAATGATCTAGGAATATTCTAAAAGAAAAATAAACAATCTGCATAAAGCCATTTTTTACACAGATCAAAAATACTGCAGACCGAAAACTGCTTCACCGCTCGCGCCATGCGGTGAAGCAGTTTCTGGTTTTCGTGAAGCACAGGTGGACGCCACAGGTTTCACAAAGAACGTTCGTTCTTTTTTTCAACTTTGCGTTCCTCATAGCACTTGCGGCAGTTTTTCCTTTTCGGCATCTTTTTGGGGTGGTGCTGCACTTTTTTTGGCGGAGGCTCCACTCGTGGAACATCATCCGCATCCACCTCGAGAAGCTGTTGAGCGAGCTCCAACCGGAAGGATAGCTGGTCAAAATAGACCTTTTTCAAGCAATCCCAGAACCCCCCGAGGGCGCGCAAAGCACTTTGGGAAAAGTGTGTACGGCGAGCCCGCCGGCTGTGGGAGCACCAAGCCGCCGTGGGAGCACCAAACGAAAAAAAAAAAAACGCGTCGCCGCTGGTTGACTAGTATTAAATCCTAAATACTACACATCTGAACGCACCAGCGTGTATCTCTATGCATGAAATGCGAAAGAAATGATGCAGTCAGTGTAGGTATATTACCGAGCGGATGTATACCGGATGTAGCAGTTAAGCGGCATTCGAGTTATCACGTGCCGGTATACATGCAGTAAAAACGTGCTATCGTGAGCAATGTGAGCTGGAACACCGAATTCGTATTTATTCAATGATTACTTGTTCACAATCCACTACGGCATTTGATGCCATAGTGGCTCGTGATAGGGTTTAACCAAACTGTAGAGAGGTGTTACAGTGTTAGAGTGTTCAGGTATGCAGATGATTATATTATTTTAATTGACAAGTCATGCGCTGTAAAAAGAAGTGAGTACATCCTAAACGTGTTTAAAGAAAAAGGGATTGGACTAGAATTCACTTGTGAGATGCCTTGCTTTAACAATTTGCAGTTTCTTGATACATGCTTTTAAGTTTCACTGCGGAGCATGTTCGCGGGCACTATGGCCCGCGTTCAGTGAAATCGGTGTTCAATTTCGCGTCGGCGCATTCCAATGTTGTTAAACTAGGAATTGTGATGTCATGATTACGCAAGGCATTGGAAAAAAACTTGCGCACATAAGATGAGCAGTAGTTTCCAGCTGCAAAGTGATCAAAGAGGCGGGATATCCTGCGTATCGTTGTATCGGTTCGCGAAAATCTGTTGGCATGGCAAAGAAAGATTAACACGGACATTCTCTATCCGTAAATAATGAAGAAACTAGAAATACTGCAGTTATTCCACGTATGTATAAGAAGTTATTCAGTTGCATGGCCTGAAGAACGTAGGGAAGCGATGTGGGGGTGAAGGTTGTGTTTGCCGCCCCAAATAAGCTCAGTCGCATTAAGGTCGCAGGGGTCGGTTGGCAAAGAAAAATGCGGTCAGAGGCATGCCGATTGTTTTGTAAATTGTGTAGGAGTTAACCGTAAATTTATCTTTCTTGTGTCCACATGTACATCGTCCAGAGTGGTCGATGTATCAATACGTATATATACACGCCTCAGCGAGCATCGAAATTCATTGAATGGAGCCGTCTCATCTCGCCTCTCTATGTCAGTCACGAAAATGTAATCCCATCTTCGAAAGCACAGTAATTTTGTACCATCAACCTAATCAGACAACGCGAGAAACAGGGGCGTAGCCAGAAATTTTTTTCGGGGGGGGGGGGGGTTCAACCATACTTTATGTATGTTCGTGCGTGCGTTTGTATGTGTGCGTGTATATATACGCAAGCAAAACTGAAAAATTTCGGGGGGGGGGGGGGGGTTGAACCCCCCCAACTCCCCGAGGCCCGCGCGCTTGTGGCGGCGGCTGCTGCGGCGTACACACATTTCCCATGAGCGCTTGCGCGCCCGTTGGTGGTGCTCGTGTGCTTGAAAAAGGTCTATTAGAGTTTCTCTGAAGAGTTTCTCTGAAAACAGGAAAAAAAATCGCGCGCCGTTGTGAAACGTTTTGCGCTGCTCCGGTGTGCCGGGCCGAGATGCGCACCGGGCGGCCTTCTTGGTGAAAATTGAAGCTTTCTGGCTGCCGGGGGCAGCACATCCTGTCCAAGCGCTGTGCGTATCCTGCAGATAACCAGGACATCTCAAAGGTCGTGCACCGAGATCGGCAGATAAGCGCTTCCGACGGACGAGACCGCTCAAGGCCGAAAACGAAACTTAGCGGTACACAGCTGAGGATGGCCCGGGCTGGCTCGAAGCATCGTCGCTGTCAGCGCTTGAAGATGAGCTGGTGTCGTCTTCGGCCTCACAGCTTGACTCAGCTTCACTAAATTCGTGAGCGGGTTGAGTACGCTTTGGAGCGGAACGTTTTTCCCGTGACGCAACCCCGCGGGTTGACGACGCCATGGGAGCGTCCGAGAGATTGCCGCGCGCGTCGACGCTAACGCCCGATGCGCCCCTCTCGCGTAGATAAAGAGAAACGAAACCAAAACTGCTGCAAACTGGCTAAAAAGGCCAGATCAACAAGTTAGAGACGCGACGGACCTTCAGAAACGAGCTGTATTTGAATAACATTGCGCAAACTCGGAAGCAAAGCCCGCGAGTGAGTAGCAGGTGTCGTTTTCATGTAATTATCACAGCCAAAATTTATTACCACGCAAAACTGACGACACAATTTGATAATTGACTTCTTAGGAATCGTTTGATACCAAAATGTTGATAATAACGGAGCACAAACATGAGCTGCGCATTTTTTTCCCGAGTGTGGCAGCCACGCCCCCTTTTCCAGTAACACATGCGCATTCGTTCGCGAAAAACTCCGTCAAAAATCACAACGTCGTCAGAGCGGGAAAATTTAAACGGATTGTAGAAGAGCAGTCCCAGAACTAAACGCGAGATGCTGCAGCATGCATGGGAAAAATTTTTAACGCGTCGAAATCGGCAGCTTTTTTCGTCGATCACCGGTGATCGATTTGAATAGGCGTGGTAACGAAAGAGTTAATTGTACAGCTGACGTCACTTTAAGTCTGCCAATGAAAAGTCTCTGTCGTCGACAAAACATGGCGATGTAGCGATGTTTGCTGAGCCATAGTTGGCCGAGTTTCATAGCATCATATCGTCTTAATTGTGACGCCGGTGGCTTGTGAAAGCGAACATTCTTTCCACTTTGATAAGTTGTGCGGCACTGTGTGACAACGCACATGGTTGGCATAGCGAGGACTAAGCCACCCAAAACATGCTGCAAAACATAACCTAACGCAACTAGAAAGAAAAAACTGAGATGCTGCATCGTGTGAAAAAAGGCAAGAATGCACACGTGACAGCGCCCGGGTGTACTTGAAAGCGAAAGCAAGCAGATCAAGTGCTGTACTTGCACAGTATGCAACTCAGAGCGCTAAAGTTGCTGTGTTATTTGTTTCTTTTCTATTATCCTATAAATCTATTGCTTTAGAGCAAAAGAATGCTAACGCTGTGTTTATAACTTCCCTGATCATGACGTCACATGTTATTGCCTATGGTGGCCGGTAGTGCCGCATAGTCGTTTAGGAGCCCAAGAAAACTGCAATTCTGTGATTCCACGAGAGATCGAACATGCCTGTCCGGTCGATATTCTTGTTTTGCCTGTGTTTTTTACATGTTATGTGGGCACATTCAAAGTGCACAGAACCGAAAATTTTATTTCCAAGAAACTCTCCCAGCGCGCCAAAAAAATATTTGAAGGTGGCGGCGCGGGCCTCCTGTTATTGCTCACTGCAGTGTTTTAGAATTTCGCGGCCGAATTTAACGCAAACTATAAATGATGTGTTGAAAAATTTGTTTGCTGGTTTTAATACGCATTACTGTGAATTACATGCCTAGTTTTTTATGGCGTCCTCAAAAGGAAGAAAATGTGAAAAAATGGCAAACACGGCCGAAATCAAAAAAGTGTGCTTTCTCATTTCAAACAGAAACTTCAAAACATTGTCAAATATAGAATAGGGTCTTTGCAACATTTATACGGAAGATGATTTTCCTACGGCCAGCGTGAAAAAAAAAATTAACATGTTAAAGAAGCGAGTTTTTTCAAAAAAGTTCGTTTTCAAAAAATAAAATAAAATAAACTCCGGTCTCAATTCTGACGACAATCTTTTATCGAAGAGCGCTTATGTCAGTGAACGCATGGTTTTAATATCATATGCCCTCATTTGCTTTGTTCACGAGATATAACTGGCCAAAATGACCCTTGCTGTGTGTGCCCACTTCAGTGCGACTGATGGTTGTTATCAGCTTGCATTGTGCATAAATCTCAGTTTTAATTATTCTGCTGCAGCAAAACCTTACTCTCGTGGCTTTTAGTCAAGAAAAATGTATTCTCAAACTTTATTTGTGTCTAGCGTGTGTGAAAGTGGGCTGCTGCCGCCCTCTAAAGGGCTAATGCGTACACAGTTTTCAGCCTACAACCTCGCCTACAAGCATCAGAGGAAAGGTGGGCGCGCCTGTTCAAAATAGCAATCACTTCGTCTTCCTGAAGAAATGCCTGGTCTACCTCATCGCGGTTAGATGTGGACAGGTTTTCCTTGAGGCGCGTAAAGCAGTGCTAGCAGACCTCGCAGGTGTCCCGAAGATCCTCAGCCTATGACAGTAGCTTCTGGAGGGAGGCAGCAACAAAAAGAGCAAGGAAAGAAAGTTGCGCAGCGAAAATGTTTTTTCTCAGCAATCTTCTTTTTGTGAATGCGTAAATAATTGGCAGAATACTCGGACGTAGCCATGGGCCGCACGCATCGCGTGAACAGCTAGACCAAGTCGAAACGTTTATACTGAACGGCGCCGCACACATTATGTCACTGCTTCGCAGCTATCATGAATGAGTTTCCAGAACTGCTCATGGTTTCACGTTTTATGACCAAGGGTATCTAAGCACTTTGGGCTGTGATAATTAATTTGTAGGGCACACTCGTTGCCAACACTAAGGATAATGTCCGTCTGGTGCCACCAGTGACCTCTGCTGTTCTCGACGTTGAAAAGCACTTTAGTAAAGTACCGACAAAACATCATCAATTGGGCAGCTTTGGCCACTTATGGCTTAATCACGCCGCACCGCACGTTTCCTGGCTGCTGAAACGCTGAGGTAAAGGTGGAGATGATACAGGAAGACGTTATCTGCGACGCCGAAAACATGTGACAGCGGGAAGTGAAATAAACGGCTCGGAAATGATTGAGGTAACTTTTTATAAATGTTGTTTAGGCACAATCCACGTTGAATGGGAAAGATGGTGAGAGCCTACAGTGCACGTAATGGAAGGGAAGCAAGCAGGCAGTGTGAAAGCAACTGCATAACAGCGCGCCTGCTGACTGTGGCATTTAGTTGCAGATTAAGCTGGCCTTCGCTGCGTACAGTTGGTTTGTTTGGTGTGCAAGGAGAGTTTTGACGAAGTCACCTAAACCATGTACTCGCGGTTTCTTGTGTGCTTCTGATTAGCGAATAATGGCTGGGTAAGTTGAGGTTGTAAGCTGCAAACTGCGTACGCGTTAGCCCTTTAGAGAGTGGTAGAAGCCACCAGAGCAAGGTTTTGCTGCAGCAGAATAAGTAAAACTGAGATTTATGCGCAATGCGAGCTGATAACAGCCATCAGTCGCACAGAAGTGAGCGCACACAGCAAGGTTCATTTTGGCCAGTTATATCTCGTGAACAAAGCAAATGAGGACATATGATATTAAAACCGTTTGTTCACTGACATAAGCGCTCTTCGATAAAAAAATTGTCGTCAAAATTGAGACCGGAGTTTCTTTTTTTTTTTTTTGAAAATGAACTTTTTTGAAAAAACTCACTTCTTTAACTATTTTTTTCTTTTTTCACGCTGCCCGTAGGTAAATCATCTTCCGTATAAATGTTGCAAGGGCTCTTTTCTCTATTTGACAATGTTTTGACGTTTCTGTTTGAAATAGGAAAGGCACCAAGGGGCGCCTCAAACTTAGCACACTTTTTTGATTTCGGCCGTGTTTGCCATTTTTTCGCATTTTCTCCTTTTGAGGACGCCATAAAAAAAGCATGGATGTAATTCACAGTAATGCGTATTAAAACCAGCAAAAAAATTTTTCGACACATCATTTATAGTTCGCGTTAAATTCGGCCACGAAATCCGAAAACATTGCAGTGAGCAAAAAGAGGAGGCCCGCGCTGCCACCTTCAAATATTTTTCTGGCACGCTGGGAGCGTTTCTTGGAAATAAAATTGTCGGTTCCGTGCACTTTGAATGTGCCCAGATAACATATGAAAAACCTAGGCAAAACAAAAATATCGACCGGACAGGCATGTTCGATCTCTCGTGGAGTCACCCAATTTCCAAAGGGCGTCATTAATTATAGAATGAATATTGCGCCGAAATATTTAGGAATCGGCATGTCTAATTCTTGTTGAAGCAGGGAAAATTACAAGCGGGCAGCTTCATTTTCTTTTCACGACCCCTTTAACTCTTTCATGCACAGAGCTGCATTTTTGGCAGGAAACAGAGTTTCATGCAAAAAACGGTGAATTCTTTCTGAGAAAATTATTTTCGCACAAGCAAAAAAAAATTGGCACCTTCAGTTCAAAAGATATGAGGTGGTCACCTCAGCTGACCACCATGCAGTAAGGGTCTGCCAGTCAGTTTTGCTAGAAGGCTGCAAAACAGAGCTTTTTTCCCTGCAGGAGCACAGGGACATGGTATATACCACACATCCATCTCAATCTTGAAGGCTTATTAAAGTATTTCGCAAAACTTCTCCTCCAAGCACCAATAAAAGAATACTATATTACCAGCCTTCTAAGATCCTTCATGCACGGTGGTCACTCTAGGTGACGACCAACTTCAGCGACACAGTGCTCTGTGCTGACTGTGTACAGCTCTTAATTTATGGATTCCTTGGTATTAGCTACTTATACAACGTGTTGTCCTAAGCTATCAACTTAATAAGAACCGGACATACTTTCATTTCTGTAAAAATATCTCGGGTCCATCGTGTAGCGCGCCTTGAAGACGACGGCAGCCGGATGAAAACAGACATAACCCGTAACAATGAAGCCCAAACGAAATGGCATCATCTCTGTCACTATGCTGAAATCTTTAGAAACGTGCCGTATAAAATCTGACGCGAGGGGCTCGTGTGCTTCAAGATAAAAAATGAAGAAAAGGTGGTTACCGTGGGTGACCACCGTGCCGGAAAGAGTTAACTGCCATAGAATTCCTGAGTTTGATTCCGTCTCGAACCCTGTTTTTTAAGGTCACACTTGAGAGGTCACTTGTGTTTCTGTACCCTACAGCACAGCTTTCAAGGCCAGCTTCTGATGAAACGCTTTCACTCTATTTATGTTATGTGTGCAATTGTGTTGTTTCTACAGATCCTGAGTCAGCGGTCACTCTTTGGGCGACTGCCAGGTGCCCAGGCACCTGATGCAGCACACTGGAGTGCCAAGCGAGCACAGGAGGACCCGGACTTTCCCGACCTGTGAGAACTTTCGTATGAATGCATTCCAAAAGAACAGAGAGATGTAGCTTGATACTTTCAGTGTGAATTCTTTCCCTCTGTATTTGAACATGCTTACAAACACTGCAAGTTTCACATAACGAAATTGCGGTCACTGACCAAGTAAAAAAAGGAACAGTCTTTGACGTTCGAAACCTGTACAGGTTCCTTGTTCACAATGCAGTGGATGTAGCATTGTTTTCCAGTTATGCACACAGTGTGTGATGCAACCATAAATGTGGGGCATATTTCCCTCTGCCCTACTTAAGGTATCTGGTATCATCGTCACACTTCTTTTCCTAGCGATGATTGTGGCATTCTTCCAAGCGAGGCAGTAGCAACCATGCCAAGTACCTGATGCCAAAATCCCTTCGTCGGAAGGCACCAGTCCTAACACCTTGGGACCACAAGATCACGCACGCCGAGAAGAACCTTCCAGCAGTGGGGATCCAGGAGTGCAGACAAAAGCTTCGGAACTTAGAAAATGCAATGTTCTTTCTTCGGCGCAAGTTTGAGCATATTCTCGGAGATGAGTTTCCAGATGTTTAACTGCACGCATGCTTCACAGTTTCTTTAAAAGAACGGAAGTGCAAGACTTCTCAGGACAGGAGACTCCAAGGGCTATGTGCAAAGATTCCCAATGGCGTCAAAGAGACGGTTGTTAACCTATCCTGCTATCGGCCAAGTCCCACAGAGTTGACGGTCTTGCACTGTGGCATGAACTACAACACAGGCGCTGCCTTTCACCCAAAGAGGGCGATCTGCGCTGTTGAACGGGCAGTTACGGCACGGAATGCAAGATGAAGCACATACTCGAGTAACAGGTATACTCTTGTCGTGGCGGAAATGCAATCGATTGATGGGCTTCTCACTGGCGAAAAAGGACACGATCCAGACCATGCACAGCAACCAAAGTTTTGTCGTCCTTGCAGCAGATAAGGGCCACGCCACGATATTACTCGACCACCTCGCATACAAGAAAAAAAAATGCTCGACTTGCTCGAGAATGCAGAAACGTATGGTATTACCAAATGTATTACCAAAGAACCCCACAAGCAGCATTCAAAACAAACTGCAAAAGCTGCTGTGCAGCGTCTTCCCAGACAGGAAGCTGTCTGACCACTTGTGCTTAAATGGTTCGGCCCCACAGTCTCCCGAAAGTGCACAAAACGGGCGTGCCTCTGTGGCCAGTAGTGGACTTCACTTGTTCGCGACTCTGGAATCTATTCGGATATCTGCACCAAGCACTGAGTCCGCTAGCCGGCCGCATCAGAACTGCAGAATTAGTGGAAACTCTGCGTGACCTTCATCTCACTGATGACGATGTGATGGTGTTTGATGTTACCTTCATCTTCACTAGTGTCCCCGTTGACTTGGCTGTTGCGGCCTGCAGGGAAGTGCTTTCTAAAGACTCCATCCCCGCCAACTGAACACTCCTGGATCCTTTTGAATTGTGTAAGCTGCTTCCATTTTGTTTGAAAGTAACACCTATACTTCACTTTTGACTCTAAAGCTCTAAAGTCTACAAGCAGAAACAGGGAATGGTCATGGGTGCATTAATATCAGTGATGACTGCAAACTTTGTAATGGTAGCTCTGGAGCAAAAAGCTTTGAGTAAGAGTTCATACCTGCACCTAAAGTTTTTCTGCATTATGTGGGCGACTGCTTTTGTATCCTATGCAGAGTCAGTTGGTTCCTACATAGCCTTAATGCTGTACAACCGGCTATACAATTCACTGTGGAACTCGAACAAGACAGCAAGCTGCCTTTTCTCAGCATACTTGTGCATCGTGCCAATGGCGGCATGTCCTTCTCTGTTTACCGGAAACTGACCCATACTGGTCGCTATCTAGACTTTGCGTCTTGCCACCCTATTGGGCACAAGACATCTGTCTTGTCGTCATTGATTCGTCATGCCACCCACTTACGCTCTAGCAAAGATGAACTCCAAAGGGAGCTTCTAAAGGTATGCCAAAAACTGTGCAGTAAATGGCTATTCTGCTGCTTTTGTGCACAGAATTGGAAAACGGGTCCAGCAAAGAAACGAGTTTATTCAAAACAGGCCTACATTCCTTATGTACCTGGTATTGGTGAAACATGTCACGAGTATTCTCCAAGTACGACTCGTGTGACTTACGTGCCAAGCAATAAGCTACGAAACAAGGCCGACAGTGTAAAAGAACCATTACAAGGAGATTAGTTTCCAGGGGTAATCTTTAAGATTCCGTGCTAAGACTGCAATTTCTGCTATAAAGCTGAACATTTGAACAGAGTTGCCTGTCAGGTAAGACTTTCACAGGGTCCCAACCAAAAAATGGGTTTATTTCCCGACATTTCGGAATCACCTCGATTCCTTCTTCAGGGGGAGTGACAGCGTTGGTGTCGAGGTGCAACTTTTAAAGGGGTACTGACACAAAAATTTTGGCCTCGCGTTTTTTTGCTGCAATGTGTTGCTGGGGGCCTGTTAGTCATAACACGGCACATCGTTTGCTGCAGCGCGCGACAGATAATTAATTACAGGCTCCTCATTACCGGCCAGTGTCAGTTTCGGTTTCAAAAACGACAAGCCTCCGGGTTCAACTATCACCACCTAGCGGCTGCAGCGCTCGATCACGTCAGCACACAGAAGTGTGATGCACTTCCGCGCTGTTTGTGTCGTCTCCTCGCATTCGCACGCTTGCCGCACGTGCTGCGCGATGTCGTCGCCATCATCGTCCTCCTCCTCATCATCGTCTCTTGGCGACAATTTTCTTGAGACACCAACAGCGCAGCGGCGAGCGCGTCAAAACAGAAATGGCGGCTACGACGTCATCATAACTTGTTGTACCGGCTGCAACGGTTACGTAGGGGAAGTAGGGGGTTCACCTCGGGTCACCTCTGAGGGTGTCAATGCAACAGGTGCGGCCTATAATGCTGGATCGCGCACGCGAACTTCAAAATTCATATAAAATACCTTCCAAGCTTTATTCGCTGTCGATATTTTGCAGATAGTACACGCACGTACACGGAAATCGATCCAGCGGCCTATCTCGGCCGCGAAATTTTGTGTCAGTACCCCTTTAACTTCTCCCACAAACCAGCTGGGGAGAAGGAGGGAAGGCGAGTCGTCTTTGGTGGTGAGAGTGTTGGGGTGGTTGTGGTTGCTGTGATTGCGTGGGATTGATGGGCTGCAGGTGGCTGGGGACGGTTTAGTTCACTCGCGACTCGGTTTGCCTTGATTTTTTGGCTGTGGTTAATCCGTGAATGGTATACTGACGGCAGGTTTCCTTTGCAACGGTTCGAGTTGTTTTCGGTGTTTTGGATGAACCACGACTCCAGTAACAGCCATTTTTGTTGGTTAGTTGATTCCAAAACGTCTGGAAATAAACCAATTTTTTGGGTTTTGAGCCCTTTGAAAGCTCTGTTTGTGGAACGGGAAAACTTCTGTAAGAGCACAAATGAGATGTAATGACCGAGTGTCCAACACACTTGCGGAGCATGTGCACAAGAGTTGCCACTGCATCGTTTGGGAGAATGTCACGAACATCGCTAAGGAAAGAAATATGACGACAAGACTGCTACTCGAATCTCTGCTGATACAGACGACACAAGATACTGTCAATAGGACAGACAGAAATGTGCCCCACGTTTACAGTCGTTCATTACATCGGATACTGTGAACTTATATAACTGGGAAACAGCGCTACGTCCACTGCATTGGGAACAAGGAACCTGTACAGGTTTTGAAATGTCATAAACTGTACTTTTTTTTTACTTGGTCAGTGGCCCCAATTTTCATTACGTGCAACATGCTACCTGACCAGACAAGCTTTCGTTAAACTCTTGACTACTGCGAGCTTCAGCTGTCAAGCTACTGAAAAGAAAATCATACAGCTGTCAGCATGGTTAACTCGAACGCTCCGCCGTGTGGCCTAAACCAGCTTTGACTGACACCAGGGCCGCCAAGCTTTGGAAACAGTATGTTTGCAGCAGCTAACGATAGATGGAGCGCGGGTTAATTTCGCTGGTAAATTTCTGTTTTTCTTCTGCCTGACTTGCGGGTCGAATGCATTGACTTTGCAGGTTTGTTTTAGCCCCGTTTCGCTCTTGGCGTGCGTCGTTGTGCGCACCCATGCCTTATGCTTATCTCGGCAATGAGCCGCTGCTGCGACAACTGTGATTTCTAACTCGAAAGGTGCATGAGCTGTCGCACGCAATGGTTCCTTGTCGAGGCAAGCATACGGCAACGAATTTCATGGTGTGTGACCCACGCTCCATCTATCGTTAGGTGCTGCAAACATACAGTGTACATCACTCGGCGTTGGTCGAAGTCGGTCGAGGCCACGCAGCGGATCGTTCGAGTTAACTGTGCTTGTGCTGATGGCTGTATGTGTTACCATACCTCAGAAACATATGTACAGTACTCAAAAATTCAAATGCAATATCAAGTTTTTTAGTATAACGACTGGTATGCGCAATTGCTTAAGAGAACCAGGTCATGTCACAATGAATCTGGTCTCTAAAATAATGTTGGCTCTGATCTACGCATTAGAATCGAAACTATGTCAGTATGACCCGAACTGAAGACTCGAAACGAGAGTATGTGCGGTACTTAGCCCTAAATTGTCCCGTTTCAATCCGTGAGTACTGTACATGGCTGACTTGTCTGTGAGAGTCTACTAGGGCAAGGCTTGCTTTGTTGGGGTCTGCACAATTCCCGAAGCACGGCGGCCCCTTATAATGGTAGTGGCATTGCACAGCTTTGCCATACCCATTTAACAAAGTATAGTACAAAATCTGGGCAGTTTTCACATCTGAAGAATTGCATTGTGGTTGTCAAACACTGGTGGAGTAAGCATGCATGTCGTAGCTGTAGGGTATGAGGGCAGTTTTATCTCTCTGCGTACTTGCACGCTCTCCCAATTTGCGCAGAAGGTTCCCAGATTTTGAGCAATCCTCCCGATTGTATGGGCATGGCCATAAATCTCCCGTAAAGCAACCTAACATCACTGCGAAAAGAAAACAATGGAAAGTGGTTGTAAAATTTTCTGGCCTAGGTCTATTGCCTGCGGAATGCTTAAGTCAGTTTTAAATCACAGCGCATTGGTGTCACGTGGAAAAGTGTACTAAGATTGGGAACGAACTACAATATGTCAACACGGCACATTTTGTCCCTTAATTACACACGCACTGTATAATTACGAGTACCAGTGCGATTGCTGATGTCTAACATCTTTACTGGCAATCATTCAGAGTCGAAGTTAAGATCTGTCCCAGGCTGGTAGGAGGCTAAACGTTTCCCGCTACTAGGGATGCCTCTTCCTTATGGTCCGGAGACACCTTGCAACCAGGGAGGCCAACTGCCAAAACAAAACTGTTTATTAGAAGCAAAAGGGTAAGATCAGATGGGATCAACATACATGACTGTCCAGCGGAGGCCGATGCCCGGCTCGCGCTCCCCCTTCATTCACACGCACACCCGTTTATAAACACTCGCGATGTAGGGCGGAACCATTGTTTAATCTCCTCGCTCGATTTCTACCAATGAGTGTATCATATCGGACGATAGAAAAAGAGGCGGGGCACCTTCAGTGTACACGCCCCCTTTCGAGCCCGCCTTTCACGACACATCGTTTACGTAACACTGTGGGACACTTCCAGCAGTGCCCCAGGGCTCTCCTGTTTACACTTGCGTACATTTCAGTGTAGCTGGCCTGGCGCGGCGACATCACTCGCGAACACAACACTGGTTCGAATGTTGCCAACAATGAACAAGTTATCTCGCCCTTCGCCCCACGCAATGTCAACGCGGGACCTCTGCTCACCGTTGTCCTTTTGAAGTAATAGACCCGCGCCGCCGAAGAGTCCGCTTTGTCGGCATCCAGGCCCCATTCAGACAATGAAGCTGCCGGCACCGGGAGGGTTCGGGCTACTGCATGTGGCATGCCTACACGCGACGAGACGACCGCTGTACAGCTGGTCTGGCGCAGCGACATTGCTCGCAAACACACAAATTGGTCCGAGGATCGCCAACAATGCATAAGCAACTTCGTCTTCCGCGCCGCGCAATCCATGGCCCGTGTCTCTTATCTCCCCCGAAGCCGTAAACGGCGCACGCCATCGGGGAGGCTCTTTGTCCACTCTCGTGCCCCTCCAGATGACACGGCGGAACGGCCGCGCGTCTTTGAAACTAATGGTTCTTTTACTGCAAAGCAGCGAACTATCGGATCAAGTGAACAGTGGCGCGGGGTCGGCTGCGACTAATCCTGTAACAATCGGAGCACGTTTTCTGCGCACTGCCCGAGGGCTCACTCAAGCTAACGTTCGGCTTGGCGAACTTAACTCCTCCCCACCGAGAATGTTGTGGTACATTTGTTGTACACACAACACATTATCAGAACATGCAATACACCATGACACTTTAACATTGAATAATTGAACACTAACGACATTGTAATCACAAGATAACATGAAATGAATAGTGTACACGGATGTTTGTTCCGCACCAGACAACATCAACACACAAAAGGGTCTGCAGGTCAGGCCACCACCCTATACATTCCTTGGCCCACCATGTCACACTCCCAGATGCCAACGCTAAGTTTGGGTTGACGAGACAGACCATGCATGGCGTCTGTAATAAGTAAGATTGCTCGGAAGGCGCACTATTTCGAAGTATGACGAAATGTAGTCCTTGCAGTACTTAAGCAAACCAGGTTCGCTACGAAGTTCTTTCTCCGTCACTGGTGCTTTAAGCTGCTGAATAGTTTGAACCCGCCCTAGGTCCCATCCATGAATCCGACTCTGATTGTGCTACATGACCCAATTTTCTCACATTTCGCTGTGCAATGTTACCTTTGGAAGGGGAAACCGTAATCCTACCATCTTTAAAGGGCCAGTAAACAACACCGATGTCCAAAAATTGTAATTAAAAGAAATATGCGCACTTTTGCTATGTGAACATGCTGCCGCAAGAATTTTGCGAGTACGTGCTATAATAACGAAGTTACAGGGGTTAGAACATCCGTTTCAGCTGGTTTCAAATTTTCGCGCGGCCTCACCACCCTTCTCCGCCACATGGAGGAAAAGGCGTAGCCCGTCGTCGTGACTCCGCCCACTTCGGCAACGTGACACGACGTCAACAATTGACGTCATGGGCGAGCTCGATCAGTCGCAATGCACTTCCGCTTGCTGCGGCTCCTGCTTGTTTATTGTTTATATTGTCGCACGTGCTCCGTAACTTGACGGGCAGTTTTCGGCTCTTCACTATTTTTAAACCTTTGTGACAGTTCACAATGAAGCAGGAATGCGTGCTTGCTTTCCGAGACGTCGAAGGGGCGCGAGAGAAAAGCCTGGAGAACCACGCTTGCCGCGCGAGCAAGCGCGACCCGTTCGAGCTACCGGAGATTGCCCTCTCCCCGCTCGATTTGCAGCCGGCAACTGAACAACGCTTTGCCTCATGTCGAAGAAGCGCGTGCAGGTGCTATGCAGTGCGAGGAATATACGCGCTACAACTGCGTGGCCGAAACCGCATCACCGCAGTGCCAAAAAACAAGGCGCAGTTTCGTAGCGGTGGGTGGGAACAGGAACTGACGTTAACTTGACAATTGTTTGTTGAGACCTGGTTTAGACCAATCTACGAGCTCAGTGCTACGTCAACTCGGCGATCGCCGAGTTGACGTCACTGCGCGTACGAGGAGGATTGTTCAGGCGTAGGAAAGAAGCGCGGGAATTGTTTTTCGAAATGAAGGGTCTGCGCGGCGCGCAGCGCTGTAATATTCGGAAAACGTGATCGCCGCGGTCTACTGTACGGATTAGCGAGCTTGTTTGGCGGGTGTAAAAAAAAAAAAAAGTCGCAGCCTGTTTACGGGCCCTTTAACAGCGCACAGCCTCTCATCTACATACTCCAGGAGTTCATCCCGCTTCTCATCAGAGTACACAGCAACCTCATTAGAAGGGTCTAGAACGTTGTCTACGCCAGCCAACTCCCCCTTCTCTACATCTTGTCGCTTCGCCAACACTGGCTTGGCCGTACCTTGCTCTGGAGAGTTCAATGGTGACTCCTCCTTTCCCAGTCCCTCCGTCTTATCCTGCCCTGCACCCTCGGTTGACCCAACTACCAACACCGAAGCTCCGTTGTTGCCCTCCTTGCGTTGTGTTTTATCCTTCACTTGTGCTACCATCTTCGCGTGTTCGACAGCAAGTTTCCTTTCATGCTTGAGTTTTTCGAAAGCATTGGGACGCTAACTCATCGGTAACAGCACACAGTGTCATCCGTTGCAGGTTCATACCACCATTTGTTGAGGGTAAACTGAGAGGTACCCGCACGAGGTCGGCTATGACCGTGCGCCCAAATGCTCCTCGTAAGCGTACCTTTCTACTGCCTTCTCTTTTCAATCCCTCCGGCAGTAGGCTCTTTCTCAGTATGGTTATGTCGGCCCCTGAGTCCAGACACGCCTTAAACAACCGCCCGCCGCACACAACATCTACCGAAGCTAGTCTAGATTCCGAAGCTGAGTCTCTGGGTCCCATTTTCTCCCTATTAAAGTCAAAAACGGCCCTTCCCGCGAACATCGTCTGCTGTGGCTCCTTACCGCTCTGACAGTGGGTCGCTGCCTTCGGCTTAGTCTGAGGACAGTTCCACTGCACATCACCGAAATTCCCACATCCGTAGCATTTCGGCTGAGGGCGCGGCTCATTAATCTCCTGATTTCTATTTACACTTTCGCTTGCCGCTCTTCGTGGCTTCGGTTCTGCCGTAATTGTAATCGCAGCGGCTCCTGCCTGACAGTACCCAGCTCTACTTTCTTCAAACTTTTCGGCGAGTTCAGCTACCTTCCTCGGCCTAAACCATTCGCCTGTTTCATGCTGGAGCACATAGGCACATACCTCATGCGACAACATCTCTTTCACACGGTCAGAAATCATGAGCGCGCGAAGCTCTTCCAAGGTCTTTACATTCCGGCTCCGCAAATAATAGTCAAGGGTTATGTCTAATCGTGTGATAAACTGTCCCCAGCTCTCCTTGCCTTTCCGGCAGGCGTAAAACCTGCGCTTATACTCCTCGGGCGTCAGTTTTAATTCTGAGAGCACTAGCTCGCGGATTTCATTGTATGACAACACTCTGTCCTCGGATTTGTTTGCAACGAGGGTCCTACTTTTCTCATTAAGGAAGGGTACAATGATAGCGCCTGCAGCCTCCTGTGGAATGTCGCAGCTTCTGAGCATACTTTCCGCACTTTTGAACCACGCTGGCGCCAGGTCATCTGATTCAGGCATTGTGGGAAGTACTGCCCTTAAGTCCTTGGCATAGCTACTCAATTTTGCCCTCCGTCCACCTTCGCTCTCATGAATACCCTGCTCTTGCAGCCTTAATGTCTGAAGCTAAATTTGCATCCTGAGCATTTCTAGATCCAGCTCCTTCTCCCTGAGCCGTATGGCAGCATCCGGATCACTCGAGTCTAAAGTACTCCTATGCGCTTCCGAAGCCTCTACGCTCACAAGATCTGTCTCGGTCAACCCCGGTTCAGCGGTTATCTCTCCCGCTGCACACTGCGTCTGTGCCCGCGTTTTAACCGACATGGTGCTCCCGGAGAAAATAGGGCAGGGCCTACCTGAGCTCATGCGCCGCAGCCACTTGGCGAGCCGTCTGCAGGTGACGCCTGTCGAAATCCTCCAACGTCGGGAGCCGAGAAGTCGCTCAGTCGATCCACCGGGTCTTTCACAGCGGTTCGTGGTCCTTCACCGTTGTAGTAGCGACGCCGCCACTAGTCGATACACCAGGACCCGCACCTTTCAGTCGCCGATTTCCTTGCCCGAAGACTATGCTTGGGTGTCGTCGCAGGAAGCTGGTCGAGGCCTCTACTTTTGATGATGCCGCGCAAAATTGAGCCTTGGCTCCAGGAACAGCTTCCAAGCGGAAATCACTAGATGTCGCCTGCCCTGATGCAGCAAGTCAATCAGACAATCCTGGTCACGGCACCAGTCAAGATCTGTCCCAGGCTGGTAGGAGGCTAAACGTTTCCCGCTACTAGGGATGCCTCTTCCTTATCGTCCGGAGACACCTTGCAACCAGGGAGGCCAACTTCCAAAACAAAACTGTTTATTAAAAGCAAAAGGGTAAGATCAGATGGGATCAACATACATGACTGTCCAGCGGAGGCCGATGCCCGGCTCGTGCTCCCCCTTCATTCACACACACACCAGTTTATAAACACTCGCGATGTAGGGCGGAACCATTGTTTAATCTCCTCGCTCGATTTCTACCAATGAGTGTATCATATCGGACGATAGAAAAAGAGGCGGGGCACCTTCAGTGTACACGCCCCCTTTCGAGCCCGCCTTCCACGACACATCGTTCACGTAACACTGTGGGACACTTACAGCAGTGCCCCAGGGCTCTCCTGTTTACACTTGCGTACATTTCAGTGTAGCTGGCCTGGCGCGGCGACATCACTCGCGAACACAACACTGGTTCGAATGTTGCCAACAATGAACAAGTTATCTCGCCCTTCGCCCCACGCAATGTCAACGCGGGACCTCTGCTCACCGTTGTCCTTTTGAAGTAATAGACCCGCGCCGCCGAAGAGTCCGCTTTGTCGGCATCCAGGCCCCAGTCAGACAATGAAGCTGCCGGCACCGGGAGGGTTCGGGCTACTGCATGTGGCATGCCTACACGCGACGAGACGACCGCTGTACAGCTGGTCTGGCGCGGCGACATTGCTCGCAAACACACAAATTGGTCCGAGGATCGCCAACAATGCATAAGCAACTTCGTCTTCCGCGCCGCGCAATCCATGGCCCGTGTCTCTTATCTCCCCCGAAGCCGTAAACGGCGCACGCCGTCGGGGAGGCTCTTTGTCCACTCTCGTGCCCCTCCAGATGACACGGCGGAACGGCCGCGCGTCTTTGAAACTAATGGTTCTTTTACCGCAAAGCAGCGAACTATCGGACCAAGTGAACAGTAGCGCGGAGTCAGCTGCGACTAATCCTCTAACAATCGGAGCACGTGTTCTGCGCACTGCCCGAGGGCTCACTCGAGCTAACGTTCGGCTTGGCGAACTTAACTGTCGACATTGCTGTGTCCCTGAGAAACAATCAATGAAAATGTACACCAGTTTTCTTTTGTCGTACTTCCCCCTCTCTCTCTCTCCCATTTACTAATCTCCTGAATTTTGAGGTCTTCAGGTTGGCAGGAGCCTTGGTTAGGTTGTTGTGGCACAAAACCCCACTAATCATCATCAGGTTGTTGTGGCGTTCGAGCTGTATGCTACAAATATGTTCAGATTCTTTGTGACAGTACTGAGAGGCAGCGCATTACTCTCGGTGTTGTGACACGTTCATTTGTTGGAAACATTCTGCATATCACTGCAATGGCAGTGTTGCTAAACCTTCATGCTTTTTCGTGGCTTGTGAACTCTTGGTGTTTTTATACTTTATACATGTAATGGTGCTTTACCCCTTGTCGGTGGAGCTTTTAACCGTACCAGTTGCAAAACTCCTTTCTGAAATCTGGACATGCCCATGGACAAATTTTGTGGAGGATAGCAAACTGACGCACCGCCTGGGAGTGCTGATAGAAAACGCACTGCATTGCCATAATCGCTGCAGTCTTAGCTGTTATTGTGTGGCTTGCCACAGCCAAAGGTACGCAGCGAGAAAAGTTAAGGAAGTAAAACTCTGATATTTGCAGTGTCCAGATAATGTCAGTGAAGCCACGTCTATATTGCGGCATCTGGCAGCTGACAAGGAAATGGCTACTGTTTTGGTTGTCAAGAGAACCAGTCACGTGTGTTGCTGCAGAGCATAAAGTGTGGATGCGGCTGCGTGCACATCTTGCTTTCATGCCTAAAGGAGTCCTGAACCACCCCTTGTGCTTTGTGAAAAAACACATGCTATAGACAGCTTGTGCACGGCAAGGACAGTTCACAAGCCAAGAGCAAAGTTGCTACTTTCTCAAGCACACTCTCTTCATACAGCAGATTACTGCTGTTGGCCAATCGCTGACATAAACCAGAGTGGCGTTTAGATCAGATGCGCTTCTTGCCGTGAGATGCTGACAAGGGCAGGACGCTTCGCTCTAAAGTGTGCTGAAATTGCACAGTAGCAATACTAGTGCCCACCAAAATCACACTGGGAAAGAGCGATCATGTTTCGTGACACATTCTCAAGGTCATGACACACGTGACATGGCTTCTGCCCCCGCCAGTAGCGAATGCTTCTGTGGTGCACTGGATCTGCCCGAAAGAGGCCAACAGCCCTATTCTATGCAGTACAGCTCAGACCACTTATAACGTAACTGCTTACAGTGCAGTACCGGCTATAATGCGGTTTTTTCTGACTCCCGTTTATCCTCCCATAGAACTCCATGTATACGCATACCGCTTATTGTGCAGTCCCCCGAGATGAAACACCGGTTGTAATGTGGCTGCCGGAACGTTCTCAGAGATATGGAGGAGCGAGTGGACTTCTCAGCGGAGATGCGCCGGCGGGGGAGAGAGCGGCGACGGCGTTACGAAGGAGGAGGGGACGCGGAATGAACGAACAAGGCGTGGGGGGAGAAAAAAAAAGGGATGGCGGTGGGGCGCAGCAGCCCGGCGCGGGTGTGTGGTGTGAGGAGGGGGAGCGGTTGCATGGCCGACGTAGAAGCCTTTGCCCCCTAACTTCGGCCGCTTGACATGCGCGCTCTGCTACGTACAGACGCACGCGTCCACATCAAGAGCGCGTCAGCGCTCTTTGTCTCCGCCGGGAAAATAGTTGCTTCGTCGTAGAGTGCAGATATCACGCATGCAACCGGGATTCCCCCGCAAGTAACAATGCTTTGAGACGCGATTGAGCTTTCGCCTTTGCCACTAACAGGCGGACTAACAAGCTTGAAAAAGACTTTTTCAGGATAGTTGCCGCGGCTGTTCTCCCGACCGCGAGCCGAAACTTCGTTTCACGCGTGATGCCCTCGGTTTAGCTCGCGAGTGCGATCTCTTCTACGCCCGATCTCTGTGTTGTCTAGGGCAAGCTTCACGCGACGGTATGCCAAGTTGCAATGCGCACGCTAGGCCTAACAAGCGCTACCTGCCATATCGGTGGCCGCGGACTACAGAAGTTGGGGATTGTTGCCGAGTCACTGAAACATTTTGCAGTTGTTGCATTTAGAAGTGGTGACTTACATCTTTAACAAAAACGCAGGTGTGCATGTGAAACACTCGAATGGTGGTTTGTGGTCGCTACCGTTTTCGACGTAGCACGCGCGGTGTGTTACCGCGGCGACTTCCCGTGATGGCGCATTTTTTTCGCGTTCGTTATGTCGGCACCGCAGGTCCACAGACGCTAACCGTTCAACATTTCCAGATGTAAGCAGATGCAAACTTACATCCCAGTCGCATGCCTCGATAGTCGGAATCGTGCCCCTAGCCTGTTGGCCAAGTTTTGCACACGTGCAACCTTTCAAAAATGTTTTGTTTATAGTGCGGATATTCGCGACTCCGGTGACTTACGTTATAGGCGGTCTATGCTGTATCATAGAATCCGCCGACGAAATTCTCTCACGTGGGGTGTCCCTAACCGCCCAGTGGATACCTTCGCACGTGGGCATTGCTGGAAATAAAGAGGCTGATCGCCTCACTTCATCTTGTAACAATGATGATTGTGACTGCCCGGAAATTTTGTTATGATGGACAACACTCGGCTGCTTATACGCCGACACCTCCTAAAGGAGCACCCAGACCAGCGCGTCGCGAACAGATCATTCCCTCCCTGTGTTCGTGGTCGTGGCTTGCCTCATCGTTCCAGAGTACTGTTATATGAACTAAGAGTCAGCTCCTGTATTGATGCGTGAACGGACTATGCACACACCGTCAAAGGTGTGTGCATAGTCCGTTGTGTGCAGCTTGTGGTTCCTGTGAAACACTTGAGCGTCTTCTGTTCGACTGTCCCGCATTTCTTATGCAGCGGGCTCTGTTGATTAAGGAATATAAATTCCTTGAACTTAAGTGTGCGACTTTTGACGATTGCCTCTTTCCGAGAGGTTGTATTTCTCAACGAGACCAGGCTCATCGAGCTCTGCTGACTTTTATGGACCAAACGGATGTGGCCACCTGTTTATAGACGGTTTTTTTTTTTCGTGTTTTTACCTATTTTTGTCCAAGTCTTTGTCATTATTTTTTTTATTTACTTTCCTATTTCCTCTTTTTCTTCCCTCCTCCCGAAAGAGTAGGCAGGCGTTGTGATCCTCTAGGTGGCAGTTGCCAGCTTGCTCCCTCCCTCTTTTCTCTGTGTCCTTGTGTATCTATGTATGCAAATCATAAATAAATAAATAAAATCTGCCCGCTGATCATAGCCATACGTGCCACTGTAACCAGAGCTGCCGGCATCGCAGGAAGCAACAAAGAAAGAGTATCTGCCGAGATTGGAGCAGCGAGAACACCCGTGCAAAGATAAACTTTCAGCTATTGTTTGTGACTCACAACTCCAGCTCGCATTCACGGACATCCTAAAACATCTTCCACACACTTCTGACCACATTTCTTTGTGCCTTCGCAAACTCGATCGCTGTTTTCTTGCATGCTACGGCAGACTGTCGTTGGCCACTGGTTGACAACAAGAAAAAAAGCGGCTCAGAGCCCAATTGGTTTCACAAGACAACAACATAAACGCAAAATGAGGCCGCCCACGGCACAAGGCTGGCAATAAACAAAGTGACGGCGATGATTGCGATGGCAATAGAGGCGGTTGACTTCAGTTGCTCATAGTGGCCAGACTTCCAAAGTTTTTCTGCCAATGACCGGTATATAAGGCAGGGGTCAACATTTTATGGCTGTTTTTTTTAAAAAAAATGTTCAACCTGTATTCCGGTTTTTACGGTATTTGGAAAAGTGGTGCAGGACTCTCTTAAGTGTACAGAAAGTGACCCAAGAAAAAGTTGACATGCTCGCTGAAGCGAACGCTGGTTTTTTGTGCTCGAAAACACTACCGATGAGACCACACACGAGTAGACCTGTGCGCCACCACCGCCGATATGTTTTGCTCGCGCCGTTGCCGTTAGTCCTTTCTTTTAACCCGAACGTGGAATCTCGACATGAAATACATCACGTCACTGGGGGTGCTCTTCTTGATGTGTCCGTGTGATGGACTGTCCTTCTCAGCCGCCGCTTATCGGCGAGAGCTCGGCGAGCGGCGCGCCCCCTCTTTCCAGTTCTTCTTCCGCAATGTCATTTTGACGTCACGAAGCTTTCACAACTCTCGACGCAAATGAGCGGGACAGAATGCGCTTCAACGCAATGAACGCACCCCCAGAGATCCGCTTTTGGGCGCATATCTCTGAGGCTGTGCAGATGGACGCATCAAGAATAGCTCCCCAGAAGTTGTCGTATGTTTCTCTTCTCCGGATGTCTTACGAGTACTGCCTGACCTCAACGCTGCGGCGTCCTCCAGCTTCAAAGGGCGACAACCCAACTCGCTAGATAGCATATACTTTGAGCCTTGGACGTAGTACACTGTGCATAGATAAATAAAATAGAGAAGTAATATATATCGATGCGTTAGTACACTTTTTCCCTTTCATTTTTATCGATTAAATTATAAATAAATAAAGAAGTAAAGGCAATGAAAAACTTGGAATAACAGATAGCTGAGCTTGTTCTTAGGTATTCATGGTAAAAAGACAGGACGTGCAAAGATGGACACGAGAGAAGTCAAGAGGGTGAACAGTTATCTCTCATCTAGACCACCGCGCGCACCTGATTGATAGGTATCTCCCCTTCCCGGAAATGGGCAGATAAGTATTTGTGTCTACCTTCTTTTCTGCCGCTGTATGGTTTATCAGTTGTTAGCGGCGTTTGTGGTGTCTTGACTACTCTTTTGTGTCCGTGTTTGTACGCCCTGTCTTTTTAAAGAGCCCCAAAGCAGCCTCTGAAAATACAAAAAAAAAAAAATTAAAAGCGCGTTATCCTCTCTTTGCATTTCTCGTCTTTTTAGAGCAGTTCGTGACGCCACAACAGTGATTCATGTGACGTCACTAGGTTACATATTCTCGATTGGTGCATATACGAGAAATATCAGTTGTGAATTGTCTCCTACCCTGCTTTGCCATGCAGTCGCCTACCCGTTCTTCCTTGTCTCACATGACTATCGTGCAAGATCAACTGAGTTCACTCCATTTTGTGCATATCCGACTCTGCAAGCGGAGGTAACAGGGTGTAGCTGACAAGCGCGAAATCATGATAGGTTCAACGCTTAGTGCTGACATTGTGCATGTGCTTTATGAAGAAATAAGGGGCGAGAAGATATCGCCTGTAAGAAGGGTAGTGAAGGTGAAAATGTAACCAATGGAAAAGGCGCCGGATTATTTGATTCTTCCAATGGGCGAACTCCTTACAGAGGAGCCGATGCAGCTGTCCAGGAAAAAGGTGAGCCCGCTTCCATGGTTCTTGCATATTTTTTTATTGCGATAACAATTATATGGGCACTCTGGACAAGTTTTCACCACAGCCGTCGTGTTCCGTACGAAGTCCAAATTGATAACATTGCTCTGCACATTGTATGCTCCACCCGCGAGTAAAAGCTCACAAGTGCTGGGGAGGAACACGGCTGAAGCAGAGGTGAAACAAGCTGGCCATCTCCGTCGCATGGAGGGCACACATGATAACATCATCCCACATGCAAGGCCTCTCGTAATTGCTCCTCAAGTAGGAAAGAAAGGCCCCGCCCGTATTTCGCTGGGCGAAGGAACATGAAGAGACGCCGGGGAAGGGGGCTACGTGGCTTGAGCAGTTACTCTGAACTTTGACAATAAGGGCGCGGTCACGAGCGCTGGCACGCGTGCTATCTCAGTGGACATCAGCAAACGGCTCGTATATCCTTCTACGTTCTGTGATCTCATTGCTTCGTGTTGTGGCCACAGATACGACAAACTGCACGAAGACCGCTTCTCCCCCGGGAGCGGCCGTATTCCCATACCCTAGTGTCTTGTAGAGTTACGCGAAATCGGATCAGAAAGAGTTAGCTGCTAGCCTTAGTTCCTATAACATTACGTCATGTTGCTGTCATGTTCACTGTTCCATCCTTTTGGTAAAACAGATTTTTTTCAAAATTCAAGCGACAAATTTCTCTCACCACCATCTTTCAAAACTCCCCCCCCCCCCACCACCACCACCACGTGCCACGCCGCCCCCAATCCGATAAACCCCGCGCCGTTCATGCATGGCCGCCGAAGGTGGAAACACCGCGCGCCACTGCTGCAATTTTGGGATCGGCGCACAGGTCTACATGCAAGTGTACTTACCCATTTGTTGCCTTTTTTTTCCCCCCAATCTGTGGCTGTGGCTCTGTGCCACAAGATGCCACTGGTTCATGTGCTTCCATCTCTGCACGCTGTTATGAAATCACAACAAGGGCTGTTTTTGGCACTGTAGTTGTGCGCCGCCGGTATCCGTAACCGCTTTCACACGAAATAAGAAAAAAAAAAAATCACAGCATATCCACGGAGTGAATGATGATGAGTGGGCGAAGCTGCGGAGGTTCATCGGTAAACCGTGAATCTTCCGTGAATTCTGCCCAGTACATCATCACCGACGTGAGATCGGGCGCGTTTATACTAAAGGTTCGATGAGAGTTATGACGACTTGCAGCTCACTTTAATTTTACATGTACGCTGTGAATTTTCATTGTTTAATCACGCACAGGAGAAATCGCACACACACACTACCTTGGAGGTCAAAATCCAGTGCCTATATATACGGGGTGGTCAGTGAACGGTTGTGCAGCGCGAGCGATCGGTTTTTTCAATCAAGACGCTGCCTGCGTCGGCGCCGCTGCGCCGCAAGGCAAGATGGGGGGGGGGGGGGGGGAGAACGTGGGAGAGGAGGAGAAAGAGGGGGAAGCGTAGGAGAGGAGAGGGCGATACATATCACGTACTGTCGCAGCGCATTGTCTTTAGGGAGCCTTCATGTGTGCACGCCCCCTCCGTTTTTAAGACTGGTTACACACTACTACGACGGGGGACGAACGGGTGCCGCTATAAGGAGCTTCACCCCTAAAAAAACGAAATAAGAAAAATTTCCAGGATGAAACGGGGTTTACACCTGGGCCCTCTGCGTTGGAGCCCAGTATTCTACCTGAGAGCCATGCCGGGGCTTTAAACTGCTTTGCAAAAAGACCCTATACATGTTTCATGTCGGGAAAGGACCACATTAACATATGTAATGTAGCGTGGTAGAAGAGTAAAATAACAAATAGGCGTCGCACAACGCGAATTCTGTAACCAGGCGTCACACAATGCCAATTGCGCAACGAGTGGGTTGTTGAATGCTTCCAACCCATTACAAAGGGCTCTGCCATAATTCTTTGTCATCAGCCACAGTATGAACAAAGTGCACATAATGCCTTACATGTGTTTAATGGGTTCTCTGCAGAATGATGAAAAATGGCATGGTGGCTGCTTCCCTACTTCACAAAAATTATGATGATCTATAGCGTAGTGGGCTCCTCGCAAGTGCACTTCTATTTATTGCCAAGGAAGCCCATAAGGCCCCCGTGATTCATTTCTTCAGGGTGTCAGTAAAGTTCTTTCCCTCTCTCTCTAACTCTTTCTCACGTTAACGTATGTTATATAGCGTGTGGGAGAGTGAAATAACCAGGCATCACTTAATGCGAACTACGGAACTAGTTGGTCGTTTAAAGCTTCCAACCCATTACAAAAGGCTCAGCCATAATTCTTCATCGTCATCAGCTGTCGCATCTACAAAGTGCACATAATGCCTTACAGATGGTACCTCGCTTCTCCACAGGATGACAAGTAATGACGTAGTGGATGCTTCCCAACTTCACAAAAAAATATTCTTTTGTGGCGTAGTGAGTACGTTGCTAGTGTACTTGTATTAGTAGCCCCAAGAGAGTTTATAATGGGCTCTAGAAATGCTGCTCATCCAGCTTTCGCTGTGACTGTGCTGCGCTTTCCGTGCAGGTCTGGCATTTTTTTTGTTACATTATCTGGCCCCCCATGCATGTCCGTGAGTATCGCCTCCGAAGTGGTCCATGGTCAAAGAATTTTATGGCTGCAGTGTCGTCTGCAAGATGTAAGCTGTAAAAGCAAACACTGGTCGCTTCATCAATGCAGCATTACTTGCGGGCTTGTGCAATGAAACACACAAAGGTACTACTTTTCAAGTTATTTCCCCACATACAGGTGGTGTTACAATCAGCAGAACTGAATGATTCGGACAGTGGTATGTCCAGGTGTTGTTACCTGAATATTCTGGGAAGTTTCGCAACTTGTATGATTCAACAACTCTCGGTTGCGTAACATGGTGCTGTGCACTAGAAGATTGTTGTGGTACTTAGTGAAATACTAGCTAATACTAGCTTTTCTTTCCTGGCAGCAAGCGCAGATGCAAAGGTGGTGGGGACAAGGGCAGCAAGGGGCTCCGTCACTTCTCCATGAAGGTGTGCGAAAAGGTTCAGCGTAAGGGAACCACTTCGTACAACGAGGTTGCTGACGAGCTCGTGGCCGAGTTTGCAACACCCGAGGTGGCGGGGCTACGGGGCGGCACAACCGACCAAGCCTATGACCAGAAGAACATTCGGCGTCGAGTGTACGACGCGCTCAATGTGCTCATGGCCATGAACATCATCTCTAAGGAGAAGAAGGAGATTCGCTGGCTTGGACTGCCCACCAACTCGGCCCAGGAGTGCCAGCGGCTGGAGCAGGAGAAGCAGCGCCGTCTGGAGGTGATTGCGGCCAAGCGGCAGCAACTCTATGACTTGCTACTGCAGCAGATTGCCTACAAGAACTTGGTGGAGCGCAATAAAGCTCTCGAGCGCAGTCGGCAGGCCCCTGCACCGGCTTCCACCATACCTCTACCGTTCATCATCATCAACACTAACAAGCAGACTGTCATTGACTGCAGCATCTCCAATGACAAGTATGTTTCTTTCTTTCTCCATTATGTGTGCCCAATACTTTCGTCAAATCGATCTTGATAGGGCACACACACACGGGTCCTTTAAAGCTCTTGAATTTGAAAATGTAATTTTCAAGACCTTGAAAAACCCTTGAATATTGTAGTGCCTGGAAAACCTTTTGAATTCCTTATGACTAGAGGCCAGATTTCTAGGCATTAAGAAAGCATGTTTTAGGGGCCAAAAATAGGCCAGTAAAACCATGTTTTAGGCCTCCAACGGCACAAATATAGGCACAATCAATTTTTACGTAAGTGCAAATAATTTCAAGCGAGGATGTGAAAAAAAAATGTTATTGTTTGTGATGGCACAAAGGCGCCAACAGTTGAACATAGCCGTGCAATTGTCCCATAAAACTGGTGGACTAATGACGATCAATTGACTTCCAGCAAGCACACTGCTCTCACTCATGTTCAATGGCCACTGCCGCCTACTGAAGTGTCGCATATAAGGAAACCGACATGAAAAAGAATACTTCAAATCTGCGAATACTGTTTTTAAAACCACTGCTTTAGGTCTGATTGATGCACTCATATTAAGACTCAACAAAAACAGACATATAATAAACACAAAAGAGACGTCGATTTATTAAGAAATTAACCTGTTCTTACATGAGGACTGTTAGCTGCAGCTCTGGCAATTTTCTCATATACAGTGACGGTGTCCGAGTCGAACAGTTAATGCTTCCCAACACTGCCAAATACACATTAGCCCATTTGAAGTGCATATGTATGCCCATTTGAAGTGCAACTAGACTACGGTAGTATAATCTATGGTTCGGCAAGAGGCTCCTACCTCAAGCGCCTAGACCCTGTCCATAACTAATGGTTACGCCTAGCAACAGGTGCCTACCGGACGTCGCCCATTCCTAGCTTGTACTCCGAAAGTAATGAACTGTCCTTGGAATACAGGAGAACGCAGCTGATGTTTACATATGTCTTCAGAGTTCATTCTTCACCAGATCATATATGCCACAACATTACCACATGCTGTGGCCAACGACTACACTACACGAACAAGCCAAACGCCATTCGACCACTAATACTGAGATTTGAAGAAAAATTTCAGGCCCTAGATGTACCTAATGAAGCACTCTCTGTCGCCACAAGACCAGCCAGATTGGCCCCTTGGAGTGACTTCTCCAAATACCTTGATTTCTCACTAACACCAGGGTGTCTGCCGACCGGGAAAACCGGGAATTCTCAGGGATCTTGGGTAGTCTGGAAATTCTCAGGGAAAACTCAGGGAAATTGTGCTCCCATCAGGGAAAATCCACTGTAACTTTTTTCAAAAGGAAAGAAAGTCGCGGTAGCGCTGGCTCGATATTTTGTGATTGCATTTTTCAAATCAAACGGCCGCTGCGGCAGCCGGGAAGTGGCGCACCTCGATGCTGTCATCGCCTTCGGAGCGGTGAAGTGGGAGAGAATCCGGCTAATGCGTGGCATGCGGGAACCATGAACCACGACACATCGTATCGCGCAATGTTGTCAGGGTGTTCTGTGACTACGCGGTGTAGTTCTGTATTCTTTCTCGCGCGTGCTGGGCGTTAGCGCCCGATATGGTGTTTTTGTTATCGCCGCGTGTCAAGTAACAAGCATGATTAGTTGTAAAAGCGGTAGCAGTAGATGTAACGAGCTTGAGTTATCTTGCAAGCGATCGCGATTGTTCAGGAAGCGGATGTCTTCGACAAGGCTGGTATCTGGCAAGCCATCCCGATCGGCGAGAAAAAAGACGACGCTTGTTGGCTGTTATCGGAGAGCTCACTCGCTCTGATCCCGAGCTTCAAAGATGCTATTTAAGACTCCGTCAAGAATAGAATAAATTTCCAGGCAAGAGCTAGCGTAACTAACGGGCCCATTCACAGCAAGTGAAAGCTTTTTTCTTTCTTTTTTTCCCGATGAGGGCACTGCTGAAACAAGTTTTAGGCAGTCAACCGATATTTTTTGGGGCTGCAGCCCCCAATTACCAGCCACACCACGTGGATGTTTGCTACAAAGCCGAATTACAAAACTTTTCAGAGCCAAGGCATAGCGGCGACCGAAATTCGCGACACCGGCACTGGTCCCACTTGCTCGATTCGGCGCACGATGTCGGAAAACAGTAACGTTTCCACCATAATCGGATGTGCCGTAATTCAGGCTGTTGCCGTGCTTTCGTGCGATCTTAGCCCGCAGCTATATTGTTTTTTTTTTTTGCGATAGCAATAGGTGGATAGCAAAACGGCGCGTCGTCTGCTACAGCACTTCCGGTTCTAGGAATTGTCAAGGCTCAGCTCGTCGCTGCTTCAAGTTGTGTGCGGTTCAGTGTAATCGCGGAGGAGGCAAGATAACTGCTAACAACCGCGTCGCAGAAAGTACGCGTTTTCTCCCCGATTACACTGAACGGCACACACCTTGAAACAGCGAAGAGCTAGGCATCGAACCGGAAGACGTCATTTTGCTATCCACCTATTATATAGACACTCCGACGCGAATTTTTTGCCTTCGCCATGATCTTCCTTATCGAGTCCAAATTGCGATTACATCACCCTGCGCGTCGTATGCTCCATGTGCGAGTGAAAGCGTGCGAGCGCTGCCGACGAACGGGGCTTAAGCAGAGATGAAACGAGCCGGCCGTCTCATTCGCGCGATGGGCACACGTCGGGTTGTGGAGGTGGAAGGGGGGGCTGCGTGAGTCCGACAGGAAGTACCTACTTTGTACCAGCGCGCGTGGTCGCGTGCGTCGCGGTATCTTTAGTGGGGATCAGCAGACGGCTCATACCTTTGTAGGTGTTGTGCTCTAATTGCAAAACTTCTGTTGAAGCCATAGCAGTGGCGGATCCAGGGGTGGGGGGGGGGGGCGATAGTGACGATCGCCTCCCCCCCCTTAAGCCAGCCCCCGCCCCCTCCCTTCAGTGCCTGTCGTCCACCTCCTTTGTTAGGCTGCCTGTTGAGTTTGCCCCCTTTTTCAGGTTGCTTTGCCTGTCACTGCCCAAAAGGGGTATAGAGAATCTTGTCCCTGCTCTCTACCCCTCTCATCGCTCTAACTTTTCCTGCTTCCCTATGCACATTTACAATGAATGCTTCTTAGGCACCGCCATAATCCCCTCTGGGCTGTTGTAAATATGCGTGACCCACCAAAATGCACTGCTGAGCGGGGGCTTCAGCCTTTGTACCACCTCCCCATTAGGTACCTGAATCCGCCCCTGAGCCATAGATAGGACACTTCCCTTAGTGCAGCGGCTGCGTTTCCTGAAGGAGCGAGCTGCTAGCCTATATTCATATAAAATTCCTCTTTGTTGCTATCGGATTTACTATTTTGCTCTCGCGGTGAAACTGTGACTCTTTTTTTCTAACGTGGGATGGTTTTTTATGTTGTGTGTTCGTGGAGAGCAAATGGTTCGGCTGGGCAACATGATAGCAAAGGCGTTGCATTTCTCTGGGCAGCGCGCGAGGATAGGACAACAACCCGCAGCAGCAGAACAAGCGTAATTCCACAGTGCATTATACCCGCATTTGTTTCGTCTTTACATGTGACACTCTGGCAAGGCATCTTTTTCACGCAAAAAATAAAAAAAAGTTTTTTCATGGCTTCATATTAGTCGAGCATTCTTGTGGCATTTTCAATTTAACATTAATCCTTCAGTAACTATGCCTTGCATGAAAGGTCAAATTTCAGTTTAACGGAGTTTCAATATAACGAAGTGAGTTGCTGCTTTTACCAACTTCGCTATATTGAGGTTTAACTGTTCTATGTACTATTCAAATGGGATTAAGTCGTTCTTATTTTCTAACGCGCGTATTAGAGAGTGACATCACCGAGCGATATGGTCTCTACCCATCTTGACATAAAACAAAGTTCTGTTTCACTCAGGGAATTTTAGCAAAAACACTCAGGGAAAACCTGGAAAACTCAGGGAATTTAGAAATGTCAACTCGGTAGACACCCTGAACACATATAAAAAAGCAACACACCCCACGTGAACGTATACCGCAGGAATTCCGCACGCTACAAAAAAAGTACCACACTTACAAAGAATTTTATACTGATGGTTCGAAGATGTCTGCGTATGTTGGAAGCAGCATGGTAGGAGGAATACACGAGCAAGTGGCCAGACTGCCTTATTTCGTCTCTGTATACACCGCTGAGTGCTATGCCTTGCTGATGGCAGTACGAAATATTATAAGCACAAAACATAAAAAAGCAGTAATTTTCATTGATTCCTTAAGTGCTCCTAGAGCACTAAATTCTAAATCTCAGTATGAGCCATTCACAGGTGATATATTGAATATCCTATCACACCTACCTGAAGACCACATCATAAACTTCTGTTGGGTCCCGAGTCACATTGGGATCCCAGGTAACGAAAGGGCGAACCAACTAGCAGCAACGGCAAAAGAGCTGCATATTTCAAAGAGCAATGTACCTGTTAGGGATGGGATTAAAGCAGTTCGCCGGGCCATCACCTCTCATTGGCAGTTTGGATGGAAATTGCAACGAAATGACAAACTTCACCTAATTAAACCTATCCTTGGTGAATGGAAGACGTGTTTTCATCAAGAACGTTTTGTTGAAGTAGTAATGTGCCGACTTCGAATAGGCCATACACATGTCACACATAACTATCTATTGGCAGATGAAAAACCAGCAACATGCGATAAATGTCATGAGTAGAGACCGGATTTTAGGCAAATGCCTATTTTGTTCCTTGTGTTCCTATCGTGCCACTTTGATATATGAGTGTGAATTAGAGGTTAAGAAGGGCTTTTATAGTGTTTTTATAGTGCCTATAAATGCCTATTTTTGGGGTTCGTGCCTAAATGCCTATAAGTGCCTATAAATGCCTATTTTCAAAAACGGCACCTATATGAGGGCTATTTAACCTCAGATTTCGCTTTCGAGTGCAGTTTGGGACCATTATTCATGTTACTGGGCAATATTGACCTTTTAAAACTCTATGGGGTTCAACCTAGCCATTTAGTACAACTAACTTCCGGAAAAACAACCACTAGCAGCAGTGAACCTGAATGGAAGCCCGTCTCAGCGTCTGCAGAGGAATGGGGAGAGGGAAATAAAGATGAGAATC
The DNA here is from genome assembly GCF_013339695.2 of Rhipicephalus sanguineus. NCBI lineage: Eukaryota > Metazoa > Arthropoda > Arachnida > Ixodida > Ixodidae > Rhipicephalus > Rhipicephalus sanguineus. The sequence continues at coordinate 216,495,003 of NC_051178.1, forward strand.
AGAAAGAAGAAGAAAAGAATAGTGGCGTCCACTGCCGAGGACGCTGCGGGTGGATTGCACAGCCGGTTGTCCAGTTCAGTGTCCCCAAGGAAGTCAAGAACAGCCTTGAAGACCTGGGTGTGGCGGTGGTCAGCGAACAGAAGCTCCCGCTGTGCAGCCACGGGAAGGTGGAGAACGAATGCAAAACCGTGGAGTGCCGTCAGAGGAAAGGAGGGTTTAGATCAAAATAAATAAAAATGTGATGCACACGCGGCTTTTGTTTTCTTTGTAATTTACTGATGGAAAAGCTGCTCACGAGGTCACATAAGGAATTTTAGTTAGACACTGGTAGTTGTTGCATGTTCAATGAAGAGCATTTTACCACAAGAATGTTTCAAATCGGTTCACTGAGCCGAGAAACCATTATGCTAGTAGATGATCTTGAAACCCTTGCCACTAGCCCCGTGTAGCCTTCATAAACGAAGTCCCTTCCCTGCCGTCTTCAGTATCGGAGCCGTAGGATCACATGACGCAGACGCATCAACACGTCATGCGCACGCAAGGTGATGTGCGCATGACGTGCCAGGGCCAGCTTGTGAACGCGATCAGTGTTGTGTCGTTTCGGTGTTCATTTCTGTGGGATGGACGCCTTTTTGCGTGCAAGTTTGTAGAGGCTGGCTCGGATCATGTATTGTATTGTTACCGCAACACACAGCGTCGCACAGCTGGAACTGCTGCTGTTAGGGACGATGAACCAAAAAAAGCAACCAAGCGTTGTCGGGGCTGGGATCGGCACAAAGCGGGAATGTCGAGAACACGAACGCATGCGAAATTGCGGCAGATTAGTCTAGCATCTCTCTGCGACTAAAAGTAAAAAAGAAAAAATTGGCGAAGCTTGCACTAAGCTGCGCAAAGCTGGAAACAGCGAAACTGGACGATTCTGAAGTCTCATCTGGCTGCTTCTAGGTTGTTTCTAGGCCTCAGCTAGGTGATGCAGGTTGTTTCTAGGCTGCTTCTAGGTCGTTGCAAGGTTTTAAGCTAGGTGATGCTGGGTTGCTACGTTGATCCTCAGCGTAGAGAGGCTCGAGTTAAACCACACAGTCACAGACACGACACGGATGTCCAAACTGCCGAGACAGAACCTCGCGCTGAAACGAAGCCTTCGCACCTCTCATAGGTCTACGGGCAAGTCGTTGTTGCCGTAGGCCTTCCACCGCTTCGGGTCTTCTCGCAGCCGTCGTTGCCTTTCCCACTTCCTAGTATTCTCTCGTTGTACGTACTCGGGGTCTTCGGCTCGCCGCCATCGCTTGTCAGCCATTTGTTGGACTAAATGTTGCCTTCTTCACATTTAGTTGACCAGTGGTGAGTGGTAGGATTTACCCAATTTCTGTGGCACATATCCGTTTATGATGGTGATAGTTCTCTGATAGGCACATATCCGTTTTCTGGAAGGCCCCACACATTACGGCTAGCCTGAACAGCTTCGCTGTTAAATCACGAGAAAGTCGTCTAGACGACTTTCTCGTGATTTTAAGCACTAATCCCTTCCAGACGAATACTAGTGCTGTTGATGATATTTTAAACATGTTTAGACGACATGGAAAGGGTTTAACCTTCACCCATGAACTTCCTAACAATGACACCTTGCAATTTTTAGATCTTAATATGCTTTTAAGGGGGCAGCATATTTGCTGGAAGTACTCTCGGCGAGCCCAAAAAGAGCTTTTACCCTTTGATTCTGCTCATAGTAAGGTTGTAAAACGAGCTATTGCCTCACAATGCCTTGAATCGGTGCTGGCAAAGTCCTGCGTTCACTTGGCTCAGGATAGTTTTAATAGCCAGATTGAGCGCCTACAGGCGGCTGGGTTCCCCTGCTCGAACTTGACTGCTGTGTCCGAAACCCTCCTTCAGAAACTGAAGGGGAAGAAGAGGCCTGGCTCTGCTCGTGCAGAAAAAAGGCCGGAAGTGGTGCCGTATGTGCACAAAGTGGCACACAATTTAAAAAATGTGGCAAATAGGTACAATGTACCTATAGTTTTTTCAGCGCCGCATAAACTGGCTGGGCTATGCCCTCGCATTTCGGGACCACTTAAAAAACCGACGTGCGGAAAAAAGCACGTCCGGCCCTACGTCACATGCGCCGTAGGCGTCGTGTACGAAATCCCACTCACTTGTGGCAAGGTTTATATCGGACAAACTGGTCGTTGCGTCAACGATCGAGCACGGGAACACGAGCGCTCTGTTAAGAATAATTTGACTTTTCATCTGCCTACGCATTGTAGGACCTGTGCCTGTGAGCCAGTGCTGTCTAGCATTCAAATTCTGGGCAGAAGTGGGAATGCGCTGGCCAGAGAACTAATGGAGGCTTATCATATTAAAAAGAAAGACCGTGAATGTATCAGTGACACTTCTGTTGTTCTGCGCAGTAAGGAAAGACTGTTCTTAGACACTTGGTTATAATGCGAATATGTTTTGGTATCCCGGTCCTGATTAGCATGTCGACTGTCGTGTGCATTGCGCCTGCGCGCGCCACTCGGCTGTGTAAATATGTAGGAAGACGTTTCTGAATAAAGTTTAGTTGCGAGTAGCGCCTGTCCTGTACTTCAGTGTTCCTTCTTAGTCCTTGTCGATTTTCGCGCTAGCCAATTTTGAAGAAGTATTTGCGCTGGCCCTCGATACTGAGCACGCTGATAAGTGCTGAAGCGCGTCTTTTGTCCTCCCAACCGCTTCCGCCGGCCGCCTTCAGGTGTACCTGGAAAATTTTTCTCCATAAATGCCATGGAGGCCTGCCGGGCACGTCGAGGAATGGAGGGAGGTTCGCAAAAAGGGCCGCCATGTGTGCAGGAGGTGGGCGTAGGCTCGAGCAGGAACAAAGGAATTGCAGGCCGACGCCCTTGTAGCGTGCAGGAAGCCGAAGCACCGACGCGCAGCAGAAAAATGTGACCAGTAGCGTAGTGTCACGTACGTCGTGCTCTTCCTGGCGTCGCCTGTCGTAGTAGCGTAGCGGTTCGACTACCTCGTCGCCATGTGTTGTGTAGGGCAGGAGCGCAGCGTAACCCGTGGCGGGCCAACGGAGAGGCCGACGGGAGGGCGCGCGGAGTGACGACGCAGAGACCAAGCTTCGGCGAGACTGACGGGAGACTGCTCTCCCGCGTTTATTGCAGGCGGTTTTAAGGAGGGAGAATAAAGGCTATTGGTCAGCGGGGCACGGGTCACATGACCGGCATGACCACGCCGGATTGGTGGTAGCAGAGAGGCATGGCAGAGACCCAGCTCCCCCCAGTAGCATGAATAGAGAGCACAACAGCACTGGTGTCTCAGCATGTCACCAGGGGTCGCACGACACAACAGTAATCTTTGTACCTTATTATCCATGTTGTCCATTCCCCCGGGCTTGTGAATGGCAACGGAGGCTGAAGTCCAGTCGTACCGACATGCACGATGTTGAGCTTGTTAGGCCCAGTGCTCGTACCACCTGTCGCGTCCAAAACTCCGCGTTAGTCGCCCACTTCTGACACCATGTTCAGGGATGCTGAGTAAAGACACAAGCTCGGCTCATAGCAACAGCAGTCCTCTTTTGCTCATGCTCTGCACATGTGGACGACATCGTTGCAAAAGCTGGTAGGGCACTCAGTTTTATCCAGCGGAATCTGAAATGCTCGCAGCCAAACCTAAGAAAAACACCTACTTAACATGTGTTAGATTGATCTTGGAATATGCCTGTACTGTCTGGGACCCTGCGCAAAAAATTTAATTGATAAACTGGAAAAGATACAAAATCATGCTGCTTGGTTCGTCCTGGGGGGGTATAGGCGGAATGAAAGCTGTACGGAAATGAAACACGAATTGAACTGGAAGCTGGTTTCTTCTCAACGGGAAAAGTTGAGACTGAAGTTCTTATATCTGATTTATAATAACAAGACTGGAATTAGAAGCGACAACTGTCCTAAAGGGACACTAAAGGCAAATATTAAGTCGACGATTGTTGAAATAACGGTCCAGAAACCTCGTAGTGCTACTTTTGTGCCAAGGAAGTGCTTATTTTGAACTAAAATTACGTTTTAGTGGTTCACATCGCGTTAGCGCACATCAAATCACCCGCCTGAAAGCAGTGTTTCTCACGTCACTGCTGCCGTGCCCAACGTTGCCCGCCTTTACTGCACGGGGGCGTGCACTGGCGGCGTGCTCTGGCAGCGTGCGCCATTCAGGCATCAGCCAATCACGTGCATGCAGCATTTCGTCGAACTTTCTGTCAGAGCGACTTTCACGAGCGCGCAAGACACACGGCAGTACGCAATACTGAAACTACCACCGAGACGCGACCGCGTGAGCAAAGCAGGGTGCTGGGCGAAGCGCAGTTCGGCGAAAACGGAACCTTTGAACCACGCGCATTGTTCCCCATGGCAACGCCAAAGAGGTTCTTTTTTCCATGAATCAAACAGAAACGAACAAGCAGCATTTTATTACGTCTCTTGATGCACGGGAGGTTCTCTTTTTATTGCAGCTAGTTTGATTACGAGTGATTAATTATAGTCGAACTCTCTCACATCATCGGGATCATTTCCAAAATGTCCCACCGGTGGCGCTCATCGTGTGATACATTTAGCGTAATTTCTCAGTAAGTAGGGCACTGCTGTTGATAATATTGGCATTTTAGACGTCATACATTGAGCTTTCACTCTGAAATAAATTGTTATTTGCCTTTAGTGTCCCTTTAAAGAACCACAGTACGTTTCTAAGCATAATGACCATCCTTTTAAAACATGTGAGTACTGTGACAGGACGAACTTGTTTGCAAACTCTTTCTTTGTCAGAACTCTTGTGCAGTGGAACCGGCTGTGTGAAGAGCAAGCGTGCTGTTCGAATGAAGACTTGTTTTTTTTCCCCGCCTGTAACCCCTCTGCAATAGCGCCTTCGGGCAATGCGGTGTAATCCTTAAATAAAGAATAAAACTACACGCTTCAACTATATACCTCGTGCCAGACGGCGTTCGCATGCTATCAGCACCATCCTTTAGCTGTTTGACAAAGCACACATAGCGTCCACTGCACAATCCCTCTCGGATATGTTGCCTGTCACTTGGTTCAAAATGTTTCAGGGATCGAACGAGCCCTTTCATTGTGGCCTTATGTGAAAATGTAGATTGAATCTGCAAGACGTAAAAAGGTGAATCAGCCGAAATGTACTTTCTTCCAGAACTTGCTTAATTTCTGTGGTGGCCCGCTAGTCAGAATATCAGGCGGACCAACTACTAGTGCTCTTTTTGGCAAGGGACTTTGAAACAGGAAGCTTCTCACAAAGTTCTTGAACTTCTCAGTTCTGCATCGAGTGGGATTACAGGTCTGTTGAAAATCAACATTCAAGACATGAACATTCACTCAGCACTGGAGAAAGTGGAGATCGTACGTACAGCTGAGCGAATTTTGAAGCATTCCAATGTAATTGCAAGAAATGCATGTGCAGATTTGCATTTAAAATGGAATGCAAACAGTTCCTTGTTACTGTGACTAAGAAGTTTTTGAGAGAGTCCTCATGAATCGCCCCTCAGGCTTGGTGAGAAAGAATTTTGTGGATAGCAGACGCTCCTGTGAACAGCTCAGGCAAATCTTGCAGTTGTGCGTGGCAAGGAGAGTTTACAGGCAGAGTGCGAAGTTGGCATTTTCTCAGGCGCCCTGTTTTCATACAGAGGCCTGTGCTCACTCCCTGCAAAGTGCCCGTGCTGCTGTTTGACATCAGATAGCATGCTATTGGCCAATAGCCAAAATAAATCAATGGCGGAGTTCGGATCAGATGCATTTCTCGCCACGTGCCGACACCACATAGTCTGCTAACATTATGCAGTGATGTTATATTTATTATATGGAAACATGGCGTAAGCGCACTAAATGTGTTCATTGACCACTTTAACAAGTTTCACTCTAGTATTAAATTTGCCATGCACCATTCTTCCAGTAATATTGACTTCCTAGACACAATGGTATCTATTGAAACAGGAAAATTAAAGATGACACATTACAGAAAACCAACAGACAGCCAGAAATACCTAGATTACACTAGTCATCACCTGCGACACTGCAAACAAGGAATATTTGTCGGACAGGCGAGGCGTATAAGGAGCATCTGTAGCGACAACGGTGACTACGTTCACCACTTACACTACCTAAAGGAAACATTAGTTGAAAGAAGTCACCCACAAGATGCTCTAAACAAGGTCTACAACAAAGCATGTCAACTAGATAGGAAATCATCACTAGCTAAAAGGGCCCCCGTAGCACAGCCCAACCAGCCGCCAGCATTTATAACCAAATACTCAGATGCACTACCAAACATAAATAATATCCTCCGTAAGTATTACCCAATACTGGCAAGCAACGAGCGCCTTAGAAAAGCGTTTCCCGGAGTACCAAAGGTCGTGTACCGCCGCAATAGGAATTTGAAGGACATGTTAGTGCGTGCAAAACTAAACGCTCATTCTCCTGCCCTTTTTCTCGTCCAACACCTTGTTCTCGTCCAAGATATAAGACATGTAAACACCTTCAAGATGACGTTATAGTTAAAAGCACCAGAAGTGATTACGTCCATCATATTGTAAGGGAAACGCGCGAGTGTGCGGAACGCAGAAGAAGAGGAAGAGTAGTGGAGCCGGCGCTTGGACTGCATGGTTGTGTGGTTGGGCAAACCGGACTGGTCTTGACCCGCAGTTACACTCATTCTGCTTTTAATCATTTCACCTCATCCGTAAATAAATCCATACCTTCGTAACAGTTTGGTGGAAGGTGTGGGGTACATCGCTCTGGACGGCCCAGCTCTACCGATTTTGCAACGGAGCAGAAGCTTGGCTGGCTTGCCACCGCAGCTACCAGACATGGAGGACACAGGAGAAGGCCTTAACAACCTTGCCGGTGATGAGCAACAGTCCCACCCCACAGGGCAAGCTGCGTACGGGATACCGGAACGTCAGTCAAGGCCCTTTTCGGGGAAGCCGGATGAAGATGTTGAGAACTGGCTTAAACACTACCAAAGAGTGAGTCGCTGCAACCGCTGGAGCACTGTCAAGCAGCTTGAGAACGTGGTGTTTTTTCTCGCTGGGACTGCGTTTCTCTGGTTCAACAACCATGAGAGCGCATTGACGACATGGGAAATTTTTGTTGATGAACTGAAAAAGTGTTTTGGGGACTCGATAGCTGAAGATTGAGCAGGCTGAGCAGTCGCTTTCGCGCAGAGCTCAGTTACCTGGCGAAACTTGCACCACCTACATCGAAGCTGTATTGAAACTTTGCGGAATCATCAGTGCGACCATGTCTGACGAAGATAAGGTAGGCCATCTCCTAAAAGGAATCACGGAAGACGTGTATAATTTTCTCATCACAAAAGAAGACCTGAACACTCCCTGCAACTTGAGAAAGCACTGCCGTGCGTTTGAAGCGCTGAAGAGGAGGAGAATTCTTCCGAAATTTGGGCGCCTCGATAATGTGACCACGATGGCAAGTGTCACCGTCCCATCCCATGACGACATCTCCTCGGTTATCAGACGAGTTGTTAAAGAAGAACTTGCCCAGCTACAAGTTGTGGACACAGCTAACGTATGCCATCAGTGTGCGTTCGACCAACGCCCCCATGAACCACCGGTATCTCGGTCGCGTCCGAGTTACTCGGAGCCTTGGCCGACTTACACCGAGCGGTTTGAACAAAGGAGAGAGCGGCCACTCGACAACCAGGAACGTAGCCAAGCTGCATCACGGAGATTTGCTCCCCAGCCGCCATCTCCCGGATTCTACCAATCAGAGAGGTCTTCCTCACCGAGGACGACAAGCCGCGACACTCGTACTTGCTACAACTGCGGGCTGCCTGGTCACATCGCTAGGTACTGCTACCGCCGCCAGCAGCGAGCGCCGTGATTCAACGTGTACACGCCCCGTGTGTCTAGCCCCGACCATTTCCGAGCTCCTTTCAACGGCAACACGCAGCACGCGCTGACTCCCCTTTCTCCGACCGCAGCGTTACCCCACCGCCAGCACGACAACGGCGATCGGCGTCACCGCGTCGTCGCTCGGTGTCACCACCGCCGCTGGGAAACTAAATAGTGCGAACGATGGGGGCGAGGCTGCAAAATCATCTTCCTCAAGACCCCCTTGTGTTATAATGGTTAAGAACAAAGTGCGTGTTTTTGTAGACAATGTGAGTACTGTTGCCCTAGTTGACACCGGTGCTGCGGTTTCCATAATGAGCTTGTCTTTCAAAAATCACCTTGGGACGAAAGTAATGTTTGCTTGGAATCGGAGTGCTACCTTTCGTGGTGTAGGGGGAGAAACGTTGTGCCCTGTTGGTGTTTGTTCTGTTTCAGTTGCCGTAGGGAATCAAAAGTTTATAGCTGAATTAACGGTGCTTGCACGTGCGACTCATGACATTATTTTAGGTATTGATTTCTTGCGTGAATGCGATGCCACTCTGGATTGTGGCAGTGGCGCAATTTTTCTTCGCAGCGCCTTGCCCACTTCATTGACTGAAGATAGTGGCGATAGTTCAGACATGTTTTCAGTGTCGCAAGACATCTGTTTGGCCCCGCAGAGCGCAATGTTTGTGCGCTTAAACTCTTCACGTTCTCGTGCGGGTTCTTGTTATGGTTTAGCCAAGCCGGATTTTAATAACGCACTCAAGAAAAACGTCATTGTGCCTCGCTGCCTCGTGCTCGCCGTCGACAGTTGTGCCGACTTGTGGACCGTGAACGTTTCAGCGCAGCCCATATCTCTGCCCGCAGGACTTAAATTGGCAAGCTTTCATGAACAAACTACTCTTACCATCTGGTCAATTGAACCATCGCCGGCCGTTAAGAAATCCCACCCAGATTTCTACCCTGACTATTCTGCCAACATTCAGCGTATGATCAACAAGTCACTTCCTTCTGCTGAACGGTGTCTACTGCAGGAGGTGCTCACAGGCCACACTTCCATGTTTGACTTTGTCCAGAACAAATCATCTTCTGGTACGCCGCCACCATCTCGTACACAGCATCGAATCTATACACGGCAAGCACTGCCGATTCGTCAGAAGCCCTATAGCGTATCGCCTTATGAGAGGAAAGTCATCGCAGAGCAGGTTGAAGACATGTTGAAGAAGGGAGTGATACAAGAATCGTGTAGTCCCTGGGCAGCTCCTGTCATTCTCGTCAGAAAGAAGGACAATTCATGGAGATTCTGTGTGGACTATCGCCGCTTAAACGCCATTACGAAAAAAGACGTCTACCCTCTGCCACGTATAGATGACACTGTCGACTGTCTGCACTCTGCCTCCTATTTTTCTTCCGTTGACTTGTGTTCGGGATATTGACAAATTCCCATGCACCCAGCAGACAAGGAGACAGCCTTCATAACACCTGACGATCTTTTTGAGTTTAACGTTATGCCCTTTGGTTTGCGCAATGCTCCAGCGACATTCGAAAGATTTATGGATACAGTACTCCGTGGACTAAAGTGGGAGATTTGCATGGGCTATTTAGATGACATTATTTATGGAAAGACTTTTCAAGAGCACAATCACCGCTTGTCGCTTGTACTTGAATGCATACAGAAAGCTGGCCTTGTTTTAAACTCTAAAAAGTGTCATTTTGGTGAACGTGAAGCCCTCGTACTAGGCTTTCTTGTGGACAGAGAAGGCATTCGACCGGACCCACAGAAGACCGCAGTGGTTCGTAACTTTGAACAAACGTGAAGGACCTGCGAAGTTGTCTGGGTCCGTGCTCATATTTCCGCCGATTTATTAAGAATTTTGCACAATTCGCTGCACCGTTGACATCCCTTCTCCATAAAGACTCGCCGTACTTGTGGGATGATAAATGTGAGGCTGCATTTCAACAGCTGAAATTTTTGCTGACTTCAGGACCTATCCTGAAGCATTTTGATCCCGAAGGTTTCACAGAATTGCATACTGATGCTAGTGGACTTGGTGTTGGTGCTGTCCTCGTCCAAATCTGCAGCGGCCGACAGCATGTCGTAGCTTACGCCAGTCGGACACTGACCAGAGCAGAGAAGAACTACACCGTCACCGAGCTCGAGTGCTTAGCAGTCGTCTTCGCCATTCAGAAGTTCCGACCGTATCTACACGGCCGAGAGTTCACAATAGTGACTGGCCATCACTCACTATGCTGGCTTGTTGGACTCCGCGACCCGTCTGGCCGGTTGGCTCGTTGGGCGTTGCACCTCCAAGAGTACAGCTTTTCTGTGACCTATAAGAGCGGACGATGTCACACGGATGCCGACTGCCTATCCCGCCTTCCTTCAGTGCACACCAATGCTGACGACGATGACTTTGATGACTATTTACTTTCTGTCTCATCCGACTTCCCCGATCTCAGCAACTTCAGGAGTGAGCAACAACGCGACCCTGCCTTGAAACCCTTACTGGAAGCTGCGCAGGATTCCTCAGGAAAGCGTTTTACAATTTGTAACGGCTTGATATACAAGAGGAACTACTCGGCTGACGGTCTTCCGTTGCTTCTTGTGGTGGCGGAGAGCTTGCGGCCAGTCGTTGTCCGTTCTATGCACGATGACATAACTTCCGGTCTTCTTGGTTTCGCACGTACGCTACACCGACTTCGTGAGAGGTTTTACTGGCCGAAAATCTAGAAGACCACGAAACAGTACGTCGCCAGCTGCGCTGTTTGTCAGCGCCACAAGCAAACCACGACTGCTCCGGCAGGTTATTTACAACCCATTTCACTACCGACGTCTCCTTTTGAAAAAGTCGGCGTCGACTTGCTCGGACCATTTCCTAAGACCTCGTCTGGCCACCGATATGCTGTAGTGTGCGTGGATTATTTAACTCGATATACGGAAACAGAGGCACTTACATCTGCCTCAGTGGCCGCCGTCTCTTCTTTTCTCCTACAACGGGTCATATTGCGGCATGGCGCTCCACGGGTAGTTATCAGTGACTGTGGACGGCAATTTATCGCCGACGTTGTTGAAGAACTTTTGTGCCTCTGCGGTTCTTATCGTCACTCCAGTCCTTACCATCCGCAAGCTAACGGTCTCACCGAGAGGACGAATCGTACGCTTACGAATATGCTATCGATGTATGTTGATGCTGACCACAGGAACTGGGACACCATTTTGCCCTTCGTAACTTACGCATACAATACCGCCAAGCATGAAGTTACTGGGTATGCACCTTCCTGCTTTATGCACGCAACCCTCAGAGTTTTCTCGACACTATACTACCTTTCTCGCATCAGGAAGATCTTTCCATCGCTCAGACATTGTGTCGTGCCGAAGAAGCACGTCGACTTGCGCGCATTAGAACGTTGTCATCGCAAGAACAAAGCAAAAGTCGATATGATGCCAAGCATATTCCTGTAAGTTTTTCTCCTGGTGACTACGTTTGGCTGTGGACTCCTGTTCGAAAAAAAAGGACTGTACCGGAAGTTTCTGGCCAACTATTCAGGCCCTCGTTTCTCGTTTAAGTGACGTAACCTACGTTGTCGCGCAAGTGACGGCAAGTAACCGGCGTTCGCGCGTTACACAAGTTGTTCATGTCATCATAATCATCATCAGCCTGTCTACGCCCACTGCAGGGCAAAGGCCTCTCCCATGTTCCGCCAATCAACCCGGTCCTGTGCTTTCTGCTGCTACGTTATACCTGCAAACTTCTTAAGGGGGGACACTGTACTTGAGAGAGAAATGCTAAATTTTTTCATGTATTTAAAAACAAACTTAACAGTATGATTCAGTTTTTAATGCTGATTTTGAAAATGTAATTATTTTTTTCCTACGTCGATTAGTTTTTGAGATATCTTAAAAATTAATTACCCATTGTTTCCAGGTACGGTACACAAAAAAATTTTATTAGAGAGCTACTATTGACACATGCCTAGATACTAATGAACATAAGGCACACAGGGGTAGGAATGCTTTTTTGATCTGATGATCTTTAGCTAGGTTGTAGCACCTTGATTTTCAGTGTTGCAGACACACCCACTTTATGCTCCAATTTTGTGCCAAATATAAAATGTTTGAAGATATTATTCAAAAATTCACAACTACCCCTGTGTGCACTACAGATAGAGCTACATGTCACAACAAAAATGACAGTCCTAGCTGCTCTGAAGGCAGAGATATCTTTCTGGCAAGTTTGCAACCGCAGCAAAATTTGAATCCTGAGAAATCGTGAAAAAACACAACAAGTCCATTTTGGGCAAACTCTAGCATGGAATAGTCGTGTATTTACAATAATTTACAATTTCAGCATTCTCGGTAGGCACCAGACAGGTAGTCCTTCTGCTTTGAGTCCCCTAAATGCCTTTTTTTCAACGCCCGCTGCATGTTTTCTGCAGAGGCACGCTTGCGAGCTGATGCTGTTGATCTGCGACGGTCTTTTTCTGCCATGCGTTTTTTAGCCGAAGGTCCAGGCCCAGACACATTCATTGTAGCGAAGATCTCATTCAGCGCTGTTTGGTGATTGCCAGTGGTCTTCATAGCGCGCGTGGCAAGAATGTTCACAACGAACGGGTTACACGTTTTTCCGCTGTTCACGCGCGGCGAGCTCCACACCGGCGCGTTATCACCGCAGATCTCGCACGACGTAACAATCTTTACTGCGAGGCCGTATTCGCGCTCACCTATGCGCAGACACATCGCCGTCGCACCCTTTGCACTTCACGTTTGACTGCAGAGCGTTTAGAGCGTCGAGGCTCACCAGAGCGAAGCGCGTCTCCATCACATCCGAGCCAGCCGCGGCGTCGTCCGTGGCAGTGTCGTTTGCACAAGCGAGAAGACCCGATTTTCGCGTGATGGCCGGCGTTTATGCTAGGTTCCGGAGTTTTACTTCCGCGTCCTTCTCGATCTTCAACAAATCAGCGGGCTCCAACATGACGGTGTCGCGCCGAAACGTCTGTCGAACGTGGTCGCTGTCAGAGCCGCTTTCACCCGCTAGGCCTAACCCACAGTCAGCGTCTTCGGGGGCGCTTGGCACGGGAGGCAAACTACCGTCGACATCTTCTGAAGGTGATCGGCGCTTCTTTTGAAAGTTGTACACTTTCCGTTTCTTTGTCCGCCCACCGAATTTGTACTTCGTAGCGAACTTTGGCGTCGAGTTCGGCATGGTTGCGCGTTTCAGCCGCGTCGTCCGACGCGAACTCCCGCGGCCCGAGCAGACAACTGTGGAAATCTGCCAATGGCGTGCGCGCCAGCGTTGCCAGATTGGAAAGGGGCTTCGACACCAACCCGAGAACAAAATTTCACCAGATTTCACCAACACTACAAAATGGCGACTATAACGTCATTTTATTCTTTTTAGCGCTTTACTTTGCAAAAGCCCTGCCCCATAGAAAAAGTGATTTGATTATTTCTGCACTTTTTTTTTTGGGGGGGGGGGGGTATTCAATCATACTTTATGTATGTTCGTGCCTGCCTTTGTATGTGTGCGTATATATACGCAAGCAAAATTGACAATTTTCAGGAGAGTTGAATCCCCCCCCCCCCTGGCTACCTCCTGGTGCCTATGCCTGTCTACTTGTCATTCGCCGTCCCGTCTTGGATGCGCTATGCCTTTGGAAGCTATAAATTGCAAGCGAGCCCGCCGTGCAACCCATAACAGTTGCGTTTGTTGTTAGTCATGCATGTAAGCGTGTACAAAAATGACCCCTCAATGCTCCAACATATCGTTACTTCGGGGTTTTTCGTCCATGCTGAAGAGTGTATATTGGAAAAATATTTGGTATTTCGAACAGACACTATTCGATTCGAATGCCAAATCGAATATAACACTATTCGATTATTTATTCGAAATCTTCGAATATATATTCGCACACGTCTCCTGGAAACAGGCAAGGAGGTTCTTGGGTGGCCCACCCAAGGATGTTAAAAAGATGCTGGAGTGGAAAAGCCGAACGATAAAACGTCAGCTAAGAAAAAGTAGTAAGTCAGCTGTCACAGCTGCCACGGTGTAAGGTATCTCTACACATATCTTACACCGTGCCCTTAGATCTCGTTTTCTCTTCGTATGATGAAGCCAGTGTCCACAAACCGACTTCAGTTATTTAGCCCTGTTTACTGCTTTTATCCACTTAGCGAGTGTTAAGGGCCCAAAAACTATAAAGAAAACAAGAGGTAAAGACAAGGTTGGTTTTGAACGCGGACTTCGATAGCTAATTGTTCCGGACAGATACTTCCCAACGTGCCTCTGTGTTACTGGCTTCCTTATCAAAGCCTTGGCGAGCTTTACATACTCATTCGGATATATTACTTTCCTCGTAACCGACCTATGACTAACCTAGCATTTACGTCACCAGAACAAGGGCATTTTCTAATCGGACATCAGACATACGAGAAGGTTTTCAGGTAAGGTATGTCCAAACGCTGGCTTCACATTTGCTCCTACGAAGTTTCGATTGCTTCCACTCTAGAATTTTTTAACCTCCTTAGAGCCCGTCCCCTTCTAGAGCCATAAAGGTAGATATGCATAAACAAGGAGAAGGAGAAAATAGACTTTATTACTAAAGACAAGAGGAACGAGCGGTGCGGCGTCCAGCAGGCCCGCGAACTGTCCCGCAACCTTCGCCACATAATCGGCCTGCTCGGCCGGCTTTGGTTTGAAGGTTTGTATATTTGAGTGCAGCAAGAAACTGGCACTACTCGTGGGATGTGGATGAAGGACCAATAAGTTGTCGGCAACAACGCGGTGTAAATAAGAATAATTGTAGTGACAAGCCATATTCCTCAAGATTTTTCACCACTTTTCACCAGATTTTGTCTGGTGTAGCCGTTCTGGCACCTCAACACCAGCAGCTCCCAATTTTCACCAGATTTTCCCAATCTGGTGCCGAATTTCACCATCTGGCAACGCTGGTGCGCGCTCACTGTCACGTGCACTGGTAGACCAATAGGACCGCGCATCGGGACTAGCTTTTCGCGGGCTTTTTCTTAGTGGCCGCTTGGCGTATGCAGTAGTGGTGGCGCGAAAAATAAAAAAGAAACGCGGCTCTTTCGAACGGGACCAAGATGGCCGCGATCAGAGACGTAGAATGGCAGCTGCGCGTCCTGCAAGAAAGCCCATTTTTGCGCGTCCATCGAGAAATATTCGCGTCACATGCATGATATAAAACGCTACTGCGGCTAAAATATCAATCCAGGACGCGTGAAAATTTGCCAGATTATGCATCAGTCACTGTAAAATCCGAAAATAACATTTTCAAAAAAACGATTTTTTCGCGATTTTTCGGTTTCTAAGACCCGTGTCCCCCCTTAATCTCATCTACCCACCTAAATATCTGTCTCCCCCTCACGCGTTTGCCATCTCTTGGAATCCAGTCAGTTACCCTTAATGACCACCAGTTATCCTGCCGACGTGCTACGTGCCCGGCCCGTATCCATTTCTTCTTCTTGATTTCAACTATGATGTCCTTAACCCCCGTTTGTTCCCTGACCCACTCTGCTCTCTTCCTGTCTCTTAAGGTTACACCTATCATTTTCCTTTCCATCGCTCGCTGCGTCGTCCTCAATTTAAGTTGAACCCTCTTTGTAAGTCTCCAGGTTTCTGCTCCATAGGTAAGTTGTTCATGTGGCTCGCCTCAAGCAGTACCATCATAGGCATCTTTAGCTCGCTCGGCGAGCTTCGTCTGCCCCCGGGGAAATTGTAAGGGAAACGCGCGAGTGTGCGGAACGCAGAAGAGGAAGAGTAGTGGAGCCGGCGCTTGGACTGTGTGGTTGTGTGGTTGGGTGAACCGGTCTGGTCTTGACCCGTAGTTACGCTCATTCTGCTTTTAATCATTTTACTTCATCTGTAAATAAATTCATACCTTCGTAACAATATAAAGCCTAGTTTTATCTGCACTTGTTCAAACGTTACCTACATGATCACATATTGTCACAAACAGTACATTGGCGGAAGGGGACAGCCTCTTAATGTTAAACGGGCATCACGTGGGCACGGCGAAGAAATTGCCCAAACCAGTGGCACAGCATTTTAATGTAGCAGGTCACAACTTTGACAATCTCGAACTTTACATACTTCAGTCAAACTTCCGGTCCCCAAGAGACAGAAAATATAGAGTCATACCTTATTCACAAGTTCAATACACTCCAGCCAGCAGGTATTAACGTTTCTATGGGGGCTCTTGAATCCATTTGATATGATACATACACAACGAAAACCAATGAGAGCTAAGCCCTTCTAGGAATTTCTGACCTACCGTTGTTAAGTGGCACGTGCTTCCTCTGATAATGATTGTTCAGCGAAACGTATACCCCCCCCCCCTTGTTTTTTCTTGTTTTTTTTTCCGTGGAATACCCCTTTCCTTCTGATTCACCCAGTTCGTCATAGCGGCCTCTCCCACCCAACCCACTTTCGCAGTTGCCCTCCCCTTCTCCCTTGTGGAGGAGAGGGCACGAAGCACGTACACACGAGCGCAAAGGAAATCAGTTTCAGACAAGTCAACTTGTCAAAACGTCGGCTCGAGTACCCACCCCCTGTTTACAGATTTTTTCATTACGCAGTGAGTCACACTCGCGCACAGCAATCACAATGGGAGAACAGTCGCATTTCATCACGTGCACTCAAGGTCGCGCTAATGTGGCATCCCTCCCTCTTTAGCTTCCAGCACACTGTCGTGCTGAGGGAAGAGAGAAAGCGCATGACAAACCCCTGTATTTCTGCTCATTCTCAAAGGATTCGAGAAACCTTTGCAGCAATTGATTTGGGAGGCAGCAAACTCAAATACTTAGGTCATTCGATGACTTTTGCACAAGTGGTTCATGACCCTATTAAGATTTTCCTTGGTCAGATCCTCATTGCATCCCTGGCACCAAGCCGGACCAGTGCCTAGCAGCTTTCAAGATTGTTTGAATGCCCTTATCACTGGATACGGAAAGTAGAAGAGTAGATCTGAAAATTAATATGCATAAAACTAAAGTAATGTGCAACAATCTTGGCAGACAACAGCGCTTTGCGATAGGTGGCAAGACACTGGAAGTTGTAAAGGAGTACGTCTACTTAGGACAGGTAGTAACTGCGGAGCCGAACCATGAGAGTGAAATAACTAGAAGAATAAGGATGGGATGGGGCTCATTTGGCAAGCATTATCAAATCATGAATGGTAATCTACCACTATCCCTCAAGAGAAACGTATACAACAGCTGCATCTCACCGGTACTTACCTACGGAGCAGAAACCTGGAGACTTACAAAGAGGGTTCAACTTAAATTGAGGACGACGCAGCGAGCGATGGAAAGGAAAATGATAGGTGTAACCTTAAGAGACAGGAAGAGAGCAGAGTGGGTCGGGGAACAAACGGGGGTTAAGGACATCATAGTTGAAATCAAGAAGAAGAAATGGGTATGGGCCGGGCACGTAGCACGTTGGCAGGATAACCGGTGGTCATTAAGGGTAACTGACTGGGTTCCAAGAGATGGCAAACGCGTGAGGGGGAGACAGAAAATTAGGTGGGTAGATGAGATTAAGAAGTTTGTAGGTATAACGTGGCAGCAGAAAGCACAGGACCGGGTTGATTGGCGGAACATGGGAGAGGGCTTTGCCCCGCAGTGGGCGTAGACAGGCTGATGAGGATCACTGCAAAACAGTTGAGTGATTACCAACGAGACTGTGTACTCGCTGAGTATGCCTAAATCCTACAAATGGAGAAGCATAAGCTGCTATTGTTCGAAAAGAGCTCGGATAGGCTAGACAATTTTTTCTTGCAACTCCTCAAGTTCACTTCAGCCTGTGTTGTGTTTTGAAGAGTAGCAAAACTTTTTCTTGTGCTTTGCCACTGCCAGGCAACTGTAGAAAGAGGATTAAGTGTCAAGCAGCAAGTCTGTCTGTGTAAAAAACCTGAAAAGGCCAACTTCGGTAATTTTTGAGGTCAATCAATCTCAATAAAATTCGCTGAGTACGTTCTTTTGCATGTTTCCTTCATTTATGCCGAGTTGCAGGCTTGAGTGATAGCTGATTGTTCACAAATGAATTTTATTGATGGCCTCGAAATACCCACCTGGCTTCCCACAATTATTGGTCACATTGCACTATGTGTGATATCATTTACAGCAACGCGACAGAAGTGATGGAGCCGAGGTGCCCCTACAATGTCTGCTGTCCGCAAGACAGCAATCGTATGTGTTAGGCCAACGCTTCGCTGGCGTGTCATGTGAATTTCAGTTCCCTGCGGGTGGGCATTGTAGGCGGCACATGATTCCCTGTATAATCACCCTAACAGTCACTAAGCACTCATGGTTGTTAATGCTTGCCCTTCTCTTCAATATTCGAGTGTTTTTAGCTAGCAGTACTGGTGTGCCATATGGAAAGTACAGTGATACTGTACCAGCTGAAGAGCGTGCATGCACGAACTTTACCGTACGGAAGCTCTTTCCATAACGTATACCAGGTGCAAGTGAAGCCCCTGAAACTTGGTAAAGTAGCGACACTCCTCCTCTGCTCTCGTTCCTCCTCGGTCTCCCCTCCTTCGCACTCTCTTTTCAAACGTGGCGCCACCTACCTTGCTCCTACGTAGCAGACGCCCTTTTGCGGAGATGGAGCTTGGTTGCCAGGCAGCGCGCTGTAAGCATTTGCACCAGCCGTGTAGCTCTTAATATCTTTTTCCTTTAAATAATTTCTTTTGTATAGCACTGGCTGCTCCTTCTTGCAAATTGAATTCGGGAAAATCACAGCAATAAAAAAAAATTGCATAAAAGGGCAGCAAGGGAGAGTTCGTGTATCTTCTTCTAGAGCACAGAATTTCTCTTCGGTGGCTTATGCACATTTATTAACTTCACCTTTTTCTGTTTGGTAACTTATTCTAAAATTATCTAAACGAGCGTAACGGTGGCCCATGACAGCTCTGCGTAGTGCCGCATAGGGTATACAGTATGTGCAGGGAGCATGTGCTTGTCTTTCATTGGTAAATTTAGTAGTTCTTTCATTAGTAAATTTCAACTCGCAAGACGCACTGCAGTCCCTTAAGTCACCGCGCGCGCGCAAGATGAACTAGTCCTGGACATCAGGCGCTCAGGCAAAACTCACAGGGTCCCTTATGCATTCGCGTAAGACGACTCAAAGGCAGAAGCCATCATCTTGTTCTTCTTCAGCTGACGTATTGATCCTACCCCGCACCCCTCCGTAACCTTTCTGCACTTCACCTGGTTTTGCATTGCCTCCGTGATCGGCTCAACGACCACGGAGGCAATGCAAAGCGACGATGTCATCTGATGTCATCGTGTGACATCACGTTGTGAGACGCCATGATGACGTCATGGTGACGTTGCCGTGACGTCACCAGTTCCGGCGATCTGTGACGTCATGATGACGTCATTTGGTGACGTCTTCGCGGAATGATATTTTGGATCACTCGTGTTGACGCCGCCGATGCAGCACGCCGACGGTCAGTTTTAGCGTTTGATGAGGCATCTAAAACTTTCGCATAATGCGCCAGGAGGCGTACGTCAATTTTAGTTTATATATTCGGAGTTTACGTATTTTCGTTAAGTGATTAAATGCAACAACCGCATTGCGCAAGTGCGCCTTGTAGATGTACCTTACATACGAACTATATTGCTGAATGAACGAGAAAGCGAATATAGAAACTAACGTGTCACCGTAAACGTTTCCTTCACGAGACCTCCACTCGCGGATATAAACCTTCACATGAAACAGACGTAAATGTACGCGCGAAATGGCACGTATACGTGAGGTTCCTAAACGATGACCACACCCTACGACTCTGTTGGAAACACACGCTTTGCATAGCTACCTTCGCATTGCAAATCCACTGGCTGATTCGTCAGCGTAAATGAGCCAGAGAAAGCCATTTCCTCTATTATAAAGGAGCACACAACAAAAACAAATTAAAAGTATAAATTCTAATGCGAGTTTTCGCACTTCAGCTTTGTTCATTCAACAGAGCTGCGTCGAATCTCTGAAGTTTCGCAATCACATCGTTGATCGTTAGTCCGTGTGCTTGATGCTTGATGTGTTGGTCCCGGGTTCGAACCCGGGACCAACACCTTTCCGGGGTGGTCGCTCTACCAATTGAGCTAACAAGGAAGCTAACTATTGGCAGTGCGAGGACAAATTCATCAACAACCCGAAGCAACTGAACGCATATTGCAAATCAGTTCTGTGGAATCCCGCAAGGTGGCGGAAGGGTTAAGAAAGGGAAAATAGACACCCACCTGTTTGTAGCACAAAGCCACAAAAAAATCCATACGGATTTCTCAGAAAATAAAGCCTCTTGGTTGCTGAAAAATTCAATGGATTTCCTGACCTCTGGCCTCGGAGAAGCCAGAGGAGGGAGATCAGGGGCTTTAGGTGGTTACCTTCCCGCTGAGCATCTGCTCTTCACAGCTTTTGCAGCCTTCATGCTCCGCGCTGGTGGAACGGGCATGCCTTGCACAACTTCTCGTTTTTACCACATTATACATCACATGCTGCTTGGTGTTGTGTCTATTGCTTATTTAAAATCATTTTCAAATTTGCTGAGTACTATTTATACTGCAGGCCCGTGACAGGAGCATCTCGGGAACATAGAAGCACCATTAGTTTGACGTGGTAAAAAAATTGCCGGAGTTGGCCTCTGAAAAGCATGTCCTACAGCTCACAACGCGTTATGTGACGCCATTGATGGGGCACGTGGCTTCCTTAACCATCTCAGATGCCACCTATAAAGAACTGTCTGTAAATGCGTCAAGTCGAAACATTATTTAAAGGCACTCAATATTTTATGGCAACAAGAACAATGTCATAATGGGTTAATTTATGCGTGTTGTAGTAATTAATTCTAATTCAATTGTAATTACATAACTATTTATTGTGAAGTCATTCGTGCTCCAGTTTTGCATTAATGGAATAAAATCTTACACCAGAAATATAGTGCAAATTCGTTTTCGGGTATGTCCATTTGGAGGAAAGAAAAATTATACCTTTGACGTGGACGCGGGAAGGGGCACGTTGAGCAACTCGACGAGCAGTGTAGTGCCTTCAGCAAACTGATCATATACAACAGTACACCGCAAAATGAAGTTAAATGAAGGCATTTATTACGCAGGGGGTTGATTTCGTCCAAACTTTAGTGTACCTTGCTCTCTCTTAGCCCCTAATCATTACAAATGGCAAAAACAAGTGGTGTACACGATTGTGTGCATAGCGTGTCGAAGGGTTAGCAAAGGAGTTGAAGACCTCCATTTCATCTGCTAGGAATCATTATCATGCGTACTTGAAGCTCAGAGGAAGAAGCAGCTTGACAAAGGTGCCTTGTTGAAGGCGAAAGAAAGTGAAGCCGAAAGGAACAGTTGCTCGATGACTGCTGTGGAAGCAGATGAGACAGGTGACTTTGTGTACTGTTGCGATGTAAAGAAACGCGAAGAGCGGAAGCCGAGGCTTTCGGCCCATTCAAACTCTGACTGTCGCTAGGCGAATCTGGGTTTTCAGCCGGCTTCACCATAGTGCTACAATTTTGCTCCGGCAGACGCTATCGCACCGCACGTGCTTATCATCCGCCAGTCATGCCTGGCACTTGGAACACGCATGCGGTCAGACCACCAGCCAGACCCAGGTTCTAGCGCTACGGTGACGCCGGCCGAAAGCCTCGGCTTCCACTGTTCACATTTCTTTTCATCGGGATGGTTCATTGTGAAGCCTTAGGAAAACAGCAAAAAGAAAGACAGAAGAAGTTCTAAACGTCAACCAAATGAAGAAGAATACGGGACAAGTGCTGACTGCCAACTGACACATTTATCGCGCAAAACCTTGCTTCAATAACATATGTCGCACACCATGCATACAGCAGGGTCTGATAACAAACCGATAACTATCTTCACAAACTGAGATAACTAAGCTCTTTGTCAAGCAAGGAAAAGGAGGGTTGAGCGACGGATGCCTTGGAAAGAGCACTGATGCGGGCAGCTTCCACGATTCCCCCCTGCGTCTGCCCCCTGTGACAGCACGAAATGGTGACATTGCCAAACAGAGGAACACAGCCACACTCGCAACAGTGGAGTGACAAGTGCAAGCTGCTAGCCTGGCCTTTGCGGGGCTCAGGCAAGTGCACATTAATGTAGCACCCTGTCTGCCCAGTATACCACATGTGATCACAGGAAAGTGGGATCGAGTACACTACAGAAGTGCAGTACGGCGTATATTTGTTGACGTGTCTCACTTGACAGTCACATTTCTGTGCCTTTGACTTGTTCATGACGTGTTGAGTGACCTTTGCACAATGCCTACCTCACTTGTTTGGGGCCAAAATTAACACTAGCAAGAAGCCACCTTCTTGGGGGAATAGTTCAAACCATGTATGTAGGGAAGGACAGCCATTTTCCTATGCTGCACTCACTCAGACCCTTGTCCTGCCCTACTTTCACCTTTCTCAATGTTCCATATAAGTTTTGCGGCAGTAAAAGAAAGCCTTTCCCTTGGAAAGCCAACCACTCTCAGTATCAAAGCCTGCGAGTTGAGGCTCTCATATGTGGACAGGATTTACTTGGTGCAGATCAAGAATATTACATTACTAAAGCATTTTTCACTAGCTTGGTGTGGTCTGAGGTGTAATTTATCAGCGGTTTGACTGACCTTGGGGCAAGATCAGATGCAAGTTGAGAAACTGGATGCATCCTTTCTCGTGCTTTCAGATGTGGAACTGAACAGTGTTACTCTTAATTTTGTGCATGCACGAAGCGTGTGAAAAACTGCTTAAGGAATTCTTGATGTTTGTTTGTTCACAAGCAAAAGCAGTGGCAGTGCAAGATCAGAGAGTTTCCTTAATGTGGGAATTAAGGGATAGATGGATGGATGGAACTTTATTTAAAACAATCTAGTTGAATGTGGACACCTGGGAGCCCGCAGTCCACCAGCGACAGCTCTGAGCCGGCGGTCTGAAGAGCAGCCTCCCTTGAGGAAAGGGAAGGATTGGGCATTGGGTCTATCGCCAGGGGCAGCTCCACCAGCAGTGGAAAAGATGTGCCGGGGTGCCCAGCAGGTGGCACAATGTGGTTGAGCGGGGTAACATAAATGTGCCACATAGGGGAAAATGTTTTTGTCTGGCACCAGATTGAGCTCTGATTCGGGGTCAGGGAGTAGTGAGGGGCAGGCAGATCTTGTCTCCCATTCCTGTAATATGAGCTGGGGTGCAACAGCTGCACATATTGCACATGTTTGATACGATTCTGTTTTCCTGCGCCAAGCTGCTCCAAAGCAGCTTCAAAAGCAAGAATTTTGATGCCCATGTTGGCTTCAGCAAGGAAAAAAGTCTGAGTTGACAACATGATTATCCAAGCTGTGCCAGGGGTTACAAAGAAAATGAGACGTTTGCTGAACACATAGACATGGCCAAGCGTCTTTCTTTTATGCACCTTTCTAATGAAAGCTCCCGTGGTACCTCCATAATCTCCTCTGGGTTGTTGTAAATATGCACGACTTAAAATATGTACTTGTTCCCCCAAGTCGCTACAAATTTTTTTCAAGCTCCTAAGATGACATATTGTGACATGGTTGTGACGAGGAAGACGGCTGCAGCAAGACTGGGAAATAGAGAACTCTTTATTCAGCCGAACTTGTGCCCCGAAAATGAAAAGTCAAGGTACAACCAATTTGTGCTGTACACTGAAAGCGGCGCGAGAACAGTAATCCGCCGTCGAGTAATCTGATCAGTAGTAAAGCACGTTGGGTCTTTTATACCTGCAGCATCGAAGATTCAAGCTTTGTCGTTGGTGCCCCTGATTTGTTTTAGAATAAACTCTATTTTTCATATGCTGCGCACAGTCTTATAGGAAGGTTCTAAAATGACCTGGAAGGCACCCAGGCGCGGTTTTTAAATGCGAAGCATTTCTTAGCGAACCTCTGGCACTTTGAGCGTTTCTTTCTATCTATCTATCTATCTATCTATCTATCTATCTATCTATCTATCTATCTATCTATCTATCTATCTATCTATCTATCTATCTATCTATCTATATATCTATATATCTATCTATCTATCTATCTATCTATCTATCTATCTATCTATTCGCCTACGTCTGGGTGCTCTCATGATCACCTCCTTAACTTGGTGTAGACCAAAATTTGCATTGGAGGGTAAGAGGATTTCACGAATATGACTGCCGGGTCATGACATGAATAACGTTAAAATCTTGTCGCGTACGACGTCAAACCCTTTCCACTAGACACGTGTGGCACATACCCGTTTACCACGGGCCACGGTGTACGGGTATGCGCCACAGGTGATTGACAGTTTATATCTACCCAGGAACGGTGAGAACAGACATTGTTAACTTAAATGCTATAGCGTTACGGAAAACCAACATCGGCAGCGTTGACTCAACGAATGGAAAGAATGAAAATTAGGATCCCAGCAGGAGTCGAATCCAAGCATTCTGCATGGCAATCAGGTATTCTACCACTGAGCCACGCCAGGTCTATAAATTGGTTTGTAAAAACAGCCTATGCAGGCGTAATATCGGTGCAACGTCAATTGTGGTTGTGGTGCTGGCTATCTAATTTTACAAGAAAGCAATAAACACTACATGATACTCCTACGATGTCTACTCCTACGATACAGGCGTCATGTCAGATTAACATCTGTAGTTCCAGTGTTGGCTCCGCTTTTATAGCAGTCTAATAAACATTACGTTTGTATTCCTATGATTGATTCAGCAAGCTATACTGAAGCATTGCTCGACCCCGGAGGAATACATTAACGAAAGTTACATATGATATCCACAGCACTGCACCGTAAAGTGCACTTAGTCCGCCAGAACCACGCAGTGTCCTCTTCATTTCTTACGAGGCTGGGCAATGGCCTCATGCTGACGGAGGATGATGCCAGATTGATTGACAGCCGCTTTGTAGACTAGGCTACGTAGGCCACATACGCCCAGGTAGTCTACAAATACGACAAACACCATCCACTGATGTTGGTCTACGTAGCACTATCCAGGCCTACCAGCCTCGACGGCCTATACCTCACCAACGCGAAGGGTGGCTTCAGGTTCCGACATGTCGCCGGCTCTGTCGACAGAAAATTTGTCGACGAAATGACCGAGGCATCCATGAATTCCAACAGCTCTACTATACCACATACTTCACTACACATGGACTCCTCGTCACCACGATCACGACTGGATCCTATAACAAGTCATGACCAGCTGCTGGTGCTCACTGATCACGGTGATGATGCCCTTGTTCAAGAACTGTCAAGAACTTCTTGCACACATGCACACGGGTTCGGGAAACGTGCGTGCGTTCTCGGGACACGTACTCTGCATATCAGCTTACCGCTTCTGGTGTTGGTCATACCCACGTTACCGTTGCCAGAGTTACCCAACCATAAACAACTGGTTATATAACACATATGCGGCTCTTCAACATATATAAGTGTGCGTATAAAATTTATACAAACCTTTAGCGCCATTTTGTAACGTGTCGCTCAGCAAAAAAGTTACGCCACAGTCACCTACCCGCTGCATGCTTCGCATAACATCGACTCCCACGGTACGTGGGATCTGCCGAATTTTTTTCGCAAGGCAGTAGTGATACGTGTAACAGACCGATTACATAAAAATATAAAAAGTGCGTGTGGCGTTGCCCCCCTCTGAAAAATCATCGTCCTGATGCTTATAAGAGAACATGGAAGGGCAAAAAAATATATGCATACAGAAAGAAAGAACAATAATAAAATGAAAAGTAGAGTCCTCGGCTTCGCTATTGCGCATAAAACGGCTTTAGGCACACGACATGCATGACACTGCTGAAGGTTCATAATGCCGTCCAAGACAACTTCGTAGTCCAGCAGGCCAAGATGTTGGAGTGCCTTGTATGGCCCGAAGTAACGTCGCAGAAGTTTTTCGCTGAGCCCTTGTCGGCGTATCGGTGCCCAGCCCCAAACAAGGTTTCCAGATTGGTATTCCATGTTGCATCGTCGGAGATTGTAGTGACAGCTGTCACTACAATCTCCGATGATACGCAACGTGACAATACGCAGACAGGTGAGCTGTCAAGCTTCTTCGGGGCATTGCGAGTAAGTAGCAACGTCGAGATTTTCTTCGTCGGTGAAGCTCGGCAGCATTGGGCAGGTCCCCTGTTTCAACGTTGCGGGTGAGGTTGTCAGTAACTGCAATGATTCATTTATTTCCAGAAGTCGATGTCGGGAACGGGTCAGTAAGTCCATCCCAATTTGCTGGAACGGTCAGCGAGGTGGTTCGATGGGCTGCAGAAGTCCAGCTGGTTTAGGCGGCGGTGTCTTCTCTTGCTGACAGTCTCGGCATGTCCTTACGTAGCGAGCGATGTCGGCAGTGAGGCGAGCGCAGTAGCAGTTTTCTTGTATCCTCGTGAGCGTGCGAGAAAGTCCAAGGTCTCCAGCCGTCAGGTTGTTATGCAAAGCTTTCAGAACCTCTCGAAGGTAGTGAGAGGAAGTAATCTGTCTCTTTCATTTTCCTGGGCTTTGGTAGGGTTTTGGTAGGGGTCAGGACTAGCGGTATTGCCAGAAGCAAAGCCTCCTAGATGAACGTTTTGCGAATTTTCCGCTAGGGGAAGAGCACATGCACCGGAGCATTGTGACAAAGGTGGATTGGCTCGAAGCGGTGAAAAGCTCTTCCTTAGGAGAAGGCCATTCCGCAAGAAAAAGGACGCCAGTCCTTGCTTGAATGCCTTTGGAACAACGTCGGTCTTGCCCTCGAGGTATTCCACAAGGCCACTAAGTTCTGGGTTGGCTCGCTGTCATTCAGCGAAATCGCTGGCATTTAGGGTTCCCAAGAAGCAGTCATCGTCTTGGTTGTCCTGCTGCGGCGGGTTGATGGGGGCACGAGACAGGCAGTCGGTGTCAGAGTGCTTTGTCCGGACTTGTAAACGACGGCAATGTCGAATTCTTGAAGCCTCAGACTCCATCGTACGAGGTGCCCTGAAGGGTCTTTCAAGGTAGCTAGCCAAGACAAGGCAGGTGGTTGCTAACAACTTTGAAGGGCCTGCCGTTGAGGTAGGGGCGAAACTTTGACGTTGCCCAGATGATGGACTAGTTGGCTTCCACCTTGGATAGTGACCAGCTAGCATAACTGATAACCCTTTCCAGTCTCGTCAGTCCTCTGCACAAGGACGGTGCCGAGTCCTACGCTGCTTGCATCAGTGTAGATTTCCATATTGGCATATTCGTCAAAATGTGCGAGTATCGGAGGCGTCTGCAAGTGTCGTTTTAGTTCTTGAAATGGTTTGACTTGCGCCGTTTCCCACTTGAATTCGACGTCGGTCATCGTGAAGTGCGTTAGTGGCTCAGTGATCCCTGAAAATTCCTTGACAAAGGGTCAGTAATAAGCGCACAGGCGAAGATATCTGCGTACGGCCTTCTTTTCAGTGGGTGGCGGGAGGCTGCAATGGCAGCTGTTTTCCACAGGTCTGGGCAAACACCAGCCTTGCTAATGACGTGGCCCAAAAGCAAGAACTCCTCAGAAGCGAAGCGGCACTTTTCAGCCTTCAAGGTGAGGCCAGAGATCTTGATTGCTTGAAGTACAGCATCGAGGCGCCGCAGGCCTTTTTTACCTGCAGCATCGAAGATTCAAGCATTATGGTTGGTGGCCGGGTTAGTTCCAGAATAAACTCTATTTTTCACATGCAGCGCTCAGTCTTATTGGAAGGTTCTAAAAAAACTTGGAGAACGCTTGCATTTCGCCTTGAAAAGTAGAACGCAATAGCATAATCAAGCCCCGTGCACATTGCCTTCTCAATTGCTAGCCTGGCTTCAGTTCTTGGTGGATGCCTCAACTGTGCCGGAAGGAAAGTAATGTTTGTGCGAATAACAATGGCCATTTCAAAGTGTCCTAGAATGCCTACTGCAAGTGCACTTGTGAAGTGCCCACTAGGCCATAATTCTTCCTTTTGCGAATTATGTAAGTTCTATGTAACGGACTGGTTACATAAAAATATAAAAAGAAGTGCGCGTGGCAACATTAAATGCCGCTAACTGCTCCAAATCAAGGTTCTTCTGCTCCGAAATCGAAATTTAGTTTCTCCAAAAACTGCTCCCACTTCATTTTCAGCCATCTCACGTCTCACCCGTGAGCTTGCCTTTTGGCGTAAACTTTCATGTAGTACATTATTTGCAAACAGCTTTTATTGAGATAGCAATTATATTGACGCTCCAGGCACATTTTTGCCATTGCCATTGCCGTCATGTTCTGTACGAAGTCTAAATCGATAACGTGGTGTCATGAGTAAAGGGGCGCGGGGCACGTGCCGAATGTCGGAAAGTGGCAGTGGTGTGCGGGGCATGGAAAATTCCTCAATGGTGTGCACTCCTGCTACGTCCGCGCACACGATTGGCCGGGGAAGGGCTCGTGGCCCACGAGCCGAGCCGTGGTGCAGAACCCCAAGAGAAGAAACGGGCATTGTTCGGTGGAGCTCCGTAGGAAGAAGGTTGAGGAAGTCAGCGTCGCACTCGCGGCGGGAGCAGCAGGCGCCCGCCGGAGCTGAATGCAGTGGCATGAGAGGACTGGGAAGCAGCCGCCGACCTTGATAGACACCGAGTGAGGCTTCCCGGACCTGCAGCACCTCACTGCAGCAGTTTCCGGTGTACCGGCAGCACTTCTCCTTCTTGGCCGGACGGCGGCAACCCGAATGACAGTCCCCGGAGTGCCACGTCATCAGTTTGGCCAGGCGGCACGTAGAAGCGAGGCCGAAGACGGTTAGGCCTAACCTTCAAAGCTCGGTGGCGACCGGGTTACGGGCGACGGTGACTGCAGGGACTAACCTAAAACGTCAACGGCGTGCGTTGCATGGACGACGAAGGATTAGCTTTGACCCTGCACTGACGGTACGACAAGTAAGGGGGCTCCATTTTGGACGCTACCGAGAGGCCTGTGTAGCCAGACTATTGTAGTTGGACTGCGTTTGACTTGTATTTTTCGCATGAATTCTGTTTGATAGTTTTTCAGTGTTGTATGTGTTAAAGTTTGTTTCCCATGCCACCACGGTCTCCCGTCTCTCTCTCTGAATCCCATCTGAATTGCAAGCACTCCCGAGATAATGTGACGCATGGCTAAATGTGTTGTATGTTCGGTGTGTGAGCGTTGCCAACGAACGCTGCTCAAGTTCAGTGGAAATGAGCCGGCTGTCTCCGTTGCACAAAAGGTGCATGAAGGTAAGAGCCAGTGGGGGTGCTGTGCGGTAGCGAGTGCTGTATCCTTTGTCTTTAGAGGGGATCACCAGATGGTTTATAGCATTGTACACTCTTTTTAAGAGGTTGCGTTGAAGGCATAGGGAAGCTACCGGAGGAGGTTGTGGGAGAGCACGCGCGCCCATTTCCTTTCCTTAAGGGCTCGTTCACAAAGGCGTCAAACGCTCCGTCACGTCACCGTCACGTCAAAAAAACGTACAGCAGACGCGACGTAGCAGTGTACGAACAGACGACGGCGGTTGCAGCGTCGACAGCAGCATGTTTTTGTGCAGTGTTGACCGACTGCTGCACCAAAATAGGAATTGTCCACGCAGCTCAAATGCTTCGCTGGCGCTCTCCCGACTCCGCTGGGCGCTCCTCCTCGCACCACAAACACACACACACACACACACACACAAAAGCAACCACTTGTCCCCCCGTTTTATGGCCCATTCAGTCAGGCGCGCGTTCAGTGTTTCAAGGCCACGGACCCGGAGGCCGTATGCTAGACGCGTGGCTCTTCTCAGAACTCGGAACTCCAAATGTAAACTTCTGATTGGTCCGTTTTCTAGGGGCGGGGCTCCGTCCCCGTGCCGGCGACGAAAACGTAGAGCACTGCTCTACGACACCGTCAACCGTTTTTTCCGGAGAAAACGTCTCGGAAACCCTCTCCCCTGACGGAAATCGGCGCCGTGACGTTGACGTGACGGAGCGTTTGACGGCTGTGTGAACTAGCCCTAAGGCTGGCGCGATCGCGAACTGACGGCGGGAGCCAAGGGACCACTAGGAGAGGAGCACCGTCGCCCTTTCCGGACAACCCCTTCTTTCCCGCCACTTTTCGCGCCAATCCTCGCATCCCAGCTCGCGGGAAAGGGAACTCGCCCTGCGAGGGAAACAACCCTCGCGGTGGGGAGGGACACGGGAGGTGAATAAAACAACCGAGCAGACGGGCAGACGGGCTCTCGTGCCCTGCTGACCTGCGAGGTAACACATCACCGCCCTGAGACCCGCCAGCCGAACATCGACCGAAGGTGTAAGCGTTACCCTTTGTTTTCTACAAGAGCGGACTATCCCTCTACGCGACATTTACGCATTATTGCTAACGTAGCAATAAAGTGTTGTTTGTTGTGCTAGCCTGTTGCCTTATTCGCCCGAACCCGTCGTAGCTGCGATGACTCGCCCTACGGGAAGGGGACGTTGACCCGTGCACGGTACGACTATTTGCGGCTGGGACCGGAGCTAGGCTTCTGCACCAGCCGTACGTAGAGCGGACCCCCCTCAAGGTTGGCATGATAAAGAAAGAAAGTTTGGGCAGCTTTGCACTGGTGGCGCCAAGCATGAAAAAACACTGGAGCTGGCCGGCCTTCCTTAGCCTACCAGCCAAGCCTGGGCTAAAGATAGCTTAAGCCTAGGAAAGCCAAGTTGAGCCTCTCTTTCTGTTTCTTTGTATCTCTTTCTGTCTCTTTCTCTCTGTTTTTTTCTTGGTCTCTCGTCCTAGCAACTCAATATATGGTTCCCACAAATGCTTGTTTTGTACGTGGGCAGAGTTTTTTAATCATACGAGTTGCGAAACTCCCCCATATGCCCCATGTATCAGAATCTGGACACGCCATTGGCCGAAATCGCGGGGGTCTGCCAATTGTTGCGTCATCTGTTGACCAAAAAACGAACTAATAAACACTCGCAACGACGCCAGCGCTGTGTTAAGCAACTTGCGAGAAGCGCTCACAAGTTCCAGTGGTGCCGTGGTGCTTTAGTGTTTTGTATTGCTGCTCCCAGATGGCGCGACAACCTGCAGGTCCCCGCAGAATCGGCCACGGGCATGCCCGGGTTTCGGAACGCAGTTTCGCAACTGGTATGATGGAAGAACTCTGGTGCCTGGATAGTTGAGTGGTTATGACGCTTGTCTTGAAACTGTGGGTACCCGGGTTCGAATCCTGCCTCGCTAAGACATTTTTTCGTTTTATTTATTTTTCCTTCGTTAAGCAGTTTCGTTTTATGCTCGCTTCCCTTCTCCTTCCCGGCTCTCCTCGTTTCACTAGGCTCCAGCCCTCCACTGACTTCGGTAGTGGGGCTTGCCTAATTTCGGTAGCCTGAGTTTTTGCGGACTGACCTTGAACTGAAGCAGCTCTGCTGTTCAGAAGGGCGAGGAGGCACTGCATGACTGCTGCTCTTCTTGCCATGACATCAGCCAGATCGAGTGAAGTGGGAAAGCTACTGTGTGATCCTTTGCGGGACTACACAGTAGGGGGTGCATTTATTGCGCGGGAGAAAAAAAAATTCATGGTGGCTAAAGTTGGGGGTGCGTTCATAACGCGAGTAAATGTGGTACCAGATGAACAACAGATTTTTCCTGCGTTGTTAAACTCCCCTTGGGTGTCAGAAGAAACTGAGAACATGTCATTGCTCTTTCTGCAGGTCGGAATATTTGTTTCATTTTGATGACACATTCGAAATCCATGATGACATTGAGGTGCTCAAGCGCATGGGGCTAGCCCTGGGCCTGGACAAGGGCACATGCTCCCCAGAGGACCTGGAACGTGCTCGCCGCATGGTGCCTCGCAGTCTGGAACTCTACGTGCGCCGTGAGTGGATTTCTGTGATGCTCTCATGCAGACTAGTGTGCCACTTGTCAATCACTTGTGGGCTTGCCTTCAAGTGCAAGCTGAGGGCACCAAATGCCCTACCCTTGAGCAAAAGTACAGTTGTGAGCAGTGGGAGAGGGAACATTGCAGGTACCTTTTTAAAGGTCATAGTGGTTAAGTGTTCAAATGTATCTGGTAATTCAGTGCGTCACATTCTTACAAGTAACTCTTAATGAGACACTGTTCTCTCTCGTCGCTGTACACCAACCACAGGAACCAGGGGCAGTGCCTGCTTTGGAGAGTGGCGCTCTAGTGACAGTTCCAGGAGTGTTTAGTTAACTCATATATGCCTAGTGTCCTCCATATAGGACGCTTCTTTGATGCACTCTAACATCGCTTTTTCTTTAGCTGATGACTAGCGCCACCTACAGCACATAGAAGCAGTCCTCATTCTCAGCGTGCGCAAGCCTAGACATTGCTTGCTTTTCATGCTGCCACGTGCCGACCGCTTTTTCTGGGCAAACGTGTGCTTTGTATGAAATACGTTACACAGAGGAAGAAGTGCAATGTCACTGTGCACGTGAAATGTTTCGAGGCTGACCACACCCGCACGTAGCACCCCTAAAGCTCAGTGTCCTATATGTTTAGGACAGCTTCAAAAACGATGTGGCGTTTACCTGGCAGTAAATAAAGAAATTGTGCTTTCTTTTCAGAGTAGAAGTACACTATTTGTGAAAAAAATATTTGTTTGTCATTTTTTTTTTTTAGTTTGGGCGTATATGGGTTAACTGAGTGAAAGGTGCACACTGAGTATCCTACAGTCACTGTTAACCTTAGGTCAAAACTGGAACAGCATCGACTCTGGCAGTAGGAGGGGAGACATGTTGGTAGAATTTGTGGACACGAATTGACCGACGAGTGTCCTCTTTTCGGTTCGTGGTAGGGTTGACCTATTTCTAGTCAAGGTAAAAAAAAAACGTTGCCTCTTGCAAAGGAGTATGCAGAGTTGCAGAATTACGGCGGGAAAATGAAACTAGCTTACATTGATGAAGATAGCTTATAGCAATAAATGACAAATATAATTTTCAACTTGGGACATCAGATAGAAATAGTGCTACTGTCCAAGAAGAAGACAGCAAGTACTGTTTGGAATTTCAGCATGAAATCGGTAAGAAGGAAAGCCAGCAAGCATATGAAAGAGGAAGATGTATGAATTCAACTACAAGCAGTGTAATGCAGGGGTGCAACAGTTGCGCAGAAATAGGGGCCGCGTTGGCCACCTGCAGTTTGGACATCCAATTCAATCCAAATGCGCAGAAAAGCCGTGGGCGTGCTTTATGTTCAGAGCCTGAAAACTTTTTTTTTTTTTTTTGCTGTTTGTTGCAATACATGGATCTTTGAAAATCAAGGTGGAAGCTCCACGTAAAAAATGTTGACAGCATGCTGGTGTGTGGAGTAGAAGCTGTGGCCATTGGCCTGCCATCAAACTTTCCCAATTTTCCAGGGATACTCCAGAGTTTCGAGCAGTCTGCCCGATGATACAGGTGTGGCCCTAAATTTCCCAAGAAACAGGCCTAACCCCTCCGCGAAACAAAAAAGCAAAGAACAGTGGTTCTACAATTTCCTGGCCTTGTTCTATATTGTACCTTTTTGTCATTTTTGTCGCACTACATCGATGTCGTGCAGAAAAGCGTATTAAGATTGGGAAGGGACTACTAGTGCAAGCTGTCAGGGAACACAGCACATTGTGTCCCTTAATTACCCTCACGGGCATGTGCCATATAATTACAAATGCTAGTAGGATCGCTAACGCATAGCACAGCTTGCACTAAGTCATGCAAGGCTGGGTCACAGCAGAGCTGGTGGGCACCTAGCTGGTCCTGGCTTGGCTAGGCTTTTACCCTCTCGCTTTCCTACCCCTTGCTATGCTATACTGTAAATGGCTATGCTTGCTCTCTTTTTCGTCTGTTTATTTTCTTTCTCTTTCTCTTTCCTTCTATGTTATGCTTTACTCTCTCCCCTCCTCCTCACCCTTGCTTTACTATACTATACAAAGCTATGCTATGCTCTCCTAGTGTGCCTGGATAGCCGAGTGGTTGGGACGCTCACCTTCGGATCGTTGGTGCGCAGGTTCGTATCTCACCTCACCAAGAATTTCTCTTTCTATCTCTCCCTCTCTTTGTCTTTCTCTCTGTAGTCATCCTCTTGCCTCTCCCACAGGGGCGTCTGTGCAAGCAGGCGTTTGGTGTGTAGCGACACCACGGACCCGAGCTATCGGGGGGTTTCGATCCCTCCCACGCCTCGCCGTGCGTGGCTTTGCCTTGTCCGGGGAAAAGGAGATCCTGGGGGTTGAGCCGACGCCGGGTGATTGGACCTTTTAGGCCCCTTGGCAGAGGCAACACACCCCTTTGGCCCCGGCTTCTTGTAGACGGCACCCCTGGGCTGACCCACCCAGGGGAAGTCGGCAGTCGCCTTTTCCTATCTCTCTACCCACATCTTCGTCTTTCTCTCTTACTTTTAGCCTTTCCTGTCCTCTCCTATCTTCTACTTACTTCCAATCTTCTTGGCGGCAAGGGTTAACATTGTGTGGCTACCCAACCTAGGGTAAACCATATTGGGTTATAGTAACCACGTACTGCTGGCGTTGCGCAGACTTGTCCACATGTTCTGCCACGCCCCCATTGTTGGGCTCCGTGGTGGGTGGTAGGCGCCGTTACCGAAAAATCCACTTTTTTCCATGGGATCCTCGACCCCCTCTGTAACCGATCATGCCCCGAAACGGGTACACACCGATGCAAGTTCACTCCTTTGGCCTAAAAACAGAGAAACTTTCCCAAAATACCACGTCCTCCACTGTGAACAATCGTCTACAAAAGCTAGAGCAATCTCATCCTTTCTTGTGGCCAAGTGCCTGAAAGAGACCATTGGAACTGGCTATAAAGCCACAAAGATGGCAAGCGGAGATTTGCTTCTCGAGCTAAAGGACAAGGAGCAGTACAATAAACTTTCACACCTCGTAGCCTTTGGTAACATCCCCATCTCTGCGAGCGCACATCGTACCATGAATACAGTGAAGGGGGTGGTATCGGAAGAAGACTTAATGACACTGAATGAAGAGGAGCTTCTTGATGGATGGAAGGACGAAGGTGTAACACATGTCCAGCGCATCACAATCAGACGCAACAACAACGAAATAGCAACAAAGCACTTGATACTCACCTTCAGCTCAACCACCTTACCTGAGACTCTTGAAACTGGCTATGTAAAACTCCATGTCCGACCGTTCATTCCAAACCCGAGGCATTGTTTCAAATGTCAGCGATTTGGCCATGCATCCCAGAGCTGCCGAGGGCAGCTGACGTGTGCTAAGTGTGGCACAACCGGCCACAGTGCTGATGACTGCAGCCATGACGAGGTCCTCTGTGCAAACTGCGAAGGTAGTCACCCCGCATACTCCAGAGCGTGCCCAGCCTGGAAGAAAGAAAAAGAAATAATAACTATAAAAGTTAAGGAAAATATTACATTCAGGGAAGCCAGACAAAGGATCTCCTCATCATTCGCCCTAAAAACATCTTTCGCCGAAGTGGTGCAACGAGGGGCGGCACCACAAAGGCCCCTGGCAGTTGCCCGGACCACGCCTAGCGTGCCGAGGCTAACGCCACCAGCCCCTACGGTGGGAGCAGCCAGCGCTGCCCTGCCCACATCCAACCTGTCCACACCAGTGGCCTCCACAAGCTCTGGCAGCAGCCAGGGCAATCACGAGGCCAAGGGGGTCCCAACGACCTCCAGCTCGGTGGGGACAAAGACTTCGTCGACCGAGGCGAAGTCTCAGCGACGCACAGCTCGCTCTGTGGAGCGGGCGTCCAGTGCCTCGCAAGAGGCTGTGGACACCACCTCAAGCCAAACGGCGCAGGAAGCGCCGAAGGAGCGGCGAGCTTTTCTCGACCGCTCCAAAAAGGAGAAAACACCAATTACAGGGCCTCACAAAGGCCCCGTAAAATGAGCCCATCTCTGACCTCTTTACACACAGCACCTTTTTCTTTTCCCCATCATGGACAAAATCATACAATGGAACGTAAGAGGACTGCTTAGAAATCTAGATGACGTCCAAGAACTACTGATTAAGTTCAACCCGAAAGTGCTGTGTGTGCAAGAAACGCACCTAACTCCGAAACACACCAACTTCCTTCGCCAATACATTACTTTCCGAAAAGACCGCGAGGATGCAGTCGTATCATCTGGCGGTGTGGCCATTATAGCTGAAGCTCCATTTGAAGCTCCAAACGGCCCTTGAGGCAGTGGCTATTCGAGCTGTACTTTTTAATAAGCTCATTACCATATACTCCGTGTATATACCACCACATCATCAACTTCATAGACGCGATTTAGATACATTAATAGATGAACTCCCAGAGCCCTTTTTGATTCTAGGTGATTTTAATGCACACAATGTCCTCTGGGGCGATTCTCGCTGTGATGCTCGAGGACGTCTCATTGAACAGCTCCTTTTTTCATCTAGTCTATGCCTTTTAAATATGAAGGAGCCTACGTATTTTAGCCTCGGAAACAACTCGTACTTCTCCATAGATCTTAGCATTACATCACCGTCCCTCTTACCCGTTTTTAAATGGAACGTTCTTAAAAACCCTTATGGAAGTGACCACTTCCCAATCATCCTGAGTACGCCGAACAAAGACCAATTACCCCCGCAGGTTCCTCGACGGAAGGTTGACTCAGCTGATTGGGAACAGTATCGAACCCTTACACACATGACATGGACTGAGCTGTCCGCTCTGACCATACATGACGCTGTCACATATTTTACAGCTTTTATACTTGACGCCGCATCTAAATGTATTGCCCAAACGAGCGGCCAGGGTTCTAAGCGGCGAGTTCTATGGTGGAACGATGCATGTAAGAAAGCACGGATGAATGAGAACAAAGTGTGGGCGTTGCTTCGCGATTCTCCAACAGTAGAAAACCTAGAACATTTCAAGCAGGTCAAATCGCAGGCAAGAAGAACGCGTCGACAAGCTAGACGAGAAAGCTGGACAAAGTTCATATCGAGTATCAACTCGTACACAGATGAGGGAAAAGTGTGGAATAAGGTGAAGAAATTTAAGGGCCAACAAACGTATTCCCTGCCATTAGTGAATAGCCCGAGGAAACCCTGGAGGATCAAGCTAATTTTCCTGGCACACATTTCGAACACATATTGAGCTCCTCACACTACTCCGAAACCTTCCAAAAGTACAAAGCACGAATAGAACAACAAAAGTTAGAAAGAAAATCTGGAAGAAACGAGGCGTACAACGAACCATTCTGCTTAGCAGAACTGCAAACAGCACTGAACTGCTGTAATACATCTACCCCAGGTTCTGACTGCATATTGTACGAGATGCTGAAGCAGCTACCCTCCGAAACACAAAAGACCCTCCTTACGCTCTACAATTATATATGGTTTTCGGGTGTGATACCCTCTTCTTGGAAGGAGGCTGTTATAATTCCAATTTTGAAGCAAGGAAAGGATCCCTCTGCTGTATCAAGTTACAGACCTATAGCATTAACAAGTTGCCTCTGCAAAGTATTTGAAAAAATGATTAATTGCCGCTTACTACACTTCCTTAAATCAAACAAATTGTTCGACCTATACCAGTGCGGGTTTAGAGAAGGCCGACCCACCACCGATCATCTCATACGTATCGAGGCATGCATACGTGAAGCTTTTGTTCATAATCAATTTTTCCTATCTGTATTCCTCGACATGGAGAAGGCCTACGATACGACGTGGAGGTTTGGGATACTGAGAGACCTCTCACACATAGGTATACGCGGTAACATGTTCAATGTCATTGAAAGCTATTTATCTGATCGCACATTCTGTGTTCGAGTGGGTAGTGTTTTGTCCCGAACATTTATACAGGAAACCGAAGTGCCACAGGGCGGGGTGCTCAGCTGTACGCTCTTTATTATAAAAATGAATTCTCTCCGTTTGTACGTCCCACGTAATATGTTTTATTCAACATACGTTGACGATGTTCAGATAGGTTTTCAATCGTGTTCTCTTGGGATCTGTGAGCGACAGGTTCAGCTTGCTCTTAACAAGGTGTCCAAACAGGCTGATGAAAACGGGCTCAAACTGAACCCACAGAAAAGCACTTGTGTCCTTTTTTTCACGAAAAAGAGGCTTGCACCCTGATCCTGAAATCGTCATGAAGGGTGAACGTCTGCCCATAAATACAGAACATAAGTTCCTAGGTATAATTTTGGATGCGAAGTTAACCTTTGTACCACACATCAAACATCTTAAAAATAAATGCATGAAAACAATGAATACCCTAAAGGTGCTGTCACGCACAACGTGGGGAAGCGACAGAAAATGCCTCATGAATCTGTATAAAAGCCTTGTACGCTCACGCCTCGACTATGGGGCGGTAGTCTATCACTCTGCCACGCCAAGTGCTCTGAAAATCTTGGGCCCAGTTCATCATCTAGGCATCCGCCTGTCCACAGGCGCATTTAGAACAAGCCCAGTTGAGAGCCTTTATGTAGAATCGGACGAGTGGTCACTCCATCTGCAGAGAACGTGTTCTTCTTTCATATATTTTCTTAAAGTGAACGCGAACAGTGAGCACCCTGCATATTATACCATCAACGATCTGTCCAGCTCTCAACTTTTTCGCAATCGGCCCACAATGGCACGCCCTTTCTCACTGCGTGTTAGAGAGCTAGCTGAAGAAACAAATCTTCCACTGCTTGAATATCACCCCATTCCCCCCGCTATGCAGCTCCCGCCATGGCAGTGGCAGCTTATAGAATGTGACACATCCTTCGTAGCTGTCACAAAGCATGCCCCTCTTATACACACTCCGATGTATTTCCTAGAGCTGCAACATAAATATAACTGCCCAGAATATTATACTGATGCATCCAAGTCCCATGCTGGCGTGTCATATGCAGCGCTAGGCCCATCTTTCTCGGATGCCGGCGTTCTACCCACTAGCACAAGCATTTTCACAGCCGAGGCTTACGCGTTATTCATAGCCGTTAAACGCATTAAAGAATTGAATACACCCAGGGTAGTTATATACACTGACTCCTTGAGTGTCGTGAAAGCTTTGAAAAATCTGAAAAAACATAGAAATCCTGTAATTATGTCCCTCTACTCAATACTCTGCGCGGCGTACGCGTCCAAGCAACATATCGTCGTGTGCTGGGTGCCAGGGCACCGGGACATTGAAGGAAATGTGTTGGCTGACCAGCTCGCCACGTCAACCAACGTAAGCGCTGCCAACTCTTAATTGCTGTCCCCATGATGGACCTAAAGCCAAACATACGGAAAAAGCTCAGGGCTCACTGGCAGAAGTTATGGGATCTACAAACGCATAACAAGTTACACCTGATCAAACCATACATCGGTAACTGGCCACCTACATCAAAAACACGCCGTACAGAGGCCACTCTCTGTCGGCTTAGAATAGGACACACACACAGAACACACACACACACCTTTTGTCCGGTGGTGACCCACCCAGCTGTGACAGATGTGGCCATCCACTTACCGTACATCACATACTCCTTGAATGCTCTGAGCTAGACGCTTACAGAAAAAAACACTTTCCACTGGCGTTTAAGCAACACATACCCCTTCATCCAGCGATGTTCATAGGTAGAGAACCTCTTTTTAAATATGATGCATTGAATGCATTTTTAAAGGACGTACGTACTTTTCATGTCATCTATGCAGGTGATCGGTAGCACGGCCTCCTAAGGGAGGCTGCTGCTGCGGATGCTACATCAAAAGAGAGCACCTGCCTACTGGCCCTTGGGGTCAAGGGCACTGACGAGGCATCCGTGCTAATACAACACTTCTATATTTTAGCGTCACGATCACCTAGAACTCATCTTCACCATGCACGCTTCACTCCACTTTCATGATTTTAATACATATATGTTTTACGCACCTTTAGTGCGCAGAATCTTAGGCCCTTATACAGCCACTAAACATCATCATTGTTCCCATCTTACACCATTTCCTGGCGCTCTTTGGCCATCAATGGCCCTTGCGCCATTAAACAACATATATCATCATCATTCTCTTGCCTGTAAGAGTTATTGCGTCCCATGCTGGACAAATTGGTGCACATGTCCCAAGAGCGAAGCAGAAGAGGATGAAGAGAGCACGTGCCAGTTCATGATGGTGATCATTTTCTATCTACAACACACGGCAAACCTCATGCCTAACTGCTCTGCTGTAAAAAAAAAGAAATTACCGACAATCATTCAGAGTTGTCTGTAACGTTTCTGCGGCCCTCATGAACAAGAAATCAAAATGTACACCAGTACGTTTTACAGCGAAAGCTGTTATGAGATCACAACAGTAGCCAATTTTGGGGCTGTAGTCATCCGCCGCCGCCGCCACCGGTGTCCGTAACCGCTATTGCGCAGAATCTGAAAGAAAATATCCCGGATCGAGTGGGATTTGAAGCAAAGCCCTCTGCATGGCAGGCAACTATTCTACCACAGAGCCACGCTGGTGCTTGAAATTCCTTCGAAAAAGACCCCATGCAGGCGTCGTTCCGGGAAAGGAATCACGTTAACAGATGTCATATAGCGTGGTAGAAGAGTGAAATAACAACCATGCGCCACACAATGCAAATTGCATAATGAGAAGGTGATTTAAAGCTTCCCACCCATTACAAAGGGCTCAGCCTTAAATCTTCGTTGTCGAAGGGCACATAATGCTTTACAGATGTGTAGTGGGTATCTGGCTTCTCCGCAGAATGATGAATAATGGCACAGTGGGTGCTTCTCTACTTTGCAAAAATTATAATGATTTATGGCATTGTGAGTACCTTTGTGTGCACTTGTATTATTGAAACCGGTAACTGCACGAATACAGGAACAATGAAAACAACACACAGAGTGCTACTTCCAACTAAATTTATTGCAACACAAACCTGCCATATAGTACCGTATATACTTGCGTAATGAACCCACTTTTCTTTTTTTTTTTAAGAAATGATGCAAATTTGGGCGCAGGGTTCATTACGCAGAAAAAAAATTGCGGTAGGTATAAAAGTTGAAATTTCGCATGACGGTGTTCAAAACTTCGATAATTATACCTCAGTCTTTAAAAAGTAAGTGTTTGCACGCAATGTATGTGAAAAAAAAAAAGCTTTATTAATGACATCAACCGGCCACTTTTTGCCGCTCCTACTCGCTTCCATCGCCGTCAGTGTCTTCCTCGCTTATGTTGCTTGCTGCTGACGCCTCGTCATTGCCAGAGCACAGCGCATCGTCTTCTGTACCGTCCAGACTATTGGAGATCCCAGTCCTTTTAAAGCTCCGGACAATCATATCGCTCGGAATCTGGCTGCACGCCTCCAGAATCCAGTGGCACAGCATCTCGATGGACGGCCTCCTTATTTGCCGACAGGAGTCAGGTCGTGGTTACATCGCTTAACTTGTTGTTAAGCGTTGTTTTTAACTTTTGTAGCGTCGTCGTTTTGAGATATAACGGCGTGATTTAACGTCGGTTCGATCTTAAACGACATTATCACTCAAACCAAAATCAAATCAGCATATACACACTATATAAAAAAACTTTTTTTTCCCGAGGACCAAAGTGGGGGGTGGGTTCATTACGCGAGTAAATATGGTATGTAGTTTCTTTGCTCAACACGTGGTAACAATGCATGCTTGAGAACAAGGCTATCAAATTTTTATTGCGATAGCAGTTATATGGACAGTCTCCGCTGGTTTTTGCCGCTGCCATCATGCACTGTGTATGAATAAGTATATACATATATATAAAAGGCCCAAAGAAAAATAATTCAGCAAAATGCTTCCGAAGCGCGGAATCAAACAAGCGACCTCTCTCTGCAGCGTATGGCGCTAACTACTACGCCATTAAGCGCAGATCCTTCAGGTAGCAAACGGCGAGCGTTATACCCCTGTCACACAGGGCAACTTAAGTGTACTTTGAGGGAGTGCACTTCGCCGCTAGTGTCATTTGCTCGCTGTCACACAGGAACGCTTAGTGACACCCGCTGCAAAGTAGACTCGCCGGCATGTGCGTTCGCCAAACTCACTTTTCTGCGACGGAGTGTCTAGCCTCGGTAGCAGTGGCTTGCAAATAAATACGCTAATGCAAAACGCGGCGATCACGGTATTTTTAAACCATCGTTCTCGTTATTAGGAATACTGCCATGTATACAAACAAATCATACTACAGCAAAAAACCTCGCTACTCTTGCCCTTGGGCAGTTTGCGGTCACGTCCGATAGGGGGATGCGGGAGCACATGCCGTGCAATGGCCGCGTCCGTCGCGTTGTTTACTTCCTTGCACATGTGTAGGTCAGTCATTCTTTAATCGTTTGCGATGGCGTGTGCCACGGGTGCCACTTCCGTGAAGACAACGTGGTCCGACGCAGAGACGCGGGCGCTTATACGCCTTTGGCAGGAGCAAATGATTGCTGCCAAAACACGCTCCCAACGCCCGTCACCACTACGCGTCCCTTCTGCACCGGAGTCCGCTATTTTTCATTTCGATTCGTCTTGGATATGACACTGTCTTGTCTCGGCTCGTGATGACCAATGATGTTATGAGGTTGCAATATTTACTTCATTTGCGCGCAGTGTTTATTTTAAATTATGTTCATGCCTATGATACGCTATTAAACAGCGAGCATTGCCAAAAATAACAAATATATGTTACGCTACTAAACCACCAATTGCCACTGACATCACTTCCAAAGCACAATTCTCTTTCTCGTGCAGCAGCACGCTGCCAAAGTGACACTGTGTGAGCGTAAGTGCACTCACTCAAAATGACACTAAATTTGCCAGTGTGACCGGGGTATTATATACACACCCTTTACCGCTGGCAGGACTCAGAGACGGCAGGCGCTTATAAGCGTTTCTTCATTACCAGCAAGATGGAGCGAGGAGCGCAACGGGCACATTTAAAGGTCGTCGGCCAGCTCGTTCGCTTCTTCTAATATTTGCGCAGGGAGAACCTTGCCCTTCCGCTGTCTGCTCGCGCGGTAGTTGCTGCCGGGGGGCAGATGTTTTTGCAGCGTAGCAGCGCGTCCATCACGGGCCGCTTTTCTTGCTATCGCATTCATTGCTTCGCCCTTGCGGCGAAACTGTGACCTTTTTTCTTATGCTTTTTTTTACGTTTACTCCACAAATCACAAATCAACCGACTAAAAGCAGCTGGTTTTCTGGAGTTTCTTCTGTGTGACCTTGGTGAGACCTTGTTGCACAGACTCTAGAAAACCAGTGATGTGTGTCCGAAAAACACGGGCAGGACAAAAACTGCTGTCATCCTGTACGTACACCAAGTGTCTCATAGGATTAAGGAGGCTGCAGGACGTGGAAGTGTCAGTGCAGTGTTTTCCACGCCTAACAAGCTGGGAGGAGGCCTGTGCAAGCGTGTAAACGTGACCAGTGAAAGGCCTGTCATATGCAGCAAAAAACACGCCACACGTCTTGTGTCCTGCAAATGCGGCGTCGTGTACAAGATTCTGCTCTCTTGTGGGCATGGTTTACATGTCCACAAGACATGTAAACATCGGCCAAACTGGCCGATGGACTTGGGAGTACATGCCAACAATTTAAAGAAAAAGTCGGGCAGCAACATGGCGTTACACTGCGCAACTTGCGGTTGTTCACCCTTTAATTTCCGGAGCCCTCCGCTACGGCGTCCCTCATAATCATATCGTGGTTTTGGGACGTTAAACCCCTATTATTATTATTATTACTCTCGAAGAAAGATCTTGTGTTTTTGCAAAACCAGTTACTTTTATTGTTGCTCTTACTTTTTAAGTTTTAACCTTTTAAAGGATCTCTTTATTTATACCTTTTTACTTTTTGATGACCTCCATTATTTTTACCTTTTGACGACCTCCATTGTTAAGCTCCACATGTTCTTCATTCCTATTCATTTTGTGCTGGCCAGCTTTTGTTAAAACCCCTGTTCATTTAACATCACCTTTTTCACCCTGTCAATTTTGAGGGTTCGTACAGGTGCTTGCAAAACTTAAAGGACGCTTGAGCTTCGCCTTCAAGAGGGGAATGGGATAGGGTAATTGGGCCCCGTGCGCATCGCCTTCTTCACCCTTTGAGGGTCGAAGGTTTTCACAAAATCCAGTAAAAAAAATGTGTATTTTTTTTATTGCTCAGATGAATTCTTCGGACAATTCTATTTACGAAAAAAATTGTCTAAAATTTTTTTTCGTGACTGTAAAGTGACAAAAAAATCATTTTTGTTGTTACATACACATGGTTTATTCGTAGTAAAATCAAGCAAAATCAAAAAAAAACTTAACAGTTTTTTATAAATAAAAATTATGCATTGTATTAAACATAGCTCACAGACATACAAAAATAAGTGCACCAGAGTACTTTTCCGGTTAAAAATGTTCATGCTGTAACACTAAAAACTTATCAGCGTGTGATAGTCCTTGAAGCATGGCTTGCCATGCATGCTTTTCAGATGTCGCTCCTTGATCGTCATCGGAGTCTGAACTCGTCAAAAAATCCTCGTCTGACAAACTGAAATCCAATGAATCAGATTCTGATTCAGCACTTGGGGAATAGTCTGCATCGGAAGAATCACTGCTCGACTCACCGGCAGCAGAGCAACCGGCACGCGCTTCCATAGCGTAAGCGAACTGCGTCAGTGAGCGCATGGAAGAAAACTATGGTTGTGCGCCCATCCAGAAAGCAGAATGAGTGAAAAAGCTACAGTAATCCTTCGTCTTATCGCCAACAAGACGTAGTTATTCCGAGACCCCAAAACAGGAAACGCAATCACGGCGGCGTCATTTGTGTAATTTAGCGCCGCACGGAAACAGATGTAATTGTGCCCCGGGGAGCAATAAACAAGAGGGTAACAAGCGGTCACCCTTTGAGATATTAGAAACCAAACAGCCATCAGCTTTGCGGGTGCAAGAAGCGAAAACCACCCGAAGGACGAAACCGAAACCAGCTGGACTGGACTGCGTGCGCGCATCTGACGTGTAACTGGAAGCCGCCGTGCCGCTTTCGAAAGCAATAAAAAAAAGGAAAGACGGAGAGACATCGGCGCATTAAAAAAATTCCACGTATTCCCGAAGCGTGGCAGCACATTCCAAGCAAGAGAAATGATCGAAGAAGGCACTCGTTTGAAACCAACCACTCCGTTGGCGTGCTC
Source organism: Rhipicephalus sanguineus (assembly GCF_013339695.2). Classification (NCBI taxonomy): domain Eukaryota; kingdom Metazoa; phylum Arthropoda; class Arachnida; order Ixodida; family Ixodidae; genus Rhipicephalus; species Rhipicephalus sanguineus. The sequence continues at coordinate 216,539,881 of NC_051178.1, forward strand.
GGTTGCGCAAGCGTTAGCCGGCACGCCGTTTTGCAAAGCATAAGAAAAGCGAGAACGGAGAGACATCAGCGCATGAAAAAAATTCCACGTATTCCCGAAGCGTGGCAGCACATGCAAAGCAAGAGAAATGATCAAAAAAGGCGCACACTTTAAACCAGCTGCACCGTGAACGCGTGCGGATGGGCAAGCGACAGCCGGCGCGCCGTTCTGGGAAGCAAAAAAAAAAAAAATACAGCGGAGAGACATAGAGACATGAAAAAAATTCCACATATTCTCGAAGTGTGGCAGCACGGGCCAAGCAAGAAAAATGGTTGAAAAAGGCGCGCGTTTTAAAAATAAACGCTATGCCTACTACATATACGACGAAAACCCTTTGGTACCAGGAAGCTTCTGCCGTACATGTACGGCGAAAACCCTCAAGGGGTTAATTGCTAGCCTGGCTTCGGTTCTCGGAGCATGCCTCAACCGTGCCATAAGGAAACGAATGACTGTGTGCGCAACATTGGCCGTTTCAAACTATCCTAGAATGCCTACTGCAAGTTCAGTTGTTCAGTGCCCACTATGACGTACTTCTTCCTTTTGCGAATCAGCGAAGGCTCACTATGCATCCGTAAGGCAACACTCGAACCTACGCAGCTGCTCCGCTTGTTGATGCTTTTGCAGCTGATGATGATAAAATATGTCTGAGCGCTTTGTAATGGGTGGGCCTTTAAAACGCCGACTTGTTGCACAATTCACATGTTATAATGCCTGGCGCGATTCTACACTTCTGCCACGCAATATTACATGCATTAAGGAGACTCCTTCCACTAGATGGCATTCATATAGTGTTTTTTTCCGAAGCAGTTATAAGCAATAACCTGGCTCTGTGGTAGAACACCTGCTTGCCACGCAGACGTCCTGGTTCGATTCTCATTCAAACCTAAGATCTTTATTATTTATTTTATATGCATCTTTCTCGTTTTTTTGGTCACGGACAAGATGATTATTTTTCACTCACAACCAACGACGCCGACGCCGAAATTTCTGTGAAACAAGCTCTTTCAAGGGGCAATGACATGGTCACCCAACAATTTGAGGTTTTCCGCGAAAGATAAAAGCAGAGGGTCTATTGTGCCCGTAAATAAATGAAGAATGGGCTGTAAGAGAATATATCATTGCAAAATCAACTCTAGAAGTCGCCGGCTGTAAACCCCACCCACTGTTGGTGACCGCCATTTTTCCATGGCATGTGTGATGTCATGTGCTGCATGGAGCGGAGCCGTAGCCTTTCGTCAAAGTTTCAGCTACTGCAAATCGTTTAATTTCAATGCCAGGCTGAAGAAAGCTGAAATAGCTCCATTGTATGTGCAGCTGACCACGAAAAAAGGCTGGAATGCAGACACTCGCAAAGCTAGGAGCTCACGAGTGTGCCAGTGTTGGCTGACTCTCAGGTCACTCGCATGTGCATAGAAGTATTCTTGGGGTCTGAAAATGAGCCGCTCTCTGAACACACGGAGACAGTTCACACTGTAAGGCAACAAACACGTGTACTATCCGTGTCAAATGAAACCCCAACAGCTGCAAGCCTCCGCATGGTATAGTGCGTGCCGTCCTGTCATCACCATTGACTGCCACGCGCATCCGGTTTGACCGCACTGCGCATATGCGCGCCTGTCCATGGTGATAACTGGACGGCGCGCACTATACCGTTGCGAAGGCTTGCCGGTGTTTGGGTTTCATTTGACGCGGATAGTACATTTATTAACCTGCTTTTACATCACGGCGAGCTCGCCAGCCGAATCTAATACACAACTAGTAACATGCTAAGTAACCGTATACAATGCCAATTATAATACCCGGAAAACATAACATACCCAAGACAACGTAAGATACAATGCACCAAGAGGAGCTCGTGGGAAATGAGCCGCGGTATCGTCGTCCCCCATGAACCCCGTCGTGGGAGACGTCCATCTCCAAAGAGACTCGCTGCTGTTTCTTGAAACCCTCCCAACCTCCCAGGCGGCACTGCCAGCGCCACCGCGCTAAGCCTACATCGCACAAGCACAGCACCACATCTCGCTCGGCGGCTGGTAATGGTAACTGCGGCTAATCCGCGAGGCACGGGTGCGCCACAAGATGCAAATGTCATTACAGGGTTGACAGCACCCCCACATGCCCCCATGTCACGAGATAAAGGGCATGAGGCACATGCCAAACGGCGGAATGCGTCGATAGTGTGTGTAGTATGGAAAATTACCCGATTGTGTCCACCCATGCCACGTTGGTGCACGCGATTGACCACTGAAGGGCTTGTGGCATGCGACCCGAGCCATGGTCGGAAAGACGAGAAGAAGAGACGGGACTGTTTGGTGGAGCTCCGGACTGAGAAGGTCAAGGAAGTTAGCATCACAACCGCAACAAAAGCAGCGGGCACCCGGTTCTGGAGGCTGCCGGCACGAGAGGCTGGGGAAGTGGCCGTCGACCTTGGGAGACACTGAGTGAGGCTGCCCGCACTTGCCGCACCTGATCACCGCAGTTCTGGTGTGTCAACAGCTCTCCCCCTTCGTATCAGGATGGCAGCGGCCCACACTACAGTCATCGGAGCGCCTTGTCATCAGTTGGGTCCAGGCAGCACGGAACTGAGGCCAATGACGAGTTAGGCCTAACCTACCGGGACACGGGCGAGGAAGTCTAGCGGTGAGTTGGGCGGAAGCGACCGATGACGACCACGGGAGCTTGCTGAGGACGTCGTCGATGAACTATACCTTATTCCGAAGATTCATAAGGTGTCCACAGATGAACTGCTTATCGCGCAAATCCCGGGCAGGCCTATAGTATCTAACAATAATACACCTACTGAGTCGCTATCAACATTTCTAAATCATCATTTGTCTAAAATACCATCTAACCTACCGTCTTTTGTTCAAGATATGCCTTAGTTCCTTTGAATCATAGATTCTATTAACGAAACACGAATACTCTTGGATCAGGCCATTCTGGTAACATTAGATGTCTGCTCCTTGTATACGAATACAGTAAAACCTCGTTTATCCGGATCTCGTTAACTCGTAAATTCGGTTAACTCGAACTAGCTGCGCGGTCCCGGCAAAAGTGTGTATACTTCAATGGTGTGTAATGGTCGTTAATTCGGAGGGATTTAGCCGCGCACCGGTTAACTCAGATAACTCCGGAGTCGGGACTCCATGCTTTGAGTAACGCGATCGCGGCGGCTTAGAGGCTCAAGCACTGCTTGCCATAACCGACGGCGCAATCGGAGTTTCGGAGAAACCGAAACCGAACGAACAACTGCAGCAGAAAATGATCATGATGATAGTGAATGAGGGGGAAGTGGCTAGGTCGCGCTAGTCACCTAGCCACTTCCCTGTTAAGTGACGGAAATAGCGGGCCGCAAACGCTAATGCTAACTTAGCGTACGCTATTCTAAAACTGCCTATTATCTTGGCCCCCGCACCGTCTGCCGTGGGGGTTGCGTGTTTCCAGAGTTCAGTTAGAAGGTCAATGACGGCGTCAGAATCAGAGAAGTGCTTGCAAGTGTTTCTGGACTCATACACAACTGAGTTTCCGTGCTTTGTGACTTTGCGGAAAGGTGACAAGTACGGATTCTGTACTACGTGCGCCTGTGAACTGCCAGATGCCTTCACAAGTAAAGAAGTTTGGTTCAAGCAGCTCAAAACAAACATCATAACCCCTTTCTGATGTCAATCTCCAGTCTCAGTAATTTCCGCTATGCAACCCCTCCCCCCCATTGCTGCGGTCTCCCGAATTTTCATGCTGTGAGGTTGGCAGGTATGCAGTGGTAATGCTCGAGCCACCTGTACATTATTGCAACCAACTCCAGCCACCATAAATTTTGTTGCTTGATGGAAGAAAATCAGGGTAAGTACGCAGTTGAACATGGTAACACAAAGGCTTTAATTATAAATAAAATATAGGAAGATATTTTTGCAGGATTTTCATTGAAATATGGCCCTTAAGTAGTCTTAGAACAAGTTAATAATCACTTTCGTTAAAGAAACAAACGCGAACCTCACTTTTCGGGTCCCCTTTTTCTACCACCCAGCCGCGAGCAATTGGGTCTAGGCACTCTATGCAACATATTCCATTTTCCAGTACTGTTAGGGAAATACTAGTTAAATCTCTTTTGCGTTAGATATGTGGTACGATGTGAACTAATATGGTTGATGTGTAGAAAGCTTTGTACTCTACGCCACGAGCTTTCATTTGTACGTGATCTCGCGTGCCGGCTGCCTCAACGTACCGTAGTATGGATACAGACAGAGGAGCTTTGAAAATTCAAGCTCAGCTTTTCTGTGACTTCAGAAAAGACACAAGCTGGCTCAGTCGTCATTAGTGAAACCAAGAAAGCCAGCTACGGACTAAATATGTCTATTAAATTTATTTTATCATAATAACGCCACACATCGATGTTAAGACCATACATGGGTATTAAAGTAGGCTCAATTTTCTCACTTAAAACAAAATAATGCAACATCTTTTTGCAGCACAATATTTAGCAGTCATAGTCGGGTATAGTTCATCATTTTCATAAAAATTGATGATGATTATTTTTTTAAAAACGAACCTGTAATGTTGCAATTTTCACTAGTTTTGCAATTATGACATTTTTGGGATTTTATAATGAAATAAATATGTGGTGTAGTCACATAATTTTTTGCTTAATTAGTGAAAAACCTTTCGTAGAATTGTGAGAAATATTTTCAGCTTCAGCGAAAACTGCGAAAAAAGACCCTTGAATTTGGGGTCAGCCAGAGGCAGTTGCTCAAAAATCGAAGTTTGGCAATTTTTCAAAAATGTATTGTCAGTGACACAAACTTAAGTTTCCATAGTCCGATAGTACTATTGGTGTAGACTTATGAAAAATTAACACTGATGTCCACAATGCGTTAAGTTTTTAGTGATAGGCCTCCCAATTTGCGAAATCTGAAAGTTGTAGAAGTGCCTTTTTCCACATGTAGTGAAACGCGAATTTTTCCCTAGAAATCAGTGACAATTTTCGCAAAACGAAGGTTCATTCCTTTCTATAGAGACATTTGCCCAACTCATATAAAAATTTCGTGGAAAACAAAAAATAGTCGGGACCCCCCTTGGTCTGTCCTCATCTGAACACACCCAGCACCGATTACGTGAGATATTGGTGTTAAAAAGCATTGACACCATGGTCAAAAAAGTTTGTGCACTCACGAGTAGACTCGGATCGAGTCTGAGTGAATATGGCTGAGTAATATTTTGGTCAGTTCATGTCCGAGTGAGTCCGGATGAGAAAAATTTTACTGATCCTAGTTTGATAGTCAAAAAATTTTGGTGAATCTGAGTCCGAGCGAGCTCCACCTTTTTGCCAACCTATGCCTGGCACCAAACCTGATTTAACCAAGTTTTTCCTAAATGAGTAAAAATCTGGTGATTTCTTTATAATTTTGACACAGATGGGTTTTTCTTCAAGCGGGTGCTTTAACGCTGTCGCAGTAAAACATCTCGCTGCCCTACTCACGACCCTAGGTTTCTTTTGACAGACCTGCATGCAGTGCTCATGCGCAGAACAAAAAATTGAAACAGCAGGTTCTCTTGCATACCAGATGGTGCCATGGTTAGTGGTGGTTTATTGTCCCTATAAATGCTCTCACGAGAACACTATGGTGGTTGCTTTTGTTATATTATGGTTTATGCGACAGGATCGTCTCCTGTAATTTTCTTGCTCGGCCCTGTGCAATTACTGCATTCGTTCTTCCTGTAACTGCATATCAGTAGCCTGTGATAGCTTGACGTGACTGTCTACTTGGCCTTTGTCGCCTAGACATGGCAGGCTCCGTGACCTGGCTACCTTAAAGGGGCCCTGCAACACTTTTCCAAGTGATTGTCTAATGACTTCACTCAAAGAGTTTATTGCCTCATGAATCGACTGCCGCAAAAGCTTTTAGAATCCGTCAAGTACGAGCCGAGTCGCAGGGATTTGCCTCACGCTTTAAGCAGTTTCTCTCTTCTTTCATACGAGCGAGTGAAGGGATGACAAGGGGAGCAAGAAGATGCGTCCCTTCGTGAGCATGCCTTCAGCACTTTTTCTTTTTTTCTTCGAACGTGTGGCTTTCTGGCAGCCTCGATACTCAATGGAGTCGAGACCACCGTGGGTTCAGGCTTAGCATGCCACAGAGCTGTGTCACGTGCAGCACACCACTCCGCGCACGCTCAGCTAGCAAAGGTGTCGAGCGCCGCGTGGCAAAATACAGTGTCCGATCTAAAAACACAGCAAACACTTTATTTGGGAAAGCAAAGGGCTTCCGCACGCGGACGGTACAGAACGGGGAGCTGCGAGCACGTCGCAGCTGTCAATGGCGAGCTTTGACACACCGCCCGAGAAAAGGTCTCTCACTGCTATGCTGTGAATAGACCTTTTTCAAGCAATCCCAGAACCCCCCACGGGCGCGCGAAGCACTATGGGAAAAGTGTGTACGGCGAGCCCGCCGGCTGTTCCATCGCTCGCTGCTCGTTGGCGCCGTGGGAGCACCAAACGAAAGAAACGCGTCGCTGCAGCTTGGCTATTATTAAATCCTAAATACTACACATGTCTGAACGTACCTGCATGTACTATCTCTACGCACGAAATGCGAAAGGAATGATGCAGTCAGTGTAGGTATTACTGAGCGGATGTATACCGGAAGTAGCAGTTAAGCGGCATGCAAGTTATCACGTACGTGCCGATACATGCAGTCAAAACGTGCTTTCGTGAGAGATGTGAGCTGGAACATCGAATTCGTATTTATTCAATGATTACTTGTTCACAAGCCGCTATGGCATTCAATGCCATAGCGGCTCGTGATCGGGTTTAACCAAACTGTAGAGAGGTGTTACAGTGTTCAGGTATACAGATGATTATTTGATCTTAATTGACAAGTCACGCGCTGTACAAAGAAGTGAGCACATTCTAAACGTGTTTAAAGAAAAAGGATTGAGACTAGAATTCACTTGCGAAATGCCTTGCTCTGATAATTTGCAGTTTCTTGATACATGCTTTTAAGTTTCACTGCGGAGCATGTTTGCGGGCAGTATCGTTCAGCGAAATCGGTGTTTAATTTCGCGTCGGCGCATTCGACTATTGTTAAACGAGGAATTGTTATGTCATGATTACGCACGGCATTGGAAAAATACTTGCGCACATAGTATGAGCAGTAGTTTCCAGCTGCAAAGTGATCAAAGCGGCGGGATATCCTGCGTATCGTTGTATCGGTTTGCGAAAATCTGTTCGCATGGTAAAGAAAGATTAACACAGACGTCCTCCATCTGTAAATAATGAAGAAACTAGAAATATTGCAGTTATTTCACATATGTATAAGAAGTCGCATGGCCTGAAGAACGTAAGGAAGCGATGTCGGGGTGAAGGTTGTGTTTGCTGCCCCAAAATAAGCTTAGTCTCAATAAGGTCGCAGGGGTCTGCGGTGGGCAAAGAAAAATGCAGTCAGAGGCATGCCAATTGTTTTGTATATTGCGTAGGAGTGAACCGCAAATTTCTCTTTCTTGTGTTCACATGTACATCGACCAGACTGGTCGATGTATTATTACGCGCCTCAGCGCGAGCATCGAAATTAATTGAATGGAGCCGTCTCATCTCTCATCGCTATGTCAGTCATGAAAATGTAATCCCATCTTCGAAATCACAGCAATTTTGTACCATCAACCTAATCAGACAACGCAAGAAATTTCGGAGGCACATCATGTCACAAATAATGACACACTTTGTGTCAGTCAACCTTCTCAGCCGTTACAAGACAAGAAATTCAACTTTATTAATCGACTGTAAGCACGCGCCTTGGTTGTTTGACTTTTTGTGCCTCTTTATGACACGCGCGACGCGCTCCCATTTTTGTATATATGTTTTTTTTACGCGTGCAATAAACTTTCAGTTGTGTGTGAGCGCTGGTTTGTGCATTTCCTTCCTTGTACTGCTCCTTTCTTTTTTCGCTCTAAGTATTATTCCAACCTGTAGCTGTAGCACCAACGAAACGAAGGTTAGTAAGCACTTATCGTTCTTTACATATATGGTGCGAGCGACGCAATGAATGTATCTCATTTCCCCGAATGCCGACTGCACTTTCTAGTGTACTCTTTAAAATGTCAGAACCTCACACTGTGTTCGTCGACAGTGTCGATGGACGTTGTTTCTAAATGCATCCGCGAATCATAGACCGCTCCTGCACTTCATAGGCAACCGAGTTGTATTTTTATTTTATTTATGCCGTAAGGCGCACTGGCGCCAAAAAAGTGAGAAGTGACGCTTCTGAGCCGCTCAACTAGTTTAACAGTGGGACAGACGGAAATCGTCGAGAGGCCGTCGCAGCTAAATAGTGAAGTTCGCGATTGAATTGCGCAGTAACATGTTGCACCTTGCCAAATTAGTCCTGGCACGGCGCAAGCGGAAAGCTACACCGCGAGGCTCGCGCGCTCGTTGAGGCGGCTGCTGCGGCGTACACACATTTCCCATGACCGCTTGCGCGCCCGTTGGTGGCGCTCGTGTGCTTGAAAAAGGTCTATTCTCGCAATGACCAATGGGCCTGGTCATGAGAGCTAGGGCAAATCTACATACGCGTGGGTCTCCGGCAAGTGCGGCTTAGCATAGCACGACTACGCGCAAGCACTAGGCACCGCTCTTCGGCTTAGCATACGGAACCGGATCTGGCAACAAGGTTAACGCGCCCCCTGAGGTTGCCAAAGCACCATAGTCAGGCTACAGTCTGGTGATTGGATTCCCAAAGGGGACGTCGGACAAGAAGGACGACACACGTGCTTACCGAGCACTGCCCAGGGTGAGAGACAGGGTCCCGGCGCGCGCAGCTTGGTCACGCAGAATCTCATGACTCTGAGACCACGCGCAGCACCACCTCAAGAACAGGCTCATAGCAAAAGGTGGCACCACTTGCCGTCACGGGAGAATGGGAGAGTGAAGGGATTAGCAGAATGGCAAAATGCACGCACAGAGGCTTCAGGCGCGCCTCGGATCCCCACAACTTTCAGTGTGATTGCAAGGATGCGCGTGGGTACGTGGTGGTGTCTCGTGGCGGCCACGGTAATTATGCAGCTCACAATACTCAAATCAGCCAACGGCCGAGGACTTTGGGTATACGGCGCAGTGATTTTGGTATATGGCATCATTTGTAGAGAGAATAGGGAGCGATTTTTAGCTGACTTTAAGAATTATAAATTACAGGCCGCGTGCTGCGCTATGTGCGGAAGCAGAAGGGCTTCTGCGCGAGGACGGTACACAGTGGGGGAGCTGCAAGCACATCACAGCTGGCAATGGCGAGCTCGGGAAAAGGTCCCTCACGGCTATGCTGTGCACTCTTGCAATGACCACTGGGCCTGGCCGCAAAAACTAAGGCAAATCTTCACACGCGTGGGCCTCGGAGTTTGTGCGGCTCAGCATAGTTTGACCTCGCACGAGCACTAGGCACCGCTTTTTGGCTTAGCGTACGGAACCGTGGCTAGCACAAAGGTAGACACTCCTGCCGAGGATGCCGAGGGCACCGTAGGCCGGTTGCAGTCCAGCGATTCCCAAAGGGGTCGTCGGACAGGTTAGGGAAACACGTTCTTGCCAAGCGCCGCCTGAGGAAAGGGAGAGCAATCCTGACGCACGTGTGTCTCGGTTCTCTTTAAATTTTGCAGCTCCGAGACCATGCGCAGCGCCACCATGTGAACAGGCGCATGGCGAAAGGTGGCACCACTTGTCATTGCGGGTTAACAGAAAAGCGAAGGGATTAGCAGAACAGCGAAATGTCCGTGCAAAGGCCTCGGGCACGCCTCAGATCCCCACAACGGAATGCTCACTTGCCACCGAGCAGGGGCAAATTTTGGGGGGGGGGGGAGTGCACCTCTTTGATCTGCAGTGGGGGGCCGGTTAGGCAGATGTGGTCAAGCGTGATTTTGTGCTCTGTATACCATGGCAAAAAGATATTTCGGGGGGGGGGGGGGGGTACACGGGCCCGGTGTGCCACCTCCTGCCTACGCTACTGCCACCAAGGTATACTTGGAGAGGTGCAGTAGCAGCTTGTGCCTGTAGCACTTTTTTGGGTTAAGTGTCAAGACTTCCACTGTGTCCAGGGGACTGGATGCAGCTTTCCTGGCACATGCGGCATCTGGAAATGGTACTGCATAGCCTTCAGCCGGAGTCTCTGTATACGAGGTGGCAGCATGTCCAGCTCCATCTTGCCAAGGAGTTGAACGAGCAGCAGGTGGTCTGTTCTGATGCCAACGGTGATGCCGTGAACGATGACGATGATAGATTCTTTTATTAGGCAAAGGGAGGATCGAAGGCCACTGATGAGGAGGTTGGGGGTGGGGGAGGGTTGGTAGGCACACACTAAATCACGCGCGCCAAGCCGCTACTAACTCCAAAGTGGGCTAATGTGATAAGCTGGTGAGGGTGTTAGGGCAGGACAACGTAAAATGAGATGCTCCATGTTGGCTATGCGTGGAGAGTGGCAAAAGGTACATATGCAGGGGGCGGAGGTGCCTATGCCCCTCTTCCGGTCAGCAAGAGTCTGCCGTTGATGAACTATGTGAGGGGTAGTGGCTGTGTTTGCTAGCACTTTGTTAATAAATATTTCCTGGGATCAGCTGAGGGCGAGGTTCTTAAATATACGAGGAGGGATGACATCTTTGAGTCTCTCCCGGTTAGTGTACTTGAGGAAGCATCGCAGTCGTGCCATTTCGGAATGAGAGCTCGGTGGCAAATTCGTGTAGGGGTGGCGACCAAGATCGGGAGATCCATGTAGGAGAGGTTGGAGATGATATGGTAGAACTCGAGCATTCGAGGTGGCGAGACTGTGTGCCACCTCCTTACCTCCCCCTTGGATCCCCACGTGACCTGGCGTCCAGGCGACACTTGTGTCAGTGCCATTCTTCTGTTTGTGCAGGAGAATTTTGCGGATGCGTAAAGCTGCAACATCTTCTGTATTGGGATTCTCGATGTCCTTTAATGCTTCATATGAGCCCATGTATATAGTTGATGGCGCTATGTTATCCTGTAGGGCTGTTCAAATGGCCAAAAGTTCTGCTTGTGTAGGCGTGGTGTAGTCCATTCTGCATATGTAGCGCTTGGCCTCACCGGTCGAGGGTTTGTACCATGCTAAGGCCAGGCTTTGCCCATCGAGAGTGGCGTCAGTAAATGCGGCATTGGTAGTGTGCAGATTGTGTCGCTGAGAAAGCCGCTGTCTCGCCGCAGTGGCTCCGATTGGGAGTGGTGTGGATGTCTTGGAGTGGGCACAGGAGAGGAAAGTTAAGGGTATCTTTACTAGCCATGTCCCGGGGTTCCATACGGACACGTCGGGTGTCCCAAAGCAAGGTGTCTTGCCCCTGTATGGTGAGGTGTAAACGGTTGTATAGAGATGTCTGCGAATTTCTGAGAATATCATCAATGGGTGGCATGGGCATTAGGTTCTGCAGTTTTTGTATATTGGTAAACTTACAGAGGCCCGTGATAGTCCGAAGGATGTGTCGGTGGAGAACTTGCAGTTTTTTCGGCTTTTTTTGACAGCGATATGACGATGCCTCCGTAAGTGATTTTACCAGTAGCGATTGATCTGACTATGGTAGCGCAGGCTGATTGGTGTGCTCCACCAAATTTATTGGAGATGCACTTTATTGTGTTCAGTAGCTTTGGCCCTTGTGTTTTGAGCTCGGTGGTCCAAAGATGTCCCGTATTACAGCTGTGGATGGGAATACCGAGAATTTTAATGTGCCCGTGTATTGTAATAACTTGATGTGGTCCTAGTGTTAACGTTATTGCCTGCACTGTTGGAAGAGCACTACGTCTGCCATTGACGCAAAGTTGAGTTTTGTCTGGGGCTAAGTCAGTGCTATTTTTGGATGGGTATCTTCGAGTGCAATCAGAGCAGCTTGAAGTTCATTTGTCATATCCTGAATGTTCCCGCCATGGTCCTCTGCTTCGGTCCAAATGGTTATATCATCCGCATATATGGTATATTGTAGAGTATGTGCGCAAAGCTCGGACGAACACAGGAAAAACGATGTAGACAGAAGGAGCGCAAACTATCAACTGATTTATTCTTTAGCTTATATAAGCTTCTTCAAACGTCACAAGAAAAGTGGATAAGGAGAGAAAGCAAACAAATTATGCCCACCTCATGTCAAGCAAAACCTGCACAAGAAATTGCCTTCTGCCTTATATAGGTTAACCGAAGTATCGCTTATGCAATCATCTCCCTTCTCTTTAATGATAAAAGCTTCCAACAGTTCCCGCCCCAATCTGTTCCTGCTCTTTCCTAAAATCTTTATCTTTTTAAGCAAAGGCTCGCATCCTAAACATGTGCCGCAATGAGCGGGCAGGTGCGCTCCTTCTTTATTTCGAACCGACAAGGCATGCTTCTTGGCGCGCTCATTTATGCAACGCCCCGTTTGTCCCACGTAGGACTTTCCACATTTGAGGGGTATTTCATACACCACTTTCGTGGCACATTTGACAAAGCTTTCAGCATGCTTGATTCCACAACCATTGCGTAGGGATTCCTTTCCGCCAATCCTTGGAACATAATCCGGCAAGCTTTTTGGGTGCTGAAAACACCATCGCGACGCCATGCCGATTTGCCACTTTTTTCATGTTGTGGCCGACCTTGTGCATAAATGGCATAACAATGCGCTTCTTTTTCGGTGGGCACTCGGTGCTGCCACCACGTCTTCCATCATTTTTGATCTTCTTAAGAAGATTGTCAGCCACTGCTGTGATTACCTCACAAGGGAACCCGGCCGCTAGAAGCCTGCCAACTTGATTATCGAAACTGTCATGCATGGTGCAGATTGCGTGGCATTTTCCAAGTGATGCTGTCATGTCCAGGTGCAGAATCACATCTGCCCTGTTTTACGGCTGCATGAAGCTCCCCCAGCGTGACAGGAGCGTCCAGGTCTGGGCTTGTGAATTCAATCTTCGGCGTTTCGAGTGGAAAGGGCGCCCTAATGCTAGCATGAGGAAAAAATGTTTTTATGATTTCCTCTTCCTGCTCGGCATTGTCGTGTCTGAGTGCAAGTGTCTCGAGTGGAGAGGGTGCTTTGCTTTTACCAAGCAACTTGCGAAGAATCCCCCAAAGCTGCTTCATGCCTTTTATTTTTCCGAGTCGCTCACAAGTGGAGACCTATTGCGCTTGACTGAGTTCCTCCCCGTGTTGCCTAATCAGCTTTAATATTTCTCTGATACTACGGAGAGTCTGGTACCTTCTGCCGTTGGTCTTGTACTTTTGTGTGAGCTTGTTGGCTCTCTTCCATAGGGCAATCATTCGCGAGTCAACGCCTCCATCACCTTCTTCGCCAAAAGTTTCTTCAGTGGCAGAGCGAAGGTTGTTACGCAAATGTTGTGTGAATTCTTCGATGGTTTCGAATTTTCCTTCGGTGCCGTCCCAAAAGTGGCACCAGTTGATAGATCGAATACATGCGCGTTGTTTGCGAATTTTCTTATTAATAGTGAAAATAATGGGGTAATGATCACTGCCCCACGTGGTAGAATGAGCCTCCCAGCGTTTAACTACTTTAGGTGTGGCTATGGTCAAGTCCGGAGTGGTATCGGTCTGCTTTGCATGGAGCCCCGCCCTAGTGAGTGTCACCGATCTCGGAGGCGTGTGCGTTGGAGATAGATTGAGAATGCGCAGGTAGGCACAGCAAACATAATTTAATTGCACACCTGAAAAACTATAAGAAAAACACTCAAAACAACTAACAATGAAAATCTTACAAACACTAGAGCAATCTGCGAAAATAGACAAACACAATTCTCAGTACTTCTACACCTCCGACTCACGTCGCTACTACAGAGTCTGTCTGGCCACTTAGGCCTCGCCAATGGAACACTCTTACTTGGTTCCGTTACACGCCGTAAGTCCAGCCTCCGTTGTGCTGGTTCCCCAGTCGATGTCGCCGACGATCTTCTGTCGTCCCGATGAACTGTCGTCCCGATGCATAACAGACCACAAAGCTGCCGTAAGCCTTTTCCCAGTCGCTGACGTGGCAAGGCGTCTCTGTCGCTTAGGCCTAAGTACGAGCTCGGCCCCTGCTGTACCCGATGACGTGGCGTCCCGGGGATTGTTGCTGGCTGAAGCTTGAAGGGGGACTGCTGCTGGTGCGTCCGGAATTGCCACAAGGTGCTGCAGCACCTCCGAGGAGCCTCGCCCGAGCGTCGTCGAGGTCAACGGCCACGCCACGGAGTGCCAGCGTCACGGCCTCCGGAATCGAACGCTCGCTGCCTTCCCATTGACAGAACGTAGCTGCCAATACGACCTTCTTCTCCAGTAGCCACGCAGACAATGCCAGCTCATCGAACTGCTGCCTTCGTTTACGGCTCGTGTCACGCGCATCGCGCCGTGTGCTACCCTGCACGCGCTCGTGCCTGTTCCGCGTGCTTCTCCTCCTACTTCGTCGTCTTCGTCGTCCATACGTCCTGTCCTTACTCATGACAGTGAGAGCCCCAATTTTGTTGCAAATATGAAGTGGAACTGATTCCAGTTGATCAGCCAGTAGGTGTCCTTTCGAATCGGCAGAGGTATATCCCCAGATATCACTTTTGGATTACTATCTGAGTACTCTTGGCCTCGCTCAGCAGCTGCTGTATCCACACGTGTTCGTCCGGTGAAGTGGCGCCGCCCCGAGGGCGGTAGCAGACCGAAAAGACCACCAGTTAGTGTTGCCTGCCTTTGCCCGGGAGAGCGAGCTTGGCTGCCACGAGGTCCCTGTACTCATTGCTTGCTCGTGTGGTTTCCATAAGTATTGCAGTGCATGACTTGTGAACTAAGACAGCCGCCTGCCCTTTCGGTGGAGGGGCAGGATCAGTGTGCTTCCTGGACGCGTCAGTGATTGTTGGGTAGGCGAATGTCTGATAATTACATAGCGAAACTGGACCCCTTGTTTCTTTCAGCAGAATGATGAGAGGTTTATATTGGTCATCTTGATATTTTAATGCTTGGGCATTCTGAGAGATACTGCTGCAGTTCCATTAGATGCACATACTATTAGGAATTTTCATGGTTATTCTCTGCTGCGGTTGCGGGCGCGCCGGTAGTTCCTCTTGCATTCATCTGCGGTCGCTTTAATTTGTGCGATTTCTAATTACTTATTCCTGTTGCGCCATGGCTCGCTCAGTTGCTTCCATGCGGGAGTTCAGTTTCTCGAGGAGCTGCATGATAGTATCAAGTGCCTGGTCCGTCTTGACAGATGATTTTCGGTTGAAGGTGCTAGGAGTCCTCTGGAGCTCATTGTGCTTTTTGGTGCGCGGCTGCGTCGCAGGGTTCGCTTGCACGGTGTGCTCTGCAGCAGTCGGTGATGATTTCTTGGGGAGTGGTGGTCCATCCAATTTTTTAGGCTTTACGTGTGCGGGAGAGTTGATCACCGTTTGTTTGCGGATTGCTTGCGAGGCCTGTATCCAAGATGTGATCTGTTGCTGCATTGCATCTAATTTCTGTTGCATGAAGTTTTCCATTTGTTGCTGGAACTTGCTCCATGCACCTGTCGAGGCTGCCTGAGCTTGTTCGAAACGCTCAAGTCTATCCTCAACGTTACTGATGTTTATTCCCGCGTTCGACACCGTCACCTGTGACCATGTCTTGGGCGGGGTGCCTGTGGTTTTATCTAATGGTTCTGGCTGCTCTCCTTGGCTCGATTTTGCAGCAGCATTCTTCTTGGGGAGCGGCGGGCTTGTGGCTCTAAATGCTCTCGTGGGGCAGTTGGGGTCCAAAGAAATGTGTCTCGCTGCTTGACAGGCCAAGCAGAACAGTGTCTCCTCACACTGGCTATCTTCCTCGTGTGTGGGGCCGCAGTGACGACACACAGCTTGCGATGGGCAAAACCTGGCCATGTGGCCCAGTCCATGACATCGAAAACATGCTAGGGCCCTAGGCCGGTGCTCATACACTGGGACAATTTGGTAATCCAAGGATAGCCGTCTAGGAGGACATGGCATGTCAAAGGTGATGAGAAGCATCTGTGTCTTGCCCATAATCCGAAATCCTAAATGTTAGCAGATTCGCAACGAATGTGGTTGGCAATGTATTCCTCAGTGTGCTCCACTCTTATCTTCACGACACCCTTGCAAGTGACTTCAGAAGGTTGGGTTGTGTCCACTATCTCAACAGGAATCCTGCGCGCCTCAACTACCGATCCCAGTGTCAGCGTGAGCCTCATTGTGCTAGCAAAATTGTGTAAGTGTTGCTTATCCCAAATGGACAGTCTAACTGCATTGGCCTTGACTATATATTTAAACACAGAATGCTCGGCTGCAACGCTGGTGGGAGCAGTCTGTCCTATTAGGCGAGTAATAGCTGACTTTGTGATCTCCTGTATAGACATTTGGTTAAGCGGCCTGATGAGCATGAGAAAGTGAGGCCTACTCACCCGCTCCGACCGCAGTTCACCCTTGAGTCGTCGCGTTGTGTATCTGCGGTAGTGGACCGTGTCCCAGTCTGATGGGTCGTTTTCCTCGTGCTCCATGCTGTCCTCGGAACTCGTTGTGAGCTGCGTTGGCTTCGAGGACGCTGAACCGGCCGCCGCCGCCGCCACCGTGTCCGCTTCAGGTGCCGGACGCATTCCCAGCATCATTGAGCTGGCGTTCCACAGTTCCGTTGCAATTTCATCCGTACGAGAGGCCATGAGTGATGCTGTGGGGAGCTGCAGTTGCTGAAGTGGGCCTAAGGGTTCAAAAGCATTCACCGAGTCCATAGTTGCAGCAGGCTTAGCCACGGTCGCAACCGCGAAATCGGCGCGGCCGTATTCGAGCCGAGCCCAAGCGTCGTTAGGCCCAACCCATCAACGAGGAGCAAACTTTCTCCGACGAAGAAATTGTCCGCTGAATGTCCAAGAAGGCACACAGTCCACTGACTTCGGTGGTGTTCACAGTCCTGCTCACCGAAATCCGAAGGCATATGGTGAAAAAATCCACTAGAGCACTACACAAAACGCAGAGCCCATGTGAAGCACGTCTGAACGTGTTTCACGCTCGGAGCATCTCTTGCCATGAACGAACTCGTCAAACTGTTGGATAGTCCACGTTGTTGCCAAAGCTTCTCTTTCTGCCTGGTTGTAACGCCGTTCGGTCTCGGTCATAGACTATGAAGCTAATGCCACTGTCCGTGCTCTCCAGAGGCTTTTGTCTGTAGCAAGAGTGCGCTGAGTCCAAATGTGCTGGCATCTGAGGAAACTGTAGTAGCTTACGACAGGTGTTACTTGGCTGTGCACCGATCTGACGTCAAGAGTTCCTTGATTACAGCGAATGCTGCTTTGTTTGTGCTGCTACACCCAACTAGCAGACTTGTTCAGTAAGGTTCTGATAGGCCCTGCTACGTTAGAGATGTTTGGCAAGAACCCTGTGAGATGATTTACCACTCCGAGCAGTTGTCTGACACCGGCAACGTCCATTGGAACTCCCATGGCCTTGAATTGTGCTGTTGACCTTGAACTATGCGGTATAGTTGTCGACAGTGACGTCGGCAAACTTTGCCGCGACTGAGCGTCCTCGAGTGGCATACTTCAGCAAAGTGGCTTTTCTTCTTGCAGAAGTTGCAGGCGAAATGTTGTGCTGAGCAGTTAAAACATGGATGAGGTGCGCAGCTTCAGAATTCACATGTGGACGGCTCACGTGAGCATTCTGCTTATGGTTGCTGCGAGCGAGGCTTAGCCTTGAGATGGCGTCGAGAGGTGAAGTTGTTAGCTTTTGCGGCATCGAGCTGGAGCTCACAGGAGTACTTGGTGTGATTTTTGGACAACACTTGTTCCTTGCCAGCGTCTTCAGATTGACGGGCCTGTATTCATGCCTCCTTGAGGGTCAATTTTTCTTTTAGGCACAGCTGGTCTGAGAGACTGGAGTTGTGAAGGCCAGCAGCGAACTGGTCACGTATGAACCTTTGCTCTACATCTGCTGAAGGAAAGTTACAGCACTTCATCATCCTGGACAGTTTCACATGGTGCATGTCGATCCTTTCGTTGGACAGCTGAACGTGCCTGTGGAACCTTGACAACTCTTAGAACTCGTTTGCCGTGTGCACGAGGTCAGGGAAGCGGGCGGCAACCACTTGGTATGAAGTGAGTGATGGAGCATCGAGCGAGAAAGTCTCGAGAAGCGGGCAGGTTTCTGTGTCCATGCAGTACAACGGTGAGCGTATCTGCATGTCTTCCGATGCTTGTATCAGTTCTGAAACCACCACATAGTCTTTGTAATGGCTCAACCGTATTGTTCAAGTTTCTGGGTTCACAGAGTCAAATGGTGGTGCCAATGGTGCTAGTTGATGCCAAATATCTCCAGCAGCTCGCTGGTCTCGAGGGACTCTGTAGCATCGTGGTGAGGTTGGGGACGTTATCCATGTGCTTCTGACACTGTGTTCCTTGGGTTGTGCCACTGGAACACGGGCACGCAGGGAGGAACTGACACGTAGGCACTTCTCGGTTCAGATGAGGTACTCTTTCTGGGTACCTATACATATGTGTGTATGTACACATGCATTGTCACATTGCGATGGTGAAGAGAAGCAGGACACAGTCAGTCAAGATGAAATGTTTTACTGGGTGAACTTGTGCCCAATAATAGAAAGACTCAGAGTACAAGTGACGCTGTACAAAGATAACAGCGAGTACGGATGTCAAGCATCGACTAATCTGCTCATCTGTGAAGTTCATCGGCTTTTATACATGCTTTATTGAACCTTCAAATCAAATCAAGTTTATTCATCTTTCGAAGAAAGGAAAGATAGGAGCTGTCACAAAAAGCTACTACAGTGAGTAGCTTGACGAGGTGACAGCCCCTCCTTGATAGGACAGCAGCAGGCAGTGAACAGGACAAATAATAATAATAACATGAAACAGATTGCAAAGGTACGCAAGAGTTATTGATACATATTAGCGGAAACTGTAGAACATCGCTATAACAGGATATAACGAAGAATAAAAAAACCCAAGTGTGGAATAGTGTTGGCTAGGTGAAAAAAACAGCATTCAAAAAGAAAAAAAAACAACGAAATAAGGTAACATATATACCTATCGCGAACCTTGAAAGGATGTATACAAATAAGGTGTCTAATAATGTGAGCATAACCTTCCACCAGCGATAACCTTCCAGTGTTATCGCTGGTGCTCGCTTTAGATCTCATTCAACTCGGTTACTCAGGGTCTGTGCGTAATCTTGAGAGTGGAAAGTCTGAGACAATTGTGAATTGTCTAAACACTGCAGCTCATCCTGCGACAAGTGGTGCTAACAGCTTTTGTGAGTGAAACGTGATCACATCAAAGGACTAAGCTCGCGTGGCAATATGTATACACACACACACACACACGTTACAGGTGGTGCCACATTGTGGTGGCAGCCTAACGCATAGGCCTACTGTGGAAAACCTCTACTACATATTGTGCTACTGACATGCCCATTGCCATTACCATCATTTGCAAAGTACACTACTCTTTCCTATGGGGCAGCGGCCTGCCAAAGTGACACACCGTGCGCATAAGTACAGGGGTATTACAAACTGCCATTGGGAGCACGAATTAAAATCCCTGAGCACACACGGCCGCCACGGGTCTGCACATCACACGAACTTCCCAGTATGCCCTGTGACAGTGGGTTGCACCTGCTCAACTTTTCCTTGTGTGCATGTGAAAGGCATTGTTGAATACAGGCTGCAGTATAAATTTGTGTGGTCATAAAATGGGATCTGATTGATTGTGGAATGATTATGTGCCCTTGATGGAAGCCAGCTTTAGTGCTTGCTCCCACTTGAGCTGGATGTGTGTACCCGTCATGATTTGGATCACATTTGAAATGCAGAGATGGCGCAGGCTGGTGCAGAGGTGGTTCCTGTGGCAAGCGAGTAAGTTTTTTCTGGATTCCTATCAGTATTTTGCTCTAACGAGATTTCTTGGCTTAACCCTTTCACTGCCAATCCCAAGATAACTCGTTTAGCCTCTCTAAATCACTCCCTGGCACTCATGAGACAACTCTTGCACAAGAAAATAATGCAGGTGTGTACTGGCATCTGTGGAGAGGACACATAACAAATATAACCTGTAGTAAAATTTTTTTTTACAGCCGATGGTGCGCATGTTTTTACAAATGCGTTTGTTCACGTGTCTTTGCCAGTGTCTCAGCAGTGCAGCCATGGCAAGTCAGCGTGCCATGTGCGTGCACAATTTGAAAAACGAACAAGTGGAGGAGCTTTTGATGAATTCAGACTGAGACAAAAATAGATCATTGTGATTCTTCACTCATAATTAGTGGCTAATTATTTTATTGAATTGCTTGTCACTTGTTTTTAATGATTGGAACTTTTTTGTTTGATGAGATAGTGCTCAATAAAAATGTTTACATGTCCTGCAGAGCATCCTACTGCACTGCTAGCATAAAAACTCGGCAGGGACTCCAGAGCAGTGCCGAGAAATCTTGGCAGTGAAAGGGTTAATGCTTTGTCCAAATAGTTATGCTAATTTTGCTGCCTGCCAAACAGTGTGGAATCGCACCAACTAAAGTATATTAAGGGGAGATGCTACTCGAAGACACTTTTTCTTTAATATTCACCCTAGAGCAATGAAACTTGAGCTGCTTATAGAACTTTTTATGCTGATTTCAAATATATAATTAGTTTTCTTGCAAGTTGCATAGTTTTAGTTCTGCAACATGACGAATTGAAAAACTTAAGCCTTTTGCCCCCCTCTTTTCAGACCTAAACTTCAATAATTTTTTACAATTGATAGTTCATAATGTTTCAAATAAAGTGTGGAATGCAAATAACTAATTAGGAAGTCCATACAAAATATGTACTAGACGTGAAAAATTTTAACGTGGAAAGTTCATATTTCTCCTACCCTAGTAAAAGTTTACATAACTTTTTTTTTATTATATAATAAGAATATTGAAACTTAAACAAGATAATTGCATGTCTCGTACTTTGGAAAAAGTTTGGGAAAAATTTCATGCAGATCTGAGCACCAGAAGTACCCGAAAAAGGAGGGGCACATTGACAAAAATGGCAAAATTTGTGTTCTGAGAGAGAGAGAAATGAACTTTATTTTTGACCAGGCTCTTGGTACTTGAGCCCTAAGGTGGGTGGCCTCCTCAGTCCAGGTAGCCATGGCTCGCTGCCGCCGCCCGAGCCCTGTTCACCAATCGTAGCTGGTTGTCAGGGGAAAAACGAATTTTAAAGTCAAAATTGCATGTTTATTTATCAAAGATGTCATTGAATGCGACGAAATTTGTACACAAGAAAGAACAATCTTCCTTGTAGTGGCCACTGCCATTAAAATGCGCCAGCGCCATAGGTTTGGCCCTCACGGCTCTTTCGAGCTGACTCCTCGACAAGAGATTTTTTCTTCAGCACACGCCGACGAGCCCTTGCTTCTCCTGTTAGTTTTTGAGACATTTTTTTGCTGGCGTGTGCTGTCCCGTGATGTGCCAAGAGCAACCAGATCATGATGCGGGCACAAGCACCGCGCACAAGCATGTTCAGTGCTGTCTTATCAGCAATCAACGAAGACTCGTCGTCCTGTGATTTTCCTTCGTCTTCGAAGAGTCCGATCTTTTTCTGGGAGGCACTCACATATTGGAATGCCGCGGCAAACTCGCAGGACGCATCGTCGTCACTGCCACTACGCCTTGCGGCAGCAGACAATCTTTTCGTGGTTTCAGTGTTCGGCTTGGATTTGCGCCGGCGTCCTCGAAATTTGTGCGCCGCGTGAAACTTCACAGGCCGGTGACCGCGCTTCCTACGGCTTTCTTCATCCATAACGGATAAGCACTCGAGAAAAGCGTTGTTCAGCTGCGCTGCTCGACGAGACACGGATTCTGCAAGTAGGCTTCACAGCACACACAGGCACGCAGCGGCCAATGGCGGTTCCCGATCCGTACCATGTGATTTAAAGCCAGTCGCGGTGCTCGAAAAAGGCGGCAAAAGCGTGCTTCTCTTTATTATTTCTTGCGCTGCAGAAGCGCGGGAAACCGTCGTTATTTGAAGAGTGAGGCTCGGCTCTTCGCCTCATGCGGTCAACAATGGCGAGCGGCGGCGCATTATCAGCAGCAAGGTGCTCGAAGATGACACACTTTCTGCCTTTTGACAGCGACCTTGTGCTTTTTAGACGCAATTTTAAAGCATTTCCAGTTGAGTCACGACGTAGATTTTTTTTTCAGAACAGTAGCGGTACTAATCTTAACAAAACAGGTGAAAACAAAAAATCGATAATTTTTTAGAAAACTCGCGTTTTTCGACCCGCATCTCCCCTTAAGACATGTAGTGCCAAACTTTATATTAGATTCATTATTTGGAGACAAACTTGTCTACAGCACAAAAAAAAGCAATCAATTATCGTTACGTAATTTGAATTTATGAATGATTATAGGAATAATTGTTGTCCCACAAAATTAATTTAGCAACTATGTACTAAAACATAATCGATTAGGTTAATTCCTTCCCAAATTTTGTTAACGTAGTGCAAATATAGTAAATAGAACGATCTAGCCTGGCTCTCTCCCAGTGAGTCCTCCACAGATGTTCATTGTCTCCATTCACGCCAGTTGGTTCTTGTCTTTACAGCAAAAGCTGTTATGAGGTCACAACAACGGCTCTTTTCAGCGCCGTAGTTGTCCGCCGCCGCCGGTGTCCATAACCGCTATCGCGTGAAATAAGAAAAAAATATCCAGGATGGAACGAGGTTCGAACCTGGGCCCTCTGTGTGGGTGCCCAGTATTCTACCACACAGCCATGCCAGTGCTTGAAACTCCTTTGCAAAAAGACCCTATACAGGCTTCATGTCCGGAAGGAAGCACATTAACATATGTAATATAGAGTGGTAGAAGAGTAAAATAACAACCAGGCGTCACACAATGCGAATTGCGCAACGAGTGGGCTGTTGAATGCTTCCAACCCATTGCAAAGGGCTCTGCCATAATTCTTCATTGTCATCAGGCACAGCATCAACAAAGTGCACATAATGCCTTAGATGCATTTAGTGGGTACCACGGTTCTCCGCAGAATGACGAAAAATGGCATACTGGCTGCTTCCCTACTTCAGAAAAATTATGATGATTTATAGCATGGTGGGTTCCTCGCAAGTGCACTTGTATTGGTTCCCAAGGAAGCCCATAAGGCCGCCCAATGATCCATTTCCTCGGGGTCTCAATAAAGTTCTTTCCCTCTCTCTCTTTCTCACGTTAACTTATGTTATATAGCATGGTGGGAAAGTGAAATAGCGACCGGGTGTCACACAATGCAAATTACATAACTAATGGGTCCTTCAAAGCTTTTAACCCATTACAGAGGGCCCAGCCATAATTCTTCGTCATCAGCCGTTGTATCAACAAAGTGCACATAATGCCTTACAGATGTGTAGCTGTTACCTCGCTTCGTTTTCGTTTTATTTATTGGTTTATTAGTACCTCAAGGGTTCCAAAGGACATTACATGAGGGATGGGCAAGAAAACATGATAGATAAAAAAAAAGCAAAACAGCACCAACAATAACAAAAAAAAAATAGAAAAACAGCAGTATGTCACGTTTACAAGGATAAAATATGGCTTTTTACGGCAGTTTTAAATTGGGCAAATTGAGATGACATGGTGATGTGGGCGGGAAGGTCGTTCCAGTCTTGCGCAGTCTGAAGGGAAAATGACTTCTAGAAGGTCTTTGTTTTAGAGCGTACAGGATAGACGGCGTTGGGGTGAGAATGGCGCGATGTCCGATGTACAGGTCTGATGAATGCATTGCCTGGTGGCAAGGAATGGAAGAACTTATGATACAGGCACAAACGTGAAACTTTACGGCGAGAGACAAGATGAGGAAGGTAAAGTTGAGATTTGACTGCTGGCGCACTAATGTTAGTCTAGTAATTCGAGATAATGAATCTGGAAGCACGGTTCTGAATGGATTCGAACATAGTAGAACGGTTAACTTGATGGGATCAAAAATGGCATTAGCATACTCAAGTTTAGGCCTTACGAGTGTTTTATAAGCTATTAGTTTAGTAGAAGCAGGTGCCGAGGCAAGGTTGCAACGAAGGTATCCAAGAACTCGATTAGCAGAGTTAGTAATGTTAATGATGTGTTGTGACCATGTTAAATCAGATGAGATGTGAACACCTAAGTATTTGGTAGTGTTAGCAGTGGCTACGGGGTAATTGTGTAGAGTGTAAGTGGTAGCGATGTAGTCTTTACGTCGATGAAAAGTCATTACAAAAGTTTTGTTAATATTTAGCGACATTAACCAATCTTTACACCATTCCTGTATAGTGTTAAGATCTGACTGTGAAACGGAGGAATGTAAGACATTAGTTACAGGGTGATATAGCACGCAATCATCAGCGAATAATCTAATATTATAGTTGATGTTACGTGGCAAGTTGTTAATGTAAATTGAAAAGAGGAGAGGGCCTAGTACAGTACCTTGTGGAACGCCAGAATGAACACGAGAGAGGGGAGATTTGCAGGAGTTAGCAACAGCAAACTGCCTGCGATGGGTTAAGAATTCGCGAATCCAGTTGAGCACGGAGGGGTCTAAGTTCAGGCATGAAAGTTTAAGCAGTAGGTGACGATGGGAAACCTTATCAAATGCTTTTTCGAAATCAAGAACTATGGCATCAACGGGGATATGCGAGTGAATTTCATGCAGGAGGAGGGCTAGTTGGGTTTCACTAGAATGACCAGGACGAAAACCATGCTGATTCTCCACAGAATGGTGAATAATGGCCACCCTCTGGCTACGCCACTGCACTGGCATGGCTGTCAATGGGCAATGCTGAAGCATCAACCAGTGCCATGGTTATGAAACCGTGGCACTAAGACAACCTAGCTACTAGGCATCGGACATTCTCGGGCAAAACAGATGAAGCTGTGGGCGACTATTTCAGGCACTGTGAAAGAGGGAGCCAGTATGATGAATGGGGTACCTTGGCAAAGCTTGTAAATGTAGCATTCTTTCTTTCCGGGACTGCTGTAGTTTAGTCCTATGACCACAAACAAGTGCTGACCACTTGGGGAATCTTTGTTGAGGAAGTGAAGGTCTGCTTTGGGGACACAAGTTGCAAGAAAGCTGGACATACGCTCTCTCGCAGTTCTCAAAACATCTACAACATACATTGAGGATATATTAGAGCTTTGTGGAAAATTAAATACGAATATTGCTGCCACGCACGTTTATTTTGTTATTTTAGAGTTTCACCCACAAAAACTAGCCACCACTCGGCGCAGCCGCGCCACCATGTTTGGAAAACTTCAAGATAGTTTTAGACTGTTTAGACTGCATGCACGACGTGAGTAGCCTAGTTAATTCTGGAGCTAAGGTGAGCCCCACCGATAATGCTGGAATTTTCTACCATTCATGTATAAAAGACGCTGCGTTTCACCAATGATCATATGGCCGACGACTGCGATCACCGCTTTCAGCGTGCATTGCTCGCACATTTACTTAGTTTTCTGGGCACAGGTTCACCCAATGAAGAGTTTTGTCTCTACTAGTGCGACTGCCGTCTTCTTTACCGTCATTAGCCCGTGACAATGTGCCAGACGAATACGGAATCAAATATCTATTAGATGGTGTCGCCGAAGCAGTTCACAACTTCCTCATTGCGAAAGAAAGAAAACCAGAGTTCTCCTGTCGAGCACTTGCAAGGGATGGAGTGAGAGACGGCGGTGGCACAGCAACAACCTTATCTAACCCAAAAATGATGCCAAGCCTGAAAGGGCCCCTAAACCACCTCGAATATTTTTAACACGAAAGTGTTTTATGCCGGGGTCCACCAAGTACATCCGTCACGGATATGACGTTGATAAAATGGACGCCAATGGGTGAAAAAGAAAAAAAACCAAGAAAAAGATACCTCGCTGGGAATCGAACCCGCAACGTTGCGGCCGCGACGACAAGCGCCCGACGCCCTACCGACTAAGCGAACTCGGGAGATGCTAGACACGGCGCGAACGCGCCTTATATCTTTCACACATTCTCTTTTGCGGCGGGCGGAGCGGGGCGGTGCCGCCATCTGTGAGATGTGAAAAGAAGTAATGCTTCACGATCGACACTTACTAGCGCTTACTCCGAGATTGCACGCGATATCGGAGGTCATGGTTAAAGCGTCTCGATACCAGAGAGGTAGACTGGCCGCGCTGGCGTCGCCGAGGCACCCTTGACGCAGTTACGTTCTTTGCCTTTGGCTTCGTGTTAGCGTGCGTCGGCTCATCGGAGTAGTGCAGCTTCCACGTGCACCAGCGCGATTTCTCCGCCGCCGACTGCTTCAATTGCGAGAGCACCGACTAACAAAACTGCTGCAATGCGCATTGCAGAAAGGACGCGATTTCGACGGCCGAATGTCGTGCCTTGGTGGAGCGAGAGCAGCGCCTGTGAGACAGAAACCAGCGGGGCGCACGCCTTTGCGGCTCAGGCTACGAACCTCTACTTCCCGTGTTGCTGAAGCGCAGTGTGTGTTAGTGTATGCATGAGCACAGGCGTTGGCTACCCATTACTAGCAAGTGCACACCATGCAGTTTCTCTCCTTAATTGACGACGCTTTGAAGAAGTGCATACCGGGTACCAGTGTTGATTATGAGCTTGTTGATATCATCCTTACGCGGGATTCACGATTCGCTGTGTCCAAATATATGTTCACACCGTCAGCTACCACAACGGTTTGATCATGATCATGGGCGTTAGTCGTCGCGATAGAGACATGCCGTCAACATGGGTGCATCCACGTCAAAACGGTGCTGTAGCTGCCAAACACGAATTGACATTGTACAAGCTCTCATATATCACTACACAATAAGCACTACTTCTGTGAAGACACGTTTCACTTTCGTGTTATACCGATTCCTATGACGGAGGGATCAGCCATGTTTTTTCTAGCATTTCAAGTAAACACGCGCGTCGTGTTCAGAATGCCGTCACGATCCACGATGCCACACGTGGCAGCGCTACAAGCCACGGGCATGCCACAAATTCCAAGAAACAATTTCTTCTCCTCTCCGGGCCCTTCCGGTCTGCCTAGTGACGTGTGTAACGTCTTGCGTTCAATCTGTGATGCGCTATGCAGGCGATACTGTGGTTGGTCGAACAAGAACCTACTACAGTTGCCGACTGATAAATCGGACACCGATAATTCGGACATGCTCGGTAATTCGGACAGTCGCGCGGCAGATTTGCAATTGGAAATGCCGATCTTGGAGGCACTGGTCAACTGTGGGAAATCGTATTGACATCGCGAACATCCTACATTCCGGTTCCTGTATCCCCGCGCTGCTATAGTGCCTAGAATATACTTGCTAGTGTGCTGAGTGCGCGTTTTGGCGTGGCCGCCGCGCTGATGCCTTCCCATAGTCACCGCATGGCGGCGCTGCGACTCGCTAAGGTCCACCGTGCGTCGGCAGCTCCTGTGCTTGCAGCTGCGTAGCACGGCACTTTCTGCTGCGAATACAGTGTTCTTCGTTCCTTTTAACACAGTCTTCAAAACACTCTATCGGAAGAAGGAAATTTTATTGCCAAATTATTGCCCGCAGAGAATCCTCAACTGGTTGGACACTAGAAAACGACGAAGCGTTTCACATGTACCTCACGTCGTCTGCTAGTTTTCGCGACTCTGTGCTTCACCACCAAAGCAAGTAGAAAAGTTGCAATAAGTATACTTTGACACACCCAACTTGCCAGTCGAAAACAATCAGGTAAGGATGACACGTTAGACGCAAAAAATCGTGAAATTGTGTCGTAAGGATGGCTCACGGCAATTTCGACCGCGATCAAGTCCGACTCGGATTCTTCGCTGCTACTCGTGAACATTCGCTGGCGATTTTACTCGCAGCAGGGTGCTTTGAAGGGCCAGTTGGTACATCTTATTCCGTTGAAAACAGCGCGAAGATGGGACAAAGGCTAAGGAGCAGCGCTTGTGTTGCTTAGCCTTCATCCCGTGTTCGCTGTTTTCAACGCAGCGATTCTACTCGGAAGTCGATCAAGTCTGCTGCAATTCGCGCCTCTCAGTCGCAGTCATATTTTATTATATTAGCGGCGCATCACACTCGGTATGATGCACCATCATGGACTTGCAGAGTGTATCATGCGCCGTCAGATCAGTGGCTACGATAATTCTCGCGAGCAGATGTTTGATCCGGAGCAGGTCGACAGTAATCGCAAATTCCCCGTGTAACGCTGGTATTACACAAATACAAATATTACACACGCTGGTTTTACATAAATATTTCTTGCAGACATTATGACACTAGCGTTTGCACTTTGTTCGCTTCCACAAACAGGATGCATTTTGCTCATCCAGTGCTGCAGATATAGCATATACCCCATACTTTCAGATCGGTTGTTTCGATGTTTCTGCAGTTCAGCTGTGCCTACTGCATTGTTCTACTACGTGAGTAAGTCTGTAGAGCCTCGTTTGTAGCAAATGTAGGGTGAGGTGGGTCACTTTCACTGTTCTGCGTTTTCCAGCATGGCACCCGTATTTTCTAGACCACATGCAGTGAACACAAGCCAGTCTGAATAGGATTCACTACTCATGCATTTTATTTGAACGGCACTGCTCACTTCACAAAAAACATTACGAGTGTGTCTGGAGCTTGAATTTCACTTTAACAGAAGGAAAGGTAAGTTCAAAGAAACCGAACAGGGATCATTAGTCAAGATTGACATCTCAATTAGATAATTTCATTAGTGTAGCCATGTGATTGTCTGAAATATTGCCTGAAAAAATCAGGGGCAAGGCACCTTCATGAATATGGGCTCTTGTTTTTAACCGCAATGAACTAACAGTTTAAGGTGGGTTTGGGTAAAAAAATTCAATTTTGGGATTTCAAAATTAGCTGATACAGCATTTATTTAACTTTCATAAAATATACATTTTGGCACACGCCGTTTCAAAAAGAATTTTTGGTACTTTTTCTTTGACACATTGACAGGTAATGCGCACGTACCCTTACGTTATTTTCGCGTTTTTTTTTTAAACATTTTTGGAATTTCTGTACCTTTTTCTCGAGAACTAGTGGGCACTAGAACCAGTAGCCTATGAGCATCGTATTTTTTAGTATTAAAAAATCAGTCATAAGTGGCAATTTTCATAAATCAACAAACCTAAAAAAACATAACAAATCTAGTTTTTGTTGTATGCTCACAATTTTACTTCCACTTCTGTAAAACCTTTATACAAAATTGCAATGCTCTGCAGATGGCAGATCTTATTTAAAAAGTACATCAGTAGAAAAACAAACACAAATAAAATATATTAAGCAATTTCAAACTATCTTTGAGCTTTAATGTAACCTGCGTCTACCTTAAAATACCTCGCAAATTTTAGTCATAGCTTTCATTACCACTGCTGTACAATCAAACTTCAAAACTCACTTTCAAAGTTTGACCCCCACCTTCATAACTGGGAATATAATCTGAGCTTCACTATGAAAAATCCCTCTTTTCCACAACTTAACCATCAACTTGTCAAACATAGGTAATGTTCAAAACACACACATAAATGTGAAAAACGCTCAACAGAAGAGATACAATACAAATAGTCATAATACCAATTCTTAAATGAGCAAAACACAGTGGAAAATGTTTAACGGGCAGGGAAATACTCACTCAACTACTTAATACAAAAAATCACAACATATCCACGGGGTGAATGATGATGAGTGGGGCGAAGCTACGGAGGGAATATCTGTAAACCGTGAAACTCTTCCGTGAAATGAGCCCAGTACATAATATAAAGAGTGTGAAACATCGTGTATATATTAAACATCAAACTTTTATTGTACTGTTAGTTTACGTGGTCCCTTCATTATCACTTGTGATCGGTGAAATGCAAGGAAGAAGTCCGCTCCCGAGCGAAAGAGCGCCAAGAGCGACCGCATTCCCCGCTCGCCCTGTGCGAATTAAAGGCAAGGCTAGAGGGAAGACAGGACGCGCGTTCCACGACGCGAGGTCGGTAGCATGCCCAACGAAAGCCAACGGAACGCGATCGTGCAAGTGCTCCGGCTTCGCATCGCCTCATGGTTCCATTTAGCGTCCCAAAACCAAATATATTGCTCAAGGTGTGCCTTGCGTTTTTCGTAGAAATAATTTCTTTATCATGTACATTAAGACGAAAAGTTGAAAGCTCACTAGAGTGTATCGCCCGCAAAGTATGTCTTTTAGTGTGATTTAACTCTCGTACGGCAGGGTCCTCGCGCCGTTGCCGGTCCACCTCGCCCGTTGACGATCGGGCGAGGTGGCTACATACAACTACTACTACTACACTTTAAGAAAAACATCTGGCGTTCTTTCGTTCTGCTTTTACAAAACATCTGGCGTCTTTCGTTGGTTTATTTCATCAATCAACGGCGTTTTGAACAAAATTTTTATTGTTTAATCACGCACAGGAGAAATCTCACCAGGCACTACCTTGGAGGTAAACAATGGCTGC
This sequence comes from Rhipicephalus sanguineus, assembly GCF_013339695.2. Classification (NCBI taxonomy): domain Eukaryota; kingdom Metazoa; phylum Arthropoda; class Arachnida; order Ixodida; family Ixodidae; genus Rhipicephalus; species Rhipicephalus sanguineus. The sequence continues at coordinate 216,570,292 of NC_051178.1, forward strand.
TAATGGGAATGAGAGACAGAAGAAGTCGGCTTTTAGCTAACACTTACACTTCTACTTCTACTAACGTTTCCTACTGGAACATGCCAATGGCTGCTAATGGGGAATGAGAGACAGAAGAATTCGGCTTTTAGTTAACGCGCACGCTGCGAATTTTTTATTGTTCAACAACGCACAGGAGAAATCTCCCACCGGCACCACCTTGGAGGTCAAAGCGTAAGACTTGTTATGGACTACTACGATGACGACGACTACGAGGGACGAACGGGTGCCGCCTTAAAGGAGTCCTGACACAAAAATTTTCGTTCTGCGTTTTTTTGCTGCAATGTGTTGCTGGGGGCCTGTTAGTCATAACACGGCACATCGTTTGCTGCAGGGCGCGACAGATAATTAATTACAAGCTCCTCATTACCGACACAGCCTCAGTTTCGGTTTGACAGAGCTCCAAAAACGACAAGCCGCCGGGTGCAACTATCACCACCTAGCGAGTGAAACGCTCGGTCACGTGAGCACACGGAACAGTGACGCATTTCCGCGCGGTCTGTCGTCGTCGGGCTCATCGTCGTCTGATGGCGACGATTTTCTTGCGGCGGGGATGGAAGAAATTTTCGACGCGGCGAATCACTTCAGGTTTGACCCGCTGGCGAGGAGCGATTTGTCGGGAAGCGCGTCAAAACAAAAATGGCGGCTACGACGTCATCATAACTTGTACCGGCTGCAACGGTTACGTAGGGGAAGTAGGGGGGTCACCTCAGGTCACCTCCGAGGGTGTCAATGCACTAGGTGCGGCCTATAATGCTGGATCGCGCTCGCGAACTTCAAAATTCATATAAAATACCTTCCAAGCGTTATTCGCTGTCGATATTTTGCAGATGGTACACGCACGTACACGGGAATCGATCCAGCAGGCTATCTCGGCCGCGATATTTTGTGTCAGTACCCCTTTAAGGAGCTTCGCCCCTAAAATATTAGCGAAAACCCTCATCTGTACATCAACAGAAAATGCGATAGCCACTCCGACACAGCGGCACGAAGCATGTTTTCTGCCTCCCCTGATGCTTCAACCGCTGCATCAATACTCTTTGCAGTTCTCATTTACACGTGTGTACACAAATAACAGCGCAAACACGATAAATTTCATTAATACTTCTTGGGCGAGTTGGTTCATATTGTAGATTAAGGGGGTAACAGCGCGAACACACACCCACAAGAGAGACGACACGGACACAAAAGCGCTTTTGTGTCCGTGTCGTCTCTCTTGTGGGTGTGTGTTCGCGCTGTTACCCCCTTAATCTACAACACGATAAAAACAGACAAATTCGGACACGAGGCACTTATAAAGCTGCGGAGGCACTAAGACGAAGACGCGTCGCCGCCTGCCGGCAAATGTTGGAAGGCATCACCGACCCTGCCACCTCTTTCCATAGGAAACCCCCTCCACTCAGCACACTGAGCGGTATGGTGGCGCTACTGCTCTCGCCCTCTATCGGGCTATCGGCGCACTGTTAGGATTGTCGCCTACGGGCCCGTCAGCATGTTTCAAGGCGGCGGCTACGGTTGCGGCGGCCGCTGTTCTCCAAGAACTCCCACCGTAGTTCTTATTTTTTTCTGTCTGCGTGTGTAAATACGCTGTGCCAACTTATGTTTATTTTTGTTTTTCTTCCTGTCTGAAAAACCTCTCAAACTACAGCTGAAAAACCAGCATGCAGCGACTCTTGTTAACGTAAGCATTCAACAAAACTTCGTCCCCTTTTGGCCTCAAGCCATTTGAGAAAGAGAGACCCCTCTCAGTCCTTCTGTTCGCTGAAAACCGAACTGCGAGCCCTACCAACAAAAAAAAAAAAAGAAAAAGAAAGAAAAAAAAGAAGAAAAAGCCGACAAAACACAGCTGCTTGCGCCGGAAACAAGTTCTTTTCCGTCCCTTGGACACCACGCAGGGAACAGTAGACCACCCCCCACTAAAGCCCCTCCCCCACCCCCCCTCCCACACACACACACACAAAAAGACGCCAGGCCTGCGCTGAAACCGCAGCGCAGTCACAGCGAAAGCTGGAAGAGCGGCGTTTCTAGAGCCCGTTGTAAGCTCTCTTGGGGCTACAATACAAGTACACTAGAAAGGTACCCACTACGCCATAAATCACAATTTTTGTGAAGTTGGGAAGCACCTACTAAGCCATTATTTGCCATTCTGCGGAGAAGCGAGGCACCAGCTACACGTCTGTAAGGCATTATGTGCACTTTGTTGACGCGACGACTGATGACGATGAAGAATTATGGCTCAGCCCTTTGTAATGGGTTGGAAGCTTTAAACGGCCCACCAGTTATGTAATTTGCATTGGGTGACGCCCGGTCGCTATTTCCCTCTCCCGTCATGCTGTATAACATGCGTTGACGTGGGAGAGAGACGGGGGGAAGGGTGAATAACTTTACTGAGACCCCGAGGAAATGGATCATGCGCTTATGGGCTTCCTTGGCAACCAATACAAGTGCACTTGCGAGGAACCCACTACGCTCTAAATCATTGTAATTTTACTGAGACCCCGAGGAAATGGATCATGCGCCTATGGGCTTCCTTGGCAACCAATACAAGGGCACTTGCGAGGAACCCACTACGCTATAAATCATTGTAATTTTTGAGAAGTAGGGCAACAGGCACTGTGCCATTTTTCGTCATTCTACGGAGAGCCGTGGTACCTGCTAAACGCATGTAAGGCATTATGCGCACTTTGTTGATGCTCTGCCTGATGACGACGAAGAATTATGGCAGAGCCCTGTAATGGGTTGGAAGCAAGGAGGTTTAAACCTTCTTGGTTGGAAGCATTCAACAACCTACTCGTTGCGCAATTCGCATTGTGTGACGCCTGGTTACGGAATTCGCGTTGTGCGACGCTTGGTGCTTATTTTACTCTTCTACCACGCTATATTGCATATGCTAATGTGGTTCCTTCCCGACATGAAGCCTGTATAGGACCTTTTTGCAAAGCAGTTTCAAGCACCGGCATGGCTCAGAGGTTGAATACTGGGCTCCCACGCAGAGGGCCCAGGTTCGAACCTCGTTCCATCCTGGAATTTTTTTCTTATTTCGTTTTTTTTTTCTTATTTCGAGTGATACTGGTTACGGACGGCGGCGGCGGACAACTACGGCGCCAAAAACGGCCGTTGAAATGATCTCATAACAGCTTTCGCTGTAACACGCTCACAACGCACGCACACACACACAGGCGAGCGCGCACACACATTTTACAGACAGTGAGACTGCAAGCGCCCATCAGTGCGTCGCTGGTTGTCGTCTGCTAGGAAAGCGCATCGCCAGCCCGCGCGTGAACGTAAGGACAAGAAGCGACGATCGTGTGTTGTTCTGCGGTTTACGTAGGATTGAAATTGCAATAACGTGTGTTTCAAAAGGAGTTCTTGGTCGCTTGGTACGAAGGTGCACGCGAGTGGTCAGTGTGTGGTCTGAAAGAAGAATTGATGTGCGCGATGGAATCTTCCGACATTGGGAAATGCAGAGTGCAGTCGAAAACCGTGGACTACGACGTACGAGTGGAGGTGAACTTTTGATTTTTCAGTGCTGTACGTGTGCTGAGCCATACCGAACTGTTTTCGTTCCCAACGAAGAGGACGCAGAAAATTTGTGTCCGATTCCGCACCGGCTACCCCTGTTCGCCGCTCTGGCTGGCAAGAAATCACGCGTGAGGGCAGAAGACGCAGACAAGCACATTGCCTCTCTACGTGGCCGTTGTCAGCCTGCTGTCTTCCTATTTCTTTGTGACCTTGTAAGCTTGTGTATACATTTAAAATAAATAATAAAAGGCGAAAAAAAAACGCACGAGAGTGGGGACACTTATGGACGGAACTCGAGGCGTTGCTTATGCAGCCCCGCACAGCTGCGCTAGAGTTGTCTTTCATTTTCGTCCAACTTCTGGGGTAACCCGCAGAATTTTAAAGCTAGTTGCTTCCGAACGGTGTTCCTACAGCTGTTGTGCCAGCCATGCACGCAGAAGTAGGAAAATTACCGGAATTCTGCTACGTTTTTACGTCCTTTCGGCGAGGAGCCATGCGTTTCTACCGTGACTGCGGGCACAGGAGCAACAAACGACAATCCCAAGTTTTCCGCCTCGGCCATCCGGTGGCGCTGCCTGTTCGGTTCAAAGCTGCAGCGCACTAGGCCTATAGCGCTGCGCTGCTATCACCAGTGCGTCTGCGGTAGAGAGTTTTGCACGCGCGTTCATTTTTATCTTGAGACTTGCTTTATTTTACGCTCTGCTGTCTCAAAAGATCTGAGTGAAATGGCGCCAACAGTGCCCTCACAGCCAGCGCATAAGGCCGCGCCGACGACAACGAAACGCGGCAGATACAGTCAACTGCCGATTTTCCGGACATGCTCGAAAATTCGGACACTTTCGCGGCACCATCACCAGCCCCATAGACGCCAATGGTCAAGAACGTAGGAAATTTCGGACGCTAAATCTCTTTGGCGTCCGATTTCTCGGACTTTGCCCAAATTGCAGGTGCGAAAGGCAATAATTGAAGCCCCCACCTCTGCCGCGTCTGTCATCTCATAGGTTCGAACCAGCACTTTCGCGAGTCGACCTGTTTGCGACAGTAGCAGAGACCGAAAGTCAGCTTTGTCGCGATGCCGAAGTGCTATGGAGTGAAGCGGACCGGAAATTCAAAGGGGCCACTATCTTGGCGCCGTGCGGCGATGTCTTTACGGATAAGCAGTGGAAATGCACGTAGGCGTGATGGCGGCAGGTGGCAAACGCGCCAGTACGGCTCAATCGCTGACAAGCCTTACGATAAGCATCTTCAGTCAACTGCTCGATAGTGCATGTGGCCTGGTGCAGTTGCATGCGTAGTGCACGCATTTAATGGGCGAGAATTCAAACGCGCCGCGCCGCCATTCATGCTGCCTCTTTGTGCGACCGCTAAGTGCGCCGCACAGACGCGTTGCCTTCACGAACGAAATCAGTGGTGCAATCTTGTACGCGTTCCAGAATAAGCACGGAGGCGTGGCATTACATCCAGCCGCACGTGACCGCACGCAATTGGTCAATGCAGGGCCGGGACGTCTGTCGCGGTTCGCATGGGCCATTCGCGTGCGGCTGGATGTAACGCCACGCCTCCGTGTTTATTTGGAATGCGTACAAGATCGCACCACAGCTCGTCATCGTACAGCGATCACTGGTGCGATCTTGTACGCATTCCAAATAAACACGGAGGCGTGGCGTTACATCCAGCCACACGCGAATGGCCCATGTGAACCGCGACAGACGTCACGGCCCTGCATTAACCAATCACGTGCGGCTGGATGTAATGCCAGCCACGCCTCCGTGCTTATTTTGGAACGCGTACAAGATCGCACCAGACATCACACTGGCGGAGATACAGGCGGACTTCGTTGCACGTAAGCTGAAGTGCGGGCAGCAACACATTGATAACTTTTCGGCCACCGGGACCCTGAAGTGTCAATAAAAGTATTTTTTTTTTCTTACGCATTCGTTTTTTCGGACATGCGATAATTCGGACTTATTTTAGTTCCCCGTGGAGTCCGAATTATCGGTCGTCGACTGTACTTCCGGTTAGTCTGCAAGCAGCTGCCCACGCTTTGCTGTTCCTTCGTCGTGTTGCCCGCGTGTGCGCGCTTGCGAATCGGCAACTGCATCCCGTAATGCAACTGCCAAATCGCTAGCATACCATCACAGTCACTCCTAGCTAGCCTAGCGGTCTGATAACCGGCGCGGACTGAATCCGACAGTATTTTGCGATGGCTTTCACGCATCGGTGTGCGGTGCTTGGCTGCAAAAGCGCCGACTGGAAAAACGAAAAGACACGACACGTGTTACCTCGCGATGTCACCTTGCGAAATGCCTGGCTTGAGCGCATCAGAGTTATGGCAGAATCAAAGCGCAGCAGTGTTGTACGTGTTTGTGGGGGCCACTTTGGTGCTGAAGACTACCATTACGACCCACGCCTGCTGCAGGAGTTTGGCTCCGGTTTTCTACCACGTTAGCGATCCTTTGAAGGCGTGCGCACAACACAGGGTCCATACCGGCACGATTCGCAAGAGCACGGGCCGGCACGGCAACAACGAGCAGCACGGAGTTGACGGAGTCGCGGTTACGGCAACCGATCGGAAGTGCATGCTGTTTCGAAAAGCACGTCAGCAATGACGGTATGTCACGTGAGACTGGAAGAGGCATTCGGCGAGGAGGGCAAAGCGGCTTTGGGAGAAGAGACCAGCCGACCAGCGAAGGGTAGCCAAGGAAAGAGCGAAAAGATCGGTAGCCGCGTTTCGATCATCAAACGCGTCTAACTCTGCTGCTACGGCACCGTTTCGAAAAATTTCCACGGCTACGTGTTCGTTGTGGACTCGTGCACAACTTCCCCATCACAACTAAATTTCGACCTCTGGGTGGTTTAGGGGCCCTTGAAGGAAGTTCGGAGCTGGGCGGCCTTCTTTGTTTCTTTTTTGCTCTTTCCGTCCTTTCTTTTTTTTTCTCTCTTTCTTTATTTCTATTTATTTCTTTGCGATTGAATCCCGGCCGCTGTGGCTGCATTTTCGATGGAGGCGAAAATGTTTGAAGCCCGTGTACTTAGATTTAGGTGCACATTAGAACCCCAGGTGGTGGAAATTTTCGGAGCCCTCCACTGCAGCATCTCTTATAATCATATCGTGGTTTTGGGACGTTAAACCCCAGATATAAAAAGAAATATTTATCTCTCTCCTTCTACATTAGTTTCTGTCTATGCTATGCTTTACTAGTTCATGTCCTCCTCGCCCTCACCTCTCTCCCTTTCATGCTCTTTGTATCTTTCTCTCGCTTCCTCTTTATTTCTATCTTTTTATCTCTCTGATTCTTTCTTTTTCTTTCTCATTCTTTCTATGCCTTGCTTTCCTCTCTTCCCCCTCACTTTTCTTTCCAACTCCCTTGCTATACTATACTATACAAGGCTATGCTATGCTAGCGTGCCTGGATAGCCGAGTGTAAGATGTCCACCTTCGGATTGTGGGAACACTGGTTCGAATACCGCCTCACCAGGAATTTTTGTTTCTCTTCCTATCCTTTTTTCTCTCTGTTCTCTCGCCCATCAGGTTATTGTATCCCATGCCGGAGAATGGGTTCTGTGAGCAAAGCAGAAGATGAAGACGACAGAGAGCTCGTGTCGGTTCATGATGATCGTCATTTCTGTATCCGACAGACAAATTATGGTGAGCATCAACAGCTCCGCTGTTAATAAGCACCACACAAGAACTCCTCACAAATTAAATACACGCATACCTCAATAATGAAAGCTATAAGTCAGCTATGCGCAGTGTCCAACTACAATACTAGTCTAGTGACATTGGCCTCACAGTCGCGTCTGTAATTGGGCGTCGTCCTTACTGTTCGTACAGTCGGCGCGACAACTATGTCAGACCTTGTCGTCCATGTCACGTAGTGCTTGCCGTCAACACTCTCGATGAGGTCCTACAGCAGGGGTCTAAAACACGCAGCCCATGGACCTTTTGCTAGCGGCCCACGGCTTCACACGGCATAAAGTTTTATGACTGCTAAATTTTGCTTCCTGATTTAACAAAGTAATTTGAGCATGGTGATGACTTCATTAAATCGAGTTTCAACTCTGTATGTATAAGTGTGATACAATTAGAATTTGAAACATTGTGATAGTTAAAAAATCCTAATTTGGATGCAGTATCTTAGTCCTTGAAAAATGTGTGTTAGGCCCTTGAAGTTCCTTGAATATACTTGAATTTTCTCCTTTGAAACCTGTACAAACCCTGTCCACGACGCCGTGAAGCTCGTGTACTAGTTGGGCTAGTTGGTGTATTCTTGAATACACAATGCAGGGCTGCGCGAAAAAACACGGACAAAGAAAGGCAAATACACAGGATGGGGGCAAACTTTAATGTAATTCAGAAAGCCAGAGTAGTCCAAGATGAATACATGTCATCCCGACACATGCCTATAAAGAAAGATACAGTATCAAAAGAGGAACAAGAATTGTCAGAAACACTGCCATGATAGAAATTATCGCTTTGTCCTACCAGCCAAATGATGAAAAAGGCAAGTGCAGGAAACACTCCAGATTGAAAGTCAAACAACATCCTTGACGATAACGATAATGGGCTTTTTCTTACGTACCAAATTTAACTCGGCATTGGCGTGCGCAAACACTGGAAGCTGGTAAAATGCCCTGTCAAACAGGAACACTTGGTGTGATTAATTATGGGTCATTCCATGCCAAATCATCCAGCGTTTTTTCGACCATCACAAATGTGGCTGAAAAAATTTCCACATTTTCTTGAAGTTCTAAACTCGTTCTGCTCGTTTATTTCTGTTGCCAAAAATTTTCCTGCCTATTTGTGAGTGTGTAGTTTTGCGCCGACTGAGCTAAAGGGCATAAAACAACAATTTTTTTCAAAGGACGTTTATGGGATGCACTCAATAAAAATTGTATTTCCGGCAAGCTAACAAAGTGATGTAACTGTAAAAATAATGACTTATTTATGTATATCGATTCCTCAAGGGCTTTTCGCATGAGAGAAGTTTAATAAAGTTGCAAAGTTTAATATTTTTTTACAGGAACAGGGCAAACTCAAAGGGTAGAAATGAATTATGTACTGGTGGCCTGTTCGACATACTACAAAAAAAAATAATAATAATTCAGTCGTTGAAGGTGTAGCAGATCGTCTGAAAAAAAATTGCGAATTTCACTTTTTTTGAGAAAAGCTCTGTATTCAGCATCAAAAAACTTGCGTTGGTGGTTAGACTAAAAATATGCACGATACTTCATTGGAAAGATGCTGTCATTGAAGCAGCATCTGGTCTGTCCTATGTAGCAACCACCACACAGAATGGGTATTACTCACTCAGTGGAGGGATCAGTGTCCTGTTTGCCACAGGACATGCATCTTCTTTTGTGCATCATTGCACAAACTTTGGCCAACTTGCACGGAATGAAAAAAAAAAACTGTTCTTACCCCGTAATGGCGTGCTGTATAGTATATGTATTGTAAGTGCAATACAACTGCCCAAAGATGTTTTAGTAAAACATCTTACTGGGGTATCCTTGAAAGTCCCTGATTTGATGTCCCTGTATTGATGGTGTTAGGAAACGATTGGTCTACCTTTTTCATCTGTCCAGGGTCCAGCGTGACTCATCACGGCATTCAAGTGTTGCATCACTGTCAGACGGACAGCCAGGTTCCTCTGAGGATGAAGATGATTTCTCGGATTCAGACTGAAAACCTACGATCGGTCGTGGCTTGCCAGTCCGGTTAAATCCACATGTGCATGCATTTCGTTTTCAAAGCTGACCCACAATGCTTATTTAGGTGAAAGCTGTACCTTTGCCTTACTCACATGTATGGGTGTAAAGTACTTGATTGCTACAGCTTGGATGGAATAAACATTGTTGGCTAAAATATGTGTTCGCTTACCTCTTATAGAAGCTGTGTACGCGCTTTAAATATTGTCGAGTCTACACGGTCTCAACCAAAACTTTGTGCTAGCACTGCTTTGGGATATAGTTAAACTCTAATTTTGCAGCGATCTGAACAGCCCGTTTCGCCAAGACGTGCTGCGTGTAGGCAAGCATCTCAAATATGCGCTGATTGTGCATCAAGGCATCATTTTCGCGGTCTTTCAGGGGAAAAGAAAAGGACATGCACTCGAAACCCATATTTATGTTACCACTGCAGTTTTGAGTAGTCATGGGAGCAGACAGGGCGAGTGCTATGAGAAAGGCCATTAAATATGTGCTCAACGGGGAATATTATTGACCCTCTATTGCATCAAGTATGAAAAAGCCATCTGAAAAATTATCTCTTCAGCTTTTATCATCAAATAGACGAAAAGAACATATGCAAAAATTCTCAGATTTATTGTGACCGTATTAACGAAGATAAAGGTTTGTGCCAAATATGGCACACATGCAGATGGGCGAGCGATATTGCTGCCATGGTTGAAAAACAAGATCTCACTAATATTGGCCGTGATGTGTGGAATAAAGCAAACTAATTGTTAGCTGTTTTCAGGCCTAATTGAACATTTCATTTGGTGCATCTCAACGCCGACTTCTATGTGCAAGATGGCTGCTTACATGTGTGCCTGTTCTCATGGTGCCACCTTGCTATACTTTGCTGCCCAAATTACCAACCTCTGACTTGCGGTTGGGAGCATCAGTCGTAGAGGAAATCGAAAAAGCTAAATATTGACTTGCATTCGTCAGACCTCACATATATTTTTCACATACCCACGCCAATATTGTTTGCCAGGCACTCTTGCTGGCACCTCAGACTTTTGTGAATCATCTCAAAACCTGCAAGCACGACCTAAATCCTGCACAACAGATCTGTGCTACATGATCTCAGAGGCTGTGCTTTGCATATATTTGTATCGCAGCATGTTGCGCATTTAGTCACTGAAATCAGGGGTGAGACAGCTGCGCATATTGCGCATTGTTGATACGATTCCACTTTCCTGTGCCAAGCTGCTCCAAAAGCATAAAAATCGCAAAAATTGCACTGAACTGCTCCAAAACAGCCTCAAAAGCCAGAATTTTGATGCGTGCACGTCAGTTTTAGTTGGGAAAAAAGGCTGAGTTGATATGTTTTCCAAGCAGCGGGAATACCAAGAAAATAATGCGTTTGCAGAGCACACAGACGCGCCCAAGCGTGTTTCTTCTATGCACCTTTCTAATGAAGGCTCGCATCTTGCCACCGCCGTAATCTCTTCTGGACTGTTGTCAATATGCGTGACTCCACAATGTGCTGCCATGCCCCAAGCGTGTTGCTTCTACTCGCTAGGCTGTGTTCTGGCGCTACTGGCGCTCAGTGAAAACTACCGAGTGGCATGCGCAGTGATGCAGCAGCTGCGCCAATTTGATACAGTTCGGTATTTTTGCGCCAAGCTGAGCCAAAACCGTGAAATTTGTTGAAATTGCGCCACGCTGCGCCAAAATGCCCGACCAGCTTCAAAATTTTCTCAGTTGCGTAAATTTTAGCGAGAAATGGAGGCCGCGTTGGTCATCTGCAGTGTGGGCATCATCATCGTCCAATACAGACGTGCAGACCCTAGCCCTAACCCCCCAGCGAAAGAAAGGAAAAAAGTCAGTTTCACCGCAAGGACGAAGCAATATATGCGATACCAACAAATTGTAACGTTATACGAAGTGAGGCTGGCAGCAAACTTTGCATTCGATCTCGTGTTACTCTACAAAACGTTGGTGTAAGAGAACACGGCCGCTCCAGGTAAAGATGCTGTTTTTGCAGTGTCTTCGCATTGAGAGCGCAGCACGTAGCAGGATATACGAGCCACCCGCTGATGGCTGCCGAGATAGCGCGCGCGCGCCAGCGATCGCGACCGCGCCCTTGGAATCAAGGTTCAAAGTTGCTGCTCGAGCAACAGCCCTCCCACCCCCCCCCCCCCCTCGCGTCTTTTCATGCTCGTTCAAGACGGGCGGGGCGTTTCGTCTCTGCTTTTACGGCAGGCCTCCCGAGCGGTGTGGTGTTATCGCATGCACCCTCCGAGCGAGGGAGATGGGCTGGCTTGTTTGCTGTCTGCTTCAGCCGCGTTCGTCACCGGCACTCGCGCGCTTTTATCCGCGGTAGAACATACTATGCGCGGGAGGGTGTTATCAATTCGAACTTTATACGGGACATGACGGCAAAAACCCGTCGAGAGCGTCCATATAATTGCTATCGCAATAAAAAAGGACAGTGGTTCTCAAATTTCCTGATGCTTGTATTATTGTGTGCAGAACGCTTTTTAAGCCACTTTTGCCGCAGTACACTTGTTTTCTTTTCCTGCAGAAAAGCATATTGAGATTTGGAAGGGGCTATTAGCACTAGCTGTCAGAGACCCAGCACATTTTGTTCCTTAATTACTTATTCGTGCACGCGCCATGTAATTACCAGTCCTAGTATGATTGCTGATGTCTAAAAAAATTATTGGCAATCATTTGGAGCTGCTGTGTATGGCATTTATGCGGCCTTGAGAAACAAATAGACAAAAATGTACGCCAGTTTTATTTTTCCGCCACCCCCACTTGCTCCTGCTTTACGAAACTCCCGAATTTTGAGGTTGTCAGGTTCGCAGGTCCACATTAGCATTTGCAGTGCCTGTCGAATTATTTGACAGGCCCTACAAATGCTAATGTGGATTTAGTCTGTTCGCACTGTGGGGTGGCTCAACACACTGCTTTCATTGAAATAGCAGTGTTCACGTGCACTGTGCACGAGGTAGCTGATGTTGAATGGCTTGTTCGTATTTTTGTTTTCTTTTCTATAAGTAAGCCTTCTTTGTTATACTGCTTCAAATTTTGGATTTCGTGCAAAAATATTCAGGGTTTTTTTTTTCGTAACCTGCTCCAAATTTGGATTTTTGTGCTCGAAAATCAACATTTTGCTGCTCCAGAAATTGCTCCAAATCCTATTTCGGCTGTTGCACCCCTGCATGCGTAGCGGGGTTGACTCTCAGGTTCTTTGTTGTGCGTAGCGTGTTCCTCTGTTCGCTTTGATACGCGTAAAAGGCGTCGCTTTGTGCCGGCTGTGGGCTACACCATAGAGTTTCATTATATACACTAGAGGGAACTCTGACTCTAGTTTCTATGGGAGCTGCAATGCATGGCGTTTCAGCCAGCATGGGAATGATGGGTTATAGTGAACTAGAATATACTCTAGTGGCACGACCAGCAGGCCACGCCGCCTCTCTCGGCGGTCCGAAACGCCACGGACCGCCGCTAGGATTTTACATGCCGCCACTGCGCCTTTTCCTAGGCTCTGCCGCGCGGCGCGTCGCTCAGCACAGTAATTCGCTACAGCGCGGCTGCCCGAATCTCGCAAATCACTTCGTCAGCGGCTACACTTTGATTAGTTTACAAGTACCGGAGTGTTCTGTTGCATTTTCTCGTACGGACCATGGTAGAGCAGCTGTCTGTATCTTGTCAGGTATCCCTCTCAAACAAAGACACGACCTCACATTAATTATTCAAAACTGCAAATCAGTTTGGTTGGAATTTTATATAATCTAACTTTCTCAATATCGATAACAGCAATTTCATGTTTGGTTGCCTTTACCGATCACTTTCTTCCTCAGGTTCATATTGTTATATTTCTCGCGAATATATAACGGCAAAGTTATCTTCAGATAAGAAAAATAATATATATATATCATAGGCATGGGTTATATACATAAATTAATGGACTCATCCCTGAACTCTGTGAGTTATTCATCTTGTTTTCACGGCTTTAGTTACGAACGTCTTATTAATACCCCTGCTTGCTCAGTTCTTGGCGGCTCCAGCACTGTAATCAATCGATCATGCATTGTCTAAGCTTTTGTTGTCCATCGACCTCACGTAGGAGTCTTCACAAGTTAATATTAATGACCACTTCCCCGTCATTGCGCGCACTAGATATCTGCCAACTATTCTTATTCCAGCTCTTGAACTCTGGTTTCTATAGCAAATCATTGTTAGAAGCTGTATCTAATGCTGACTGGTTTGCTGCTCTTGACACCAATGATCCGCAGGTTCCCTTTTCGCGAGTTGTAATAATGTTGCTATCGCATTATCACTTCTTGTCGCATCCGTCCATTTCTCACCTGTCGCTTTCTGGAGCAAATTTCTTGTAGACATCAAAACAATTATAATTCACGAATTCAAGAAACACCTAAAAGCATAGACGTCGGAAGGATTTTGTCATGGGGGGTGCAAACTCGTGTTGGATCGGTATGGGTGAGGGGAAGTACTTGTGTGGCTTGCAGGGGACGGGGGAGGGGGGGGGGGGGGGGCAAGTGCCCCTTTTGCACCCCACTGCCGATGCCATTGGCTAAAAAATTTCATTTGCCCAATACTAATGTATAGCCCATTTATTCATCACTATACTTTCAGTGTCCTATCATTTATTCTAGTCTGATTTAGCCTGTTTGTTTTGTAACACTTTATATTGTTGTTTTACAATCCTTAATGGAAATGTCCTTTCCAGTATATGTATGCCACATGATTTATACTGTTATTTTATCTGTCATGCATATGCATTTCCAATTATCCTTTGTACTTCATGTCATTTGCACTGTCTATAAATCTTCACTATCGCGCAACATTTCCTGTATCTTCATTATTTGTACATTTTATATTCCTTCATTATATTATTCGTGCTAAAAACCGGCTATTCTTTGTACTCGGCGTATATAAACTGCTATAGCATAGTTTTGCGTAGAGTTTGAAAATAATGTCTTATTCCACTCTTTGACTTCGGGACCTCCTCCCAGTCCCTGCATATATACTAGCTGTAATCTTTCAGCAATCTTTTAATCATCACAATTAATAAAGAGGTGTCCGTCATAATTTTTAAACTGAGCAGTGTGTCCTCTACCATGAACGCCTATATAACAGGCCTGCACCACAACTATAGTGCCTAGAATATACTGGCTAGTGTGCTGAGCGCGCGCTCTGTCGTGGCCACCGCGCTGATGCCTTCCCACAGTCACCGCATGGCGGCGCTGCGACTCGCTAAGGTAAGAGGCGGAGAGTACTTATTGGATGGCAGCGATGGAAAAGAAGCCGGCTCTGAGTAACTACCGAAAGGGAAAAAAGGAAATAAGGAGGGAAAGGTTTTATGATAATTCAAGGGGAAGCGCTTTACTGTTTGAAGCAAGGTCGGGCTGCCTTAGAACGCGTAGTTATAAAGCGAGATTCAGTAACGAAGAAGAACAATGTACATGCTGCGGGGGAACTAAGGAAACGATGGAACATGTACTGATTGAATGTGGCGATATTCACCCAGGTATACGTGTGGGCACGAGTCTACATGAAGCCTTGGGTTTTAGGGACAACAATGGAAAGCTGAACATGTCCGCGATAGAAATAAGTAAGAGGCGGTTAGAGTATTGGTGGCAGAAAAGTAGAGATAAAGAACAAAAAAAAATAATGGGGGAATCCGTGAATTTGTATTTTTTGGTATAATAACATAGATTTAATCAATGTAGATAAGGTATTAGGCCAACATGAAACAAGGAAGCTTTTTTTTTTTTTTTTTTTTTTGAGCCTGGTGGCAGACATGTCACCGCCCCGTTACAAAGGGGACGCTCATAGCATCCATCCATCCATCCGTCTAGAGTTACTGTATATGCTACCTTTAGGTAGCAGAGTTGCGCCTCTGATAGAACTCGCCGCTCGCGCCACCATTCGCCCAGCGCGCTCACGTGCGCAAAAAGCATCCGTTTTAGGGAAAGCCAACTTCACGGCCGCGCGGGTGCTGGCGATTGCCGCGCCACCACCGCTGTATCAAGCCAAATCAAGCCGTCCGGCGAAGCGCAAGACGGTCCAGCTAGAGTGACCTAGAATAGGGAGAGTGTCCAAAGCGCCGCGCGAATACATGGGAGGAGCGAGGGCCTTTTGCGGTGAACTCCCGCGCCGCGGCGCTGCCGTGCCGGACCCGCTTTACTGTTTGAAGCAAGGTCGGGCTGCCTTAGAACGCGTAGTTATAAAGCGAGATTTAGTAACGAAGAAGAACAATGTACATGCTGCGGGGGAACTAAGGAAACGATGGAACATGTACTGATTGAATGTGGCGATATTCACCCAGGTATACGTGTGGGCACGAGTCTACATGAAGCCTTGGGTTTTAGGGACAACAATGGAAAGCTGAACACGTCCGCGATAGAAATAAGTAAGAGACGGTTAGAGTATTGGTGGCAGAAAAGTAGAGATAAAGAACAAAAATAAATAATGGCGGAAAAATAAGGTCATTCTGCCTTAAGAGGCAGAGAGATGGACCGTGAATTTATATTTTTTGGTATAATAACATAGATTTAATCAATGTAGATAAGGTATTAGGCCAACATGAAACAAGGAAGCATTTTTTTTTTTTTTCTTCGAGCCTGGTGGCAGACATGTCACCGCCCCGTTTTAAAGGGGACGCTCATAGCATCCATCCATCCACCGTGGACTTTCTCCGCGGCGGAAGCCGCGCCAAAGCGGCGAGCGTCTGCTCCACGCCTGATATTTTGGCCGCTATTAGCCAAAATTGCGGGAATTTGGGCAATATTTACTACTGCGTCAGTGCAACATAATACTGCAGCGACTCATCGCACAGAGAACGCGTTTGGGCGTTGAGATACGGGGATTTTGTATATTTCCTTTCAGCTCGTTTGTCACCTCAATGGTCAACACTTACGCAGCTGTTTGAGGACCGCATTCAGCGCGCACTTCATCGTGAGAGAAGGCACTTAATTTACTTTGGTGTGGAATGACGAGCGTAACCTTGCTGCAGGAGAGAATAAAATGGAGATAGCCAAGAGAACGTAGCTGGTACCCACGAAACACAAGAAAAGCTAGAAAACTTCTACTAAAGATCTAGAAAGGAAACTCCAAAAGTATATTAGAAGTTTAGTTGAGATGTTATTTAGACGTAAGCAGCTTGAAAACTTCCTGTAGCTGTGCTAACGCCACGTTATTAGAAGTCTAGAAAACTGCTTGCAAGAATTATAAAAAACTTCTTGCTAGATCTTTTTAAGAGCTTTTTTAGACATTTATTTTTCATGCAAACCAGCTTGTTGAGGAGCTTGCCCTAGTCAATTCGTTGCATCATGCAGCCTTTTGCAATCGCGTTTTAGCTGTTCACTGTCAAGCGTAATAGGTAAAGGGATGCCTGCGTAATATGGCATCACATTAATTTCTCGAGCTACTCTAGCGAGCAGGATTCATAATTCAAAAAAGGCAGAAGTTGAGGGGAAGATGGAAGCTTGAAGAGATGACCAATTCTTCGACACGGGGTGTCGCTGGAGCCATTTCGACAAGCAGACTTGTCAATTCACAGCTTTGAAGAAGACAAGTTTGCTTGTCGAAGCGCTGACTCCAGCGACACACCTTGTCGAAGAATTTCTCATCTCTTCAAGCTTCCATCTTCCCCTCAACTTCTGCCTTTTTTGAATTATCAATCCTGCTCGCTAGAGTAGCTCGAGAAATTAATGTGACGCCATATTACGCAGGCATCCCTTTACCTATTACGCTTGACAGTGAACAGCTAAAACGTGACTGCAGAACACTGGCATGATACAACGAATTGACTAGCGTGTTGCTGGAGCCAACATTTTGACAAACTAACTTGTCTTCAAGTTCCAGCCTTGAAGAAAAGTCCGCTTAATCGAAGCGGCTCCGGCGACACCCTGTGTTCAAGAATTTTTTATCTCAGCAAAATTGGTGTTCTTCTGGCCAAATAATTGGTTAGCCCTATTTATTCAGACATGACATTGCCTTAATTCATTGTTCTCAACACATCTAAGCATTTTGATGTCGGGCCGTTTTCATTACTTGTGTTTTATGGAATACGTTATACCACGCTTCCAAAAGTAAATGCGAAATTCCAACAAATGTTGTTATCATGCATAACCTTTATTGTAGCAATTCCAAACAATATGTTGGCCACTTGACATAGGCTGGAGCAATGGAATTGATGACTTTGTTCAAGAACCTGCACGCAAAAGGCACAGTAAAGTACAACGTGTCTCAATCAATCAGACATGTATCAGCACAACAAAAATCGGAAGGCTGTCTTGGCAAACACACGAGCACAGCAGCAATACTTTGCTAAATCATCGAACATTTGTAAACACCAATAGGAGCAGTTCAATGGCTTATTTTGTCTCAATGAAGTAAATTTAGATATGTTAAAGAATCTTGGGTAGGCAAAATTTAGAGTTCCTCTACAATGGTGTGTGTCAATAATATCGTGGTTTTGGGAATACCTGGAATTCTAATTTCAGCCTGCACACAAAAGGCATATTAAATTAAAAAAATGTTTCAGTCAAGCATGCACATACACCTGCATAACCAAGAAACAAATAAAACGAAACAAGAAGCTAGTTTGGTTAAACAACAACAAACACCGTAGCACAGGGCGACATTGGTTTAGGGAAAAATTCGCCCTAGTTGGTAGCACATGCAAAGAATTTTTTCACATAACCAACACAAGAACAAAAATGGAGACACAACATGTGCACTAACTTTCAGTAGAATGGTTTATTGCACACGAGGCAAACGGTTGCACAATGCCGGGGCACTCACACTGCACCAAGACGCAATGCACCGAGATTTGTCTTTTTCCATTTCATTTTTAGATATACATAACACTCATAAACTCACAGACTACTGCACATTCCAGAAAGTCTATTCTTTATCTGACAAGAACAGGGACAGAGTACTAACACAAGTGGTACGGATATTTGCGATTTTGGCAGCTTATAGTATTATCAATCTCGTTAGTTAAGCTCTATTGGTTGATAAAACCTTTGAGTTCTGCTAGAAAGGTTCACACCCACACGCTCTACAGGACAATGCAAGCCACCCATCATTGGCTTTATTTACAAGATTACAATGCTCTATTAACCTATCATTCATGCAGCTGCTTGTTTACACGACATACTGCTTGCTACAGGAAAGAGGTATCTGATAAGCGACAGTTTCTCCACATTCCACAAACCTCATTCTATGTCGTTTCTGGCAAGCAGTTGTCTTCTTCGATGCTTGGCTGCTAATTCTGCAAATCGATTTCAGCTTTCATGGAGCGTAAAAACTATTTGTACATCAGCAAGTGACATCAACCTTATGATGTAGTGCAAAATTTCGTGCAAGTGTGGCACAACAGCTATTCCTTTTTGAGCAACATCACTGTTGGAATGGCAGACTAGAGCAATGGAGTGGTACTTCCTAATCGGGACCTTTGCGACTAACACCTTTGTTTGAGTGACGTGTTGTGTGTGAATCTTTCCAATGTGCTATGTGTTCCGTTGAGTTGTTGCGCTATTCAAGTACAGAATAAAAAGGTTGGCATCACGTGCTAATGTGCAAGTAGTTTTTCAGCTCGATGCAAGCTGAAATCGATTTGCAGAATCAGCACTCAAGCACCAAAGACGACGACTGCCTGCAAGAAACGACATAGGACACAGTTTCTGGAATGCAGAGAAGCTGTCATTTATCAGATACCTCTTTCATGCGGTAAGCAGTATGCCGGGAAATGGGCCACTGCAGGAATGATAGGTTAAGAGAGCATTTTTAAAAGAGGCGAGCGAATGTTGGGTGAGTTAGTGTCTCGACATAATAAATACCATCGTAAGTAGCGCAACTAGACAGGACAACAGTGTTCGTCTCTTCCTTTCTGTTGTCCTGCCTAGTTGCGGTACATACAATGGCATTTATAAGACAGCATTGTAATCTTGTAAACACGATGGATGTCTGGCGTTACAGTGTAGAGCATGTGAGTGGGAACCTTTCTTTCAGAACACAAATGTTTTATCAGCTAATAGAGTTGAATTAACGAAGTTGATAATAGAAGCTGGAAAAATTGCAATAGGGGGTATCAATTTTGTTAGCACTCCTCAACTGTCCTTCTCGAATGAAGCACTGACTTTCTTGAACATGGAGTAGTTCGCGAAGTGATCAGTATGCCGTATATTTTGCTAAAATAAAGCGGAAGAAGACATCTCTCTGCATGGCACCTTGGTTAAGCTTGAGGGCACCACCCCATTGTCTACAAGTGCCTCGTGCGCAATAAACCATTTTTTTTTAAAGTTAGTGCACAGATTGTCCCTTTTCGGCTTTGTGTTGCTTATGTGCTAAAAATTTTTACCAAGTGTGTTGAGGTCACTTATGAGTACAGAAAACAAGATACTTTAGAAATTTCAACCACAGATACACACAAGCACAACAGCAAAACCTAGTTAACAGTAGAAAACTTGTAACAGCCAAAGGAAAGTGCAGCTGAACAATTGCCCACACAATGCGCTTAAATTTAGGTATGTTTCAGAATCCCGGGTAAGCAAAATCAACGAGTTCCTCCACAACGGTGGCCATCATAATCGTGTCGTGGTTTCGGCAATACTCAGAACTTTATTTTCATCCTGCACGGAAATGGCACAATGAAGTCAGCCAAGCATGTGCGTGCAACAGCTTACCCTGTGTCTTTCAAAAATTATGACAAATCGGAACATTTTCGAAGCATATGTTTTGACGCCTTCTGCACATCCTTCTAAGGCCTCACAGCAAAGTTACTTGAACACGGGCATGAGTTGGCGCTCTCATGTATAATTCGTTCAGGTGACCTGTCGGCGGGTTCAGGTGACGCACTTCCACATTCATCACCCTCAACACAGATTGTAACCAGGCAGGCATTATCTACGCTTTCAGTAGTTGAGTTTTGTGCTGAAAAGTTACTAGCTTTCATTATTTTGCATCGAGGCGGTCTGGCGAAAAAGCCGCTCAACTGCAGCATGAAGTCGGCGATGTTTTTGCCGACGCGATAGGGAGCCGATAGCTTTCTTTTTTCTTTCCATGGCAGACCCTTTCGCGCGGAAAGCTAAAAATGACACTTACGTCTGTTGGGTGTCTTGAGACAATGAAGACAATGGAGTTTTGACACGAAAAAATAGCAGGACGAACAAGAAGCACATTCCGAAAAGACGGAGAAAGGATATTCAACTTGAAATGCTTGAAACTATACCAACTATACTGCGCAGTTATCGATCGTCGGCGGCTTCGGTGGAAAGAGAGCGAGATCCGAGATAAGAGCGAGAGCGGCGAGAGCGCCAGAGCGGCGTCACGGGCGGCCAATGAGAGTGCACGACACGATGACGTAGAATGACGAAGTGTGTGGCGACCAATGGCGACCATGGGTGGCGACATGTCTCGACCATGGCCTCCGAGATGGGGGGACGCGCCCGCTATCTCTGAGGCCATGTCTGGCCTCTCGACGGCGGGAGGGTGAGGAAAAGACGCTTTTCTTCCGCCCTCGCTAGGAGCGCGCCTCGGCAAGCATGGTCTGCGCGCGAACGAACTGGAGATGACGCTCGAAGGGTCCGGGGGCACTCTCGGTCCCCATACTGCCCATAAATTGTATCACATTTTATTTCATCAATTAAGCGATGGTGATCGATGTTCGGCGAATGATTTTGTATCCTTCACGTGCATGGTGGGCTAAAAGATGGGAAAATTTGGTTTACCGATCTTCACATGTTAAAATGGGGAGAAATATAAACCCGCTACCCTTTCTTTTTATTGCGCATGCGGTTCAGGCGACCAATATTTGCGATTACGAACGTATACGAGCGACCGAAGTTCATATGCGCGCATTTTAATGGCAAAAGCTCTAGAAAAAAATGTTCACTAAACGTTTTAAAAAGACTTCTTGTAAAAAACGTTTTTTCAACGTCTTCTGAAAAACTTCTTGTGAAAAACGTTTATTCAACGTTGCATAATATACCTAGATGTCTGCATACCTTTTTAGTCGTTTCAAGAAGTTTTTTAGAGGTTTTGTGTTTCGTGGGTATGAACGTAGTAAATGGGTAGCTCTTGCGTTTGCACCCTTCATATCCTTTCTTTTATTTCGTGCGTTCGATTTGTTTTACAAGGCTGCCTCCCGCACTCTGTTGGTTCAAGCCTTTTCATGCGAAGCCGAATGTGTCCGTCGGCGTGGCCGCGGTACCAAAAGCAAAAAATTATACACGCGTAACTCGCGTCTCATTCACTTGATATACACGAAAATTGGCATGGAGGGGCACGAATGTATGCCTGACATGACTGAGAGGTCATGGCATCACTAACTTGATACGCTTGTCATGTGCGTAACGAGTAACAATAATAATATTATGGCGTGTGGCGCGCAACCCCGTTTTCTCCGGCCAGAAATATTTCTGACGATGTGTGGTCTGGCGATTTGTCTTCGTCTGGTGATAAAAACGTGGTCGTCATCAATATCGATGTCAACATGTAAGACTTACCAATACATTTTGAACAAATGGACGCATAAGTAAAATGTATGCCAAAATACATGAAAACAAAAGCAGGGTCCCTTACGCATTCGCCTAGCTGAGACGACTCGAAAACTAATGCTATCTTCTTCTGTTTCGTCAGTCGATGCATTGATCCTCCCCCACTCCTTTCGGAAAGCTTTCTGCACATAACGTGGTTTCGGACTGCCCACAGGATCGAAGGCATTGCAAGCTTTCTGCACCTCACCTGCTTTTACATTGCCTCCGTGATCGGCCCCAGATCACGGAGGCAATGCAAAGCGACTATGTCTCATCATGATCATATGACGTCACGTTGAATGACGCCCCGGTGACGTCATAGTGACGTCACAAAATGGTAACGTCACTATGACGTCGTCACTTGATGATTTTGTGCA
This sequence comes from Rhipicephalus sanguineus, assembly GCF_013339695.2. NCBI lineage: Eukaryota > Metazoa > Arthropoda > Arachnida > Ixodida > Ixodidae > Rhipicephalus > Rhipicephalus sanguineus. The sequence goes on from NC_051178.1 coordinate 216,592,478, forward strand.
TCACTCATGTTGGCGACGCGCGGGACGGCGACGGTCAATTTTCGTGTTTGATCGAGGCAGCTAAGGCTTTTGCCTTTAAAAAAAACAAGACAAACGAAAGTAAATGAAATGACAACAGTGCAACATCGTGTATGCCTCACTTCATATTACAAGCGAACGCCCGAAAACAAACGTGATTCTCAGCTCACAGCAGCTGATTACACACGTCTGCGGAGCAAAATATCGAGCCTTGTTTTACCCATCTGGTCAAATCTTTATATTTATTAAAAGATGACCAGACATGCTGCTTCAGTACTCCGGAAATTCAACACGAAAGCGTGGTGGACGTTATATATTGAGCTCATCAGGAAAAAGCGGGAAAGTGCGGTCGGGTGCCCTGTTGACGCGCACCAAATTGCCGTTGGAACGATTGCATTTTATGTAACTACTCATCTGCATCTTTTTGTAAAGTCTCTGAACCGCGCGAACGCTAACCGCCGAGAACCGTGAAAATAGCTGAATTTGAGAATGAGTTGTTTGAAACTGTTTTCAGGATACATATATCCTGAATGATTTTTTTCAGGCTAGGTACATAAGAGATCTCTGTATTTCAACAATTTTCTGAAGTGATTGAGATTGAGGTGTTACGCTTTCATATTTGTAAATTTCTTACCGTGTTGTCGTTCAGGCAGGTATTTAACTTGTACAGCAAGAATGGGGGTAATTTGTAACTTTATTTCATGATACCTGGATATTTGTAAAGCATTTTCTATATTACGCATTTTATGAAAACACTTGTGGAATAGGTTAGTTTACCTGGTATTGCATTTCTTTCAAATGTTTGAGCACGGTGAGCCTTGTTGTACGCTACCTCAGAAGCAAAAGTAAGTCAACAGCATTCCGCGGTCGTATGGCCGTCTCTACTTTTTCTTTTGTTTCCCTTACGCATTCCCGGTGCGCTCTGTCCATAATAAAGTGCTAGGGGAGGCTAATGAATTGTTGAATAAAGCGGTGTGCATTTACTTTATTATTACTCTTAATTATTGCATGCATGATGGTATTGCCCAATTACCCATGTAAATAAGTTATTTTCATTCTGTTCTTGTGCGTGTTCGTTCTGCGTTTTTTACGCACGCACCAAGTTTCCCGAACATTATCACCGGAACTAGGCCACGCTAAGCCCGCTGGATACATGATTTTTTGCATTCTGTTGTTGCCCCAGCACCAACACAATGCTTAAAGGGGCCCTGCAACACTTTTCGAGCATGCTCAAAAAGCGCTGCCGATCGGTAGTCGAGGCTCCCGAGAACACGCGAGCCAAATATTATAGCGATGCGCACGGCCTGGAATTTACAATAAATTCTCAAAGTCAGCTGAAAATCGCTCCCTCTTCTCTCGACAAATGATGTATTAGTCCGCAAAATATGACGCGATTGTCGGCAGTTCCACCATTGGCTGATGTTATAATCACGATAACACCCTCATTATTACTTTCGTTGTTAATTTTGAGTTCAATAATTAGATAATATGTATGTTTATATTATGTTATCGCGTTAAAAACACCGAACAAACATTAATATTAGCACTTCCGGTCTCACCGACAGCTCGTCTGCTCGTAGTTGCGTGGTTCCGTTTTCTTCGCCATGCGCAGTGCCGAAAACGTGAATATTTCTGTGCTTTTGACCATCGCCGGTTGCCGTTGAGAGTGGCAGCCGTTCGAGTGTTGCCTCGTCAGCTGAGAACTGCATCGTCGGCACGTTCTCACGACCGACCGAGGCACGGGCGCAGCGTGTCTCCGATAACAATGCTGGCGTCCGGTAATGGTGGCGCTTCGGGGTCGTCTGCCAGTGCCGTCTTACGAGGCGGTGTATCGGAGTATGGGCCGAAACCGATCTCAGCTGTCATTCGTTCCAAACGAGCGCGCACGTTTGCTTCCATGGTTGGCAGAGCGATGAAAACACTACGGCGTTCGAGGTGCACACCCAACATTACCAAACCGACGCGCAGTTTTCAAGCACGCGCGATACACAGCGCGATCGACTCCGCTCGACGAGAACGACGCAAGCCGACCGGAAGTGGCGGCACAGACCACGTGGTTGCGCCGAGACGCCAGAGAGAAAAAATGAAAAAAAATGCCGCCGGCGCTGACGTCGCCTCCTCGCACCTCCGCCCTCCCTCCCTCCCCTCACGCCGCGCGCAGCTTTCCGCGCGCTCGCTGCGTTGAGTTGAGAGAGAAAGCTGCGGAACGTGATCTCTATAATTTGGTAACACCACTTAGACTTGACGGATTCGAAAAATTTTTGCGGCATATGGCTCGTGAAGAGTCATACGTCAATAATGGGACTATTCCAATATAACAAAGAAAGGTGTTGCAGGGCCCCTTTAAAGATGGATAAACTCCATTCCGCACCGCATTATAAAAGTTAAGTAGTCTTCAAGTGCCCTGTGTGGAAACTCAGCGCAAAAAACTACAGCGCGTAGCAGACGACCCTCGCTTTCCGCGCGCTTCCCGAGCGCGGAAAGCCCACGGGTCCGGCGCAGCAGCGGTACGGCGCGGGAGTTCACGGCAAAAGGGCCACGCGGGAGCCGGCGCTTTGGACACTCCCCCTATTCTAGGTCACTCTAGTCCAGCTGAGTTCGGATTGTTTGTCGTTGTTGTGGTGGTGTCTTCTGCTGTCCGTTTTTGCGAACGTCTGCGCGGCGCAGTGCCCTGACTCAGTGTTGCGCGACAATGACAGGGTGCTGCGCCCCCCACTGCACGAACCGACAAGAGCACGGAAAGGCCTTCTTCTCGATTCCGTGTGGCAAGTCTGTCTCCGTCGTCCGTCGCCGACTCAAGTGGCTGCTGCACATGAGACGTCAGAAGCCGGCGATAACGAACAGGATATATATCGCTTCTCTCTCACTGGTCAAAGGTTGATTAAAAATCGAACGGGACAAAACGGTAAAAATATGCGCGAGTGACTGTGTGAAGGAGGCGATGTGTATGTATATGAGCCTTACAGGTCTATCAAAACAGCATGATTCATTCCGAGCACTGTGCGGCATAAAAGTTTGAAGCATGACCGAGTGTTTATTATTTGCCACATCTACCTAGACGTACGCGAAATTCTCGTTGGCTTGCGCTATTTGTAAAACACAGTGATAATTTTAGCACTTGTTTTCTCGAGCTATTCACTTAATCTTTTGAAGCGCTGCATCAAAAACTACGTGAAACGAATAATTAGGCTGAATTTAATTGGTCCAGAATCGTGAACGTCGCACTTTTTCTAATTGCCATTTAAAACAAAAGTATTACTTTGATAGTGTTCCATCTCCACTTGTTCCATCTCAAATTATTGTTTCTCCGAGCTTTCCATTTTTTTTTTCTTCGAATCGAAAGTCACTGTGCCAGCGACGCGTTATGATCGAACGAGAAAGTACACGGAACCGCTGGGCCGAGAGGACAGCGTCGGCCGTCGAAAAACTGAACATCGCTGGAATGCGCCGTTTTTTATACGTCACGCATCGAACTTTCCAGCCTTATCACTGGTGGTCGCGCAAGCTCTGGAATAATCTTGACAATTCGCGTCATGTGCGGACGTAAAATTTCAAGCTCGAGATGTGTCCTTCATTCGATTGCTTGGTATGCATAAGTATTTTTGACCAAATCTGAATGGCGTCCGTCACCTGGAAGTTAGTTTATCTGAGGGCAACGAACGTACGAAAGCTCAAAGGGGCTTTCATCTGCCTGCGACATCGACACTCCTGTGACGTGTTCGGTGTGGTACATACCATCCTGAGTGACGATGCGCTAGTAGCGATGACGTCGACGAACCGAGTGTTTTTATCGTGGGGCCGACGCCTGCAAACTCTCATTCTTCATGACTGACCTTCGTCGCGCCGCTTTGGATGATTTCATGAAATTACGAGACGCAAACCACCAAGAAAAAGCTGGCGAAAGGAAAGAGCATGATTCGACGTGTGTTCTACAGTCATCATATCGGGGAACCGTTGTGAGCTGCAGTTAAAGTTGTTTTGTTGGAAGCACGGAGAAAGCGGAATGAGCGTGTCGTTTCATTACACGTACGGTACACGCCATCACAACCACAAGCTGTCAAAGTGGAGTAGCGTATATATAAATATCATCGCTAACAAGTAACATGCATGTAGTGTTAATAGTGAATTTTAACTGCAGCCGTAACCGTGAGAGACCGGATAGGTGGGGCCATCTGGCGGGGCAAAGAACCTGGCAAGCACAGAATTGTTATTGTAGAAACCTATCGTATTCTATTTCTCCGCGGGTGTGCATTTGCTATATATTCCATAGACCCCTTTGCGTATACTGGAATGCCGTGCACGCTAAAATTCTCTAATAGAGATAATAGAGACAAACCAGCGAGTATGGCCCAAGCGTGCGTCCCCGGGCACCACCTAATTGCTGCTGGAACGGCGTCTATTTTTGAATCGCTGTTTTGCAAAGGGTCGAAGCGAAAACGATTCCCGACCTCGCGTATCGCGGTGATTCCAAGTTACAGAATGTCGTCTTCAACACTATACTCGGCGACAACTTTTCTTGGCACCACTGTGGAAGCTACAGAGCCAAAGTGCTTGCATGCCCGCGCGCCAAGAAATAGTACCTATATTTATTTTTTATTCGAAAAGTTACCTAGCTCGAATAAATAAAGATTTCTTCATTATAAAAAGAGAACGAGTATGGGAAGCCATTCGTGAAAAAATGTTATTGGCCTGAACCGTGTGCGCCCTCAAACTCGCCGTTTCGTTCTCTTAAATGTAAACATTTCGACAGAAATCTGTCTGGCTGGGTGGAATATTTAGGAGGTTAATATGTCTCCAGCCAAGTTTAAGAGAGCCCGACGTTTCGGGACCGATTCGGTCCCTTCCTCAGGGGTGACTGGTTTCGTCACGGAAGCTTCTCCCCGACTTGTTCCACCGCGGCTCCGGATTTCCCTTTCCCTCACGATGTAGGTCCGCCTAACCTTTTTTTTTTTGATCGGCCTTTTCTTTTATATCATGTTTTTTTATTACGCCCCACCAGCCGATTCCCTCCCTGTCCCTCGACACTCCTTGTGATGGACGACAACTTTCCGCCAAGCTCCCTGTCGGAAATCACCATGAGCTGTAGCTCTAGGCGCTCTCGAGCGTTTGAACTTCTTCTTCGGGAGGCAAACAACCTCCTCCGGCAAGATGACGCCAAAAAATCGCTGTCACCTCGCCGCCGTCCTCGCAAGGTTTGCAAGTGTCTTGCTCAGCCACGCAGGTACAAACGACCCGCCTCTGTTGTGCCAGGCTCCACGAACCAGGCGCCCGAACCGCCATCCAGCCCCGGTCCCTTCAACTCCACGGGCGCCGTTAGCCACCCTAGCGCCGTTCCCTCCACAGTCGAGAAAGACGCTGCTGCCATCTTGGCTCGTCCTCCCTCCCAAGTCGGCCATTTTAACGCCGAGGCAGATTCCAGCGAGCAAGTCACGGTGGATCAGGAGGGTAACGACCGCATTGGCATTCCAGAGGGGAACCAGGAGGGACAATGCCCCTTGTCAAACAAGAACCCTTCCCCTCCCATCGCAGGGGGGAGCGAAGAAATCACTGCCTCATCAGCTTCGTTGAATGAAGCCACACGAGCGCCCACCAGGCCCCTTTCCCCCTTTGCTGACGTCACGGAGGAAGCACAGCTGACTCCAGGGAACCCAGCTCCCGCTCACACGTGCACAGCAAGGTCAGGCGAGCCATTGCCCATTCTTGAGGGAAAGGAGCCCCTGAATGGCGTGCCCTCCTCCCCACTCCCTCGCGCCAGCCGCGTGCTGGGACAGCTGACGGCTGAAGAGTTCCCCGCCCTCTCCCCCACTGGGGCCCCGAGCGCTACAGAGCTCAGGGTTACCAGATGGTGCGAGCCTCAAACCGCCAAATTGGACTCCGAGATAGCCCAAACATAGCCCAACGCGTAAATTTGAAGTAGCCCAAATATAGCCAAAATCAGCAAATGTATGCGTGAATCCGTTGTATTGCGTAATATTTTTTCTGCTATTCAATCCAAAATGATTGAGCGATGGCTGCAGAATCTAGGAATTTAAGTGCACGAAAGTGGTCGAAATTTAAGTAAGTGGACGAAATGACAAACTGCGACTGACAGGGTCACTGAACCTGCAACCTTACGCGATCTGCTAGCTTTCACAATCATGTGCCCACTTCCCCTTTTCGGGAGACTTGAAAATATGCGCCAATGACTGACCAAGCGCCAACCCCCCCCCCTCATTTCCCTCCCTCTCGACGTTTTTTTTTTCCAACCTGTTCTCCGCCACATAATTCTGCAGCAGCGGTTCCTGAGTCTTTAGATATGTGCACGATTTCTTAGTACTTGTACAGTGTGATGTCTCGGGGTCGCATTCCGTGTTGTCGCAAATTGTTGGGGTATTTGAAGAACGTCTTTCCACTCTTGTCATAACACGTGAAATGTCAGACGGACACCCTCCGATTCAGTAAAAACTGTAAATGCACGCGTATTCAAGAAAGCATTTCATAACAAACACAGGTGTGCATTTTACTTAGAGGCACTTCCGCTGCTATCTTGGATTTTGGTCTGGGACTGAGCAAGAGGGCCCCCTCCACATCTTTCTTATCTTTCATTGTGTGGTGGGGGAAGGGGGGGATGCTTGGTCGACATTTTACGGTAGTAGAAGTCAAGAAAGTCTAGAGAAAACGTGAGCCATCGACACGGTTTCAAACTGACGACACGTGAAGCCCTTTCTTGGGCTACGTCTCCAGGTGCAGGGATCGTTAAACACACTGGACTGTTTTGATGGCGGGACCTATTAGCGGCATGCGCATGCAAGCCTTGGCGTTCTTTGTAAAGAGCTTTTTAACAGAGAGAACGATCACCACCTTTCTTGGCTACTGCTCTGGAGTACAAAAGCTGACGTCGCGCCTCGGTACTGCTAGTACTGCATTTTTGGGGGGTCAGGCATGTTAACAACAGCCCAAAGAGGCTTATGGCGGTGGCCAGGGGGCCTTCGTTGACAAGGTGCATTAGAGTTACTAGAGAGTTTTAGTCCTGGGGACCCACAGACGATCGTGTACGCACGCTCCTGCTTTCCTTTGTATTCTCCATGGGTGCAGCTGCTGGGAGTCCCCGGCACTTGTAAGTCAGGAGGTACAGACGAACGCAAGAGCGTGCGTGCGTAAGCCGTTTGGGGTCCCCGATACTAAAATTATCTACATTTTGTAGCCTTTTGGAATTCTTGCCTAGTCGATAGCAATGTAGCCCAAAAATAGCCACACAGCCAAAGAGAAAAATTCGACGCCAACTCGAACAAAAAGTAGCCCAATTTGGCTATTAATAGCCCAATCTAGTAACCCTGACAGAGCTTTGCGCACCAAGTGTTCCCATCAACACCGAGCGTCGGTCTCAGCGTGCGGAGAAGCCCGCTGCCAGCGACCCACGCCCCCGGCCCCCACGGCACACAAGCCCCGACCAATACCCGGAAACACTGCCGCTCCGGCGTCCCAAAGAATTACGTCATGATGACGTCACCGACACCATCTTGAATAATTTGCTAGTTCGGCGGCCTTTTAAAAGGGGCCGTAACTGAAGGTGAAATTGGCGCTAGTGTTCATGGAGATTCAAAATTAAAGCAGCCAATGGCAGCCTGCCGCCGTGCCGGCAAAGCCGTGCACCCCGCGCCGGCCGCGGAGGCCGCGCGCGCGCCGCGACGCTAGACGCTAGTTTTGAATTCCTCGAAAGTTCCGTTGTAGGAAGAAGCGAGTGCTGAGAGCGGGCACCAGGCTGGCCGTGCAGGGTTAGCGGGTCATTGTTCGCTCTTGAGACTTATCGAAGTGGTCGTTATGTCAGCCGTGCTCCGTCGCCGCCATACAGGAGCCCGTCCTAGTCGCCGGCCTTGATATGAAGTTTCGTGATGTTCCGTTACATGAAGCGAGCTTTGGCCGGCGTGTGGAGTTTTCGCGGTGTTTGCGTGTTGTGCGCTCTTGCCGCCGTGGTGGTTAACGGCACGCACCATTCGTACATCATGGAACGGTGCACGGATACTTCAAGACCGGCCGAGTTCCGCAAGATTCTTCGAGGTTCCGAAAAACTAAAGGTGAGCATGCGGCTTGCGTTCGCAGCCACACATTTACGAATTGCTGTTGGACAACACAGTTATTGTTTTTTTAATTACGGCTGAATCGTGAAAAGCACGATGTTGCAGTTAATACCGCTGTTCCTAGAAGGAATGAAATTAAAGAACTTGAGACTCATAGTTTAGCTTTTGCGTCTATGACAGAACTGCGTGATGGAAGTGCGTTTTGCTTTTTTTGCCTGTTTATCACTCGCCATCGTTTAAATACGCGTTCCTGAGACTCAATAGGCAGTTTTAGAATAGCGTACGAAAAGCTTTGCGTTGGCTTTTCGCGCAACTGTGATGCGTCGTACGCTAACCGCTTGCGGGCTCCCGTAGTGACGGAAATAGCGAGCCGCAAACGCTAAAATAGCGTACGCTATTCTAAAACTGCCTAATGTATCGCAGCTTGCACTGAGCCGAGACGACGAAACTACGTTTGCCTCATGCGACTGCGTAATTTGTATCGTTGGAATTAATAGTTTTCAATTGCTTTATTTCAGGACGGAAACGTTTTCGGAGTATTCGAGAAGGCAAGAACTGATGCGTTTGCCCAAGGAGGGGTTAACAGCTGTAGAATCAGCGTTCTGCGAAGTCTCGATCCGCAACTCAAGTGGACCAGCTTTCTACCCTGCCCCCAGTGCTTCTTCTCGGTGCGTGAATATGCTATGTACTTACGGCTGAAGAAGTAGTTTGTGTGTTTATATATTGTCTCTGTTATTGCCTATGGAAAAACCGCTCTAAGGATTCATGTGTAGGCATGAGACATGTCCTATATGCAGAATTTTACTGTTTGTGTTTATCACAATGAAGTGCTCAGTGTACCCAACATGACGTCCTCCCATCAGTGGCGTTATATTCAGCTAGACATTGTATTCGCGGTGAAAGATAAGCTGCGTATAGGATTATTTCACCTGGTCGTTGAGTAATACGTTTTTCTTCGAATGTCATGTGCTGCTGCATAAACTGACCATGGCCTGCATCCCGTTGCCACCAACTGACATTCAAGTAGTGTTCAAGTACCATGTATTGTGTCTTGCTCTTTTTAGCGCAATGTACTACTTACTGTGCTAAATCTTATCTTTTTCATTTTGTTTATCTGGTGAAGGTGTCCAGCATTTCATGTATATTTGTGCAAAATCTGAGCAAATATGTAAGTGGTTGTTTTGTGTTTCGTATCATTTCAACGGTTAATAAGTAAATCATTGCAATATTATTTCATATTTACATATTTTGCGCTTCGTTATGTTTTTGTCATGCACGACATTTCTTTAAACTACATGATTACCTCTCATCAGAGGCTCCTCTGCACTTTGCTCGGTATTGCACCAAATGAAAATCGTGTTTCTTATATGTGTGTACGTCAAAGGGCCTACACTTTCCAGTGTTTTCGATTTTTTAATTTCTAAATATTACAACGAACTTTTGTGTTTAGTCATGCGCACACTGTGAATTCTTCCCTTCTGTTCTTCTCCTGAACTTGTATCGTGCCCCATTACATGCAAATCTTGAGTTTCGGAAACAGAACAATAAAAAGAGGTAACAGAAACGTTGTAGGTGGATTCATCCTTTATGCTCTAGCACATGCTGGCTGCGGGCAAACGCGAATGCGCGGCCAAGCACAGCACGCGCGCGAGCGCACGCGAACAAAAAAAAAAAAAAAAATCCCGGCGCGGGGCATAGGGAACCCAAGCTCAAGTTTGCGGCGCGACGACAGCGCCGCGCCAGCCGCGCTGCGGCTCTGTCGGAAAACACTGAACCGTCGCGCGGCCGACTCAGCCCCTTTCACGGTAGCGGTAGCGGTAGCGCACGTGCGCTCGCGTTCTTCTCTCGGTGCGGGCGTGCGGGTAACTGTGGGGCCGTCAGCTCGGCACGTTGAACCGAGAGGCTTGCTGTGCGAAGCTGCGCATTTCCACGATGGCAGAAGCGACCCCGCGGAAGCGCAAGCGTGGTCCGAAGTATTGCGGTTTAGTGGCCAGCCACAACAGTGCAGACAAGGCACACGATTCACCTGTTAAACTGTATCGGTTCCCGGGCGTGTCGCACGAGAAATAAAGGCGGCAAGCGTGGATAGCTGACAGCGCTGTCTCGCCTTCTATTTTGGCTGTCTGAGTTCATCGCTTTCGTTCGTTCCGACTACCTGAATCGGTAAGTAACGGGGCGCATGCACGCAGCGACTACAGTAATGATTACTCGCTGTCTTCTCGCATTGTTAAAGTCCAGTTACGGTTGTAGGTGAAGCAACTTTGTGTTTTGATTCCCCGTGCTCGTGAGACCTACCCGTCGTTGTTGAACGTTCACATTCGCATTATACCGTTAGCGTTGCGCGGTTGGTTGAATTCAACTGAACTCCGCACATTGTCAGAAGTTCGGCGCCTGCATTTCACGCGTCGGGAAGGCTGCTTTATCACGCCGGAACGGACGTCTGTGCATTTTCAGCAAGCTTTGACATCGTTCTGCAGGTTTGCTTTGTTTTTGTCACTTTATTGGGGTGATATATATTTAAGCCGCTAAATATAACTGGCACTTCATACATGCTTTGCAATTGCAACCTTGAATTAACCACCTTCTGACTTTGTGCGATTTTCTAGCCGCGTTCACGCAACAGGTTTTATACGCCTGTCAAGTCGGTATCATAAAAAGAGACTGCAAGCATGACGCGAGAGCCGAAAAAACGAGGCGAGCAGTTCATCTTGCTTTACAGTGGTTGAAGCTCAGCTAGCTGCCTCGCGTCTTAATCGGCGGGTGATTCTCCAGCGGCACGGAGGACTTGACTCTAACCTTCTCAGGAAGCAGTGCCATGGCCGTATAATCTTTTTTTTCGCACGCCGCAAACGTTTGTTCACGAAAGTACACGGCTCCTACTGTAAGCATGCCATATCAAAACAACAATCATATGATTCGTAGTCCACGCCGCAGAACATCGATAGCGTGTACGGCTTCATTTCGGAGTGCATGTGGACCATTATTCATCTTTAACGTGACAGAATGAGACTTACCTCGAGGTATACGTCCTACACGGTGTAATCGCGACTTGGGAAATGCATTTCGCTTTGAGTCGGGCGTGGTTGTCGTCGATCGTCTGCTCTTCACCGTTAACGTGATTGACGAGCTTTCCTCATTTTATCAAGTTCGCTTTGCGGAAGTGCCAGTCAAGCTTGAAGATCCTTTTGAAGCCGCACTGCACGCGGTACATTGTGAGACGCCGCAAGTGAACCGCGAGAGCTCTGCACGTGCACGGAAGCGAGCGGCAACGCGGTGGCGAGAAGGGAAAGCGCTCGCTGATCACGCCCCAGTTTCTCCTTTTCTGCCAGAGATGGCGCTGCCTGTCAAGAGCAGCAGCGCCGCTAAGCGTTGCTTGGGAAGCCTATAGGAGAGGAGAAAAAGCAAGCGTACAAAATAAACGGTGCGCGGCATGGGAGAGGAGGAAAAGCAAGCGCACAAAAAAATAGAAAGAAAACGGCGCGCGGAGAGGGAGGAAGAGGGGGTGGAGGCGAGCGGCTGTTGTTACTGTTGCCCTGACGACGTAAGCAACGTAATCGCTACGTCATCGCCCTTTGAGCTTGGCGGCCTTCTGCAAGGGGCGTAACTCAATAGCGCTCTCGGCGCTGTCGGCGCTTGCGTCGGCGGAGCGTTTGAATTTCGCGTCCTATGGGAGGTATACGAAGAAACCGACCCTTGCCCCGACACCCAGCTGGAGACGGTACTTTACAGACCGGCTGTGAGGAGAGAAACTTTCCGAACAGCCACACAGGAATCCATCTCGTCCTGTTTGGCTCCTCTGGAGGGCGTCAGTCGCGTCCGCGTAAATTTCGGTCGCAACGTCGTCGCGGTCGACGTCACCGCCGGAACTCCACTCGACCCCCTGCTCGCTGTGGCTGACATCTGCGGCATTGCTGTGCGCGCGAAGCAGGCGTCGACGAACACCTGCAGCGGCGTCATCTATAACGTCGACCCCGCGCTAGACGAGGATTCGATCCGCGCCAACATCGCGTCACGGTTACCTGTGCTTCAGTGCTCTCGCTCTGGTCGCCACGTTATTGTGCGCTTCGCCGGCAACAAGGCTCCCCCTGATGTGGAACTTTTCAAACAGCGCCGGCCCGTGCGTGCTCGCCGTCCACGACCAACCCAGTGTGAGCTCTGCGGACGCTATGGGCACACGGACGTAACGTGCACGTCTGAGCGGCGATGTGTGCGTTGTGGCGGACCGCATTCCCTCGGTGAGTGCACCGCGAAGAAGGCGAGGTGCTTCTATTGTGGCGCAGCTCACCCCGCTACCGAGCCCCGCTGCCCTCGTTGGCAGGAAGAGCGGCGCTTGTTGGAAGTGCGCGCCGAATCGTCGCTCCCAATCTCGCGCCGTGAGGCGCTCGCTATCGCGCGTGGACAGAATACAGGAGACCCAGTAACACCCGGCTCTACGTCCATGTCCCGTGCCCACCCCCTGGTTCGCGAGAACTTTTCGTACGCGGCGGCCGCTGGTCTTCCGTCTGCAAAGAACTCACAAACCGCCACAGACAAGAGAAACTCTGTGATCGCTGTGCTCTCGGCAGCGCTGACAGCCGCTATGGATTTTCTCCCTCTCGGCTGCCCCGTTCGCCCGCTCTGTGCTGCAGCGCTGGCCACCCACCTTGCGTTAACAAATGATGGCGAGTGATCGACAAGAGTCTAGGCCACGCATACTGCAGTGGAACTGCCGTTCACTGCGTCGCCGACAAGCAGAGCTCGCAGCGATCCTTCCCCTGCGCGACTACGACGTCCTTGCTTTGCAGGAGACGTATGTTCGCGTGGAGGATGTTTCGCTGCCCGGCTACATCGGCTACAGCAGTTCCACGCAGTGTGCGCTGGCTGAGTGCAATGATGCGCCGTGCTGTGACACCGCCCACCCGCCCGGGAAGCCGCGCGCCGGTCTGTACATTCGTGACACACTCGCTCATGCGCTTGTCCCCACAGAACATTTATGCTGTGCGACGAGTGAGTGCGTTGCTGCCACGGTCCGTGTGGACGGCGTGGACACTTCTGTCGCGAGTGTTTATGTGCGCCCAGTCGTCGCGGCCAGCTGCGCGTTTGTGCCACGCCTTCTCGCCGTGCTCGCGTGTGACCACGTACTGTGTGGAGACTTCAACGCGCACCACGTCAGCTGGGGTTGCCGTACCACGGATGCGCGCGGTAGGGACCTATGCGACGCGATCAGTTCGGTGGGACTCCTCGTACTAAACTCCGGGGAACCCACCTTCATCCGTCGCAGTGCGGCCTCGACAGTGATTGACCTGGCGCTGGTGTCAGAACGCTGCTCCTACGAGTGGAAACGCCACGCTGACACTGCTGGTTCTGATCACTACCCGATCACACTCCTCCCGTGCCACCCCAGCCGTGGTGCTGTTCGTGAATACAGTGTTGTACGGTGGCCACTTTTCCGTGACCTGTGCGCGAGCGTGCAGAGCAGTGATGATTTCTTTTCGCGCATCGCTGACTGTGCTGAGCGTGCCACAACGCGCTGTGTTGTTCTCGCCGGCACGCCCTGCCCTGACATCAAGCTGCTCAACCTCCGCGCAGTGCGCCAACGAGCACAGCGGCGGGCGCTGCGCTCCTCGGTCCCCGGCGCATGGACAGAGTACAACCGACTCGACGCTGTGTGCCGGCGGCACGCCCAGCGGCTACGCGACCGCAGCTGGACAGGCGTCTGTTCCTCTCTGAGTGATCCACGAGGACGTCGCCGCGGCTGGCACATCATGCGCGTCCTGATAAACCCGAAAGTGTCGCGCTACCCAGTGGGGGGGGGGGGGGGTGATTCTTAAAAGGAAGAAGGAAATGAAAATGAAAATTGGGTGTAGAGTGCACGATAACTGTCTCTCAAGTGAGGACACCATACTACCCAGTGCTCGCCATAGCCGTTGCGCAGGGCATCACTGAAAGGGAGCTTGCTGAACTGCTTGCCGCCTCTTTCGCGCCTCCTTCCCCTCCTAGAGCGGGGAGCGCTGGCGGTGTCACGACAAACGCCGCACCCCCGCTCCCTACCGTGGATCCCATCACCTCAGCTGACATTCGCTCTCTCTGCAAGGAGGACTTCTCCCTCTACGAACTGGAACGGGTTCTCCTCAGATGATGATGATGGTGTAGTGGTGGCCTGCCCCTTTGCAACGGGGAAACACATTCAGTGTCCTGGCCTCACGGAAAAAAATTAAGAAAGGAAAAAAAGACACAAATATTGAAGATACACCCTCACTCGCCAAAGGCAGGAGACGCGCACATAACAGGTCCTAAGTTCGGTGTACAGTTCTCCACCACTCGGAAAGCCGCCTTTTCGTGACAGCCACCGCGCATCGTCCCCCCTCATTGTCACTGTTGTCTTGTGCATCGAGAAACCCTAGCGCCTGTGGGAGTGTTGCGCCCTCCACCGGAGCCGTGGGAAGTCTCCTGCAGCGAAGAATGAGGTGATCCTGCGTCTCGGTCTCCATACTGCAGACTCTGCACAGGCTGCTGACGACAGCGTCATCAAACCTTCTGCGGTATTCAAGAGTGCGAAGAGCCCCAGCTCTCGCCTCGAACAGGAGGCTGCTGCCACAACTGTTGTCATAGAAGCGCAACCCACTGATGTTCTCCTTATGGGTCTTGTAGCACTCGAGGGTGGGCTTGGCCTCCATAGCCTTTCTCCATTGGGTGTCTTCCGCTTCCCTGACTCGCAGTCGGACCTCGACCGCCCACTTAGCCGCAGTTTCGGTAGGGATGGAGTCTTTAAAGAAGCCATACGTTTTTTCCAGTTGGTAGATTCGTCGCGTCCAGTCCGTCCGCATGCAGGTTGCTGACAGGTACTCGAACACACGGCGCGCCCACCGAGTGCGTCGCATGAGCATGAGACGACCCTGGTAAGCAATCTTGCTGGTGGCTTCCCGAGCCTCAAAGATGGACCAGCCGACATCCCCCTGCACCGCCTCGTTGGCAACTCGACCATGGCAACCAAGCGCCGCACGGCCGAGCTCTCTCTGCTGGCGCTCCAACCACTCCCGTGTCGTTGGTGATAGGCACACAACGGCGTTTCCAAACGTCAGACCCGGCACGTGCACCATTTTCCATAAGTCGCGGATCATTTGGAAGCGGTTGCAGCCCCAGAGGCATCGACGATGAAGGATTCGTTGAGCCTGCAGCGCCGCCTGTCGAATCATGGTCTCGTGTAGACTGTATTTTGCGGCTTCCACACAGGGTAATACCAAGGTACCTGTAGTCGTTGCGTGCAGTCAGTGGTTCTCCTCCCAAGGTCAGCGCCGCTGCATCCGTGTTCCCTCCTGCCAGACAGACAACCGCTGATTTCTTAGTGTTGAACCGAAGTCCAAGACTCGCAACCTCTGTCTGGCAGATGTCGAGGAGGGACTGCAAATCCTGGTTACTCTCTGCCATAACAACCAGATCGTCTGCGAATGCCAAACCAGGCAGGTGGTAGTTCTCGCTGGCACTAGCTGTGCTGAATCGCATGCTAAACCCGAGGTTTGAGTTCAGCAAGGCCCTCTATCCTGGAAGCGTACAGAATGTACAGTAATGGCGACAGTGGGCATCCCTGCCTCAGACCCCTGTTTACACGAATTGGGCCAGTGGTTATGGCTCCCAACTGCACACTCACTACATTGTCCTTGTACATCCGCCGTATATTGGAGATTAGCACTTGTGGTAGTCCAAGGTCAGATAGGCATGCGAAGAGAGGACCATGTGGCACGTTGTCGTACGCTTTTTCAACATCCAGAAAGCAGCACAACAGTGTCCTCCCCTCTTCGAGCTACTTCTGCACACTGCGTGACCACGAACAGATTGTCATCCAGCCGTCTGCCCGGTCTGAAGCCATTCTGGAGTTCTGTCAGTAGTCCCTTGGTCTCCGCCCAGCCACTCATCCATGCTTTGATCACCCCCGCGAACAAGCGATACATAACGCTGGTGACCGTTATTGGCCTGTAGTCTGCGATGTTTCTCGCATCCCCACCCCTTTTGGGGATAAGAATCACCTTGCCTTCATGCCATTCTTTAGGGATGGGCTCGCCTTCAATGATGGCTGTGAGGATCTCTGCGAGCTGTTCCCTCGAGTCCTCTCCCAAGCACTTCAGTATGCGCGCTGGTATGTCGTCAGGACCAGTGGCCGTTCGAGCCCTAGCCCGCTTCAAAGCCCGTTCCACTGTGAGCCTCGAAAGGCCCAGTGTGGTTCTTCTTGGCTTGGAGACTTCAGTACTGGGACTGGCTGCCTCCTCTTCATTGAGGGGAGTAGTCATATTCAGGTCAGAGGCACCGAAAATCCGGGAAAAGTGTTGTGTAATGTATTTGCAGGGCTCGGTGACCGGCTGCCCTGTTGCCGCATCTACGAGTGGAGGAGGCGGGGGGGCGGCTCTGTCCAAGGACCTAATATATGACCAAAACTTGTGTGCTGCAGATTTTCCTTCCTGCCTTATGGACTGGATCAGCCTAAGGTTGTGATCTGCTATCTTGCTCTGAACCAGGGCTTGTGCCTTGTGCTTTAAGTCCAAATACACAGCCCACTTTTCTGCACATACCTCTGTGTTGAGGCCCTTGACGGTTCGCCGATGTTCCCGATTTGCTTGGCGACGCTGCTTCCACGCCACCTCCACTTCTTTGTCCCACCATGGATTCTGTGGTCCCGGCCGCCTTTCCTGGACCATCTGGGTACGCATGACAGCGTCCAAAGCGCTCACAAACTCACTATATGAGTGGCATTCCCGTCGTTGCGGACAATTCTCAAACTCCTCGGCGACCCTCTCGATTGACTTGCTCGGCTAATACATACCACGCCTCAGTGGAGGTGACATGCGGCCTGTCCGAAAGCCGTCCCTGGAGAACGCCAACCGTATACGATTGTGGTCGCTTCCAAGGCTGAACTGGCCCTCCTCATCAATATGTATCTGTGTTATACGAGCGGCCAGTTTTGCAGTCACTAGCGCATAGTCTATGGTAGACCGGCTGCTACGAGCGCACCAGGTGAAGCATCCCTCACAGTCAGCGCGGAGGTTGACGATTTCTAAGGAAAGCTGCTCCGCACACCGCAACAGCAGCTGCCCATTGTAGTCCAAGAACCCAAGCGCAGCGCCCCTGGAGTGGACAAAATCACTCATCAGCTGTTGAGAAACCTGGATGCCTCCCAGCGCCCACTCTTGTTGGATGCATTCAACAGAGTTTTCTCCAGTGCTGTCCTCCCGGAAGAATGGCGTTTCCGCGACTGTGATCCCTGTCCTCAAACAAGGCAAACCGGCGCGATCGGTGACGTCATACAGGCCCATCTCTCACTTCTGTGGCGGGCAAAACTATGGAGGAGATGGCTCTTTACCGGCTACAGTGGATGTGCGGAGGTGCGCAACACTTTCCCACCAGAGCAGTGTGGATTCCGGCCACATCGCGCGACCATCGACTGCATTGCTGCAGTCGTGAGCACCCTCGAGCAGGCCCTTCACGATGGAGAAATGGCCATCCTACTCCTCCTTGACATAAAGTCGGCGTTCGACTCGCTCCCCCACTCGTCTATCCTCAGTGCTGTGCGCGCGCTAGGTGTTGAGGGCAAACTCTTGAACTACGTTCAGGCCTTCCTCACTGACCGAACGTTTACTGTGCGCGTGGGCGGGGCGACAAGTGCGCCGCGATCTGTCAGCTGTGGCGTCCCACAGGGCAGCGTCCTCAGCCCGTTTTTGTTTAATCTGGTACTCGCGCCGCTCGTCAAGTGCCTACCAGAAACGGCTGTGTTCCCTGTTCGCGCAGTGGTGTACGCTGATGACGTCGCATTGTATGTGCTGGACCGACCCGAAAGTGCTCGGTGGTGCGCGCTTGCATGCAAGAGGCCCTCCAATGTGTGGCCGCCTTCGTGAGAAACATCGGCCTCACGATCTCGGCGCCGAAAACCGAGGCCCTCGTCGTCCACCCTCGTGCTGAAGCCCGACGACGTCTTCCGTGCCTTCAGCTGGACGGTGCACCAATAGTTTGGAGTAGCAACGTCCGCTACCTCGGCCTGACGATAGACAATCGCCTCCGATGGTTCCCGGCGGTGCGACGTGTACGACAGACGACGCGTCGCGAGGAATCGGCCGTGCGCCAACTACTCGCAGGCGGCAACGGCTGCCCCGCTGCCTTCGCCTGCACCATCTACGAGGCGATGGCTCTGTCTGCCATCCACTACGCACTGCCGATCTGCAAACTCCAGGCGCCACAGTGGCGACTGATCGACCAGGACCACCGCCGAGTCATCCGCATGTGTCACGGAATGCCTCGTGGCTCTCGTGTGGCCGAGACCCTCGCGGAGGCTCGTGCGTGGCCTGCGTCGCTCACGGCGGACCTGCGCGCATTGTGCCACTTGCAGCGTCTCCACCGAGCGCCTGATGCAGGTCCCCTCCTCTCGCGGTTACGTGCTGTGCCAAACTCATGTGTCGGCCAACTTATCGACGTGTACGACGGTGTTGTGGCTGACGACCCCGCACGCCTTTCGCGCTGGCCACCCCCTCACCGTCGAGTGCCCCTTCGAGTGAACTTGCACCTGCCGGGCATTCGATCCAAACGCCACACCCCCATCAGTGCCATTGCTCAGGAGGCCGCGGCGCGGATGTATGAGGACCTGGCCGGGAGGACGCAGGTGTTCACCGATGGGTCCGTCCTGCAGGATCGCTCAGCCGCGGCCGCCTGCATAGCCCCTCAGCTCAGCTCGGAACGACAGTGCCGCTTGCGATACTGTGCATCATGGAGGAAGGAAAAATAAGGAGAGGCCCTGACGTCACATTCGTGAAGCCTCCACATCGCAAACACCCGCATCGCCTCCTAGCGAAGGAGCCTCGAAACATTTCGCGATTTCCGCCGTGTCGTTTGCAAGCGCATGCGCGATTCGAGCCTTTTTTTTTTTTCGCCGTGCAAGCGGCGCCGCGGCGCAGTCGATTCACGCGTGCTGCTCCTTTTGTGTGTTCTTTAGGAAAGCTACGCAATGCCCAGCTGTTGCCGTATGGTTGCGTATACCCAGTGCAAGTCGCGTGCACTGCTGAAAGTACGGCTGTCACTTTTCATGTGTACGTACACGTTCGCTTCATTGCTGATCACTAATGCATGGTATTTGCATGCGAAGCTCTCGGATGTGCGCTCTGTTGCTTCTTACTCATTGTGTCAACTCAGAACACACGTGAACTTTTGTTTTTGGCGCCTGACGCGCCGTACATAACATGCGCCGAAGGCATCGTACGTTTTTACAGGCTGTGTCGTTCAACGAAAGGGCAATAAACTTACGTTGTTGTTATCGGACTACGTGATGTATGTATCGTGCGGTGTGCGCTCGCTGCGTGCTTGTTGTTGTGTGCGTACTGGAATTACAAACTTTACGTGCACGATCGCGTATACAATACAGCGGTGTCCTCTTTTCGGCGTGAAGTTACGTCAACTATATGTTGGCGTTGCGCCGAATAGCTCCTACGCTCAGTCTCCATATACACGAACAAAGAACCGTGCTAATCCGGCAACAGATCGGGAAATCGGGCTGCGAGAAAGGGAAGACCTAACGCCCAGCAGAACGCGTAAGTCACTGCTAGGTGAGTTCGAATACGATGATGCAGGGGCTGAACGTTTTTGATCACGGCACGTACCGGTATTCTGTACTGTTGCACAAAAACGCTCCACGAAGAATTTCAGCACGCAGCGCTCGTGCCTGCCACGCACGAACAGCCTGGTAAACGTCTGCTTGCAACATTTTACTGCGTGCGAACCGCACAATACGCGCTAAGTTTACGCCGGGACTACAAATCTGCGCAGAAGCTAACCACCGCGGAGAGCACGCCGCGGGGCGTCTGCTGTTTTGTTTGCCCCATACCGGTTTGTTTGCCCCATAAATCTGACGTCACTTCCGCCACACTTTTCGCAATGCATTGAAATACGATAGGGCCTCTCCTTAGTATTCCTTCCTCCATGCTGTGCATCCTCAACAACAGCTGAGCTAGTCGGGCTCCAGCTGGCTGCAGACCTCCTGCGCAATTCGCCGGCCGTCACGAGCACAGCAATCTTCTGCGACTCGAAACCTGCCCTCCGCCAGCTCGCGAGGGAGGAACGAGGCCCCCTTCTTGCTCAGCGTGCCGCTCTCAGCCTGCTGGCCCTCCAGGAACGAGGCTGTGATGTGGTCCTTCAGTGGCTCCCTTCACACGTCGGCATCGCGGGCAACGAGGCTGCAGACGAACTTGCAAAACGAGCACACTCCGCCGAGACTTCGCTGACGGATTACGCCAGCTCGTTCGACTCGGCACGCAACAACCTTCGCCGGGAGCTGGTGCGCGAGCATCCTGACGCACGGGTCGCCTCCGAACCTCCTCCCATCCCAGCCACTGGCTTCACTCGCCGCGAGCGCGCGCTTCTTCTTGCCCTGAGGACCGGTTCTGTGTGGCCCGCGGAACGCAGGCATCGTCTTCGCGGCGCCGCTGCACCGAACTGCACCGATTGCGGCGCGATCGAAACCCTGTGCCACCTATTGTTTGACTGTCCTTCTCTCAACACCGCGCGGAAGCGGCTCGCCATGAAGTACCGCCTCGTCGGACTGCCGTGTGCGACCCTACAGGACTTGCTCCATCCCACCGGCCACGTGCACCGTCGCCGATCAGCCCTTGCGGCCCTACTCGCTTTTCTCGAGGATGCCGGCCTAGTCGAACGAATTTTCTAGCCGCTCACCACGGTGACTCGGACGCCCGTTCTCCTGCCCCCCCCCCACCCCTTCACTGTTTTTTTTTTGCCCACTCATACCTTTCCTTTTCTTCTTTTACGATACTCTTTTCACTCTCACTGTCCCTTTAATCCCTAATCCCCCGTGAGTGTATCGGTTGAGGTGTCCTCACTTGAGAGACAGTTATCGTGCACTCCACACCCAATTTCCATTTTCATTTCCTTCTTCCTTTTAAGAATCACCTCCCCCCCCCCCCCCCCGAGGGCATTGTTCCCAGGGACCGGTTCACATTTGCCGGCGTGTTTTGAATGTGCCACGACTCGAGCAAGAGCCTCCTTCCCAGATTCCTTTCTGTTTCCAGAACAGAAGCGCCGTCGAAGTCGATCTTATGGTCGTGCTTTTCACAGTGCTCTGCAAGAGCGCTGCGTTGCATTTCCATCTTCCTGACGTCGTTCTTATGTTGGCGTAATCTTTCTGGGAAGCACTTGCTCTCGCCTATGTAGCTAGCTGGGCATTGTGAACACGGCACCTTGTAAACTACGCCCTGGTGTTGTTCCCTCGGGGGTCCCCTCTTTTCTGAGAATCCTGGCGAGCTCTTCGCTGATGCCCGGCACATATGGTATGACAATGCGCTGGGCTGGCTTCTTGGATTCCGTTGTGGCCGGTGGGGTGGCCGGGGAGGGGGGTCGCGTAGCGTGTCTTTCGGCACCAGAAGCTGTACTCTAAATGTAGACAGAAAGTGGCTATCAAACCAGGCCACGCAAGTTATCTGCAATGTCATCGCTGGAGTGAGGCGCCGTCAGCGTGACTTGTCTGCAAATGCAGTGTGCCGGACTGTCGCCGAACTCACCGGAGTGAGCGAGTATCAAGGCTGAAGCTCTGCGGGGCCCACTTGCCTCCCCGAAGCGCAAGAAATTGAATTTCTCGGGCCAAACTGAGAAGCGCATCACCGGCAAGACACGACTGCTGCTATTACACGTTTGCGTTGGCAGCATTGCGGCGCAAAGTGCACAGCTACTTCATATGCGCAATGAAATACCTACGACCGAGAAACTACGCTCTGTGAAGGTGTGTGACCAGCGAAGCTTCATAAAATAATCTGCGTCAGTCTCTTTTAGGGGCGAAGCTCCTTAAAGCGGCACCCGTTCGTCCCTCGTAGTCGTAGTAGTGCGTAACCAGTCGTAACGCTAGTACCAGATCTTGACCTCCAAGGTGGTGCCGGTGGGAGATTTTTTCCTGTGCGTTGTTGAACAATAAAAAAATTCGCAGCATGCGCGTTAACTAAAAGCCGAATTCTTCTGTCTCTCATTCCCCATTAGCAGCCATTGGCATGTTCCAGTAGGAAACGTTAGTAGAAGTAGAAGTGTAAGTGTTAGCTAAAAGCCGACTTCTTCTGTCTCTCATTCCCATTAGCAGCCATTGTTTACCTCCAAGGTAGTGCCTGGTGAGATTTCTCCTGTGCGTGATTAAACAATAAAAATTTTGTTCAAAACGCCGTTGACTGATGAAATAAACCAACGAATAACGCCAGATGTTTTCTAAAAGCAAAACGAAAGAACGCCAGATGTTTCTAAAGCAAAACGAAAAGACGCCAGCTGCTTAACGAAAGACGCCACATGTTTTCTAAAGCAATGGTTTTCTAAACAATGAAAATTCACAGCGTACATGTAAAATTAAAGTGAGCTGCAAGTCGTCATAACTCATCGAACCTTTAGTATAAACGCGCCCGATCTCACGTCGGTGATGATGTACTGGGCAGACTTCACGGAAGATTCACGGTTTACCGATGAACCTCCGCAGCTTCGCCCACTCATCATCATTCACTCCGTGGATATGCTGTGATTTTTTGATTAAGCGTGAGCTCTCTTTAAATCTAAACCCAATTGAGCGGCATCATGGTACTTGCATTCCGTATTTATTCGAATACAATGCGAGCTTTTTCTCCAAATTCTTGCTACTAAAGTCGCCCCTCGCGTTACATTCGTGATCGCGTTACAATCGAGCAAACGCCGTATTCAGGCTGCGGTGTGCGCTTGGTGGCGTTCATCATATTCCCATGTGTCTTATTTTGTTGTCTTCGGGCTTCACCCGCCAATACTGTTTGGAATGCTCCGCAGAGACCGCGATGCGATGTTCCAGAAGCGCCACGATTGTTTTAGATCTTTCTGTCAAGATTGCGCGCGGTACGCGAATAGTCTAGAGATTACGTGGCCACCAGCGATAACACTGGAACATTCGATAGAACATGTATAAAAGCCGACACGCTTTACGACTTGTCAGAATTATTGACGGACGACGCTCTGACTGACTCGTTTCCCGCCCACAAGTTTGGCCAAATAAAGAGTTTCATCTTCGACACACCCGCTGCTGCCTTCGTCAACGTAACAACCCTGTGACAATATACAGTACAGTAGGTAGATGCATCTACGCACACTGATGTTCCCATTCTGCATGTAGACGTGGTGCTAAACGCTCTAGCGATGCGAGCAAGCGAAACCGAAACTGGAACTGAAATCGGCTGCAAGATGCCGAACTACATGCGTAGTAACACAAATGTGCGGATGCCCCGCCTCCGTAGCCTTCGCTCCAATGCCAAGATAAGTTGTCGCCGAGTATAGTCGATATTTTTGACGGCGATGCTGGTGACAAGGCATGACTGAACGTGCGCGCCTAGAAGACGAAATGTTAGCTGAGCAGCTGATCCTCATGTCACTCCTTTCTGTGGTGGTCAAGCGGGGCGCGGCCTGGATGGCCTGGAGTTGACCGCGAGGAAGCGCTGCCAGCGCTGAAAAATGGCGGGCTTGCCGGCAGTTTTGAATCGTGGAAGATACCGGTTATATAAATCAACAAAACAGATAGTTATTCGTCCCTCAATAGCATTTTCGATCGCGAATCGCTACTAGGGGGTAGATTACTCGTGGATGCAAAAATCTTGACAGGCGTAAATTTGATGTCAGTGCTCCTTTAACAAAATGATCTACTACAATCTAGAATCTTCTCAGACATTCTGGCGCGCTTTGCGCAAGTTAGCAGCTATATACACGTGCTCGCAAGGCAGCAGCTACACGGCCGGTAACAGAAAACATAGAAAGAAAGGAGCGTGTGTGGCATTGCCCCCCTCTGAAAAGGCATCGTCCCGATGCTTGTAATAGAACATGGAAGGGGAAAACAAATGCATACAGAAGGGAAGTACAATAATAAAGCGAGAAGTACAACAAGCAATAAGTACAAGCAAAATTACAATAATAAAGTAAAAGGTACAGTCCTCAGATTCACTAACGCGCATAAAACGGCTTAAGGCGCACGACATGAACGACTTCAGGTTGTGCACGGCGCCGTTGAGAGTTCGTAATGCCGTCCGGGATAACCTCGTAATCAAGAGTGCCGAGACGTCGAAGCACCTTGTATGGTCCGAATTATCGCCGAAGAAGTTTTTCACGAAGTTCACATCGGCGTATCGGTGTCCAGACCCAAACACGATCGCCGGGCTGGTATTCCACGATGCGTCGTCGAAGATTGTAACGGCGGCTGTCGGTCGTCTGCTGATTCTTGATGCGCAGGCGGGCGAGTTGTCGGCCTTCTTCGGCGCGCTGAAGGTAGACAGTCACGTCGAGGTTTTCTTCGTCTATGACGTTGGGTAACATGGCGTCGAGCTTCGTTGCAGGGTTCCTTCCGTATACCAACTTGTATGGCGTCATCTGCGTCGTTTCTTCCACGGCCGTGTTGCATGCGAAGGTCACGTACGGAAGGACATCCCAGGTCTTGTGTTCGACGTCGACGTACATGGCCAGCATGTCAGCGATTGTCTTGTTTAGGCGCTCAGTGAGGCCATTTGTCTGTGGGTGGTAGGCGGTTGTGCGGCGGTGACTTGTCTGGCTGTATCTCAGAATTGCCTGAACCAGGTCCGCAGTAAAAGCGGTCCTCTGTCCGTGATGAGGACCTCTGGGGCGCCATGACGTAGGACGATGTTCTCAACGAAGGACTTCGCTATCTCGGCGGCACTGCCTTTGGGCAGGGCCCGTGTTTCGGCGTAGCGGGTCAGGTAGTCGGTAGCTACGACGAACCCCTATTACCGCAAGTCGACGTTGGGAACGGCCCCAGGAGGTCCATCTCGATCTGCTGGAACGGTCGCCGAGGTGGATCGGCTGAAGAAGTCCAGCTGGCCTTGTCGGCGGCGTCTTCCGTCGTTGACAGTCTCGGCAAATCTTTACGTAGTGGGTGACGTCGGCAGTTAGGCGAGGCCAGCAGTACTTTTCTTGTATTCCCGCGAGCGTGCGGGAAACACCGAGGTGTCCAGCCGTCGGGTCGTCGTGTAGGACCTGGAGGACTTCGGGTCGCAATTCTGAAGGCACCACGAGAAGGTACTTGGTTCGAAGTGGTGAAAAGTTCTTCTTTTGAAGAACGCCGTTGCGTAAGAAAAACGACGCCAGCAGGGGCGTAGCCAGAAAGTTTTTTCGGGGGGGGGGGGGGGGGGATTCAACCATACTTTATGTATGTTCGTGCGTGCGTTTGTATGTGCGCGTGTATATATACGCAAGCAAAACTGAAAAATTTCGTGGGGGGTTTGAACCCCCCCCCCCCCTGGCTACGCCCCTGGACGCCAGTGCTCGCTTGAATACTTTCGGAACGACGGCGGTCTTGTCCTTGAGGCATTTTTAATTCATAAGGCATCTGAGTTCCGGGTCGGATTGCTGTCGTTCAGCGATGTCGTCGGCACTTATGTTCCCAAGAAGCAGTCATCATCCTGGTCATCTGGCAGCGGCGGGTCCACGGGGGCACGAGACAGGCAGTCGGCGTCGGAGTGTTTTCTTCCGGACTTGTAAACGATGGTAATGTCGAATTCTTGAAGTCTTAGGCTCCACCGTGCAAGGCTTCAATCCTGCGAGCGCGGTTTCCATAACACGTTGGAACGTCGCAGGTACCGAGCAAAGACCAAAGGGCATGACCTTGAACTCGAAGAGGCCGTCTGGTGTTATAAAGGCGGCCTTCTCTCGGTCTCTCTCGTCGACTTCGATTTGCCAGTAGCCGGTCTTGAGGTCAATCGAAGTAAAGTACCTCGCGTTGTAAAGTCGATCAAGGGTGTCGTCTATCCGTGCGGGAGAGGGTAGACGCCGTCCTTCGTGATTTTGTTCAGGCGGCGATAATCGACGCAGAAGCGTAGGGTCCCGTCCTTCTTCACTAACACCACGGGTGACGCCCATGGACTCTTCGGCGGCTGGATGATGTCGTCGCGTAGCATTTCGTCGACTTGTTTCTTTACGGCCTTGCGTTCTCGCGTCGAAACTCTGTAAGGGCTCTGGCGGAATGGCCTGGCACTTTCCTATGTTATGATGCGGTGTTTTGCGACTGGGGTCTGCCGAATTGTTGACGACGACGAAAAGCAGTCCTCGTATTGCAGGAGCAGGGGTTTGAGCTGTTCTTGCTTATGCTTCGGAAGGCTCAGGTTGACGTTGTGGGAATTCAGGCGTCCGCGCCAGTGGCTCGACGCCATCTTCCTTTGGAGAATTCTCGTGTCCCTCTCCTCTCGACCGGACGGGTGGCAGCTAGTCGTAAATCGCTGTCACTTTGCTGTCACCCCGCCCTCGAAGGTTAAACACGGTGGCCGATTGGCCCAATTTTGGCGGGATTTGGACCTGGCTCGCGCTCGCCTAGAAGCGGCGGGCGCGCGACCAGGTTCGGGAGAGACCACTTGGGGACCTCGAAGGGTGCGTACGCGTTTTGGCCGCTCCGGCCGGCGGCGATCCTTTGTTCTTCGCCGCCGGCCGGCGGTTACGTCGTTTTGTCGGGACTCCGGCCTCAGCGGGCGCGCGCTACCCTCAATGGTCTCGAAGTCCCGAGGCAGCGCCTCGCGATCGTGCACCGTATATGTTCCTTTTAAGTGTTCCTTTGTCTGCTCCGTTTCTTCTGCTCTGGGGTGCGAGATCGCAGGAGCGCTGGCCGAAGGGTAGGTCGGCTCTCCAAATTAGTGATTTATTACGGGGGATTTTAATACAAGAGAACAATAATTCGTTACCAATACCTCACCAGACCATCTGCGCATGCGCGAGTTTCCGACAGTGGCACTGCCGCCATCTTAGTTGTAGTTCTCGGAGCGCTGCTGGTGCGGCTGCTTGCTGCGTGTTTTAGGTATATTGCCGTTTTGCACCAATCCTTGACACGCAAGACGATTGAACGCGGTGGAAAGCTGTGTCCGCACCTCCAATGTATGTTATTTTATTTCAGGTTAACTGCATCCTAGTGCTGAAAGAAAAAAAAAGAACAGTTGATATCGCTTACATGTGACGAGGTCGTCTCGTCGGGTTGATGCGCTTGTGTTGTTTTGCTGAATAACTATTAGTAATAAAAAAAAAAAAGAAATCACGTTCCCGTCGTCATGAGGGCAAACATCTTCTTCAGTGAACGCAAGCACGCAAGCTACAGTATCCGGAAAATAACTTTCCCCAACTGCGTAGAACTCGCCGCTATGCGACAATAGGAGAAAAAAAAAAGCTGAAGGGACGAAAAAAAAAAAAAGCTTATTGCGCTTTTTTTTTTGTCGAGGCGACACTTTCCATGTAGACTGTGTTGTCAATGCAGGACTTCAATCACAGTAATAAGTTAAACGTGAATGAAGATAAAACGGTCGCCGTGAAGCAGGTTAGAGGTGCGTCCACTGAACAGTGACTGGCCGCTCATGCCGTTTGCCAAAGGTTAACATCACAAAAATCTCGTGAATGGCATAATATTTCCTGCTGTACAAGGGATACATGAGTCAGTATGAGATTTTGGCGACACACGCAATGCGGCGGATAAGCAGTAGCTCGCTCCGGCTGGCGGCGGCGGCCTCAGCTGATGGCTCGGCGCCGGTATCGTCGCTAGGCCTACCGCTTCGAAACAGCTGTGTACGGTTAATAGCCTACACTCATAAAGAAGTTCAGCTTTGCTACCGCTGTTGCCCGCTTCATGATGCGTTCACAATAATATCGCATATTGAAAGGAATAGGGAAATCCCGGCGGCGGAGTTGGCTGCGATGCCGGCACGGCCGAGTTTTCGCCGCGCGCTCCATGGCGCGAGCTGTACACAGCATGCAGTTATAATCTTGGCTTGTATTACAGGTCTCGTTCATAGGTCGGTTTAGGTCTCCCTGTATATTAAAGTGATCTCTGTTGAGCCCGGAAAGGACGTTGTATCCAATCTGTCGCCACTGGCGGCGATCGCCCCAGCAAGGGGATCGAGCTCGCGTTATATGAACTTTTTGCTGTCGCTGATCGGTCCATCGTTCGCGCAGCAAGGTTGTTATGACGCAATAGGGCACTGCTAAACCACGATGCATCATGCACAGGGAGTTCACAAACACGTTGAACAAGAAAGTGCGCGGTAGTTGCCTCTCTGTCTGACTTCGTTGACTGTCGCACACATTCCTGTCAGAGCTTGAAATCCTTTGAGGACAAGTAAAACCCGAGTCGTTTTGCTTCAGGCTCCTGTTGTAGCATCCCCGCACACAGCACGTCAACCCAACCATCACAATTTATCCAAGTAAGGCCACTAAAGCTCGTTAATGCAACTGGCCAATGCACCAGCTGTAGGCAGCTGAACGTACCGAGTACTACAAGTTCCGGCATGCACTGCGGCAGCGGTGGCGTAGGGCAACTCGCGGTGAGATCGGTCTATTCGCGGCCACATTTGGTAACAATTGTATTAGCTAATTGGTGTCCTGTGTAACTATCTTACGTGCGATTGGTTGTAACGAATTATTGTTCTCTTGTATTAAAATCCCCCGTAATAAATCACTAATTTGGAGAGCCGACCTACCCTTCGGCCAGCGCTCCTGCGATCTCGCACCCCAGAGCAGAAGAAACGGAGCAGACAAAGGAACACTTAAAAGGAACATATACGGTGCACGATCGCGAGGCGCTGCCTCGGGACTTCGAGACCGCGGAGGGTAGCGCGCGCCCGCTGAGGCCGGAGCCCCGACAAAACGACGTAACCGCCGGCCGGCGGCGAAGAACAAAGAACAAAGGATCGCCGCCGGCCGGAGCGGCCAAAACGCGTACGCACCCTTCGAGGTCCCCAAGTGGTCTCTCCCGAACCTGGTCGCGCGCCCGCCGCTTCTAGGCGAGCGCGAGCCAGGTCCAAATCCCGCCAAAATTGGGCCAATCGGCCACCGTGTTTAACCTTCGAGGGCGGGGTGAGAGCAAAGTGACAGCGATTTACGACTAGCTGCCACCCGTCCGGTCGAGAGGAGAGGGACACGAGAATTCTCCAAGGAAAGATGGCGTCGAGCCACTGGCGCGGACGCCTGAATTCCCACAACGTCGAAGGCTGGCTGGGGAGCTTGGTTCTTCGGAGTAGGCTCGGAAGGATCGGCGAGGGCGAACGCATTGGTTGCTTCCACAATTTCTTCGATGTAGGCGACCGTCGTGCCTTTGTTCACGTGCTTGTACTCGTTGCCGAAATTCGTGAGCACCACTGTTGCTTTCCCTCCACGCAGCTCGGCTATTTCTCTTGCGAGGCAAATCTCGCGGTTGATCAACAAATGCTGGTCTCCTTCAACGACGCCTTCCAGGTTTGCTGGTTTTTGAGTGCCGACGGCAATGATGACGCTGGTGTGAGGGGGGGAGGGTGACATGGTATTCCAATGGTATTCCAGTACATTCAAGGCGTGCTTTCCTGGAGGCGTGTGCGGTGGTAATGCTTTTTCTGTGGATAGTGTTATCGATTCGGATCTCAGGTGGATGACTGCACCATGTAAGCTTAAGAAGTCCATACCAAGGATGACGTCTCTCGAGCAAAGCTGTAGCACAACGAAGCTGGCGGGATAAATCCGGTTGTTACTCTCGCTGTGCAGATTCCCACCGGCGTCACTAGATGTCCTCCAGCAGCCCGAATTTCGGGGCCTTCCCAGACAATCTTGACTTTCTTCAACTTCGTGGCTAACGGTCCACTGATGACAGAATAGTCGGCTCCGGTGTCGACAAGAGCTGTGACGCTGTGGCCGTAAGAACGTCGAGGTCGCTAGTTCGTCGTCTTGCATTGCAGTTAGGTCGTGGCGTCGGGTCACGGCTACGTCGGTTTGTTCCACTGTTTCCCCGTTGCGTCGTCAGGTCTTCTTCTGGCAGCGCGGTTTGGTAGTCAGCGCTCCGTCCAGTTTGCGCCGTGTTCTTAAGGTTTCGTCGTGGCGTCGTCGTCGTCGGCGGAGGATCTTCGGTAGTTCGTCGTACAGCAACCGCACCTCCATCGGTTGCTGCCCTTAGTTTTCCGGATACGGGCTAGGTGACCGGCCCCGGCTTGGGCCAGTGTATGGTCGGCGTTGGGGAGAGAAGTGGCGGCCTAGCGACGGCGATCGGGAAGATCCTCGGGCCTCGGGGTGTCCACTGCGCTCCTGCGAGGTAGTGGACGCGGCGCGCCAATGGCGAACCCATGCAGTCGCCATCTGTCGGTACTGGCAGCGGCGGTAGGTATGGCCAGCTTCTCCGCAATGGTAGCAGAGTGGGCGGTGGTCGGGGGCGCGCCAAACGTCGGTCTTCCACGGCGTGTATCGCTGGACGGCTGGCGGGCGGTATGACGTCGGTGGTGGCGGCGGAACTGCTCGGGCGGCGCGGCGTCTTGATGTGGGCGAGGAGGGGGGGGGGGGTTGCGTCAGGTTGCAGCAGCATAGCTCATTGCTTGCAGCTGCGGCGGCGCTGACTCGGGGGTGCCCAGCGACTGCTGGATTTCCTCTCGGACGATGTCCGCGATCGAGGCAACTTGAGGCTGGCACGACGGGAACATTCGACAAAGTTCTTCGCGCACTACGGCCCTTATGGTCTCGCGCAGATCGTCGGAGCCGACGGCTTGAACCACTGCGTTGTCTTGGATCAAGCGGCGGTTGTACTGGCGGGTTCGCATTTCCAGTGTCTTCTCTATTGTTGCCTCCGAGAGAAATTCCTGCACGGTATTCGATGGATTCCTAGTCCAGCGAAGAGCTGTTCCTTTACTCCTCGCATGAGGAAACGAACCTTCTTCTCTTCAGGCATATTGAGGTCAGCGTGGCGGAACAGCCGGGTCATTTCTTCCGCGAAGAGCGCCACGTTTTCGTTCGGCATCTGCACGCGGGTCTCGAGCAGAGCCTCAGCCCTCTCTTTGCGGACGACGCTCGTGAACGTGCCGAGGAACCTGGCGTGAAAAATGTCCCACGTCGTCAGGCTTCGCTCTTGGTTCCCGAACCAGGTCCGAGTGGCGTCTTCCAAAGCAAAATAGACATGCCGTAGCTTGTCTTTGCTGGTCCAGGCATCGAAAACGGCGACTCGGTCGTAGGCTTCGAGCCAGCGTTCCGGGTCTTCGAATGACGATCCGCGGCAGGTTGGCGGCTCCTTGGGCTACCGGAAAAGGATCAGTGCAGGCGGCACAGTGGCTGTCATCGTGGCCGCTTGCTTTGTCGTCTTGGCTCTTGTAATGTCAGGTAGGGATCTGAACTCCGGTTGTAGTCCTAGCTGCCTGCGGCTAGCTCGAAGATCCGGGATGTCTTTCGGTTCTTCTTGTTGACGACGTGGACTTGGATCACGGTCTTGCGGGGGCGTCCGGAACATGGACGAAGCAGCACCTCCACCAGATGTCGCGGGGTCGTGACGTCGACGAAGGAAGCAGCCGGCGTGTCGAAGATGAAACTCTTTTATTTGGCCGAACTTGTGGCCGGGAAAAGGAAAGTCAAACTACAGCAATACACACTGTACACTGATAGCGGCGAACAGATAGCGGCGAACAGATAGCGTCGGCCGTCGAAAAACAACATCACTGGAATGCGCAGTATTTTATACATCACGCATCGAACTTTCCAGCCTTATCACTGGTGGTCGCGCAAGCTCTGGAATAATCTTGACTTTTCGCGTTATGTGCGCAATCTTAAAGGGACTGTCTACCGCTCGGAAAAAATTTTCTGATTGTGGTGAAAATGGGAAGATCGTTCGTCACATCGGCGGCAACGAGCATACTTTTGTCCCATAAAAAAGGAATTATATTATTATTTTGATGTTGAAAATCGTGAATGACCGCTAGCGTCACCCAACGGCGATGTGGTTCAATCTACTGGTAGGACACGAAATCCTTGCAGGTAGACCCATTTTGCTTGAAAACAAACATGTATAACTTAAAATTCTATTTTACGCACTTGAGGCAGCTTTCGGTTGCGTCAGAGAGTAATTTTTGGCCTTTTTTTCCTCACGCGTCTAAAAAGCGCCCGGTGGCGCTGCTTGCGGATCCGCCTTAGATTTCGTCTACTTCCAACTCATGCGCTATGCCATGCGGCCCTACGGCTGGTCGTACTGCGCCGCTGTATTGTTGTTTGGATGTCTCACATGTGCTGCGCTGTGAAGGCGTGCATTTATATATTCTACATTTTATGAATCAGTTTGGCTTGGATTACAGCAGCAGTGCTAAAATAAACGCATAGACTGCGAGAACAACAAAAGAAGTGTTCTGTAATTGTTTAATAAGGCTTCATTTAAGCGCTAGCGCGCTGAAAACGACTGTTACATTCATTACATTAGTTTTCAGCGAAAATAATGTAATCCTACAGAAATCACACGTGCTTTCGGTTTTAATTTTTACCGGCACAACAATCGTCATGGCGCCCACCAACCAGTGTTGCGGGCATGTTTCAAGCCAATGGAAGAAGACCGAACGCAGATCGAAAAATTCTGTTTTAAAATTTCTACTCACTTTCCAGAGAATACCGCTGCAGGATTGGACACTTCAGGCTGTATGCTTTCGATTGCGGTACAAAACAGAAAAGCGATGAAGGACGGTAGACAGTCCCTTTAACAAAATGATCTACTACAATTTGGAATCTTCATTCTGGCGCGCTTTGCGCAAGGCAGCAGCTACACGCGCACGGTAACAGAAAACAGAAAGGAAGCGTGTGTGGCAATATGATTCAAAGTCCACAATTAATGCACAACATCGATAGCGTGCACGGCTTCATTTCTGAGTGCATATGGACCATTACGTACCTTTAACATGACTGAATGAGACTTACCTCAAAGTATACGTCCTACACGGTGTAATCGCGACTTGGGAAATGCATTTCGCTTTGAGTCGGGCGTCGTTTTCGTCGATCGTCTGCTCTTCACCGTAAATGTGATTGACGATCAGCCTTTCTCCTTTTATCAGGTTCGCTTTTCGGAAGTGCCTGTCCAGCTTGAAGATATTTTGAAGCCGCAACTGCAGGCGGTACATTGTGAGGCCCGCAAGTGCACCGCGAGAGCTCCGCACGTGCACAGAAGCGAGAGGCAGCGCGTCGGAGAGAAGGGAAAACGGGCGCTGTCTGCCCCCAGTTTCTATTTTTCTGCCAGAGATGGCGCTGCCTGTCAAGAGTAGCAGCGCCTCTAAAAGGCAGCGTCTCGTGCACCGCGCGACGCACGAGACGATCCCACACAGAACACCGACTCTGCCGCTCATCCTGCCAAGAACGTCACGTCGACGTTGGCGCCAGCTTTTCCAGTGGTGGGCCTCGCACCCAAGGAGGTTAAAAAGTTCGCACCCAATAGTAAAAAGTGCAAATAAACACTCATATGCATTCACTGCTCTGCGGTGCGTACTGTGGCCATTGTTCCTTGAGCGTGAGACAGAGCCTGTGCAGGCTGTAGTGTGTTTGGCAACCTGGTAAGTTGTGTTGCACTCAGATTCACGAGTGCGAGGGGTGCACTTTGTACGCCACTGCCTTGAGCATGCAGAAGTGTTGTGCTTCCCGCTGGCGTGTGCCAATTGCTGGCCCGATGCATTCGTGACTGCCATGCTGCACCAAGACGCTCCCACAGCGCTTCAGCGCTGTAATTTGCTTCGCTGCTCCTTACATGGCGGCGCCATCACTGTCAAAGTGGAAGGCATACTTAACACGTTCGCATCCAAGAAGAATCTGTGTACGTTTGTAGTGTAGTGGCCAGCGTGTCTGGCTCCTTTGCTCAGAAGTCGTGGAGTCGTTGCCCTTACAGTGCCTCAGTTATCTTGTAATGGAAGAGTCATTGCAACCTCTAAAATTCCTCCACAAAGTAAACAGAGCTACAACCATCACACTATGCAGCATAAGTACAGTATCTACAAGGGAGAAATGAAGGGCAATGCACTTTTATTCACATGTGGACATCGTACGTAAGGCACATTCAGTTGGACCACCTCGTGACTTTGTGAAGCACACACAATGTCTTAGTGTCTCTTAATGTACAAGAGTCGTGGATTGAAAAGCAAAAGTTTACAACCAAGTAATGCACATAGTAAGTTCATTTCCAGCATCTACAGTTCGTGTCAGATCGGCGTAGAGCAATTGCTTATAACAGTCGTTATAATAAGACAAAACAATGTTGCCTTTCAATATGTATGTAATGTACATGTGGACTGAAAAACAAACAGTGCCATGAAGGTAGATTTTTGTTATGCTACATGATCACCAATTCAAACAAACGGTTTGTGAAGTATCAGCACTGAAATAGTGAAAATATCAGTAAAGAAAGACGAACAAGCATGGCACAGCTAGACAAGAGACAAATGAAGTGGCTGCAAGTGTGGGCAGCAAATCTTGGCACAAGACAGCCATGCTGGCTGGGAAAGGCTGAAGGGTCACAGGATGTCTTGCGAAGGTAGGGAACCTGAGACGCAGTGATATGGGTGTCGGCCATTATGATACTTGTGACACACTCAGGTGAGCGGAGGAAGGGCAAGTGTTGTGCGGCCTGCAGGGCAGCCCCGCGATGTCAGCAGGATAGGCTCGCGGCAGTGGTGCTCCACCAGCTGCCCCAGTGAGTCAAAGCTGCGCTCGCACGGCTTCTCACTGCCTAGTGCCAGACGTCCATCGGTGCGCCGCCGCACACGCAAATGAAAGGGCCGGCCACCAAAGCGCAGGCTGAGAGCAAACGGGGCCTCACCGCGACTCGGTCGCACCACAAAGCTGCCGTCACGGGCACCCGACAGGAGGCGCTCGGCCTCGGCACGCTCCACGCGCACCAGCCACGGGGGGTCCTCACCAGGATCCTCCTGCTGCTGTGAATGAAAGCAACATCTTTCATGCCCACTCTAAGGTGAACACAGCCAAAGGCGTATCTACCGGGGGGGCAAGGGGAGGTCTAGCCCCCCCCCCCCCCCCCACTGAGCACTGTTGGGGGGTGGAGCCCCCGACTTTCGGCAGTGGTTATGGTCGGCTGCAGACTGGGAAACTAACAAGTCAGGCGAAGTTTTACTTGAACGCAGCAATAGCGTAATTATGTAATAAAATTTGTCCGACGATTCTGCTGCGACGACTGTCCTCCGTGTGTCATGACCAGGCACTGTAGGCTACCTGCGGTGCGGGCTGCCTATTCCACACTTGCGCGCCTTGCGCTCCAGCAATGCAGAGGAGGCTGTCGCTCAGCAGCAACATCACATCAATCTGTCATGATTTTGTTTTGTTCTGCCTGGCCTGAAATTTAAGTAATCGGCGACGCAAATATAGGCGGTAACCAGTAAACGTTAGTCCGATCAAATGCTTTCCTCGTTCAGGAAATTCAGTTCCTTTCTTTGAAAACAAATAGCATCGCCACTGCTCCATATCCAAGCTGCTGCGAGTTGAGTGCGCAGAAGTGTCCAGTATTTTAGTTGTGCCTATCCAGGACAGCTAAAATAGATTCCCACTTTAGTCTCCGATTCGCCTGCTTCACTTGGTTTATCATATGGTAGCCTGCAGCGATCGTGGCGACTTGTAACAAGGCAGCGGACTCAAACACATTGAGAAGCCCAGCTTTCAAGTTTGCCCCGTTACTTGATCGACCTCACCAGGGAGATTATCAGCGTCCACGGTTTTCTGGACTAGGCTGCCCACCTGCAAGGGATTGTGTCTGTTCCTAATGTTTATTTCTCCATCTATCTCTTTGTCAGCAACGATGAGTTCACAAGAGATTTGTACACGCGCAAAAACAGCTCAACATCGTTATACTACATCTGAAAGTATCTATTATACACGTATGAATCCATCTCGCCACTGCTATAAGCAGCCGCTGCCAATGTGATTGGCGGGCAGCCTTCTTAAATTACGTTAAGAAAGGGACACTGTTTGGCTATTCCAAAAAATGAGTTATTGTTCAGCACAGTGATGTGCTGCTTATTGTGCACACTTGATTTTAATGCTGTGAGTTTTCGCAGACTGGTGACGTCGCGTAACAAGGAGGCGATTTTACGGCACATTGAAAATTTTTGACGAATAGCGAAGAACCAATGACAAAGAATACGCCGTATTGAAAATAGTTCATTTATTTATTTTTGTTATGCAGTCATGCGTAAGTGGTAATTACGCGGTGGATCACTTACGCGTCATGTTGTTGCGTCGTTTTACGAGCAGGTGCTGTGAGCATGACCCCGAAAATTTCGACCAATCATTAGCAGCTAACGACCTATACGGAAGGAAACAATGCGGGGTTGTTTAACATTACAGTCGCCCACATTTTTTTTCAAGAGAAATTTCGGCTTACACAGTTTGCGTAGGCTGTTTACTTGGAGGAACCGGAGGGGAGGAGTGAAGGGCCACTTCACCGCTTTTCCGTCCTCCCCCCCCCCCCGCCCCCCCATCCAAGCTGGGAAAAGTAGGAGGACAAGGAACGACATGTAGTGTATAAATTCGTAGTCACAATCTTATAACTGTACACAACCAGCTCAATGTGATATCCTTAAGTATTGATCGACTGAACTTGAGCTTCTCCTTTACATTATATTAGAGGGCTCTAACAGTAAAGAAATTGGCACTCGGCTTATCCTGAAGACTTCTGAAGTACCTCGCTTTGTCAGCCACATGTTTTGTTTAATAAGTGAGAATTTAAGGTACTAGAGTCATGCAAGTTCTTTATACTCATCGTATTCACAACGCGAAACTGAGACTGTGAAGTTTGCAGATGTAATGCTCAGATGAAGAACAGGTTAAATGTGGCTGCAGTTCTTAAACTTCACGGTAATATTTCCAAAATTTTCTTAAACGCTGCTGCGTGAACAATCTGTTTGTGCAGATTGTTCTTTGATTTAAAGCAGACAGCTTTAAAAAGCAAGTCATCTGATTAGCTCTATGAATATAAAAAATCGCTTTAAATCAAGTGTGTGTATATATATATATATATATATATATATATATATATATATATATATATATATACACGGCGGACAGAGTGAGCGACGCTAGCCCCCCCACTCGCGAACGAGTTGGTACGCCACTGAACACAGCTCAGCATGGCCAGACTCCGCAGAGTGTGGCTGCACATCAAGGACCAATGGGTGATGCTACAGCACAGATCCTTTCCCATTCTTCTGAATGCATTTGTGAGATCCGACCCTGCGGACGACATAGCCTTGGGCAGAGGTGAACTTTACTTGCTTGCTATCCTGGTGTGTCGAGTCATCGATTCAGCGCTGTGTTGCACGGTGTGTGAGTTGTATTGCACTGTCATGCTATGTGTAATTCAGCTAGAGAGCTGACTATGTGCAAATAAATGTCCCTTTGTTGCGTTGTACTACGCTGTACTGTGTCCCTTGATCCCCGAGTGCGAAAAAAGAAGTGGGCTTGCAAATTAGGACAGTGGCTGCACATTGGAGGGAAATGTCCCATTCACCTATTATACGTATATATGTTACACATACAGGTACACACAATGCATGGAGGTGCGAAGCTTCCAAAACAAATCATGGCTCAGCCCATGAAGCTGCAGAAGGGGCAACTGCTTCTCAAGAGCAGCACACACTGGTAACTTGCCTGCTAATGTGCACCTGTGTCATAAGCCACGAAGAATGCGCGCAATGGTTAGCACAACTGTCAACTTCTGTCTATTTAGAACTCTGCACTCAAGCAGAAATGGGCTGTTTTGTCCACAAAAGCATGTACAGCTCATTCACCTCATGAAAAGTAGATGGCAACATTTAATTAACGAAAAAAAAAGTCGTTCTTTGCTGCACCAAGCTCGCAGCCTGCCAGGTTGGTCCGAGCTGATAGCTTTGAAGGAATGCACCCCTTCCTTCACTCGAAATTTTTAAGAACGTAAAAGCGCACTAGAGACAACGAGACAAAGAAGGAACACGCGTGCACACACATAGCGCCACGTGTGTTTCTTCTTTGAGTCTGTTTCTAAGGAACTTTTACCGTTCTTAAAAATGGACTACCAACATGCCCAGAATGCCACCTTAGTATTCTCTCGAAACGTTGCCCATGGACCTTTTGTTCTTCAAGGAAGCCACCAGCAGCTCTGCCTGATTTATCCAATTACCAAAAGAGCTTTAAACGGAGGGTCAGTTGCAATACTCGCCGTAGATAGCAGAATAAAAGCTAAGCGGACTGCAGCAATCTTGAGTCTTACTCCAAGTCTAGCATAGCCACAAGAATAGAGAGCGACGCTGGCCAGAATTTGAAACCACCCCAAGATGTGAGGCTGTGATGGTTTACCTACTTCCAACATACTTATAAAATGAAAAAAGTATGCGTGAACATCGCACATTTTAGAATGGGGCATTCGATTTAGCAAGATGCAGTGGCCGTGTGCTTCCATTCCTGCCTTTCACAGATTTTCAGGAAAACAAACACACACACACAGCAGCGCTCTTCTTTGTTGTTGTTGTTTTTTTTTTCAAGCAAAAGCCTTAGAAGCCTCATCAGATGCAAAAAAGTGACCGTCAGTGTCAACATGAGGGATGCAAAAAAATCAACATCATATATGACATCGCCACGACATCATCATGGCATCATCACATGACATCATTGGTTGGTTAAATGTGGGCCGATCCCGGAGGCACTGCAAAACCATGGTACATGCAGAAAGCTTGCAATGGTTCAAATCCCGTGGGCAGTGCTAGACCGCGATAGGTATCAATTGACCAAGAAGAAAGAAAGGCTTCAAATGCATCAGGGACCGTATGACTCTTGGAAAGGAGGCTCATATAAAAACTGGCAGAGCTTAGAAAACAATGTAGCCCCGGGGGACTTGAGCACCGACCACCACCTCTGAGGAAGATGAGGTTGGCACATCTGCTATTCAGAAAATATAATGTTTGCCCGTCGGTCGCGCCGTAATCCTGAGTCCTGTTCTTTACGTGTTGCAACAATATAGTATAAAGAAATAAAATGTACAACTAAAGCACAAAAAAAAAATCTACCAAATAATTTTTAATGTCGAGTTCTGCAAACAGTCTGATACTCTTGTCAACGTTCCACTTTTTGAAGAGACTGGTTTATTAGAAGGCTCACCTGTACACGTGGCACTGGAGGCAGTGGACGGCTTAGGGCGGCAGCTGGAGGAAGATAAGGCAGTGGCATAGTTTTTCAATAATGTTTAGTTTATCTTTTCAACCCATTATGATTCAACTGCTCTCCTATTCCTTCTTGATGGGAAAATTTTGTGCGCAAAAACAAGGTAATTACCAGAATGAGAGAGACGGGACGGGTGCTACAACTAAAGCACAAACAACGGTAGCACACATCCTTTCTCTGTCATTCTGGTGAATTGTCTTTTTTTTTGGGGCACAAAATTTCTCATCAGATATGCACCATCTCGCCGAATTTCCAGTTTGGTTAATCCATTTCTTCTTGAACACTCTTAAAGATGTTCGACACCCCTTTTTGAACGTAGTCTGAAAATGCTGCCAATAAGTTGTCAAGGCATCTGTAAACATGCACCAAATATTATAAAACTGCATGCCGCAGAAAATTCAGGATTTAATTTCAAAGACAGCTAAAAATTGCCCGCTCTCCTCCTGGCAAACTATGCTGCCAACAAGACCGATTACATAGACAAAGGGAAGGCCACAGTCATTTGCTGGTGTCATCACCCCAATAACATCCTCGGCAAATTTATATTGTTTGTTTTGCGTTGAATAAATTAAAAAAATACAAGTGTCTCTTTTCAAAACCCCGAGAAATGAACTCAGAATTTACAGTCTTTATCAACGGTCCTCTGCTTACAGTTTCGTTTTCTCCTACATTCATGTGAGTTGGCATGCAGCATATTTCAAACACTTCATGTCAGAGTGTCACTTGTCTCGTGTTGAACCCACTACGAGAGTACTTACAGACACGTCAGCAAGATTTTTTGCACAACACTGGTGCTGGCACAGGGCGGCACCTCGTAGTGACTCTTTGTGCTCGCAAACACATTCAGAGAAAGAAAAAATTACGAAGGCCATGACATGTGCTAACGTAGCTTTTTCCCGTGTATCATCCCCGTTTAACTTCCAGAGCGCTCATGAGGACGAAAGAAGAAAAAAATGTGCTTGGATTCTCGTGACAATTCCTCTAATGGAATTTACAAATTTTTTGCGGTCCGATTCGTGGGGAAATGAACAGCTAGGTTTTTCTAGGATTAATCAGAAAAGTGTTGCAGGGCCCGTTAAAAAGATTTTAGTGGACAGCTTAATACCCATGTCACACATGCATGAACGAAAGAAGTGAGATGGATCAAGGGCTTGCTTTTTTTGTTAGACAACCTAATGAAGCCAGGAAAGGTATGAAGAATGTTACTTATAGTCTTTCAATGTAATGCAGTCATTCTTACAATGATGGAGAGGAAGAAAAGTAGGTGAGAAAATTACTTTGCCACCGGTCGGGACCAAACCTTGGAATAACGCGTTGGCTTCGTTGGGTTGTGTCTAACCCTTGATTCGTCCATTCATAGCAAGGGTCTCGTTCCGGCAGACTTGATTCCTTAGGTTGTGGGCGAGAGTTTATTGGCTAGCTGCCACCTCGTGCTACATAGATCCCGTGCTGCATAACGCCAGCTGTCAAAAAAAGGTGTTCCATACTTGCCATCATGCCTACAAGGGGCGCTGACCAACACTCTAGGATTACATGCACAGATATACCCAAGAAAGTGGACGGGAAAATTACTGCCCCTGTAGCTCAATTGGCAGTGCATCGGACGCTTTATCCGAAGGTTGAAGAGGTTCTGTCCCTACAGGCGACGAAGTTGTTCTTTATCCACTTTAATTACTTTCCATTTGTCATAATTACTTAAAGATTACAGTTAAAGACTACAGAAAATGTCCCTTTTACCTTTCTTGGCTTCATCGTCCGTTGGTTTCACTAAGCACTCATGAACTGCTTCGTCTTTATGCCAAAGGAGATTCACCAAGTGTCACACGGTCATCCTTACACTGAGGAAGTTGAATGGAACTTTTGAATGAACGGGTTTGGTGATCTCCTTTGACGATGTAGGAGATACTCTCGTCCCCTGCAGCTGTACTTGTGAAAAAGACTGAGGACACAAAATTGCCCCAGTAAACACAACGGAGAATTTTAGCAACATTGAAAGCTGTTTTGCTGCATAATCCATTTTTAAACACATGTGCTGTTGAGCGCACCTATTTTTTGCACCATACAGGGGTGCATCAGCTGAAATAGGATTTGGAGCAATTTTTGGAGCAGCAAAATGTTGCTTTTGGAGCACAAAAACCCAAATTTGGAGCAGGTCGCGAAAAAAAAATTTGAGATTTTTAGCACGAAATCCCAAATTTGGAGCAGTATAACAAAGAAGGCTTACTTCTAGACACGAAAGCAAAAATACGTACAAACGATTCAACATCAGCTAACTCGTGCACAGTGTGGAGCATAGCTAGCCAACAAGTGGCGCCCCCTACGCATCAGGGAAGAAACCCGGGACGACAAAGGTTAGAGGGAGGGACCGCGGGGGGCATGGCGTCCGGCAGCTACGAATAAAGAGCCCGTTCAGTGTCTTTTACAACCGAGCTCCTAAACAGACGTCACTCCCGGACCGGGAATAGAGACACCACAAACTGGCGACGAGTATCACCCGTGCTGGAGAGAACTAGAAGATATGTCAGGGAACTGACGCTGCAGCTAACGGACGAAGATAGAGCACAAAGCCGTGCAACATAGAAGCCATTCTGCCCGCCTTCCCGCCATTCGGCCCGTACTCCGATCCAACGTCGCTCGCTCAGCGGTGGACTAAATGGCAAGCACGTTTTGAAAACTTTCTGCTAGCAGCAAAACACAGAATGAAGCTCGCAAACGCGCGATGCTGTTGCACTACGCCGGAGATGCAGTGCACGATAATAAAAATGTTGGGTCCGAGTGAGAATCGAACCCAGGCCGCCTGCGTGTCAAGCAGGTGTTCTATCACACAGCCACGCCTCTACTTGGAGCTGCACTGAAAGTAACTTTCATGCTTCACAAAAATACGCATCAGGTGTCACAGTACGAGATGTAATATCGCAGTAGTATTGCGTGGTTCAAGCGTACATTGTCATCGGGCGTCACACCATGTCAATATCATAACGACTTGGTGGTTTAAAGACAGCCACGCATCACAAAAGGCACACACATTATTGAGCGTATTCCCTTAAGACCACGTAGTGGGTGCATCGCAGCTTCGAAAAAGGTTCTCGCGCATCATGTCGCGCATAATTGCTCCTGGTTTAAAGCATGCTACCTATTACATAAGGCACACACCTTATTGCGCGCATTCTGTTAAACACTCGTAGTGTTGGAAGTGCGCACTAGGGCCAGGATATTGCTATCGCGTTCAACTCTTAAAGGCGAAGCTTAAGCGTTCCCCAATTTTTTTTTCTGACGCTTCCGGATCGAGGCACGGACTACGCCACGGCGGTTGCCAAGCTCAACGCACATTTCGCGCCAAAAAAGAACGCGGTGTACGAGGGACACGCCTTTCGTCAAGCAAAGCAAAGCACCGAAGAAACTGTCGACAAGTTTCAAGTTAGACTGCGAAAGTTGGCCGCGACGTGCGAGTTCGCGAACGAAGAACAAGAGATCCTCTCGCAACTGATAGAAGGCACGAACTCAGCTAAGCTGCGCCGAAGTGCACTACGAGAGCGTGATGTTACACTGGAGAAACTCATGGAAATTGGCCGCAGCCTCGAGACAGCAGAACTTCAAGCAGCCAGCATGGAAAGCCGTGAGCGCCTCGAACCGGTGCAGGCAGTTTCAAAGAAGAAGCAGTGGCGGCGCGGCCCGCCTCCGAGCAACCAGACAAAGCACAAACCGTCAAGCGACCGAGCA
This sequence comes from Rhipicephalus sanguineus, assembly GCF_013339695.2. Lineage (NCBI taxonomy): Eukaryota > Metazoa > Arthropoda > Arachnida > Ixodida > Ixodidae > Rhipicephalus > Rhipicephalus sanguineus. The sequence goes on from NC_051178.1 coordinate 216,635,206, forward strand.
GAGAGCAAGCAGTCCCAGAAATGCTGCACCTGCTGTGGAGCAGCGTGGCCTCACAAAGGAGGTAAATTGAGCTGTCCAGCTTAAGGAGCCATATGCCACAACTGTCAGAAAAAAAATCACTTTGCCAAATTCTGCAGACAAAGACCAAACGTACAGTTTGTTGACGTCGTGTGCACCTCTGCAAGCACAGAGCAAAGCACAAGCATGGAAGACTGTTTTTTACGTGCAAAGCCACAGCCAAGAACTACCAGTGGTAACAGTGTCTATCAATGGCACATCACTCGAGTTTTGTGTAGACTCTGGAGCTGGAGTAAACGTCATAGATGAGACGACTTGGCAAAAGCGCCTACTTATGTCGCAGCTAGAACCCACAACCACAAAACTGGTACCATATGGAGTCACTCAAGGAATCCCAGTCATGGGAAAGTTCTTAGCAACGTTTCGTGCCCAAGGCGAGGTCGTCGAAGCTGCAGTATATACGTCGTCAGAGGAGCACACCGATCACTCCTGAGCTACAAGACAGCATCAGACGATACTTCATCACGACACTTCATCAGACGACAGCTCATCACGATACTTCAGCTGGTCGCTGAACACAGCAGTGTTGATGCGAAGGAACAGTTCCCAAAGCTGTTTGGCAAGATTAGCAAGCTCAAGAACTTCCAAGTCAAGCTTAACATCTCAAAAGATGTCAAACCAGTAGCCCGACAACACCGTCGCATCCCTTTCCAATTGAGGAAAGCACTGTAGAACGAACTCACACGCCTGGAGCAGCTTGACATTATTGAGAAAGTCACCGGACCAACACCCTGGGTGTCATCGATAGTCATTGTTCCCAAACGTCATTATCCTAATGCAGTGAGAATGTGCGTCGACATGCGAGAAGCCAACACTGCCATTGCTACAGAACGACACATCATGCCCACTGTAGAAGATGTCATCAGCATTCTAAATGGTGCTGCCTCCTTTTCAAAGCTGGACCTCAAAGAGGGCTACCATCAGCTCGAGCTGGCCGAGGATTCCAGGGTAATAACCACGTTCTCCACCCACTGTGGCTTAAGGAGATACAAGAGGCTGTTGTTCGGTGTCAATGCTGCCGCAGAAATATTTCAAGATGCCATAAGACAATTACTTCCGGATGAGGATGGTATTATCAACGTCAGCGATGACACCCTCATCTCTGGACGCACCGTAACAGAACACGACCGAAGACTTCGTCTGGTACTAAAGCACCTGGAAGAAGCTGGGCTCACTCTGAATGAAAACAAGTGCGTCCTGGGCACTAACAAGCTGAAGTTCTTCGGGCACGTGTTTTCTTCTGCAGGAGTCAGTGTAGGCCCAGAAAAGGTCGAAACAGTAGCCGCAATGACACCACCGAAAAACCCAACTGAGGTGAGAAGTCTCCTCGGCATGATAAACTACAGCAGCCGATTCATTCCTCGCCTAGCCCTGATGGTAGAGCCACTGAGAAAGCTCACACATGCCGGTGCAGAATTTTGCTGGAATAAAGAGCACCAAGACGCCCTGGACAACGTAAAGAAAGAAATATCGCAAACGCGCACTCTGGCATATTTTGATCACACAAGAGACCCACATCGTAACAGTTATGCTGGACCAGAAGGGATAGCGGGAGTGCTAGCGCAAGAAGACCCAAGAGACAAAAGCCGCAGCATTCTGGCCTACTTCAGCAGAGCTCTAACCCCCACATCGACCGTGAAATGTTGGCCATAGTGGCAACTATTGAGCACTTTCGGATATACCTTGCCGGAGGCAATTTCACGGTGAAGACAGACCACCTGCCCCTGGTGTCTATCATACGAAAGCCAAGCACTAAGCTCTCAGCAAGGCTTGAACGTCCCCCCCTAAGCCTAAGGCTACAGCATTACAACTTCAACATTGAACACATTGCTGGGAAGGACAACCCTGCAGACTACCTTTCAAGACACACACCAACCACCAACAGTGTCGTCACCTGTCAAGAAACGTGTGCAACAGAAGAGTACATCACCTTCGTCGTGGAATCCACCATCCCAATGGCACTGACCACGCAAGAAGTCGAGAAAATGTACACTGCAGATCCTCAGATGCAGCTTTTGATTAAGACTTTGCGGACAACTGACCCAAAGACCTGTGAAGACATGTGGAAGAGCCACAAGCTGAAACCATTTGCGCAAATCAAGGACGAGCTCACAGTCTCCGAAAATGACATTGTGCTTAGAGGAACGAGACTAGTAATCCCTGAAAGAGCACAATCCCAAATCGTCTCCCTCGCGCACAGAGGCCATCAAGGCATCGTGAAGACCAAACAACTATTCAGGGAGAAAGTGTGGTTTCCAGGGATTGACAAGAAAGTAGAAGAGGCAAAAAAGACTACGAAGCATGCCAGAGAACTGTGACTGAGAACAAGATATCACCTCTAGTTATGACACCACTGCCAAGTGGACCGTGGCAGTCTGTGGCAGCGGACTTTGCTGGTCCCCTACCCGGCAACAAGCACGCCCTAGTGGTCGTTGACGAGTATTCGCGCTTTCCTGTGACAGCGACGCTTTCCTCGCTAAGTTCGAAGGCAGTGACGGAGAGACTAAGCGACATATTCACAGTGCACAGAATGCCAGAGACAAGACTGACAATGGTCCTCCGTTCTTTAAGAAGGACTTCGCCCAGTTCATGAATTCATGTGGAACTCGTCATCACCGCGTCACTCCCCTGTGGCCTCAGGCAAATGGAGAGGTCGAAAGGTTCATGAGAAATATCAAAAAGCTTGTGAAGAGTGCTGGCGTTGAGCAGAGAGACTGGCAAGCAGAGCTAAACGAATTCCTTCTGAATTACAGAGCAACGCCCCATTCAACCATAGGCAGTGATGCTACCGAGGACTTGATTTGGAGCAATTTTTGGAGCAGCAAAATTTCAGTTCTGGAGCACTTTGGAGCAGCAAAATTTTCATCTTGGAGCACTTTGGAGCAGATAATTTTGCATCTGGGAGCGAATTTTACATCCTGGAGTGCACTACAGAAGCATATTGCAATAACATTCAAGCACCGGAATATTACTATGGGGCTCTTATGAAGGCTAGAAATATTTCGATTCATTGCAAATCTCATGGAAAAAATCATCTCAGGAGAACTCCATACTTCACTCGCTAATGAAAAAATAAGGGCTCATGCAGTTGAGTGTTCTGAATTAACCTCTTCGGCGATTATTTTCGACACTAGCAAATAAACAGAATACCAGATCAATAAAATTGCACTTTATGAAATAACACTCTAAATACATCTATGTGGTTATCAGCAGACATTGTAGACAAACGCCGTGATGTACAGCAGTGCCTCAATGGCAAAAGCCACACTGTCCCTAATGCATACCCCTAAGAAAACTCCAAGGCGAAAGCCAGGTTCTTTTTCTTCTCGATCGACGGCTTGATCCTCCCCCTCCTTCTCTACAAGCTATCTGCACCTCACCTGGTTTTGCGCTAGCTCCATGATCGGCGCACCGATTACGGAAGCAGTGTAAAGCGACGATGTCGTGATGGCGTCATCACGTGCCATGATGACGTCACAAGTTTTGACGATCTACGACGTGATGATGACGCCATCACATGATTATTTTTGCATCAATCGATTGACGCCGCCGACGGTCAATTTTCGTGTTTGATAAAGCATCTGATGCTTTCGCATTAATATTGCGTATTGAACGTTAACAACCTGGCCTTACATACCAAACTGTCCTCCACCATGTCACCTCCTTGCCATGCGCGAAACAGCTTCGCTTATCATCCACTTCACAGAGTGAAATGGCTCCTCAACTTTTTTTAAATGTTTATTGTGATAACAATTATATGGACGCTCTCCGCGGATTTTTGCCGCCGCCATAAAGACCAAGTTAATAACATCACCACGCGCATTCTAGCCGCGGGTAAAAGCTCGCGAGCGCTGGCGACGAACGCGGCTGAAGCGGAGATTAAGCTAGCTAGCCGGCCGTCTGTCTCCGTCGCACGGACAGCGCATGAGATACCATCTTCCCGCGTGCTGGCCTGCCGTCGATTGCTCATCAAACAGAGAGGAAACGCCCCGCCCGTCTTTCGTAAGGAGCATGAAAGGACGCCAGGAAAGCGGGGGGCGAGGGGACCGCATCGTTCGAAGGGCGCAGTCGCTTGCGCGCGCGCCATCTCGAGGCATCAGGAGACGGCTCGTAAACTTGCTGTGCTCTCAACGCTTACTTCGTGTTTAGAGAACTCAGAGCAAGAAAACGCTTCGGTTCCTGGAGCGGCCATATTCCCTTAAACCAGTGTTTTGTTGAGTTACGCGAGATCGAATCCAAAAGAGTTAGCTACTAGCCTTACTTCGTTTAACAATACAATTTGTAGGTATCGCATTCATTGCTTCGCCCTTAAGCGAAACAGTTTTTTTACCCGTCAGCTATTGACCACCGAAAGCGAAGGGCGGACGTGTAACATATGCGTAGCCGCTTCACTGTGGGCCGTCAGCGACGGGCCCGCTACTGACAGCTGCGTATTTGCGGCTGCTCCGACCAGGAGATATGCTTTTATTAATCAGATGACATTTTTAAAAAAGCAAGCAAAATATTCTAATTGGAACTCTCGCTCGTGAGCTCGAAAGGGCAGGGCCTTTTAGGGGGTATTTACCGCAGAGTGATTACAAACTCGGACGTGCTGGTATAAGCAATTACGAAAAAGCTCTTCCGAATGAAGATCCATGGATAATGTATATCTGAGGAAAAGTGTGAACGCGTTTCCACCGTTCGCGTGCTCTTCCATAAACGCGAAGCACGGAAAATTCGATATTGTTCCACATATATACTGCTAGCGATCCCAGATTTCATTCCGCGATGTCCGGAAACAGAAGTGACAGACATTTTAGCAGCACACATGTAGTTATTACTGAACATTGCTTTCCTTACGTGCCGTGCGACGCTTGAAACGAGCTATCAGCAGCGTTTCTAGAACACACGACGTCCGCCGATGAATCGCCGTCGCACTTTCTCGCTACCGAGAGGCCTAGACGTCACGAGCCTCTGCGGAGAGCGCGTTTTGCTGTCGAGCCGACTTGCAGAACAGAAGCTGCGTCGGCACCGTGCATGGCATCGTGGCTTATTCGGGACGCACGCGCGAGCGCTATTTATTCAGCGGAATAATTCTTGGTCCATGGTTGCGACTTTGGCAGCCCCAAGATCAAGCTGCACATGTTCTGACGCGCCGGCCGTGCGATTGCCGGTGATAGACGCCCCAAAACCCGAGACTTTGGCGCAGTTTGGCGCAATTTTCGTCGATATTATCAGGATGACGCATGTAAGTACAATTTGGCGCACTTTGGCACAGTTGGCGCAGGAGTGGAATCACTGCATAGGTCTCACACCAGCTGAACTGCTATTTGGACGAAAAATCAAAACAAAACTTCCTGAAGTTCCAGAAAAGTGCACGCATGCCAAGCTGGCAGAAACGGACCTAAAGAAAAAACAGCAAATGAAGGCATACGCTGATTATAGAAGAAATGCTGCACCACACACATTCCAAAAGGGAGACACAGTACTTCTAAAGCGACGCTCGCCCCTTTCTCATGAGTCAGCCTACGAGACAGTCCCCTAGACAGTGACCAGAGTACAGGGAACAGCAATAACTTTTTCTTCGTTCAGCGAACTGGGAGCGCAGAAAAAAACACAAAGGACGAAGCGAGGAACCACATAAGACGAGCGCTCACTAACAACTGATTTATTTTCCACATCGGAAGGACACATTTACACACAAATTGCGCATGTCAAAAAAGCAATAACAGCAGAGCGAGACGGCAGACGGATTCTGAGGAATGCATCGTTCTTCAAATGCGTCGAGCGAGGTCAGCAACACAGCCCAATCACTGAGGATTAAGATGACTGCATCATCCTTACAAACTCATCAGAAGGTCACAGCACGCAGCCCAGCAGGCCCCCTAGATCCTCACCATCACCTGGCAGCAGTGAACCACCTTCGCCAAATGCCAGGCGAAATCCAGACCGTCAAGCCCGCAGGACCAAGCAGCAACTCGAGGCAGCAACATTGAACTTTGATTCTAAGGGCGCGGTCGCGATCGATGGCGCGCGCGCTATCTCGGCTGCCATCAGCGGGCGGCTCGTATATCCTTCTACGTGCTGCGCTCTCGATGCGAAGACACGGTGCAGAAAGAGCATCTTTACCTGGAGCGACCATATTTTCTTACACCAACGTTTTGTAGAGTTACGCGAGATCGGATACAAAAGAGTTTGCTGCCAGCCTCACTTCGTATAACATTACAATTTGTTGCTATCGCATTCAATGCTTCGTCCTTGCGCTGAAACTGTGACTTTTTTCTTTTGTTTCGTTGGGGGCTTAGGGTCTGCGCGTCTGTATTGGATGACGATGCCCACACCAACGCGGCCTCCATTTCTCGCTGAAATTTGTGCAACTGAGAAAGTTTTGAAGCTGGTCGGGCATTTTGATGCAGCGTGGCGCAATTTCAACAAATTTCACGGTTTTGGATCAGCTTGGCGCAAAAATATGGAATTGTATCAAATTGGCGCAGCCGTTGCATCCCTGACCATGCCTTGCAAACAGCCATCAGGCAGCCATTTTGTACAAGTATCTCTGTTCACATTGCTACACTTATGTCTCTGCATCTCACTCCATTCTTACTCTAGTGCTCTTCATTCGTCTCCACAGCAAGGGTCACAAGTACTGAACATGGCATATCAAGGAAGTAACAGCACGAGCACACACCCACAAGAGAGACGACACGGACACACAGCACTTGTGTGTTGTCTCTCTTGTGGGTGTGTGTTCCTGCTGTTACTCCCTTGATCTACGATGAACCAACTCGCCCAAAAAGTATTAATGAACATGGCACTTATCTCATCCAATACTGAATGGGCAACATAGCCGAGGTGACAGCACAATTTCAAAGCAATGAATGAACACTTTCAGTGCACCTCTCTTCACTCAATCAGTGTGCGGATAAGTAAAGTGTACTCAAAACAATAGTGCACTGTTGCTAGCATCCCTGTGGTCAGCAACACAGCGGTCAGCATGAGACAGGAAACAGGGCGCTTAAAATGCACACACAAAGTGCCAACTACGAACTGATTTACTAAAATAGACGATGGGAAATTCTAGTGCAGGTGCAACACAAGAGATACGACATGACATGGAAGCATTATCTCTGCTGTCTTAGCACCAGTGGTTCAAACAAGTGCATTTCAGCAGTGTGCTTGATTGGCCTGGTTGGTGCATAATAGATGAAGAATAAAACAGCGCTTAAGACGGGACGAAATGATCAAGGCCCTGTCTGTGTCTTCACCTACGTCTGCGTCTTCATCTGCGTGCATTTCCTACATGGTTGGGTGAAAGATGGCAAGGACAGTGAGAACACAGAGTGCAGTACAGTTCTAGCACACTAACATGGAAGCCTGAGCCACTATGGCTTCGGCATCACTTTTTTTTTATCAAACTAACTTTGCGGTCACTGTTTAGGGTCCACAGCCTATGCCTAATGTAAATTTCATAAAAATTGAGAAAGGGGACCAGGACGACCTGTTCGTTCTTATCAGTACTCAGCTGTACGTCGTTTGGCATAAAATCATAGTGGCATAGACAATCACAAGGTCCACAGTAGGATGATATGAGAAATCGCGGAGGCCTATGAAACTGGAAAATTAGACAATAAGCAAGCCTTCAGTGTTGCTATACAATTCCTCACTTTATCGCTGTTACTATTGCAGTGTTTGTTTTGGTCACGCCCTCAGATACATCTGCTATTAATCGATATGCGCCCCTGAACATTCATTTTAGCTTCTGTTTCCACTTCTTCGGCATATATTAGAAGACTGAGCGAAAATAAAATCTATAGCTGAAAGTAGCGCTGTGTCTGTGTCTTCATTCAGACGCACTTACACATTATATATCATGGATCCTAATTAACTAGATTGCGAACATGTTTTGGCCTGATTGTGAAGCCTCCGTAAAGATACTTTTTTCATGAGAAGGAAAACCTAGGCTAGTCGGTGATAATTCATTATTGAACAGCTTAGAGCGCTAAACAGACAAGGACGAAGAAAAGGAAGGTAACGACACAAATGCTGACTCACAACTACAGTTTATTAGAAGAAACAACACGAATATATAAAAAGACCAACCATGCCACAACAAAGCCTCCACACGTGCGCAGCAGAGTCATCCAAGTGATGTAAACATGCTGGAACATGTGAAGTAGGCACATGCGTCCAGAAACAAACAAACATAGTGGTCCAAAGAAACCTTCCCTGCGTTAATCAAGATGACAAGCTCAAATTTAGAAAACGCACTTCCTTTTCGCTAAAGGCAACAGACGGATGGCTTGTGCACCTCTCCCCTTCGCTGTTAATTTACATAGCTTCCATTACCTCCCTTATCTTTTCACGTTTATGCCAGAACATACTATCAGTTTCCCTCCTATCAGTTCACGTCCACAATCTCTCCAGTGCAATGGCAAGTGCAAACGCCCTGTAGCCTTCAATGAAGACCGATGTTCTCTTATAAACTCGTATTGACACATCTCCAAATGGCCAGTAAAATTGTTTCTCCTTTGAGATTATGAAAAAAGTTACTGGTTTTCAAGCAGCTGCGATTTCTTTATTCATCAAGTAATAAAGCAGTTGCATGGAAACCACTCCGCGGAGGCACCAAGAAACTATGCTGCCTCTATAACTACTCGAGAGCACCTTCATAAACAGCATTTATGCGAAAATCCTGCACTAGGTAAAATCTGCATTTAGCATAACGTCAGTGGGCTGAAGAATAACGAGCAATGTACAAATACACAGCGCAAGTATTCTACCATTAAGGCTGTGCACCATTAATCAACCGGTATTAAAACGACAATGCCTATGCAGGCTGTAATAGTATGCAGTTTCTGTTCTTGCTGCAAGTGTTTACACTAAACGCTTTTATTGCGCAAACGAGAACATGATTGAAGGAGTGGTGACACAAAAATTCGGACACAATTTGACTACTGAATTGAGTCTTGAAGTTCCTGGAAGTGCCGAATCGGATATAGAAGCAAAAAAAAATTACACCATCTCCCGCTAAAGGGGACCATGAGGCGATGTGAAGCCGGAGCACTTGTACGATCGCGTTCCGTTGGCGTTCGCTGGGCATGCTACCGACCTCGCGTCGTGGAACGCGAAGAGGAACACTACGCGCGTCGTGTCTTCCCTCTAGCCTGGCTGTTAATTCTCACAGGGCGTGCGGGGAACGTCGACAGGCGCACGAGAGAGGCAGCGTAGGAGAGGAGAGAGAGGGGGAGGGGACGCGCATGCGCTGGACCTCATCGCGGCGCTGCGCAGGAGAGAATTTCGGCATGTCGAGCCCGCATTTCAGAGGAGCCAACCGAGGCAGGCGCTGGACTGAACGCGCGCAGCGCTCTACCATTTGAAGGAGAGGAGACTAGAGGAGGAGAGTAGAGTATGCGCCGTGAGAGCAGAAGCGAGAACGCAGGAGAAGCGCAAGCAGGTGCTGGTAGACAAGTGGAGAGAGTAACGCGCAGCTGTTGGAGAGAGGGAAGGAGGAGAGTGGCGCATGCGTAGTGTGAGTGGGGACTACAACGCTGCGTGCGGATGACCACGCCGCGTTACATACTTCCAAGCAAGAGATACTTCGCATCTGAAAGTGATGATGTCATCGAGCGGGGCCTTTTTGTAAACAATGTACGTCACGAGTTCTGGCCGGGTTACCGGAGACGTGCACGAGAAAGAGAGAATAAAACGTTTATTTGATGTTCTTGAGAAGATCAGTGAGTGGGATCCTACTCCGGGATCCCATAGGCGCGGGCCGCTGTCCTCGCACGTTTCACGAGGGCCTTTTGGGTCTTCGGATCCGAGCTGGACAGAGCTGCCTCCCACCCTTTTATGTTTAGTTGTGTACTGGGTTGCATGGGTAGAGTGTACTTTTTCTATTCTAGTACACTCTAGCATGGGTGGGTTGTGTGGACATTCCCATACCATGTGGTACAGGGTGGCTGTTTTATTGTCTCAACACCTGCACTGTGGTGCGTGTGTGTCGGGATCTATCTTAGATAATATGTATGGGTTAGGGTAGGACAGTGTCTGCAGGCGACGCCACGCTACCTGCGATTCCTTACTGAAGTTTGGCCCCGAGGCCGGTAGTTTCCGTCTTTCGAATTGTAGAATTTTTGTATATGTGAGAAGCGGGTCCATACGCATAGCCGAGGGTGGGTGCGATATGCCGGGGTCAAAGGTCCGGAAGAGTAATTCTCGGGCCGAGGCGTGGGCGAGCTCATTTCCTCTAACTCCGCAGTGACCGGGGATCCATATCAGCTGTTTCCATCCTCCCTCTGAGCGTGGGGACGACAGCTGTGTTGGATTCGGTGTGCAATGGGGCCAATGTGGCCTTCGCAGAAATTTCGGTAGGCTGCTTGTGAGTCTGTCAGAACGAAGGTGGACCCGGGGGCGTGTTTGACAAGCGTATGCTACAGAACGCAGGAGAGAGAGGGGAGACCATGGGGAGACGCCCATGTCGTCTGCTCTGGCGTTCATTGGCTAGCGGTGGCGCGAACGCCATTTCCGCTTTGGTTGAAATTTTCCGCACGGTTGCTACAGCAGCGGCTGACGCCTCGCAGTTTATGGCGGGTGAGGAGCAACTGAGAGCCGCTGTTAGGGCAGCCACAGTGTTCTGTAGTAGCCACGCTACAGCTCTGTGTGGTGTTTTGTGAATACGCCGGTGATCAGGATTGCGGTTCGAGTTGTTTCCAAACTACTGAAGCCGTAAGTAAACAGTGCGTAGTTAGACGGCAGCTGCGCACTGTTAGGCAATTACATCCACTACGGACAGCTAGCGCCACCTATCGCGATGTTGTGGAACTAGTAGCGGCTTGTCACAGCGGCCGCAAGGAGGCGACAAGAGAGAACCGTCGAGAGTTCGAAGCGGGAAGCCGCGCTCACGAAGAATCAGTCATGTAATCTGTTTGAATCCTTATTAAACCTGTTGTTTTCCATTCAGTCAGTCGTGTCATCATGCGCCTCAACCCCTGACATGGCGACGAGGACTTAACAACGAACCTACGGACGACGTAGAACACAAGGCGAAGCGAAAACTTTTTGTTAAACATTGTCAGCCGTTAGGTTGGTGGCTGATAATCTCTGCTCTTGCCTCAGTATATAAAGCTTTAGCATCACGAAAGACTGCTTTTCATGCACTCTTCAGCTGTCATATAGTCTTAATCATGGTCCATCAGTGAGCTCTCACTTTATGTTCGACATAATTTCGTATCTGATGCTGTATCGTCACACCGTGTTTAGACTGTGTTCACAGCTGAGTACCATCACTCCAGTGGTGTAGCTGTGTGAAAAGAGCCACCCACATGTTATCCTCTGTGTCTCGTATGTTGTCAAAATTAGCTTTTTTTTCCCTGGCTCAGATAACAACTACCTCATTTCTCTCTGATTTTGCTTATGTTACCACGGTCACCTGCAAGTTATACAATCGCAGTATTACGTAGAATGATCGCTTCACAAAGTTAGCAAAACTACGGGAGATGTCACGAACGGTCACAGCAATGCCAAGTTGCAAGGCAGTTTATTTTAAAACATGAAATACACAGTGATTGAACAACATTGCACATTTTTGGACCCGTCTCGCTGCAGGTAAAAAGCTGATTTGGTGCTCCAATGAGCACTTAATCGTTAAAAATATCAGGTGCAATCGTTATGCATCGAACGCGCAGCCGTCGCTAGCCTCGAAACTGCTCAAAACATGAACGGCAACGTAGGGCCGTACCTGCAACAGGTAAATAAGCCGAACGGGCTAAAACTTGAAATGCTTTAAACACGCATGACGTACATGCTGCGGAGGTTACGGGAAAAAGCGAGCTTTGATATTAGCGAAGCTGTGTAACCCTATGCGGCATATACATAGAGGCAAACAAACGTGCGGCCTCGGCGTACGTCTCGCTCCAACGCGCAAGTCTTGGACGTCTACTACTCGTCGTTACGCGATGCGTGCGCAGCTGCCGTCTATCTACGCAGTCAGCCCGACACTGTTTACTTACGGCTTCAGTAGTTTGGAAACAACCCAAACGCAATCTGATCACCGGCGTATTCACAAAACACCACACAACAGCGGTTCTCAGTTGCGCGTCAACCACCAACGTCGGCATGCCCGCCGCCTGCCCGCCGCCTCGGCTGCTGGCAAAGCGGAAATGGCGTTCGCGGTACCGGCAGCCAATAAACGCCAGAGCAGACGACATGGGCGTCTCCCTCGATCTCCCCTCTCTCTCCTGCGTTCTGTAGCATACGGTTGTCAAACACGCGACCCGGGGTTTCGTAGGGCGAGGGCAATTCCTGCTTCTTCCATGCGAGTTGTGTCTGTGTCCTGGGCTGATATACACTCGATCTGTTTTCCTTGATGAATGACGCTTGCCGTGTATTTGCTGTTCACTGGTCCAGCTGCATCGACAAAGAAGGCAATCTCAGTGTCTGAGTATTTGTCGTGAGCCTTGGCCCGTGCCCGACGTCGATGTTCATGAAACTGTGGATGCATGTTGCGTGGTAGTCGTTTAATGATAAAGTACTGCCTCCATTCATGTGGGAGCTCTGAATGGGGGCTTCGATGCTAAGTTCTGATAGTGTTTTCCGTCCCGTTTTAGATACGGCCAGGCACACGACTTGGTTTGTGTGGTGTGCTTGGAATAGTTCGGATGCGGTATTGTAAAGCCCCATTTGAAGCAGACGTTCCGTGAGTGTCTACGGGGGAAGGTTCAGAGCCTTCTTGAGAGTAATACCCTTGTCACACGGGTAAGCTTAACCGCTGTTATACCCAACTGCAGTTAGCGGATTTAACCACAGTTACCGTAAACCAGACAGAGGCGCTGTCACACGTTTTCAGCGCTTCCAAGCGTTCTTTAGTTGATACATGGCTGCGTTCGTGCAACACCGCTATAACACCGCCTTGTATAGGGCTTCACGCTCGATTATCGACGCTTCGGCAGCGTGTTTTGATGCGCGTCTATCAAATAGTGTGAAGCACTGTTTAATGAACGAACGCAGCCGTGTATGAATCTCGTGAAATGCACACGAGATTTTTGCAGCACGGACAAACTTCCACCTCAAAGACGGTAGTTTATCTTCCCAAATGCGTTTCAACGCCTCTGTCGTCGCAACGGTCCAGTTGACACGCTTTTGGCTCGGTATTTCGCTGGGAGCCGAGCCGCTCGCGTCCGACATGGGGGCCGCCATGTTGTCAGTTTACGGCGCTAACAGGGGTTGCCTACCTCCGTTTACGAAAACGGTCGTTAGCGGATTAACTGCGGTTAGGGTTGTCGTGTGACAAGGTACAACAGCCGTTAGACGTAACGGCCGTCGTACTTAACTGCGGTTAGACTGCCCGTGTGACAAGGGTATTTGTGATGGTGTAATGTGGGCCCAGGATCCGAAATAATTCCACCGGCAGTCAGGTGATTTTGTACACACAACACAGACTTTAACACAACCGATAACTGACGATTTACACACAACACACTACATCATTCCTTATGTACATTCTAAACGTCCTACGCGCCTCGGCACACAAACTGTCCTACTCGCCGTTATGCCTGTTGCCGCTGCGGCGAGGTCGGTCGTCACCGGTACGCTGCCTTGACCGTGGCGAGGTGGTGGTGGTGGTGATGGTGGCACTGCAGGCCGGTAGATCACCAGGCCACTGCAGTGCAGGTTAACTGCCCGTCGCCAACATGAGCCGCGGCCACCTCGTGACACCACTCGGGCCCCAAGACCTCAGGCCAGGAACAGGCTAGGCTGCCGGCCTCCGTGTCAGCACCGGGCACAGAGCGGGAATCAGGCTCACCAGGTCCACATGGCTGCCGGACGCCTGGTTGAGTGACGCAGCCCGAAGCAGGAAGCCAGGCTCACCAGGTCCGCAAGGCTGCCGGACGCCTGGTTGCGCGATGTCGCGACCCGAACCGCCGACCAGCGGCTGCCGTTCCAACCGTGTCGCGCTCCAACTGCTCGATCCGCACGCCCCGCTCGCGCTTCCTTTTCCTCGTCGTCTCTTCCAAGGCGTAACGCAGAGCAGAACTGTTGTTCCCTCTTCGCCCCGTCACGGGCCACACAATCCACATCATCACACCACCCCCCACTTAAGATAGTTGCGAGCAACTATTCCACTCCACGTCAGGCGGTGAGTAGGCAAAAGTGCAGGCGCGTTTGTAAAGTGGGAACAAGTTCACACAAGTCCGAATGTTCGTGTTCCACACAGCACGTAATGAAAAAAAACACACATGACAAATACACAACTGGAGAAATATTCGAGCAATTCAATTGCGACTTAAGTAGTCTGCTCCTACATTGTCTGAGCTTTTTTTCTTCTTACTGGTTGCGGGTGGGTGCTTGAAGTTCCTCAAGTGCTGGGCATTCCTATTGAAACATGCTTTTCCATATCGGCACACTTGCTCGTCATCCCAATCCAGCTTCCCGTTGTCTTCATTGTCGCTCTCGTCTTCCAAAGGCTTGGTACGCTTTGCTCGCGGAAGCGCCGGAGAGTCGTTTGCTCGTTGTTTTCCATGATGGCTACTGCTTGCGATGTTTCTGCCATCGGCGCGGTCTTTGGGTTCTTTCTCGTCTCTGGCCTCATCATCTCCTAAGGAACGTTCGTAGAATGTGACCTTGGGGCGACTAAACTGATTCAGATGCTTTGCGTTTCTTCTGAAACACTTCACTCCATACTTGCATTCCTGTCGCTTTTCTGGCTGCCACCTCTGTCCTCCTACCGTTGCTGAATTGTTTGTGGTCTTGCTGCATGTCGCCGTCGTCGTCAATCTCGTAGCACTGCATAGCAGCCGTTGTGTCGTTGTGCTGCGCGTCGACGACTTGCTCTCGCCATCATCGTTCTTGTTCGCGAGTCCACCAGCACCCTTCTCCACGATGTCTTCTTTGGCCCCACGCTGCTTAGAGCACTTGCTAAAGTTGCTTGGAGAGCTTAGGTCTCTGTTCGTTCGCGTAACAGCTGAAACTATTGAAGACCTTTTTCCAGGTGAGGGCGCATGGCTTGCGGCATTGGCTTTGGTTGACCAGTCCGGATATTCCCAGTCAGGATCTGGCTCGTGCGGCTCCCTGGCTCCTGGGATGTTGCCTAGCACGAGGTCGTATATTGGGTTGCCCATGCATAGTGCAGTTACTTCTCCTATGAAGTACGGCGTATGAATCCAGATGCGCGCTTCGGCCAGTTTCTTGCAGCTGCCGTCCAACAGCACCATTTTCCTGGTATTTCCAGTTAGACATCGCCTGGGTACCAAATCACACCGTACGATCGTGGTGTTGCTGCCCGTGTCTCTCAGGACGTGTGCTACCTGTCCCAGTACTCGTCCTTGGACAACTGGCATGCAGTCAACTGCTGACCTTGGCGGCTTTTCCGTCCTGCGGCATTCAATTGCAGCGCAAGTCTTCCTCGTGGGCTCAGCGAGAGATCTGGAATATCGCGTTCCCTCACTCTCTACTATGACGCAGGACACCTGCTGTGCAGCATGGTTCTTGCAATCAGACGTTCTGTGTCCGAGGCGCCCGCATGACTTGCATTTCTCGGAATCTGCTAATGTTTCTCGACACTCAGATGCCTTGTGCCCTTTGCGGTTGCAAATGAAGCAAACAGATTGATGCTTGTTCTGTGACACGGCACCGGGTTTATTTGCATCCTTTGCATCGTCTGCAACTCTACCAATGTTAGTAACGCCCTGGGCTTCGAGAAAGCGGTCGGTGCACTCTGAAAGGGATGCAAGGGTTTTGCATTCTCTCTCTTTCAGGAAGATGGCCAGCTTTGGATTACAGCAACATAAGAATTGCTCAGCTATGACATGATCACGAAGACCCTCAAATGTCTTCGGCACGTCAGCCATCTCAATCCAGTTGTCAAAGTAGCTTGCGATCCTTGCTGCTAGCTGTTTCCCTGTTTCACCATCTTCCGGCCGGGCTTTCCGAAATTTGTCTTTATATCCCTGTGCCGTGAATCTGAAGCGCTGAAGAAGAGCTTTTTTGACTTTGTCGTAGTCGAGTGCCTCCTCAGCAGTCATACGACCAATGACAGTGAGTGCCTCGCCAGTTAAGCACATGCTTACGGCCATACCCCATTTATCTCTTGGCCAATCTTGCCCCATAGCCACGCGTTCAAACCTCTGCAAATACGCATGCAGGTCATCGCGACCCTCGTCAAATAGCGGTAGCAACTTCTGCGAATTCAGGCATGATGGGTTTGCCGACGGTGCGAGTGCTGTCGCCGCAGATGGCTCACTCTGCGCACCTACCTGAAGCCTGAGCTTAAGTTGGAGGATTTGCAGCTGCCTCTCGTCCGCTAGCCGTTGCCTCTCGTCCGCTAACCGTTGCCTCTCTGCTGCTTCTTTGGCCTCTTCTCTCTCAGCTGCGCGCTCATCTCTCTGCCTAACTTGCTCTCGCTCAATCCATTCGCGAAGTTCCGCCCAGACAAGCCTAACTGAGCTGCTACAGCCGCTAACTTATCAAGATCCATGTCTCTCGTCTTGTGCTGCGTGCACACACCTGACTGGCGATTTCCGCGTTCGAGATGTTACTGGCGGATCCTGGCAGGCTCGCCAAGTTTGTGATGGTGTAATGTGGGCCCAGGATCCGAAATAATTCCACCGGCAGTCAGGTGATTTTGTACACACAACACAGACTTTAACACAACCGATAACTGACGATTTACACACAACACACTACATCATTCCTTATGTACATTCTAAACGTCCTACGCGCCTCGGCACACAAACTGTCCTACTCGCCGTTATGCCTGTTGCCGCTGCGGCGAGGTCGGTCGTCACCGGTACGCTGCCTTGACCGTGGCGAGGTGGTGGTGGTGGTGATGGTGGCACTGCAGGCCGGTAGATCACCAGGCCACTGCAGTGCAGGTTAACTGCCCGTCGCCAACATGAGCCGCGGCCACCTCGTGACACCACTCGGGCCCCAAGACCTCAGGCCAGGAACAGGCTAGGCTGCCGGCCTCCGTGTCAGCACCGGGCACAGAGCGGGAATCAGGCTCACCAGGTCCACATGGCTGCCGGACGCCTGGTTGAGTGACGCAGCCCGAAGCAGGAAGCCAGGCTCACCAGGTCCGCAAGGCTGCCGGACGCCTGGTTGCGCGATGTCGCGACCCGAACCGCCGACCAGCGGCTGCCGTTCCAACCGTGTCGCGCTCCAACTGCTCGATCCGCACGCCCCGCTCGCGCTTCCTTTTCCTCGTCGTCTCTTCCAAGGCGTAACGCAGAGCAGAACTGTTGTTCCCTCTTCGCCCCGTCACGGGCCACACAATCCACATCATCACAGTATTACACGTATGACTGTCTATTTTATGCTCGTCTGCTTTAGGTTATGCGACTGACGAGCTATAGGTTATGCGACTGATGAGAAATGCCTGAATAAGTCGCATTATGTCGTGTTCTTTCATCCCTCATCGTCGGTTAGCCACCCGACTGATCATGCAAGAAATTAGAAGACAGGATGTTTTTAGTTTCTGTATAGCAAATGAGTTGTTGCCCCGATTATTGAAGTGGGCCCCGAGAATTTGAATGGTTTCAACCTCTTGAATTGCGGTTCCATTGAGTTGTACATTGAGGGGTGTATTGTCGGATGCCTTATTTCTGTATACGAGGATTTCGTATTTGGTGGGGGAGCCCTCCAGACCACATTTGCGCCCTATCTGTTCTACGACGGAGGCGGCCTGTTGGAAGGCTTCTTCTATCTGGCTTAGGTTGCCAGAGCGGCTCCAGATCGTGACGTCATCAGCATAGATGGCGTGGCGTACTTCCAAAATTTGATTTAGGGCCTCCGGGAGGCGCATGAGGGCGATATTGAAGAGGAGCGGGGAAAGGACAGCCCTTTGGGGCGTACCGAAATCACCCATGGTGATGGTTTGCGATTTAAGGTCCCCTGTGCGGATAGTGACCTGTCTGTCTGTAAGAAAGTCCCGCATATATGCACCTAATTTTGGACCGCACTTGAGTTCACGTAAGTTTTCCAAGATGGTGAAGTGCCGAACATTGTCAAAGGCACCCTTGAAATCAGTTGCAAGAATAGCCCTTACCGCTTGAGTGGTTCCGCTGGGTCGGTTGACAATCTCATGCTTCAGTTGTGGAAGGATGTCCTGCGCTGACAGATAGGGACGAAAGCCGTACATGGAGTCAGGCAGGAGGTTCTGTTGTTCTAGATATTCGCTTAGCCTGATTTGTATTGCCTTCTCCATCACCTTACCAGCGCATGATGTGAGGGATATGGGACGGAGGTTATCAATATTGAGCGCTTTGCCGGCTTTCGGAATGAAAGTGAGCTCGGCCAATTTCCACTCTATAGGAAGCGTTCCAGCGTCCCAGTACTGGTTCATTTTATCTACTAGCAATTGTGTTATGTCATCACTTAGGTTAGAGAGGAGCCCTATCAATACCTGGTCGGATCCCGGGGCTGTGCCTTTCCTCATGCTTTGTATCGCCGCTTTAACTTCGACGACCGTAAACGCTTTTGAAAGTTCCGGATTATCAGGACCGTCATACAGGGGTATAGGTGTGTGTGATCCCGCGCGGTGTTGACGTACTTCGACTGTAGGGCACGAAGTAAGTTCACATTGTCGCCAGAGAAGCCGTGTATAACCCTCTGAAGGCTTCTTCTGGTCGTGCCTCTGGTAGAATCTGGGTCAATGAGGCGGTGCAGGAGGTGCCAGGCAGATTTGGTGTGAAGAGATCCCGTAAGGGAGTCGCATTTCGGGAACCACTTTTCTTTAGTGAGTGCGATTGCGTATTTCTCTGCCTTAGCGGTGAGGGCGGCAATACGCGTCCTGAGTTGGCGATTGAGTCTTTGACGTTTCCAGCGTCTTGTGAGTTGGCGCCTGGCATCCCATAAATATACAAGAGATGGGTATCGATTGCTGGTGCTTCGGGTGTAGTTGCGATTATTTTGGTAACATCGTTCTTGAGTTGCTGAGGTGCCGGCCCATTCAGAGTATGATGCGGGAGTTTGATGAAAGGGAAAGCTGTCTTTCTTGCGGAAAGCAGCCCAATCTATTAGCTTGACTGTCTTTTGATGTTTCTTGTGTCTGCCATACGGTAAGGACGTGTGAGTGATAAAATGGTCACTCCCGAGGTTCTCCTGCGAGTTCCACCAGCGTGGCTGAGGAAGGTTCATACCCATCGTTAGGTCTGCACTCACAGATGTAGAGGGAGTACTGCGAGGGTAGAGCGACTGTGTTACTCTCGCCAGAGTTCTTTAACGCCGTGGGGGAGTAGTGGAGAGTTAGCCGCGGAACTTGCTCTTTCCTTGAAGGCAGAGTAAAAGAGACCGCGAACTCTCTGCTACTCAGATAGAGTTCCCAATCCACGGAACTCCCTCCCCGACGTAGCGTGAACAGGGTCGGGAACTCCCTCCTAAGCAGACGGAGTACAAACTAGCGCTAGCTTCTGGCCGACGCCGCACAGCGATATATAACTGTCTCTTAACCATAATCCTCCGAGCGTAGACGCCACAGATGTCACTTTATTGTGCAAGTTAATAGGATAGCGTTCAGTAATAACAAAAGAAAGTGTTTGTGATCGGAAACCTTTGGTTTCTGAAACGCCAACAGAGGCATGCTTCGAAGCCTCGAACATCGGCAAATTCTAACGCATCGCCAACTTAGTTTACGACAAAAACTAATTGCCACTGGAATAAGGTAGACACTAAAGCATTATTGCAATAAAAGAAGAGTCGTGAGAAAAAAAAAAAAAAAACGTCCGGCAGGAGGAATCGAAACTGCCACCATAAGATTCTCAAGCCGAGGTCTCTACCACTACGCCACGCCCCATCGCAGCACTCTTGCTGTAAAAAGACTAGTCAAGACAGAGTTCACCGCTCGACTTCATCTTTACGGGTCGCATACTGAAGATAGACGCGATCTTCCTTTTCAAATAAAATTGGCGTCTTCATAACACACAAAACAGCTGACGACCACGAATGACATTCAATAACCTGTATTTTCTCGCGCTATCGACGATACACCCGCACAGCGCCCGTGTCAATGTACTGATTTGCATCTGAATCGATAGGTGCAACTACATACATAACTGATCGCCAAACACCGAATTGAACGTGCAAGAAAGTATGCCATCATATTAGTTCAACAAGGCGTACTAATTGACAAGTCTGTGTCTGCGAAGTGCCGGCGAGTGCGCCCGGCGGCTTTCGGTGGCTGCCGGGGTGCGTTTGCTGAAAGCGGCGTCGTAACGATGCCCATCGCTTCTTGTACGAGCACCGTACGCAAGAAAAAATGGTTCATTCAGGTTAACCGATACTAAAGCTCTACTGTACACTCATTTTTACACGTCTGAATTGCGTATCCTTAAACCCAGAAGCGCCGACAGCATGTACACACGGACTCGGCAGGTGCGCTAGGACTACCTTCGCTGGGAGTCGTACGGGTCATATTGAGTGCGACCGATCTCGGCGCAAGTGGCTGACGAAGGTTGAAGAATGCGCATTTTATCGTCGAAAGCTTTGAATGCATTAAAATGCAACCGAGGTTGAGCGAAAGTGCGAGAATCGCCAGAGATGCGCTTGCATTGTGGTGATGTTGACCGTCGTTGATTTTCTGGCGTACGTGCCGCGCCTGCCGCGGCACCGCATGTCCGAGCGGACGCCAGATCGTAACGTCGTA
Source organism: Rhipicephalus sanguineus (assembly GCF_013339695.2). Classification (NCBI taxonomy): domain Eukaryota; kingdom Metazoa; phylum Arthropoda; class Arachnida; order Ixodida; family Ixodidae; genus Rhipicephalus; species Rhipicephalus sanguineus. The sequence continues at coordinate 216,655,898 of NC_051178.1, forward strand.
AAGTATTCATCAGCCAGCCCTGGTAAAAGATCGCCGCAAGTGTATTTGTAAGCGCGTGACTACAACTCTCAGATTTGGGCATGAGCGGCTGTACGGCATTGAGCCGATATCATAGAGTCCCAGCTGATATTTGGAATTTACGAATGAAAACAGTGTTGAATATATGCTGTTTTATAGTAAAAGATCGATGTGCCAACAGTATCACAATAGATCATTAGATATTTACACGTGTTCCATGCATATTTGCTGTGTAAATACGCACAGCAGAGCTGTTGCCACTGGCACTGGAAGGGGGCCAGACAACATGGATATATATACCGGTTACCGGGTGTATGGTTGTGTGCAGCGCCAGTAGTGCATATGTTCAGTGTTGCTGTGTTGTGTATGAATGAGTGTGCGGATGTGAGTTCTGTGTATGTGTGAGGTAAGCTTGAGGCATTTCAGCCAGGTTCACTGTTACATTGTAGAAAACGTACGAAGGATTTCTTTTTTTTCCTTTTTTTTAAACGTTAGTCCTAGCAGCAAGAGTGATTCTACTCTTGGAGGGAGTTCATGCACTCTAGCCCAACCAGCATTGTAAAACTCTGCGAGGGAGTAGCGCAATTCCAGCCGAGAGTCTATGTACTCCATTTCAAAAGCGTGACTTTACTCTGGCGAGGGAGCTTGTTCACTCTGGTTCAGCCAGAGTACCAGAACTCTGTCGAGAGAGCATGCCTACTCTGTGCAGCAGAGAGTTCCCAGCACTCCTGAAAAGGGAGTGAAATATGGGACAAGCGTTTACTCTCGCAAAGAGAGTTGCTAGCACTCTCTTGCCGCTGTGAGTGTGGATAACACTGTTACCCGTGCGACTGGGGTAGGCTGGTTTGGTGAGGAGAGTGATACCCTTAAGAGCCATGAGATCATACAATTTTCTCCAGGGGCGTAGCCAGAAATTTTTTTCGGGGGGGGGGGGGGGGGGTGGGTATCCATACTTTGTGTATGTTCGTGCGTGCGTTTGTATGTGTGCGTGTATATATACGCAAGCAAAACTGAAAATTTTCGGGGGGGGGGGGTGAACCTCCCAACCCCCCTCCTTGGCTACGCCCCTGATTTTCTCCCTTTGATGTCTTCCTGCGGATCACCCCAGGAGGGGTGTCGGGCGTTAAAGTCCCCTACTATAAGCAGGAGTGCATTTAGAGCTTATTTCCTGGCTTTGCGGAAGACTTCGATGAAGGTTTGCTTATGCGACTTGGGTCGACTGTATATGTTGAGCACGCATACGGGCGGCTGGGAGCGCTTGATAGGCAGAAGTCGTATGAAGACGTATTCAAGCTTTTCATTGCGGGGGTCGAGATCTACCGTGACCGCAGTGCAGGTGTTGTGTACTAAAGTGCAGACCAATGTGTTGTGTTTGTTGGCATGTGTTGTGTACGATTAAAATCTGATATCAGGGACTATGGTATCCTGCAGTACTGTGATGCAGGGTTTGTGATCGAGCGTACCTATGTATTGTTATAGCGATGCCGCCTTACGGCGAAAGCTTCTGCAGTTCCACTGTATTATGTTTAGGCTTTGAGGGAGTTGCGCCATCATAGGTTCGAAGAGGATGTCTCTTCCAAGTCCCCGGTTTTATTGGCGGCGAGGAGTTACGGAGTCGCCCTCTATCGGACGCGCCTCGGTTGCATGCTAGGTAGGATACCGCCGGCGCGCTCCCCATAGGTTTTGTTGTCGGCGCTCAACAAAAACACCTCGCGCAAGCCCTCCAGGGCATTTCTATAAGTACTTTTGAAAGGAACTGTATTCTGTACTGTCAAAATAATCATTTTCGAGAAACTGAAAGCACAAGATAGTCTACAGTCGCTGTCTCTTCGCAGAAAACCGAGCACCCGCTTCACGCGGTCACCGCGTTGGAGACCCCTGAACTGGCTTCTTGCGTGAAAGAGTCACTCGCTGAGTGCAAACTATGTGAAATATCTCGTTAGAGTAGACTGCCTGTATAACCAAACGGAGCAGAACAGAAAGAAGCCTAAGCCAGCGATCACACGGGTTCACGACGACTGACTGTGCCTCTGCATGTATGAGCGTCTGCATGTACAGGTGCGATCAAAAGTGTGCAGACCACGGGATCGCGTGGCAGAATGCATTGACGCGCCAGCTAGCGACGAGACACGACGAGACACCTGCTGCAAGGGCGCATGCGCGTCCCGTCTTATCACTTGTCTTCTCATGTCGCTCTGTTGGACGCGGTTACGGCGCTCGTACCCAAAACGACAACTGGGTGTCGCTTTCTTTGCTCCATCGAATCTGTGTCATTCTTTTACGTAGCGGCTGCGACGGGGCCGGTTCAACACCGGCTCGCGTTGTTATTGACACCGGTTGATGAGGATACGTAAGCATAGCGAGCATCGCACAACCTGACGAAGCCAAACGCACAAAATTAAATTTTCTCAGGCCAGCTTGCCTTTGTCGGGCTGATCCAAGTTGCACCTAAATGAGCTTAGTTAAGTCAAAGTTAATGTAGCCGAAATTAATCAAATGTAGTCGAGCACTTTATGACCTAAAAAGTGAGGTGTAAATAGGTTTAGTTAAGCCCAGTCCAGCTTGGTGTTTTCATGTTAAGCGAAGTTAAGCTTAGATGAGACCAGATGAGTCGAAATAAGTATAGCCAAATCTAATTAGGCAAAGTTGATCATGCTCATCCTTAACCTAGCCGTGCAAAATTAGCCTATACAAGGCAAACCTTATCGTGGCCAATTAATCTAGGTCGACTTCCCCATGAGCCCACAGAAGTCAAGGCCAGGAAGATACTAATTAATCTTTACCGACTCCATACTAATTAGGATAATTTACGTCTAATTAGTGCTAATTATTGTGAACACTAATTATGACTAAATATTAGTCTGAAATGCAGCTAGAGTATCCTCTATACTGGAATTTCACGTGGCATAATTAAGCTAAATATGCATAACTAATCTAATTAGGCAAACACCAAGGTAATTATAAAAACTCTGATTAAGCTTGGTTGGTCATAGCATGATCAAACCAATTGGATTATGATTAGCTTTAATTAGGCAACATCTTATTAAAACACAAATAATTAACGTAATTGAAATCGAATTCTGATGAGCTCAGAGAATCCAAGCTCAGCAAGATGCTGATTACTCCTGACCGAGTCGAGTCTCATTTACCTAAATATAAATTTAATTAGCCTTAACATTATTTATAAATATTACTGAATGATGTGTGTGACATCAAAGCCCACCCGAAGTACTCGAGTTTGATGTCGCAGAATTATGCAAATTACGCCTAGTTACGCCTAATTGATAAACACCTTTACTCTCAAAAGCGTCCTATGCAGCAACAGATGTCTATATTAGGCGGATCGAGCCGTGATTTGCATAGTTCTGCGACATCAAACTCGAGTACTTCGGGTGGGCTTTGATGTCACGCACATTATTCAGTAATATTCAGTAATTACCTTGGTGTTTGCCTAATTAGATTAGTTATGCATATTTAGCTTAATTATGCCACGTGAAATTCCAGTATAGAGGATACTCTAGCTGCATTTCAGACTAATATTTAGTCATAATTAGTGTTCACAATAATTAGCACTAATTAGACGTAAATTATCCTAATTAGTATGGAGTCGGTAAAGAGTAATTAGTATCTTCCTGGCCTTGACTTCTGTGGGCTCATGGGGAAGTCGACCTAGATTAATTGGCCACGATAAGGTTTGCCTTGTATAGGCTAATTTTGCACGGCTAGGTTAAGGATGAGCATGATCAACTTTGCCTAATTAGATTTGGCTATACTTATTTCGACTCATCTGGTCTCATCTAAGCTTAACTTCGCTTAACATGAAAACACCAAGCTGGACTGGGCTTAACTAAACCTACTTACACCTCACTTTTTAGGTCATAAAGTGCTCGACTACATTTGATTAATTTCGGCTACATTAACTTTGACTTAACTAAGCTCATTTAGGTGCAACTTGGATCAGCCCGACAAAGGCAAGCTGGCCTGAGAAAATTTAATTTTGTGCGTTTGGCTTCGTCAGGTTGTGCGATGCTCGCTATGCTTACGTATCCTCATCAACCGGTGTCAATAACAACGCGAGCCGGTGTTGAACCGGCCCCGTCGCAGCCGCTACGTAAAAGAATGACACAGATTCGATGGAGCAAAGAAAGCGACACCCAGTTGTCGTTTTGGGTACGAGCGCCGTAACCGCGTCCAACAGAGCGACATGAGAAGACAAGTGATAAGACGGGACGCGCATGCGCCCTTGCAGCAGGTGTCTCGTCGTGTCTCGTCGCTAGCTGGCGCGTCAATGCATTCTGCCACGCGATCCCGTGGTCTGCACACTTTTGATCGCACCTGTACGTTCGTACTGATGGTTTCGCTTTTGCTACGAGCACGTTTTGGCACAACGCTGTGAACTTTAGGCAGCAAAATATGAGAATTTGTGAGTACACAAACAACTACTGTTGCGCGGACGCTATCAGGGCAGTTCAAAAACAATTTCGTTACAACTACGGCTTCGGTGCGCATCGCAACTTTGTGATGTGCCGTCCCCACGCTTCACTGTTTTTTGTTTTTTTTTTCAGTCTAAATTCGTGTGCGTTTCAATGTCATTTGTCAAGTTGTCTCGCACTGCGTATTGATCGGTCTTCTCAGCGGGCAAATGCCGCTGCTTCTGTTTCTTTATTCAGTGCATTCGTTTCGTTTCGTGCTCACGTAAAACGTGAGCAAATGCGACGCCTTTTTGAATGCTCAGGGGTGAGACGGCTGAAATCGATTTGGGGGCAATTTTGGGAGCAGCAAAATTTCAATTTAGGAGCAGGAGAACCTTGTTTGGGAGCAGTTTAGCGGCATTTATTATGTCATTTTTGGTGCCTGAAAAAACAAATTTGTAGCAACTTGGAGGAACAAGCACATATTTTAAACGGCTTAGAATACACATAACATTCAAACAGCCTTTGGAGAAAGCTTTTTTTAACGGGTTATCGCCAGGTATGAACTACACTACCTTACAAACCACGCAATTTATATAACCCGGGTAACAACATATGAAATAAAGTTTTTCCAACTAGGTTCACCTTACATTTGAAAATAAGAAAAGAAAAAAAAACATCACACTTCTCAAATAATAAAAAAAACTGATTGCACAAGAATTGTAGTCACACAGCAGTAGGTCTTTGCTTTCGATAAGCAATACCATTTAGCAGATTACTGCTTTCACTTTTTGTTGGTCTGCTTATTTAGCTTTTCAAGCTTTTCCAGAGCTTCCTGTAGGTCAGTGTTCCCCTTCGTGGAGGGGGGGGGGGGAGGGGGAGGAGCGCAAAGTCTGCCGCATACCGCCCATACTTTGACTTAATCGGGATTGGGGGCGCTGCGACGAACCCCCCCCCCCCCCCCCCCCCCCCCCGAAGGGAAACCCTGCGCACGCCTATGAGCGTAATAGTTTCGAAACGCTCCTTGATGTCGCCACCATGTGCTATAGGACGGTCGTACGAAAGAGCCCGAATCAGCGCTGCGGCTAACGAACAAAAAAAAAAGGCTTTGTAGTGCGCACTTGAGGCACTATTTACAGCGGCACTGCATTTATTTCCTCCTTGGCGGCGTCGGCGCAAGCCAGGAGATGCAAATTTGAACTTGGTGGTTAGTGCCTATATACTATCGTTTAATGCGTAGTTATGCCGCGTTCACGGCAGGTATGTTTTAACGAGATTAACGCATGAAGCCGGAAATATTCGCTCTATCCACCCGAAAAATACTCACCTTTGCTCATTGCGGGAGAACACACGCAGCAGCGTCGACATCGAAACCGTAGCTAGCAGAGGAACAAGCTATGCACAATAAAGAGACAGAGTGAACAACCCCGCTTCGCACTACGTATGCCACTCGATAGTTTTCGTTACGCGACAGTTGACAGTAGCGCCAGAACACTCGGCCTACCGAGAAGCAGCAAGCTAGAGGAGCAGCAGCGCATTTTGGGGGGGGGGGGGGGGTCACACATATTTACAACCGTTCAGAGGCGATTATCCCAGCACTATGGAAGCCTCCATTACAAAGGCGCGTAGAAGGACACGCGTTAACGTGTTCTGCGAACGTATCCCTGGCGCTGCTTCTAAAGTTACACTGTAAGCAAAAGTTAGCCGAGATTGGGGTTTTTGCGGCTCATTACCTCTGAAAACTCCCTCGCTTCTAAAATTACTACCTCACGTTGGAGTAAAAGTGGCACATGACATAGTTTTACCACCACCTCTGAGGAACGTAGTAAAAGGATGTCATAATCCAATTTTACTACTTGGGGAGTATTCTGTCACGTGATTTTTAACCCCCCGTTTGAGAGTTTATTACCATGTGACCTCAAGGTCCTCCCGCTCGCCCCGCTTCGGCGGCTTTTGTCCGACGATGAGTGCCCCTTCGAGTTTTTTTTTTTTTTTCAAAGCTGCGCATTGTCGCGCCTCAGGCACTTCAGCTGCAGAAGCACAACGAGCGAGAAAAGCAGCCTGTGAACGAAAGGACTTGCTCGAAGAAAAAAGCCTGCTGGAAAGCCGTACTGCAGATATCGGCCCTGGAGACAGGCGAGTTGTTGTTGTTGAGTGGTTCTTCGGAAAAGACGCTTTCTGCCTCCCAGATGGGGGCACGGCTCAGCGCCTGTGGGACGAGTGTAAAGGCCGAACCATATACAGCGTTTTTGCCAGCGTTTTCTGACGTTGCGTCCCTCGGCGTCGTCGCGTCAACGCCGTCAGAGAGGGCGGCAAACCATATGAAGAGCGTTAACTCAGCGTCGCACAGGGTGACCAGAGGGAATGAACCTGACACTTCGTAAAGCAGTGTACAGTTTCTGTCAATGGACCAACAAGATATACTCCTGATTATAGCTTTTATGTCTCATTTGCAGTTCTGTGGTGCAAAAAAAAAGAAAAACGAGTCACAGTGCCACCGAAAAGTCTTTTTTTTTTTTTATTTGACTTGTAGCGCCAGCTATTGGCATTAAGAAGAACCACGAACTTGTAATATATGGCCTCTGAGCTTGAAGCTGCCGTACATCTTTGAGGCCACGTATTCGGCCAATACACTCATTCCTGCTAAGCCTACCGATGAACTTGAGTACGGCTCTCGGAAAGAGTTCAAAGATATCACGAGCACTTTGCTGTCGAAGCTTCTAGGGAACAAGCTAAGTCAAATACAAGAATCAGTTGAGAACTTAAGGGCCACACAGTGCACGGCGACGACTTATTAGATCCGAGGCAGGCGGCAGCCATTTTGGCAGCATCGACGACGCCGTTACGTAGCGGAAGTCGCTGCCAGCCGCACGCTGATTGGTCCTGCGTCCATCGAACTGCTTCCGGCGTCGACGCTGCCGCCCGTGATGTCTGGACCGTCCAGAGGTGGACGTTTCGGCCACCGTCACCGGTAGCGTCGACGTCGAAGGACGCCGGCGTACGAAACGCCGGGAAAACGCCGGCAAAAACGCTCTATATGGTTCGGCCTTAAGAAGCTTGCGCTGTATATGTCTGGTGGCGGTGATGGCAAGCGGCTGCGCAAAGCGGGCTGATCTGAGGTGCTTCTTCTATCATCGAGCGGCCGTGCGCTTACGAGCGCAAGGCTCCGAGCCTGGACGCCGTGGATACCTCGCTTCCGTGCCGAATCGCGAAGAGGTACGAAGAACACTCCCAGCGCAAACAAAATCAGGCTGGTGTGATCGTCCGTGGTTGCTTCCTGGAGAGTGACCGGCTACAACTATAAGAAAAAGGCTTCACTACGTCGTCGGCACCGAGCCGGCCAGCGGCCGGTGTGAGTGCCTCGCCGGAGCAGGTGAAACAAGCGTCGCATAGATTGTGTACAGTCCTGTGTACAACTGTGTATAGTCCAAACTGTGTATTTCACTCCATGCGGCCGCCGCTGTGAAACATCTAGCGCGAAGGCGAGCCCCGATCGAGGCAGACGGAACCAACGTGCGGCCGACGGTGCACTGCGAGTACAAGCACGGTGAAAACCGGGCCTGCGAGCGGTCTCGTTCGTTGTAAGTGCATCGCTCCGTAAGACTCCTCGAATAGCGGACGCCTATTTTTAATTTGTCTCTAAAATAACGACGACGAAAATTGCAGAGGAGATCGCCAGCTGTCGTTTATCGCATAGCCGTGCTCCTCGAAAAGGCCCAGCGAGGCCGTCGTTAGAACCTGGTACAGGCACGGCGCCGCTCTACTTCGCCGGCGTTCCTGGATATGTGCTGCTACTGTGTTTGTGTAGCGCTGCGCAATGAAAAAATTGTCGAGTGGCCGTGGTTTGTGTGTGCTTAGGTATATTTTGCGGGTTTGTGCATCAGCACTGCTAACGGGAGTGCGGCCAACACGGAGTGCCAGCGAATAATTGGATAATCAAAAAGGTGAGATAAGGCGGGTTTATACTAAAAAGGTCGGTGTGTCTCATGTCGACTTGCCGCCAAACTTAAAAGTTTACGCGTGCGCTGTGAATCTTTATTGTTCAAGCAAGCAAAACATAAGTCTCCTACCTGCACTACATGGCGGGTCAAGATGCGGTGCATATATATACCGGGTGGCCGGCGTACGGTTGTATACAGCGGAGCAGTCGGTTAAAGTGGTGTTTTATTCTGCATTGGTTGTGTGTGTGTGTGTATGTATATGTGTTTGTGTATGTGTTTATCTCTATATATGTCATGGATACTGTGTTTTCTACGTTGATTAAATTCGAATTTCGATGGATCATCGTGCAATCGCGCTCTTTTTTTTTTTTTAACCATCAGAAATAGCCACGAAAACTGAGTTAGGGGAGTAAATAAATACTATACTACATCAGCCACAAGAAACTGTCGACCGAGAAATAACTCTCAGAAATCACCGGGAAAACATTGTAAAGGCAGTAAAAAATTACTCTTACTATACTCGCTGAAAACCTCAGCGGGGGTAAAAAATTACTACCGTTGCTACGTTCAAAAACTCGGTTATCGTGAGAGTAAATTTTTACCGCGACTGGTACGTGTAAAAAAAAAAACCAGAAAAGGTTGTGCGCTAGAGGACAAGCAGTTTACTCCCGTTTCTGGTTATTTTTGTTTAGTGTGTACGTTTTCCCACGCTGAAACTGACACGGGCTTGAAAATTCTTGCTTGTGAGGCCGTTTCGGCGCAGTACGGCGCAATTTTTGCAAGTTTTATGCTTTTAGAGCGGCTCGGCGCAGGAAAACGGAATCGTATCAAAAATTCGCAATATGCGCAGCTGTCTCACCCCTGAATGCTCCTTAATTATCGTTCCCTTTGCATTCCAGTGAACTTGCTCTCTGTCATCAACATATTCATAGACCAAAGCTTCGCCACTTTGAGACTGCTGGTGGAAGGAGAAGCAGTCTACGAGACCGAGCATGTAAAGGGGTATTCAGACGAGGGAGAAATGCTCGGGGGAGACGGGGGGATTGCGGATCACGTGACCGCGACGTCACGGATTAGCGAGTGGGCGTGACCCCCCCGCGCCTCCTCGGGGGAGACGGGGACCTTTTCCCCGAAAGGACAAACAATCCCCCGGCGGTGGGGGATATAGTGAAATTTCGGGCTCTTGTTTGGCCACATTGTTGCACTTGCTCCTGCAGAGAGCGGCAGCGGGTGTACAGTCTGAAGCTGCATGGTCGTCTGCAGCTCGTCGTCAGCAGCTCGTCAAACGGGTGTTGCAAGGCACCAGAGTAGTCTAGTAACACTGGTCTCCCCCTCCGTTCGCCTCGTCCGTGTGAGTGGGGGGCATTTATGGAGACTTCTCCTCGCGAGCTGACGTCACTAGGCTCCGCCTTTATCCCCCGAGCATTTCTCACCCGTCTGAATACCCCTTAAAGGGACCCTGCACCCATATTTTACCCTCCAATTTTTACATCGGAACGCGTTCCTTATATCGTCCTGAGATGAATGCAAAAAGAATTTTGGAGATAGACGCACGGAAACGGAAGTTATTGAACTTACAAATTCAAAATAAAAGCAGACGACAGAAATTGGCGTACCCTTTCGTATTTCACTCGCCCAGTGACGTGTCATTGGAGTTTTGTCTGCTTCCAATCAAAACGCGACTTACATTTTGCTATACCGGAACCCCGCAGTACATGGTGGCCTTCTAGTCGCAACCGGGCGCCGCTCCTTTTGACGGCTTCTGTGCCGCACAAGTTAGCAGGTGACTGTATCAATGTATGCTGACATGAGAGGGAAGAACGGTAGGCCGGTAGGACGTTCGAACGTTTCAGAAACGATGAGCTCCTCCGACTGGACGGACCTTGAACGTGAACTCCTACCGCGCACTTATATCGAACCATGAGGAACGTGCACACAATCAAGTTTACTCAACACAATGCTGGCAGGTGACAAATACCAAAGACGACACCAGCAGTTGATGGTAGGTACGCAAACACACCTAGACACCTCGAGCACATGGAAAATCTGTGTAAGGCAGAAATGCAAAGCACAGTGTATTGATGAAGGCTGCGCCTTGAGTAGGCCGTTCAGCAGCGCCATCTGTGTCGCAGTTTCTGATAAGTTAAAATCGATGCACACATTGGTGTCCTTTTCGCAGCTGTAACGAGCATTAAACACATTAAAATGAGTAAATTCCACATACTGAGTGTGTCGCAAGCGTGTTCTATATATTATTTATTTCCCACCAATCAAAACGAACAACATAAGTCACGCACGCTACCCCACTTCCTGTAACAGAAATTGTCGTTGTACGACGCTGCAATCGGCGCGGAAACCCATTTCGGAAGCAAATTAAAATATCAAACGCTTCGTTCTCGCCGCTTTCATTGGTGCTACAGCAGTCATCAAGACCCATAGAAAGCAAACGGCCGATAAAAACAACGTGCGTAATTGACGGTGCAGGGCCCCTTTAAAGTGGCATGCAACGCCAAGGAAAAGAAAGAAAATACAGTAACGTTCGCCGGACTTGTTTTGCAAACGTCGGCTGTGAACTAGGACCCACATGAGCTTGAAATAGCGGTGAATAAAATAGAAGTTATTGCAGCAACCAGCAGCCGCCAAACAGGATAGTAATTATTTGGCGAGTACCCCAGCAATTTTGGCAGCACTGTCGTGTCTAACGCCAACAGAGTGGAATATCTTTCCCACGAAAATAAATGAGGGTCCAAGAAAATACAGGGGGTTGGAGAGGCCCAACGTGGGTTTGAGAGTGGCACAAATAAATTTGGGCTTCTTAAAAAAGCACAGTGTTTGCGTCAGGGGAACGCAAGCTGGACTTAAAAAAATGTTATTGCCAACATAAACGCAGCACACAGCCGCAGCATTTAATTGACTCGTTATGTACGTCCACCAGCAAACGTCGCGTAGCTTATGAAGGCGAAAGCCTTAGATGCCTCTTCAAACGGGAAGATTGACCGTCGGCGGCGTCAAGACGTGTGATGCAAAAAATAATCGTCACGTGATGACGTCACCATATGACGTCACAGATATCCTAAACTTGCAACTTCATTATGACATCACCATGATGTGACATAACGTGATGTCACATGATGACGTATTCACACATGGCCCTTTGCATTGCCTCCGTGATCGGTGGGCCGATCACGGAGGCAATGCAAAACGTCGTGTAGCTTATGAAGGTGAAAGCTCTAGATGCCTCATCAATCGGGGAGATTGCCCGTCGGCGTCCCGCGTCGGCGGCGTCAACACGAGTGATGCAAAAAATAATCGTCACGTGATGGCGTGACCATATGACGTCATAATGAAGTCACATGTCACCAAAACATGTAGTCATTATGACGTCACATAACGTGACGTCACATAATGACGTATTCACACGTCATGGTCGCTTTGCATTGCCTCCGTGATCGGTCACGGAGGCCGTGCAAAACGTCGTTAGGTGCATAACGCTTTTGGAGGGGTGCGCGGGAGGATCAATACATAGATTGACAAGGAGATGGCTTTCGCCTTCTAGTCATCTTTGGCGAATGCATAAGGGACCCTGTGAGTTGTTTAATTCAACGTATTTAAACAATGACTTGCGCATCTGTAGCCGATGTTGTGGACGCTGAGCACGGGGCCGACGACCAACCCAGTAAACCACGAATGTCCATGGTACGTAGCGGTATAATCCAAACATCTAGGACGAAAGAAGATGTCTTATTTGCGTCTGAAAGATGTCCAATTTTCGCTTTGCGCAATGTGGACGTCTAAAAGATATACAAAGGCTTATTGTAACGGACGTACAATGCACATGTACGCTGTGTGAACGATGGACGCATTTTGGACGTAAGTGACAGACGGTGCACATTTGTGCTTATTTTTCACAAAACACCGACCTTCAAGGGATTAGAAATAATCAACGAATGTTTCAACGACACTAAATCGGCGCATCCACTGAAGTCTGGCATTGATTCCTCGCGTTAGCTCGCAGAAACGGATGCAACAAAAGAGAAAGAAAAAGAACGGAATAAATTGGGCGTTTGCCTGATGAAAACACCGCTGTCGTCTGCTCCTCAACGCTGCCAAAGGCGCGCGCTGCGTGTTCCCCCACCTCTAAGCGGCTCGCGGTTTTTTTTTTCCCGTCCCTTTTTGGTTTTCCTTTCTGCGTGGCCTCCGACATTAACCGGCGGTGCACGCGCCTGCCAATCTCGGAGGCCATGCTCCCTGCACCGTGGTTGCGGCTCTGCGCCGCAAGGCGCCGTGTCTGTCGGTACGGTATGAGTTGTGCACACTGTACCATCGGTGCATTTTATTTGTGTTATTTTTGTGATGTTATCTGGCCATCCACGGACGCCCGTTCTAACGGGAGAGTGATATTTGTTGATCCCGGCCCACATCTTGAAGCCTACATTTTAAGTCTCAAAGGCTATGCTTACTTCCGTTTGCAACGCAAAATACGTCATGGCCGCCATGATTTGTACAAAAAAATCATTACGTTTGTAAAAACTTAGTACAGTTACTTCTAAATTACAATGAGCGGCAATATAAAGCATGAATTTGTACATAATCTTTCCCTAAGTTGTGACCATGGTTGTGACACGCGTCGACGTCGTCCCCATCACCGCCATCGCCATCACGTTTCCTTTCGCACATGTACGCACATTGCGTACATGTTTGTTTGGACCAGTCGTGGTTGGGTCTTGAGGTTTGGTCCTGCCAGGGCCAACGCTGCCAGCAGCGACGTTTGTCCGCCGCTTTTTATCTGACGTATGTGCACTTACGTTGACCGCTGTTGGGTGTTGTGTGGTGGATGTTCTCTGGCTGTGTCCAGTGCAACAAGAACAGTAGAAGAGTTTCTGAACTCCGGTCGCCTCGGCAGTGGGCCATTGGCCAGCAAAGGTACGTACTACTTACGCTCTCTTATGCTTTCCTTTAGTGAATAAGGCCGTTGTGTAATGCGTGAATGGAGGTTTTTGTTTCTTTTCGCAGTTGCGTGTTCCTAAACCCATAGTTCATACCGTGTCGTCTGGCATGGACGTAGACCACTGTTGGGTACTGTGTCGCGTACAGCAAGAACCCTGTCCGCCCCGGCAGTGGGCCATTGGCCAGCAAAGGTACGTTCTCTTATGGTTTCCTTTAGTGAATAAGGCCGTTGTGTAATGCGTGAATAAAGGTTTTTGTTTATTTTCGCAGTCGCGTTTTCCCAAACGCACAGTTCTGTATCGCCGTGCATGCCTCGGTGATATCGACATCATTACTTCTGCTTCGTTTCCTTGATGTAATGGTTTGTAGCTGCCAGAGTAGCCATGATAAGCTTAGTTTAGCCTGTCCTTTTGTAGTACTGTGCATTTGTTAGCGTTGTTTTTCGTTGTATGCCGCAGCTGTAGTTCTGTTTTTATTTGTTTAGCTGTGTGCGCTTGCTTGTTCTCTCTTTCCCTAGCATGCCAAAGCTTAGTTGGAATAAGCGCCATGCTCAAATCAGCCAATGGCGGAACTGTGCACATACACGCTATGATTTGTGGACTAACACATCATTTGTCGAGAGAAGAGGGAGCAATGTTTAGGTGACTGAGAATTTATTGTACAATCCAGGGCTCGTGCTGCGATATAATATTTGGCTTGTGTGTTCTCGGGAGCCTCGACTACCTATTGGCAGCGCTTTCTGACCGTGCTCAAAAAGTGTTGCGGGTCCCCTGTAAGGTAGCGATACCGGCTAGGTGAACTGATTAGCTCCTATATTGAAAATTAGAAAATGGGAAAAGTACAGTTTGCCTTCATAGAATGGGGAAATTCTCTTGCAGTTCATTGCAGTCAGTGATCCAGTTCCTTAATTCGCTCCTGAATACTGCTTGATCGCATGCTTATTCAAAGGCTGTTACCTAAACAATCTACACGGACCTCATCGAGGTTGTGTGAAAGCTAGTATTTGGAAATATATATATATATATATATATATATATATATATATATATATAGTCTCGCAGAGAAAACGAGCCCTAAAAGTAATCGTCTGTCCTATATATATATATATAATACAGCGTTTGTAGCCGTATTTAGTGCATAACACACCTTTCCTTTCATGTTAGCAGTTTTAATAAAAGCAGCGCTTCATTGTTTGCACCTGATTGGGAACTAATGCATCACACACAATGCTTAGTCGTGTCCAGTATGAATGTTCTCAAGCTTTCAAGAAATGTTCTCCGTCACCATTTAATGATGATGACACCATACTTGACACCCTTGATGGAAGGCCGTTTGTAGCAGGTTTCAGCTTTGTACTTGACTCTTCACTGCAGTTAATGCCCTGACTCATTTTATCCTGGAGAAAAGACATATTACATTGGATAATAATTAACTTTCACCTCCTCCAGTTAATTACTTAGGTGTCATGTTTTTCTAAAGAATTTAATCTACTTTTCTTGAAGCAGTGCGCCTTCATGTCACATTTTTTGGGGGAAAGACCGACAGTCTCTGCGTATCTTAATACTTTTTCAATTTACGATAGTTTTGGGTGCCCTCTCAAAGTCATAGAATTGGGGCTCCATTGATGTGTTTTGCAAGATAGCCATTTTAAGGCATAAAATAGAAAGAGCAATGCGACAAGTTTCTCTGGTTCAAGCAGTTTCATGAACTCTCGATTCCTTTACTGTACCGGCTTTATTTTTTTTTTACCTTCCTTTCTACTTGAATCCAGGCACACAGCGATCGGACTGAGCATATCAAGTAGCCCCTCCTGTGACCCACAAGACCACACTCATTCGGCCGAGGAGCCTGTCTGGACTTACGTTGAGAGTCCTGGCAGACAGTTTGTTTTTTCTGGACTTATGTTGGGACTCCTGGTGGACAGTTTCGGTTTTAGTCTTCAGCTGGTGCACAGTTCACTTTTATCACACCGCCTCATTTCTTTTGAGTGTATCTGCGTTCTCTAGACATTTAGCCTGTGTTCTTACACGTTGAGAGTACTCTTATGGTTTACAGCATTGCTTTGCTCATATAAACTTTTGTGATACTGCCTTGTTGCTTTCGACTCACTTCATTCTCTTGTCATTTCGCCAGTATTGAAACACTCTTATGATTGTATGTGCAGTAATCTTTCAGGGCAATGCATTGTACTCATTGTGTGTAACAAAACATTGCAATAGTCTGAGAAGAGTATTGCACATTTGATGTGTTATCAGATGTGTTATGTGCTGTATACCTAAAAGGAACAATGTGAGGTATGCAGCGTGCTCTCCATAGAAGGCAGTACAATACAACTGCTCTTTTATGCCGAGACACCTACACCTACTTCCAAAATCATAAATACTAAAATTTACAAAATAGTGATTCGCAACAGTTACTTTCAGGTTACAACAGTACATATAGCGAGCACTCAAGTGAGCGAAAAGTATTGTGGCCTACAGTCTGTCGAGCGTTCGTTTTTGAGAGCCATAATTAGTGCACCTCACAAGCAGCTACGTCATGTGGATGCGAGTTTAAGGAATGAACATCTTTTAATATGTACTGATGGGCTAGTTGGTGAGCCATGATTTTCGAATAGGCAGCGCATAAAAGGGCAACAAATACGCACACATAAGACTCAAACACAAGCGCTGTCAGCGCTTGTGTTTGCGTCTTTTATGTGTGCGTATTTGTTGCCCTTTTGTGTGCTGCCTATTCGGAAAACATCTTTTAAATGTACAGAACATCCAGCCTTAATATCCATACAACGTACTGAGAGCGTGATCTGGGTGCATTTTAGATGATCTATAGTACATCCGTGAAATGTCATGTGGAGAAATGTAGATATCCAGAAGATGTACTGAATATCCCGAGACTAGCATTCTATGGATATCTAATGGACATTCATGGTTTACTGGGAAGAGGTCGCACGAGAGGATTCTGAAATGGTAGCGCACGTGGTAAAAGGTAGCGCCTTTTCCATCCTGTGGCATATAAGCATCATTTGCCGGCGGGAAGCGCGCGTGAGCCATCGTCCAAGTGCGCGCTATCTGCTACTCACCGAACATCGCAGGCCCGACGCAGTAACGAAAGTCTTCATCGCGCAAGTGCTTGTTGGACACAAGACTCGTAGCCGATGGCTATATATATATTCTTGCTGGTTCTTAGCTTTACAACCTATGCTTCACGCAGTTTCTTCTCCCGCGGTTACCGGTGCAGGCTGACACGTACTGGGCTCCGTTGCATAAGCCCGGCACTGCGGCACCGAGCGGTAGAGCCCCATGTTCGTCGCCTTCGAAGGCAACCACTCTATTACAATGGTTTCAATTGAGCAGAAAATGCGAGAAAACTTCCGTATTTGAACAAACGGCAGCGCATGTGGTACTTGAAACTCGTTTTCAAAGCACGCGGCAGCGCTCCACAAGCAGCCGACGCGGCCGCTGAGACCACGTGATCCTGCCAAGCATGTCACGCCGACGGTGGCGCCGGCGTCTCCAGTGGTGGGCCTCGAGGCCAATATGCTGTCGTGGAGATATCGCGGCGCCCCGTGAGTAGCTTAATGGGTGTTCTTCCGCGCCCCTGTTCCAGCTGCGAGGCGCTGCGTTTGTATTTGCAAGTGAGGGCATCTAATTCGAGTAGCTTGGGTTGCACAGCTTCCTTGATTGAGGTCAAGCTTTGTTCCTGGATTTCTTGTATTGATGACGAATATTGGCCCCGTATTTGTTGTAGCCCCTCGCTAATCTGTTGTTTTATGAGTGGTGTGAGCATCTTGACAACTGTATTAACAATTTGTTCAATCAGGTCTTGGTGAGGTGTTCCGCCTGGGTCAAGCGGGGGAGCCTGAGTGTCTGTTTCCATGGTTCCCGTTGCGGGTTGAAGCTGGGTTGTGCTGGGTGGCGGTTGACTTGTTGTCCATGACTTCAGTACTCGTTCTAACTGCTCTAGCTTGCGTTGTTGTTTCGCGAGTACCTGTTGTTGCGTGGCTACCATCTTTTGGAGCTGTGTGACTGTTTGTGCGTCATCATTTCTAGCTTGGGTGGGAGCAACAATCTCTGCCCAGCTTACCGTTGGTACGAGACTGACAACGCTGGTAGCGACACCTGATGATGCATAGCCTAACCAGAGACCTACAAAATAACATTGCAGTGACTTACCCGCTTATGACTCTGTGTAAAGCATTAGCAGTGAGATAATTAGCAACTCACAGTCATTGCTTTTTTTCTTGACAAGAACAGCAATGCGACGGAAAAAACAGAAAAAATACTGTAGTTGGACAAAACGCCACAAGATGTCGCTATAGGCTCCGCGGCGCTAGAGTCACTGGAAAATCAGAGTACCGCAAAGGTAGGCTGCACGCGGGCAACATTGAGCGGCGGCGGCCATTTCCCTTCCAGACCGTCCGGCGCGTTGCTAGCGTGTGTTGAGAAGTGACCGATCTTTTAGCCTCGGTGCCGTGTTACGCTCGGCGGAACGGCATTATGTGTGTGTGTTTCTTCAAGAGGATATTAGAAGTGACTTCGAGTCATCGACAGGTATAGACTGACTGCGCGGTTAGCGGTGTAACTAATGAAACGTACGGCGAATGTTGCCATGTGCTCGCGAACTCTCTTCATGGCTTCATCGGTCTCTTTTCGTGTCACGCCCGTGTGTGTCCGCTAGGTCCGGAGCTGTAAACATAGTTGCATTAGCGCAGCGACATCGTGCGAGATGCCATTTGCCTCGACATTTGGTGAATCTTGACTGTTTGCGCTAGCTTTGCAGTCGGTGTTCAGGTTCACTGCACTCGAGAACGTTATCGAACAACATCGAGAACATTCAACATTGCGTCCTTCGACTGATTGCTGACGCATAGCTTGCTTGCGCACCATGCTTGCTGTTCAGTTTGTTGATATGTGTAATAGAAGTTGTGTGTGTACGGTAATTGGAAGTTGTGCGCGACGTCTTGATTCGGAACGCCAGCAGCCGAACGCACGGGCGAATCGGCGTGCGGTAGGTAAAGGGGTATTCAGACGGGGGAGAAATGCTCGGGGGGTAAAGGCGGAGCCTAGTGACGTCAGCTCGCGAGGAGAAGTCTCCACAAATGCCCCCCACTCACACGGACGAGGCAAACGGAGGGGGAGACCAGTGTTACTAGACTACTCTGGTGGCTTGCACCACCCGTTTGACGAGCTGCTGACGACGAGCTGCAGACGACCATCCAGCTGCAGACTGGACACCCACTGCCGCTCTCTGCAGGAGCAAGTGCAACAATGTGGCCAAACAAGAGCCCGAAATTCCGCCACATCCCCCACCGCAGGGGGATCGTTTGTCCTTTCGGGGAAAACGTCCCCGTCTCCTCCGAGGAGGCGCGGGGGGGTCACGCCCACTCGCTAATCCGTGACGTCGCGGTCACGGGATACGCAATCCCCCCGCCTCCCCCGAGCATTCCTCCCCCGTCTGAATACCCCTTAAGGTGCATCTTATCTTGCGATAAGTAGAAAATAGGTCATCAAAAATGATTGACATCACTACTTAATTGTTTCATTTCCTATTTCATGTCTCCTTAATATTCCCAACGTTACAATGAATTTGCAAATATTTTGCTGTGTTCCGACAAACAGATTTTTTTGGCGTTGCCATTGCGTAAACAGCTGGGGTTCGGTTTCTACACTGCTGCATTTTTTTTTCATAATTCACTCTTATTAAAACTACCTCGGCACGGTGGTTTATGTTCTTTTGATCGGAAATCGCACATCCCGGAATTTTTAAAGCACATGCTACTGCAACACAGTATGTATATAGACCTAGGGCTCGCATAAAATCGACTCCCTCAATGCGTGGGATCTGCCTTTTTTTTTTTTTTTTTGCTGTGACCATTTCTCACCCACTATACAGTACTTTAAGGGTGCGCACGGCGCAATGCAGCATTAGCAGCATTTCTTGCAACAAATTTAAATATACGCTTGATAGTTAACATTGCCCTATACCAAGTTTATAGTTCCACGCTTCTGTTTTGTGCAATAGGCAAATAATCGCGCCACAATTGCCTTCAAGGTATACGAGTAAACAGTTATTATTTTAATATATCTTCGATTTCGCTCTCGTGCGTGACACGCTTATAACTCGGATAGCATGCGTAATCTGTTCAACAGATCGAGATATAAACAGCCGAGCAAATAGAAAGGTATGTAGTTTTCAATATCGCTGACCATAGCGAACCGAAAAGGTGAAGTATCCTGTCGCATAAGATCTTTTCTAGCAAAGTTAGTGCAGTTCACTGCAGGAAGGAGTGTTATTCGAGGGGGGCGAATTCATTCCGGCCAACTATGCAGCCACGTAGAACGGCGCTCTTTGACATTCATTTTTCCCACACGGCTTGCAAAAATAAACGAGATTCCCAGAGTAGCTCACCAGTAACGTTCGTTTGCTGGTGAGCTACTCTCTTCTGGCATCTGCATGCAGTGGCGTAGCCAGGGGGTGGCACACCGGGCCCGTGCCCTCCCCCCCCTTGAATTTTTTTCCCGTGGCATTCATAGCACGAAATAACACTCGACCGCATCTGCCTGCCAGGCCCCCACTTCAGATCAAGAAGGTCCCCCCCCCCCCCCCCCCCCCCCCAGAAAAAATGTCTGCTTACGCCCCTGTTTGCGTGACGCGTTTAAAAGAGCGACGAAGTACCTCTGGGGACCATGGTCTGCATTGAACGCGTCTGCACCCAAAGCGCTTGGAAGGGATATGACGGCGAGAGGTCACGTGATGCGGGTAAGCCAATCGCGGCGGCGCGCGGGAAACAGATGCGATACTCTGAAATTTTTCCAGTGACTCTACGCGGCGCGGCTACTGCTACTGCTGCAGCCGTCAACAGCACCAGGTAACCAGGTATCTGCAAACGTTAGGAAGTCTACAGACGAACTAAAGCTCTCTGCTGCCGGGACCAAGGAGGTTCTATAGAACCTCTGGAGTGGCAGTCCCGGCCGCCGCCAACGGGAGCAAGTGAAGCCGCCGGCAGCCATGTAGCTAGAGGAAAAACAGGGCGCGACCGCCATAGACGGCAATGGAATACGCGCGGCGCGCGCGTTGGTTTGCAGCCCCACAATCAAAAAATGAGATGGAAACTGCTTTGAAGTTACACCCACGAACAGTTGCCTCTTCTCGTTTATGAAACAAATAATGTCATACACCCATTGTCAGCTGGAGACTTTCAGAATAATCTGTTGTCGAAGGGGTGCTTCGTATATCGAGCGCGCTGGCGCACTATAATTACATATGTGTTACTAGGAACTGGGTTTTTGTGATGTAACGGCGTCAGTGTTCAAGGAGTAACCACAAGCTAACGCGGAACGCACTTATTCTCTTTACATAAGCACACATATCCATCACGCGAACATTTGGCCAGAAGGAGCATTCGCAAGCATTAACCTACGTAGGCGACGTGTGTCATCACGGCAAGCGCAGTGCGCACAGCCTCGAAACGAGGTAGCTCTCGCCCTATCAGACTAGACGCATGAAAAAATAAAGCAGCCGCGTCCTTCGGTGTTTCGGTTCCGCTTTGGTAGGATTTCAAAAGAGTTACATCTTGCTTTTGCCGCAATTTCTTTTTTTCGTAACTATTTGTGTTGAAGCTACGTCAAGGAGGTAGAAACTAACAGGCTTTTGTAGATGCGCTGGGAAAGCAGGAAAAATTGTAGATACACTGCCAGGCCGTCTGCCCCGTTCTGTCGAAGCAGCATTCTGCGAAGTGAATAGAGCAGAGGTGGTTGGTTGGTTGGTTGTTCCTTGGCAACCTGGCGCAACCCTCCGCGGGGGTAGCGGGGGATATCGGCCATGAAACGGGCGGCACCTTATTTTAGAGATAAAATTGTTTTACATGGAGCAGAGCTGGTCGAGCTGGTCACCGTCCTTAGCTCTCTAACTACTTCTTCGACCGGCACGTTCCCATGTAGAACGCTGCGCGCAGTCTTTTGGAAACATGTAACATGGATAATCACGTCATGGAATGTTGCGTTCGCCAATTCCTCGATAAACATGCATCAAATTCGATATCCATGCACCGGATAAATATGCATGCACGCCGCCAATCTTGACTTGCAAGAAAAACACCAGAAAGCTCGGAATTCTAAGGGCGTTCAGACTTCCTACTAGTACCAATAATGCTCGGTACGTCCAGCTAGACTGCATCCCATTATTTGGTACTTCGTGCATACGCTTAAAAATCACGTACAACGTCGTGTCAGCGAACCTTTAAAGCGTAAAATTTTCGTCGCTACAACTGCACGCATGTATTACATGTATGCGCACCTTTCAAATGGTTTCCAGTTTAACAGCATGCCATATTGCGTAGTGGACAGATAACTGCCCTCCGGCGGGCGTAAGCGGGATTGGTATGCCTTGAGAACACGTTGTTGCCCGATATAAATACGAGTCAATAAAGCATACATCATGTCACTTGCATGTTACGCATAAACACTGTTACAGAGTGCCAATGTTGTGATTTCACAGAACTTGCTACTTTACAAATAGCACGTCTAATGCTGTGGCTACTCCAAGCCTCACGGAAAACGTCGCCTTAGTTGGACGATGACGACAAGAATAAAATCGCAGCTACCAGCGAGACTAGCAAAGTGAATCGAGCTTTTCTTTTTTACACTCCTCCCAGCTCTTTCGTCCATCGCCACACTAGATAAGCAACGTAGTTTGACGATCGAGGAAACACGCACGTACAACGCTGAACACAGCAGACTAAACAGCAGCGCTGACAACATGGCAAAAGCTAGCCAGTGACATCACTGGCTCTCGCAGTCACCCGATAGTATTTGTTAACGAGCAGACCAACACGGGGCCACCGAGTGCTCTTCGAAATCGAAACTGCCTCCGGTCGTAACATGCGAGCATATAACTAAACATTCGTCTCGCGCTGGGGCAAATGAGTTTCGTTGCCGCTATTAAAGGGACCCTGAAACGGTTTTGACGATTTTATACGAACACATTGAGCCGGTAGAGCAAGTCCTAAGGATCATTTACAGACCGATTTAAGCTCTGTGCGTAAACTGTGTAATTTATTACAAGGCTTTAAAGATGCGAATCGCCACCAATCACAGCGGCTCAGCCAAACGCGTTTTCAAACCGCCCACTTCCAGTGCGCGTCGTATTGGAAGCGCGACGTCACGCAGGCGGCTGATCTGATTGGATATGTCCAGTACACGTCACTGAACCTCCTGTGGGCAGCGAGCGTCGTCTGCCTGTGTTACAACGTACTCCGTGTTGACGTGAGCTGAGCGACAGTGTTTATCTCGAGGTTTCTTTTCTTGGACATAATTAATTGCCCTAGCTGTGTTGTGTACCACATTGTAAAGCTGCGACATCGTGCAATGTTCGTGAGGCATCTGGCGAGCGGAATCCCTTCAGCTCGTCGCTGCAATGAGCATCGCGCTCTCGCTATCCGTTCAACGCCACGATCCATGTTTTTGTGGCTGTAACTGTACCCCTGAAGACACAACAACATTGCCCGAGTTTACGCGTATCGGTGATCGTTCTCGAATTATGTTTGTTTGTCCGCATGCTTTTGCAGATTGTCGCCGTACAGGAGAATAAAATAAGATCTGCTGGTAGTGTGGCGGCGCCTGTCGGAGCAGATACCAACCACTCCGCGAGCTTCGTCTTTGTTGGGCCTCCGAGATTGCGCGCAACCCGTCGGCGCACATGGCTGGGCGAAGCTATAGTGTTCTAGACTTTAGCGAAGCTCACCGTCGAGTGCGCTCATGAGAGCGCTGCGATCGCCGGCGATGTCAGGGTGTCTGTGAGTTGAGGGTGCAAGGCAGTGGTGAGGAGGAGGGTATAGATATAAATTCCGTAGCGGCCTTGGTACACAGTGCGTCGCTTAATTTCTGGTGCGAATGATTTGGGGATGCTCCTGCCTAAACCCTGTCAAAACTTCAAAAACCCGTTTCAGGGTCCCTTTAACGAGTCAGGCCATTCATTAAGAGCAAAACACAGAGGTTCACAAATTTTCTGTCACCACTCCTTTAAGGGGACTCATGGTAGGGTCAAGCATATCCCACCAATTTCTCACGTTTTTGTTTTATAGTAGAATCGAAAAAAACTTTAACATAGGCACGCTCGCGGGCGCCAGCCAATACATAGGGCCGGCGCCCGAACCGCAGCCTAGTCTGCGTGCCGTGCGCAGAGTGTAAAGCCGGCCGGCAGAGGATATAGAGGAGGAAAGCCCGGTAGTGGAGCAGAGTGTCGCTACTTTCTATATTAAGAGATGTTAATATCGTCAAGAGCCTGCACATTAAACAGCAGGACACACCTGACTGCGTAAAAGTACACGGCAGACTTGGCGCCCTGCTTAAATCATTCAAAGCTGTGTGCACATCTATGGGTGTGACAACAATGTCATTTTTAAATGGGTTTCTGTCTGTACAGGAGACAAAAAATCCGGAGAGCCCTACGATTTTTCCAGTCTTGCCTGAACCCTGTAGGAAAGTTCACGGCCACTCACCAGGCCTCTCAGGCTTCGCACTGTGTTGGGGAGGCCAGCCAACGGGCTCATAGTCTCCAGCCTGCAGTGGCACCTCATATCCAGAGTCATCTTCGAAGTCTGTATCCCAACTCCAACTGTCATCGTCTGTCCTGCACACATACACTTTAATGCAAGAGATCTAGTTTAGAACTCAAGCTGCATGTACATTTAGCAGTGATTTCAAGCACCGTTTCAACAGCGGAGCTGTTCTAGGGCGACAACAGGTGAGTGCCGAGGGTGGCCACGCTCCGGTTACGAGATGCACCCAAAGAACTGCCTTGGTCGCGGACGAAGCGGTAGCCGCACACTGAAAGCGCAGCTCGAGCAAGCCGAAACGTGTGGTGCGTGTGGTGGTGACTGTGCCATAAGGGTAGTGATGGGATGGGGCTGGTGGTGGCGGGCACCCAGTCTCGCACAAAATCGCAAAACATGACAGAAAATCCCAAGAGAAACACAGGAGAACTGAAGCTCTGCTGTTTTTGCAGATTTCACACTAGGTTGAACTGGGGTAATCTTTTTATGTAATTCCCACCATCACGCAATGTAAGATGGATCCATTCTCAGTCCATAACATGCAACCTCAAAAACACTTGACAATGCAAGCGCAAAGTGACGCAGGGCTACCTGGGAACACAGACAGGGGCCAAGAAGAGTATGATGCGTTCAACACAGCACCACAATTTTTGTGGTTTCAGTAACTTTTGGCTCTTGACACCCTTTAATAGGGTCTGAAGAGCCTTCACATCCTCTAATAGGACGAGCTGCTCGTTCAAAGAAGGCTTGTTGCAATGTCCTTTGCTGACAACGTCCCTTTCATAGGAGCCAGAAAAAGCATTTACACACGAGTGACACTAAAGCTCTTCCTATGCCTCTTGCTTTCTTATGTACATGCACATCCAAAAACTGTATCTTCCAGGGAGTAAGCTCTGCTCCGTGAGTGTATCTTACTACTGCAGTAATAACCTCCCAGCCTAAGGATTCCAAATGCTATAGTGCAAGCTACACAAAGCGAGATGCACCTTGACTCTGAAAATGTGGCCCACTGCAGGGTCCAGTGCAAGGTAATGCCTCCTATGAATAGCACTAATATGGCAACAAAGAAACCAACTAAGGCAGTGGTCCCGAATGTTATCACCAGCGAGAGCCCATTCCTCACAATCCCATTTACAAAAAAAAACAAAAAAAAAACTTGGAGGACGCTTGAGCTTCGCCTTCAAGAGTAGAACACGATATATCGTAATCGAACCCGTGCTGCAAGGAAATGAATGCCTGTGCGCATGTAAATTGGCTGTTTCAAACTATATCCTAGAATGCCTACTGCAAGTACATTCGCGAAGTGCCACTACCCCATAATTCTTCCTTTTGCAAATTAGCGAAGTGTCCACTATGCGTCTGCAAAGTGCAATACGCACCTGCGCAGCTACACACTTTGTAATCGGTGCGCAGCTTTCAACCACCCACTCGTGGCACAGTTCACGTGTTTTGACGCCTGGTGTGATTCTACAGCTCTGTCGCGCAATATTAAATACGTTAAGGAGACTCCTCCCACTGCATGACATTCTTATAGGCCTAGTGCACTGCAGCTTTGAAGCTAGAGTTACTGTATATGCTACCTTACACAGTAACTATTTGAACCGAACAGGCAGCGCCACTACACGCCCGCGGCGGAAAAGATGGTACTGTTGCTTGTCACTCCCAGGCGCGCAGTCAAGGTAGAAACGCATGGCTCCTCGGCCGAAAGGATGTAAAGACGTCGCAGAAGTACGGCACTTTTTTGTACATCCGCGTGCATGGCTGGCACAAGAGCTGTAGGAACACCGTTCAGAAGCAACTAGCTTTAAAATTCTGCCAGGTTACCACAGAAGTCGGACGAAAATGAAAGACAACTATCTACCGCAGCTGTGCGGCGCGTAAGTAACGCTCCGAATTCCATCCATTAAGGCGCGTTTACACTAGAGCGACACGACACCGACGCAGACACGAGGCAGACGCAGACGGTCGGCCGACGACAACCCCGACGCCTCCAAAGACAGCATGTCGTAGTAGTGTAACATGATGGCAGACCAAAAACACCAGCAAAATGCATCGGGAGACTGGTCGTGGGCAGGTCGTCGGGAGATCTGTGGTCGAGCGAAAATTTGCCCATGTTTCTTCGAACGTCGAAGGGGGAGATCCCCCTCGACATCCTCGGGCATTTGACAATGGGCATCTCACGCACCCCTCCGACGTCTTTTCTTTGCTTCCCTTTGTCTGTACGCACCACCGTTCCCCGACGCCGGAAGGGGTGGTGGGGGCCGCGCCGCTACACCGAGAGGGACAATGGTAGAGGAGCGAGGACGGCCTAAATAGGCCTCCCAAGCTCGGCCAGGGGGCGCTGCGTCGCACACGTTTCGCCGCCTTTCTTGCAAAAACCGGTCGCTTCTCTCCCCGCACCTTCCTTTAGGCCTCCCAAGCTCGGCCAGGGGGCGTTGCGTCGCACGCGTTTCGCCGCCTTTCTTGCAAAAACCGGTCGCTTCTCTCCCCGCACCTTCCTTTAGGTATATTAGGCCTCCCAAGCTCGGCCAGGGGGCGCTGCGTCGCACGCGTTTCGCCGCCTTTCTTGCAAAAACCGGTCGCTCCTCTCCCCGCACCTTTCTTTAGGCCTCCCAAGCTCGGCCAGGGGGCGCTGCGTCGCACGCGTTTCGCCGCCTTTCTTGCAAAAACCGGTCGCCTCTCCCCGCACCTGCCTTCTGACTGCGCTGTCTCAGCACGTTCCCGCACCCTGCACGCGCTGTTCTCTGCTCGCCGCGCACGTGCAGCTTCACGTGTCGCTTCCTCTGAAGGCTTAGAAAGATCCCAGAGATGGAAAAAACGTTTTCACGGTGGGAATCTCACCAGAGCAGGACGGTTGATCGACCACCTTTTCGGGACCGAGCAGGTCGTCAAGGGCGATGCTGTTTGTGCGAGCGCTACGTGCGTGCCGATGCTGAACGGGCACATTTCTTTGACATGAATAGGGAGGTGACTGCGCGAGTTCTGTAATTATGTTACCGGTAAAACGCACATTCGTTGCGGCAGTCGTGTCTACTCGGAGCTGTCAGCAAACATCCAGCACGCTTTCGCGTGCGTTTTCTATTGACAACTTTTCGATTGCATGGATGCCAAGTTTGTCGTGCGGCTTTAAATTTATTATGAGCTCAGTGTGAAGAGCATAAATTTACATCTGTCCTGTTGATTCACTGGCTGCATCGCAATGCGCAGTGTTCAGTTTCGTGGGAGTTTCACTTTTACCGAGGTTTGCATCGAATGATAACAACGTCGGATCGCAAGTTTAATGTCACCTTGGATTTTTTTAGAGCTCCCTTTGACAGCATAATGATACGCGCAAAAGAAAAATTCATGCCCACTTCGACCATACATGTTTCTTGCAGAGGCGTTTCATTTCGAATAATATCGACGCCTGATCACGCACCGTGTTCGCTTATTCTAACGTCGCTTTGCTTGTTTCGACAGCTCGCTTGGTCAGCATCATACTATACAGGGGCGTAGCCAGGGGAGGGGGGGGGGGGGGTTGGGGGGTTCAAACCCTCCCCGAAAGTTTTCAATTTTGCTTGCGTATATGTACACGCACACATACAAACGCACGCACGAACATGAAGTATGGTTCGACCCCCCCCCCCCCCCCGCCCCGAAAAAAATTTCTCGCTACGCCCCTGATACTATACAATACCCACTGGGTTTACGCATGTTTATGATTATGCCGAGATTTGTGCCCAATGATAAGCGCATCTGAATTCGCGAAGCCACCGAAAATTTAATTGCCGCCTTGGTGGGGGACTTCGGATTAATTTCGGCCACCTGGGGTTATTTAACGTGTACGTAAATCTAAGTACGCCGTTGTTACTGCATTTCGCTCCCATAGAAATGCAGCTGCCGTATGCGTGAATCGAACCCATGACCACGATATTAGCAGCGCAAAACTTCAGCCTGCTGAGCAATCACGGCGTGTCGTATGCAAGGCCAATATAAACGCTCAGTGCAAACATGCAGCTTAATTCTGTTTACAGGGAGCCGCGACGGGAAATGTACCGCAATCAGCTGAATTAAACACTTAGTACTCACGGTACGTTATTTAAACTGTGGTGTAATAAGCCCAAATGCTCCGCTGCTGTAACATTACAAATGGTTGACTCGGAAAGCCAGCGCGCAATCTCGAAACGTACAGCGGCTATCTATTTGTTGTAACTTCGGTTCACAAACGCACTTCCCTTTCAAATGAGCACGATCATCGCGTTTCTCCCCGTTAATAGTTCGTAATACTGTGTACGACAAAAACTGCTTCAAGGTGACAAGACCGCGAAAGCATCGCGGCGAACGGCCATAATCCACTCTTGACGCATCTGCGCCTCGCACTGCTTGCTTTGGAAACGGTAGAACATGACGGGAAGTTTTCGGCTCTTCGTCATTTTTAAACTTTTGTGACAGTTCACAATGCAGCAGGACTGCGTGCCTGCTTTCGAGTACGACGAAGGAACGGCACCCATAGCGTGAAAAATGCGAGAAAAAAGCCCCGGGGAGCACGTTCTCCGCGCGCGCAATGGGAAAACCAAGCAAGAGCGACCCGTCCGAGCTACCGGAGCTTTCCCCTCTCTCCGCTGGGGTAGAGTTACTGTATATGCTACCTTTAGGTAGCATATACAGTAACTAAAGGTAGCATATACAGTAACTCTACGCTGGGGCGGTGGACGGCGCTGCGCAAACTTGAGCGTCAGTCTTGAGCGGACAGTCAAGATGATATACAGCGACTGGCAGATATATGCGGAAGGGAATGTGAGGCTCTAGGACTAGGATTTAGTGCAACAAAATGTGGATTGATGGTATTCAATGATCACGAAGACCATGCGGTCTTTATACAGGGCCAAAAAATACCGAGGGTAAGCGAGTACAAGTACCTCGGAGTATGGGTAAATGAGGGGGATAGATATATGGAGGTACAAGAGAAAGCATCGGTAGCAAAGGGAAAGAGGAATGCTGCAATTATGAAGCACAGAGCTTTATGGGGGTACAATAGGTACGAGGTGCTTCGAGGGCTGTGGAAGGGTGTGATGGTCCCGGGGCTTACATTTGGGAACTCAGTGGTGTGCATGAAGTCAGAGGTACAATCAGGAATGGATGTAAATCAAAGGACGGTGGGCCGCCTCGCGTTGGGCGCTCACGGGAAGACGACAAATGAGGCTATAAAGGGTGATATGGGATGGACAGGCTTTGAAGTGCGGGAAGCTCAGAGCAAAATGAGATTCGAAGAGAGGCTGAGGAAAATGAAGAAGAGTAGATGGGCAGAGAAGGTTTTCAGGTATTTGTATAGAAAAAGCGTTGACACGCAGTGGAGAAAAAGAACTAGGAGGCTCACCAGTAAATATACGGCTAGCAGTGCGGGCGATATGGCAACAAGGAGCATTAAGCGGAAGGTCAGAGAGGCGGAGAGGACTTATTGGATGGCAGCGATGGAAAAGAAGCCGGCTCTGAGTAACTACCGAAAGGGAAAAAACGAAATAAGGAGGGAAAGGTTTTATGATAATTCAAGGGGAAGCGCTTTACTGTTTGAAGCAAGGTCGGGCTGCCTTAGAACGCGTAGTTATAAAGCGAGATTCAGTAACGAAGAAGAACAATGTACATGCTGCGGGGGAACTAAGGAAACGATGGAACATGTACTGATTGAATGTGGCGATATTCACCCAGGTATACGTGTGGGCACGAGTCTACATGAAGCCTTGGGTTTTAGGGACAACAATGGAAAGCCGAACACGTCCGCGATAGAAATAAGTAAGAGACGGTTAGAGTATTGGTGGCAGAAAAGTAGAGATAAAGAACAAAAATAAATAATGGGGGGAAAAATAAGGTCATTCTGCCTTAAGAGGCAGAGAGATAGACCGCGAATTTATATTTTTTGGTATAATAACATAGATTTAATCAATGTAAATAAGGTATTAGGCCAACATAAAACAAGGAAGGTTTTTTCTTTTTTTTCTTTTTTTTTTCTCCGAGCCTGGTGGCAGACATGTCACCGCCCCGTTACAGAGGTGGACCTTCCAGAGGTGGACGTTTCGGCCACCGTCACCGGTAGCGTCGACGTCGAGGGACGCCGGCGTACGAAACGCCGGAAAAACGCCGGCAAAAACGCTCTATATGGTTCGGATTGGCTTACTCGCATCACGTGACCTCTCGCCGCCATATCCCTTCCAGGCGCTTTGGGTGCAGGCGCGTTCAATGCAGAGCGTGGCCGGACATTTAGCAGTACCACGGCCCCCAGAAGTACTTCGTTGCTTTTTTTTTACACGCATGCAGACAGGAGCGTAAGCAGATTTTTTTTTTCGGGGAGGGGGGGGGCACCTCCTTTATCTGAAGTGGGGGCCTGGCAGGCAGATGTGGTCGAGTGTCATTTCGTGCTATGTATGCCACGGGAAAAAAATTTCGGGGGCACCCCCTGGCTACGCCACGGCATGCAGATGCCAGAAGAGAGTAGCTCACCAGCAATCGAACGTTACTGGTGAGCTATATACTCTGGGAATCTCCTTTATTTTTGCATGCCGTGTGGGAAAAATTAATGTCAAAGAGCGCCGTTCTACGTGGCTGCACAGTTGGCCAGAATGAATTCGCCCCCCTCGAATAACACTCCTTCCTGCAGTGAACTGCACTAACTTTGCTGGAAAACATCTTATGCGACAGGATACTTCACCTTTTCGGTTCGCTATGGTCAGCGATATTGAAAACTACATACCTTTCTATTTGCTCGGCTGTTTATATCTCGATCTGTTGAACAGATTACGCATGCTATCCGAGTTATAAGCGTGTCACGCACGAGAGCGAAATCGAAGATATATTAAAATAATAACTGTTTACTCGTATACCTTGAAGGCAATTGTGGCGCGATCATTTGCCTATTGCACAAAACAGAAGCGTGGAACTATAAACTTGGTATAGGGCAATGTTAACTATCAAGCGTATATTTAAATTTGTTGCAAGAAATGCTGCTAATGCTCAAATTATTGTTTCTCCGAGCTTTCCATTTTTTTTTCTTCGAATCGAAAGTCACTGCGCCAGCGACGCGTTATGATCGAACGAGAAAGTACACGGAACCGCTGGGCCGAGAGGACAGCATGCGCAACTCTACTACCTAAAGGTAGCATATACAGTAACTCTATTGAGCGTTAGAGTGCCTCGATGTCCTCCTCGCCCAGGGGCGGGCGAGGAGGACATTTAGGCACTCTATTGAGCGTTGGAGGCCTATGAGCAGCAGGTGGTCCCCCGTTTCCAACTTTTGCGCGCAAGTTTAGTCGGCGTAAGGTCCCTGTATTTTTCAAAGGTAGCGCAAACCATTGTCCGAAAAGGAAAGGGAGAATTTACTCCCCGCCCTCTGCGTCTCTCCTCTCTTCTTCGCCCTTTTGTGCTCCCCTATTGGACCAGGCTCGACACGTGACCAGTTATCCCCGATGACCCCTCCGCCTCTTGCCTGGCGCCGGAAAACGACGCCATTAGCGGGCGTAGAAACACCGCCGCACGTGCACGCTGTGCGTGAGCGCGGGCTCAGTTTGCAAGATGTCGTCGGCTGCAGCAAGATGCCAACTTGTTGCGCTGCTGGCTGCTCGAACAGCATTGTCAAGGGTGTCAAGCTTTTTTTTTTTTTTTTTGTGCCTCGTGGAAAGGAAAACCTCAAGCGGCGAGCGATATGGTTCCATTTTATCGGGAGAAAGAATTTCGATTGCCACGACGAGAGGCTTTGTGAGGTAAATCGACCACTATTAAACCCTTTCGCGTATATTTGCCATTCGAACTCTTTTAGATGGAGCTAAGACTCGATACTGATGCCTAAGACGAAAAAAAAAAAAAAAAAGCGGCGTGACATTATCGGCAACGCTTTCTCGCACACTACATTTACAGGGAAAATAATTGTTCTGCAAAAGTTTGCTGCAACGTTTGAGAAAAATATCTTTGCAAGATCTCTGTTTTCTCGCTCAACCCTGGCGCGAGCCGTAGATTTTACAAAATTCATTTGCCAAAACTCGTTAAAAAGCTTACTCTGACAAAGTCGGAGCTGTTCCTTTAGCGCTCATAAATAGAGGGTGGTGATGAGATGTGTATACGATAAAGAAAGAGACATGGCAAATAAGTAGCATCGATCGATCAGCGTAATTTGCTGAACGTAAAAAAAAATTTACTGAGCAATATGCTGCAAAGCTGCCCGTATATGCAAACTATAATTTTAAACGCATGTTTGTTCTCCAACACTAACTTTTTCCCCTGAACTATATGTTTATTTGAAGCAGGTGTAAGTTTTTATTCTTTGTGTTGTCGGTTTTTATATTTTTTTAATAGTTATCCGCATTTCTCAGTGCTTCTAATTCAGTGTTACTGATACTCTGTCTTCAATAATAATAATTATTATAAGACAGTTGCTGCATGTTTCTCTTTGATGCGCTTTATCATTTGTTGTAGTTTTGAGCACTTCGGTTGTATTTCGTTAGGCAAATTACAGAGGGCACATTGGAGGATGTCTGTATATTTCAGAAACACTTCGCGGACGATCAGTTCGAGCCAGTCATCCTTGCGACAAATGGCTGCGAGAAGCTAAGGCCTAATGCGGTTCCTTCCATATTTCTGCAGCGGCCAGTCTGGAAGAGTCTCCAATTAATGAGCACGAGCAGCACACGATGGAACCAAAAAGATATTTACCTGAGGGGGCAACAGAAGCGCGTCAACCCAGTTCGAAATTTAAAAGAATGCGCGCTGAGGGCATTTAGCAAATAGGTGCCTCCGCCGTGTTGTGTGTTCATAATTTGATGTAGCGTCTGATTTTCCGAAATGCGTCTTGTGAACAAACACCACGGTATCCGAAAAGAAAAACGGCAGCTGCAAATACTTTTTGGATTGCGTTTAATATGTTCTGCCTCTTGTTCGCCTGGTGCGAGCGACGCATCCTATACTTATGAACTCAAATACAATGCACAAATGCTAGGTTTTCAAGTTGTCAAAAGAGGTCCCAGGTCCAGAAAGCTGTTCGCGCGTAAGGTGCCGCAACAAGATTTCTTATATATGCCGGCACCAGTGTGCGATTTGGTGCTTATAAAACGCGAAATGATAGCTAATGTACCTACCAACCACAAACTATTTTTACTACACATCTTACGTACGAACAGCTGTGTGAATCTGCGCCCAGAAATGTCGCGTTTCTAAGCAAGTGCAAGCAAGCGCTTCGACGCGCCGCATGCGGGCCGGGCGCGCCTTGGCGAGAAATAATGGCGGCCGGGCGAGGAGGAAACGGCGCTGAGAGGAGGAGTTTGCGCTACCTTTGAGCGCCTTCTGTGTGACAAGAGAATCGGCCGACGAAAGGCTGGGAGCACGAGAAGACGCGGACGGCGTCTTTCGCAGACGATCGGCCGACTGTTGGCGTCGTTGCAGTGTAAATAGGACGACGACACGACAAAAGACACTCCCGGCGACAGTCGGCAGACCGAAATCGGTGTCGTGTCGCTCTAGTGTAAACGCGCCTTAAGTGTCCTTACTCTCGCGTTCTTTTTTCCTTTTTTTATTCATTTTAAATGTATACAAAAATTTACAAGGTCACAAAGAAATAGGGAGATAGCAGGCTGACAATGGCCACCTGGAGGGGCAATGTGCCTGTTTGCGTTTTCTGCTCTCACGCGTGATTCTTGCCAGCCAGAACGGCGAGCAGTGATAGCCGGTGCGGAATCAGACACGCATTTGCAGCGTCCTTTTCGATGGGAACGAAACGAGTTCGATATGGCTTAGTACACGTAAAGCATTGAAAAATCAGAAGCTCACCTCCACTCGTACGTCATAGTCCACTGTTTTCAATTGCACTATGCATTCCCCAATAATGTCGGAAGGTTCCATCGTGCACATCAATTCTTCTTTCAGACCACAAACTGACCACTCGCGTGCAACTTCGTGCGAAGCTACGAGCAACTCCTTTTGAGGCACATGTTATTGCAATTTCAGTCCTACGGAAACCGCAGAACATACACATTCGACGCTTCTTGTCCTCATGTTCGCGCGGGCTGGCGATGCGCTTTCCTAGCAGACGACAACCAGTGACGAAATAATGGGCGCTTGTAGCCTCACTGTCTGTAAAGTGTGTGTGCGCGCGTGCCTGTGTGTGTGCTTGTGGTGTTGAGTGTGTTTGCGTGTGTGTGTGTGGGAGGGGGGGGGGCTACTGTTTTCCGCGTAGTGTCCAAGGGAGGGAACGGAACTTATTTCCTGCGCAAGCAGCTGTAAATTTTTTCTCTGCTTTCCTTTTTTTTTTTTAGTAGGGCTCGCAATGCGGTTTTCACCGAAAATATGGGGAGTCTTTCTGAGGGGGGGTCTTTCTCAAATGCCTTGAGGCAAAATGGGGACGAAGTTTTGTTGAATGCTTAAGTTAAAGGGACACTAAAGGCAAATAACAATTTATGTCACAGTGAAAGCTCAATATATGACGTCTAAAACGGCAATATTATCAACAGCAGTGCCCTACTTACCGAGAAATTAAGCTAAATGTATCACACGACGTGCGCCACGAGTGGGACATTTTGGAAATGATCCCGATGACGTGAGAGCGTCCGACTACAATTAATCACTATTGCCACGTGCCTTTCTTATTATCACTCTTGCTGTATTCGGTTTTCGCCCACAAAGACTGTCAGCAACGCTCAGCGCAAACCGCGCCTTATTGTTCGAGAAGCTTCGCGATTATTGTAGATCGTTTTGTTAAGATTTCGCGCAAGACGCGAACACTCGAGCTTATTCCAGAGTTTGCGCGACAACCAGCGATAATGCTGGAATATTCGACGGCACGTGTATAAATGCCGACGCGCTTCACCGCTTGTCAGTTGATCGACGGTCGACGCTCTGTTCGCCGCTATCAGTGCATAGAGTGTGTATTGCTGTAAATTAACTTTCCGTTCCTCGGCCACAAGTTCGGCCAAATAAAGAGTTTCATCTTGGACACGTCGCCTGCGGTCTTCGTCGACGTCACGACCCCGTGACATCTGGTGGAGGTGCTTTTCCTTCATGTTCCGGACGCCCCCGTCAAGCCGTGAACCCAGTCCAAGTCACAAAGAAGACGTCGACGCCAACCCCGACCAGCGAGCCAGCCGCAGACAACGAGGTCTAGCACCAGAGTACGGGCTTCTACCTGATAAGACCCGGAAGACACAGGCCATGACCACGACGGCGGCAACGATGACAGCCCCTGTGCCATCGCCCGCGGCAGTCGTACTACAACAACGCAGGGAGCCGCCAACGTTCCGCGGATCGTCATGTCAGGACCCGGAAAGCTGGCTAGAAGCGTACGATCGCGTCGCCGTCTTCACTAATTGGACTAATGAGGACAAGCTACGGCACGTATACTTCGCCTTGGAAGACGCCGCTCGGACATGGTTCGAGAACCAAGAGCGAACCCTGACAACGTGGGACATTTTTCGCACCAGGTTCCTCGCCACATTCACAAGCGTCGTCCGCAAGGAGAGGGCTAAAGCTCTACTGGAAACCCGTGTCCAGCTCCCAAACGAAAACGTGGTGCTCTTCACAGAAGAAATGACCAGACTCTTCCGCCACGCCGACACCGAAATGCCGGAAGACAAGACAGTTCGCTTCCTCATGCGAGGAGAAAAGCAGGAGCTGTTCGCGGGTCTGATGCGGAACCCACCGAGTACTGTCCAGGAATTCATCTCCGAAGCGACGACGATTGAAAATACGCTGGAGATGCGCACACGACAATTCAATCGCCGCTCGACGCCAGCGTACGCAGACGTTCAACCACTCTGCTCTGACGACCTGCGCGAAACGATCCGAGCCATCGTGCGAGAGGAGCTGCGAAAGCTCGCACCTTTGGCAACGCCCGAATTGACGTCGATTGCTGACGTTGTACGCGACGAGATCCAACAGTCACTGGCTGTTCCTCAGTCGGCACCGCCGCAGCTCCAACCAATGAGCTATGCTGCTGCAGCCCGACGCCACGCCCCCCTCCTCGCCCACGTCAAGACGCCGCACCACCACTAGAACACTATACCACCACAGCAGTGCAGCACCGACGTCATACCGCCCGCCAGCCGGTCAGCGATACGCGCCGAGGAAGACCGACGTTTGGCCCTGACAACCGCCCGCTCTGCTACCACTGCGGGGAGGCCGGCCACACGTACCGCCGCTGTCAGTACCGATAGATAGGGCTACGAGGATTCGCCGTCTAGAGCTACTCAATATGCTACAGTTAACTCTATCGCCGTCAATGCGCCGCGCCCGCAGCCAGGCGAACGGCCTCGCGACATCGACGACTACCTCACCGGAACACAGTGGCAAGAACGACGACCTTCCCGCTCGCCGTCGACGGGCCGCTACATGTCACCGCACCGCCGGCAGTACACTGGCCCAAACCGGGGATGGTCGCCTAGCCCGTATCCGGGAAACTAAGGGCAGCAACCGATGGAGGTGCGGTTCCTGTACGACGAAATGCCCAAGATCCTCCGCGGCCGCCGCCGACGACAACGCGACGAGACCTGCAGAACGCGACGCGAAGTAGACGAAGCCCTGCAGACGAAACCTCGCGGACCGAAGAACCGACGACGCAACATGGAAGCAGTGGAACATACCGACGCAGCCGTGACCCGACGCCGCGACCCAACCGCAACGCAAGACGACGAACTAGCGACCTCGACGTACTCATCGACGGCCACAACGTCACTGCTCTCGTCGACACTGAGGCCGACTATTCCGTCGTCAGTGGGCTATTCGCCACCAAGCTGAAGAAAGTAAAGACCGCTTGGAGTGGACCCGAAATCTGGACAGCTGGAAGCCACCTGATAACGCCGATTGGTGTCTGCACGGCGAGAGTCACCATCAATAACCGGACTTATCCTGCGAGCTTTGTAATCCTACAAAACTGCTCCAGGGATGTGATACTTGGAATGGACTTCCTAAGTGACCACGGCGCCGTCATCGACCTGAGGTCTGAGTCGATCACACTGAACTCAGACAAAGCGCTCCCGCCCCACGCGTCGCCAGGGAACCATGTATTGAATCTGATAGAAGAACAGGTGACCGTTCCGCCGCGCTCCAGCGTCATTATTTCAGTCGGCACCCAAAAACCTGCGAACCTTGAAGGTGTCATCGAGGGCGATCAGTACCTACTCCTGAACCGTCAAATTTGTGTCGCAATTGAAGAGGTATAGCCGAGCTGCGTGACGGTAAAGCAAAGGTAGTGCTGACAAACTTCAGCCACGAATATAGGCACCTTAACATTGGTACGACGGTCGCCTACATCGAGGAATGTGTGGCCGCCAGCAATGCTTTCGCCCTCTTCGATGCTGCCGAACCTGCTTCGACGAATCGAGGTCCCGAACCACTTTTCGACGTCAACCCGAGCCTTCCGAAGGTCAAGCAAGACCAGCTCAAAACCCTGCTCCTGCAATATAAGGACTGCTTTTCATCGTCGTCCAGACTTCGGCAGACACCGGTAGCAAGACATCGCATCATAACAGAAGAAAGTACCAGGCCACTTCGTCAGAGCCCGTACAGAATTTCGACGCGAGAACGTGAGGCCATAAAGAAACAAGTCGACGAAATGCTACGCGACGACATCATCCAGCCTTCAAAGAGTCCGTGGGCGTCACCCGTGGTGTTAGTGAAGAAGAAGGATGGGACCCTACGTTTCTGCGTCGATTATCGTCGCCTGAACAAAATCACGAAAAAGGACGTGCACCCTCTCCCACGTATAGACGACGCCCTAGATCGACTCCACAACGCGAAGTACTTATCTTCAATGGACCTCAAGACCAGCTACTGGCAAATCGAAGTCGACGAGAGAGACCGAGAAAAGACTGCCCTCATAACACCGGACGGCCTGTTCGAGTTCAAGGTCATGCCCTTCGGTCTTTGCTCGGCACCTGCGACTTTCCAACGAGTCACGGATACTGTATTAGCTGGCTTGAAGTGGCAGACATGCCTTGTTTACTTGGACGACGTCGTTGTGTTTTCCTCGAACAATTCTTGGCAAATCCCCCAGTGTGGGTATGAGCCATATGTGTAGAGGCACATCATCATCATCATCACTGTCTGCGTGGGCTCGCCAGAGGAAGGTCGCATCGCCAGCAGACGCCTTGGCGACGGGAACGACGGGCGTTCGGGTCTGCGGCCGGTGACGCGGGCGTCCCGAGGTGAGGCTATAGATCGACGACGTTCGAGCAGGGCACCTCGGCGATGCAGTGGCCGCGCCCTGTTTGCTGTGCTATGCCCCGAGGCTTGACTGAGTCTATCGCCCGGGACAACACGAATCCGTGACAATTGGCGAGCCTGCCAGGATTCAACTTCCTGCTCGTTACGGATTTCGGAGGTCTGGCGATGGACTTCGTCTGAGCTTAGCGAGAGACCGAGGTTATTCAAAAGAAGAGGCGTTGGAGTTTCTTGGAAAAGAGCAAGAGCGTGTTAGAAAAGAGAGGGTGCTTGCGCGAAAAGAGCTCGAAGCTGGGCTTGGGGTAAAACGCGCTGAAGCACGTGAAGCACATGCTAAAGCGAAGGAACAGCTCGAACGCAAACCGAAGTGGGAAAAAATTGCAGTGGCTTAGCTCGGCTATGCCAAGATATACGTAGCGTTAGCAAAGGTTCAGCTGATTATTCTTGGCTTTCCAGATTGTCTAGGATTAGCTTGATTGTCATGCTTACTGCTGCTCCAATGACACACACACGGTATACGTTGTGGGGTCTGAGCGATATACGCCGCCGCCCTCGGAACACACGGACACAGTTCACGCGGTCGTGCAACAAAACAACGGAGGTTTATTAAACAGTTCTTTACATATATAGCGAGCTCGCCGGCCGAATTAGTAAACAAGTAACACACTAAAACAATGGATACTGGGATACATATATCACACACTTAAGACAAATAAAAGACATGCAATACAATATAACATAAGACATAATAAGACAAAATAAGACAACATAATACAATACAAATGCGGTGGCGGCACCGCAGATGCACGACTCACCACGAGGGCCCGAGGGCAGCGATCCAAGGTCAGTGATGCCCTGTCTGTAATCCGAGTTTAGCGCGGTGGCGCCGGCATCGCCGCCGCGAATTTAGGCCGGCGCATAGAAACAGCAGTGAATCTCTCTTTTGGGGTGTGGCAGCGCGCGCGGATGGGCGTCTCGTCGCGGTGGGTCCGGGGGACGGTACCGCGGCTCGCTGCCCTCGGGCCCTCGTGGTGAGTCGTGCATCTGCGGTGCCGCCACCGCATTTGTATTGTATTATGTTGTCTTATTTTGTCTTATTATGTCTTATGTTATATTGTATTGCATGTCTTTTATTTGTCTTAAGTGTGTGATATATGTATCCCAGTATCCATTGTTTTAAAGTTACGGCAGGCGCCTTTACAGGGACGATATAGCATCCCCACATCCCCCCAACCTTAAATCAAACACATATCCCGGAAAAAACTTAAAACCAAAACAGCTACACAAGCTCTACGAAAGAACAAGTGGCGTAAATGTCCCTACAGAATGTCCGTGCACTGCGACACAGCCGCTGGTCGACACCGCTGCACTGGCTTGACCTCCGTCCCGCAACCGCAAAGGCAACGTGGCCGTCGGCGCGAGAGAACGTCGCTCGCGCAGACACGTCTTCTGGTTGCGGGCAGCACTCAACGAGGGCGCCGATTTGGAGGCAGCTACGCAGGTCACGGGCATGTCGGCTGTGCAGCACACAGCCATCCGCGGGTTACAACTTCCACTGTGTACACTCTCGAAAGAACGGTGCAGTCCGGCTAGCAATGACATCGGCGAATGACTGAGATGACAAATGCAATGAACGGTTGCTTTTCTTAGTTTAATCGTGTGCGCAAGCTAAAAATGAGGGAAGCTGAGTGCAACAACTCGACGCCACGATCCAGCGGTTTGTGTCTCACGTGCAACAGGCAGCTAAGCAGAGCCTTAGGCTTAACGACTCGCTCGACACAACCGGCATCCAAAACAAGCATTCGCACAGGCGCAGAGGAGGCAGCCGCGAGGAGACATCAGCTCTCTGAGGTGGCCCTAAGCGCTCGCTGCACACAGCAGCTTACCGAGCGATCGGCGTCCACCGTCCCGGACGATGTCACGA
The DNA here is from genome assembly GCF_013339695.2 of Rhipicephalus sanguineus. Lineage (NCBI taxonomy): Eukaryota > Metazoa > Arthropoda > Arachnida > Ixodida > Ixodidae > Rhipicephalus > Rhipicephalus sanguineus. The sequence continues at coordinate 216,695,861 of NC_051178.1, forward strand.
CGCCCCGGCGTCGAGCCGCAATGCAAGCAGCAACGACACCCGTGGCCCCTGGCCACCCGGCTACACAAGCCGCGACTCCCAGAGTCAAAGAGAGAGAAGAAACTATTTACAGAAAAGTCGGACCACCTACGAGGCTTCTGTACTCACTCGCTTCGGGCTTGCCTGCCATCCACGTTCTCTATGCTTCGCTCTTCGAGGATGCGGACCATGTGACTCTCGTACCGACACTCAACGACCTTCTTAAAATAAAAATGAATCACTTGCGAACAGATAAAAACTTAGCGTGCCGACAAGTTCGAACACGCCTTAGCAACCGATCTCATCGCCCTCTCCAAAAAGCACGCCGCCGACGCTAGCGATGAAAATCCCCCCCTTAGGCTTACTCGAACCGCGAAAACTGTCGTCCGATGCTCCAAGAGCGCCACGTTGGGCAGCCAGTGTGGGGTCTGTTGCGATATAACCGCCGCTGCCCTCGGAACACACGGACACAGTTCACGCGGTCGTGCAACAAAACAACGGAGGTTTATTAAACAGTTCTTTACATATATAGCGAGCTCGCCGGCCGAATTAGTAAACAAGTAACACACTAAAACAATGGATACTGGGATACATATATCACACACTTAAGACAAATAAAAGACATGCAATACAATATAACATAAGACATAATAAGACAAAATAAGACAACATAATACAATACAAATGCGGTGGCGGCACCGCAGATGCACGACTCACCACGAGGGCCCGAGGGCAGCGAGCCGCGGTACCGTCCCCCGGACCCACCGCGACGAGACGCCCATCCGCGCGCGCTGCCACACCCCAAAGAGAGATTCACTGCTGTTTCTATGCGCCGGCCTAAATTCGCGGCGGCGATGCCGGCGCCACCGCGCTAAACTCGGATTACAGACAGGGCATCACTGACCTTGGACGAACGCCTCGGCTTTCGCCAAGCACGTGCGTTCCGAACACAGCGGCCGCGCCCAAGTTACGGCAGGCGCCTTTACAGGGACGATATAGCATCCCCACAACGTATTATGTAGCACATGCATATTTATATTTGCTCAGCGTCAGGTTGCTTCTCTAGTGCCACAAAGACAGTGAAGTAGCACACTGTCAGTGAAGTAACACGCTGTCGTCTCTATGGCCTCAACACAGTAACCGCTAATTGCCAGGTAACTACTTCGGGATCCGATGAGATAAGCTTCTCGGCTCTTCTGCGCCGTCGAGCAGCATTTGCGCTCTCCTTCTCCATGGCGTTACCCACCTGCAAACGCCAGTCAGAGGCGCTATCAAGCGGCCCCAGCGCAGTGTCAGACGGCGACTGCACGGCGAAGGCGAACAGCGGCGCGCGCGCTCGAGCCGCGCGCGGCGGTGTCGGAAAGCGCGTGAGATGCCAGCTCCAGTGACCCAGCTGCGAGACATCACTGATCCTCGCGCATGCGCAGCACGGCTCATGACGCTCCACGCGAAATCGGCTCCGGCTAGGCAAGTGTAGCTAACGCTACAAAAGCCACAAGCGGTAGACCAGACCTAGGAATGACAAGGGGGGATTTACTGCTGGAATTTGGAGAACCTGATGGTCACAGCTGCGATCATGTTGGACAGATTACTAGCGACCGTGGGAGCTGTGTAAAGGAAAGCGGGCTAGTAATTAACGAGGAAAAAGAGATCTCGGATACGGCACGTAGTGGCAATATTGAAATTGTTAGTGCATGGCACGTCAATACTAGTGGGAATCAGGGACCGGAAGAAACGATCGTGCTTGAGCCAGTCTTTGCAGAACGGGCAGAACTGGACAGTACCCCACCACTCAGTTACTTATCTTGAAGGAAAAATCACGGGGCATGCACCAGAGAGGTTTATACCGGAGAGTGTGACGTTCATTGGCTTCGCTGACACTCTCGGTGTCGCTCAGGTAAAGCAAAGTCGAAAGGAAACCGCCCCAAAAATTAGTTACAGATACACAGGTGCTAAAAGAGCTGTGTCACTGCTCAGCCGAAAACGTGTAGTTAGGACGCACCCCAGAAGAGTAGTATGGATGAGGCGTTTGATGATTGTTAAGAGCAGAAATAACGGCAGCGTTCGCAGTGGGCGTTCCCGAAGGCGCGCAGTGCGAAAACCAAAATAAGGTTGCGAAAGACGCGCAATGTTAGAAGAAGATTTAGAAGAAGTGTGAAATGTTTCAGTCGTGGACATGCACTGGAAAAGAAGTGCAGAAAAACGGACGTTTTGGTTTCCTTGGCATGTAGTGTTAACGCTCTCCCTACACCGCATCCGGGAAACACGTATAAATATTTAAGTTTGAGTTTAAAGTTTTCATCTCCCAGCATCAGCAAGGCAGCTTCACCGCATGGAGAGCCCTATGACGTTTCAAGTCAGCTCACTTGGTTTGCGAAGTCTGGGTTCTGCATGCAGCCTAAATCACAGAAATCGCTGTTGGAGGCACTGGACGACAGTTCACTCATCATGAACCACGTTCAACTGGCAGCAAAGGACAGCAGGTGCATATTTCGTGGGTTGCAGTCTGCCCGTGACGTCACGGGCATACTTGACACGTCACTATGAAGCCGCCCTCTCGAAACCGAAACCGAAACTGCTGGTTGAAAGAAGCGGTATTAAAAATATATGCAATGCATCCCCAGGCACCACGACACTCTTTTTACGGTTCTCGACACCCGTGCTTTCATTTAGAGCAACAACCCAAAAAATTTTAAAATTCATGTCAGTACTCCTTTAAGTAAGAGATGTTACGCATAAAGGAAAGTTATAGTTTGGTGTCGACTTATACGCAAGTGTGTTTTATACAAGCTTATTTGGAACAATGTGAACTGTGACTACTTGTAGCGTCTTGCGTAGCGTTTCCGAAAATGTGTAGTGGTCAGAGTTTCGTGAGTGGTGGCAGTCATCAGTGAACAGTGTGTGCTCAGTGTAGTTCAAAGCAAGAAGACGCAATTTATAAGTTACACCCCAAGTGCAGGACATAGAAAAGCAGTTTTTTTGGGGAAAAGACTCTTCGAAATGGTGGCGTATGTCACGAGTGAGAGCCAGGCGGCGGGAAAACGATGACGACGAAGTCCTCAAGACATTCGAAGCGGTACGAGCGCGTGCTCGGAATATTCCACAGAGCGCGAGGCACGCGAACCGAGCCATGAAGGAGGACGAAGAGGAATGAGCTGGCATTGTCTGTGTGGGCTCGCCAATGGAAGGTCGCATCGCCAGCAGACGCATTGGCGACGGGAGCGACGGGCGTTCGGGTCTGCGGCCGGTGACGCGGGCGTCCCGAGGTGAGGCCGGCGAGATCGACGACGTTTGAGCAGGGCACCTCGGCGATGCAGTGGCCGCGCCCCGCAAGTACGAGCGTCCCTGTCGAGAGCCCCCTTTTCAAGCAAGCCGCCGGAGACAATCCCCGGAGTGCCGCGTCATCGGTGGAAAGCCACGCCGGGTGATCGGGCCGACGACGACGTTAGGCCTAACGGGCCTAGCCGTCAGGAGTGCGGAGTGCCTGCTTGTGAACAGGCAACGACGGCTGGCGCATCGTACTACGGAGCGGACCATGCCAAGTTAAATGACCGGACGGCATATACACCAGACAGGACTTTGGCTATGCACCAAGTCATCAGAAATGCCCAGTAAGGCCGGTCCGACGTATTAGTTGATATAAGACTGGAGCAGGCTAGGGACAGGACGATTTAGTAATGTACTGAGTGGAGAGGTTTAAGTTTGTTTGTAGTGACTGTATTTTGTACATTTGTGTATTTCAGAGTGCCAAGTTTTCCTTAAAAGGCCAACTCCGGCGATTTTTCGAGGTCGATGGATTTCAGTGAAATTCGCTGGGTACGTTCCTTTGCACGTTTCCATCATTTATGCCAAATTACAGGCTCGAGACATGCGCAGATTGTTTGCAAATGAATTTTAAAGATTGTCTGCAAACGCCCTCCTGGCTTAGTGACATCTTTTAGCCTGGCTTCCCACAATTATTGGCAACATTGCGTCTGTGACGTCAGTATTGGCAAGGCGGCGGAAGTGACGCAGCCGAGGGCACCGCTAACTTCACGCTTAGGCCGATACAGCGAGCGTCTGCTGTGCACAAGGCGACAGACAGCGTTGGTTTGGCCGGCGTTTCGCTGGTCGTCCCGGCTGTCACAGTTTTCATACTCCGCGCCGGCGTGACCGGCATGCCTTGCCCGACTTCCGGTTCGGTCGTAACAACGTCTACGTCATACGTAGACAGTACACTCGGTTGGGTTTCGGTTTCGGTGTTGCGCTTTTTTGCTTATTTAAAATTATTCTCCAATTTGCCGAGTATTTCTGCTATCGGGCCCGTAACAGGAGTGTCTCAAGAACATAACAGCACCATTACTTTGACATGGCCAAAAAATCGCCGGAGTTGGCCTTTAGGAGCACTGACACAAAAATTTTGCACCTTGTTTTTTTTTTTGTTGTTGCAATACATGGCTTATGATCCACTTATCACGGCTGCAAACCTCGTTTGCGCGAGTGCGCGACGATTATTTATTTAGAGACGTTTTTAGAGCGCCCAGTCGCAGTTTCGGTTTCAAAGAGCACCGAGCTAGGCAGCATCCTCCGGTGGCCGGGAAAACACAGCTGGCCACGTGAACACGCAAAATTGTGACCCAGCTATGGAGGATTAGAAACAACAAACGCGTAATCTATGTCCTTCGAGCATTCGGAAGCGCCCATCTCGACTCGCTAAGCTTACAGCATCGATTATTTGACTATGGCTCTCAAAAACGGCGCCGAATCGGGACGAATACATTGCTGTCGAAGCTTAAGGACATGAATCTAAAGCAAATGGAAGCATCAGTTCGGAACTTACACGTTACAGAACGCACGGCGGCCACTTGATAGATTCGAAGTGGACGACAACCGCTTTTGGCAGTGCTGCCATGTTTTTCGGAGGCGCGAATGCTTCGCCGGCGAAGCTTGCCGTGCAAGAGCTCTCGCGCGTGCGGCGACGGCCGACGTTCTGCGGCACCGCGCCGTTGCGGCAGGCTTGCCGCTAGCGTGAGCGGGCCATAACATCTGCCAACGGGCACGACGAGCGAACAGCGGAAGAGAACACAACTAGCACACGCAAAGCCGCAGGCACGGAGGAAGAAATGGCAGGTAGCACGGCAAAAGCGCAAGGGCACAACCAGCCACCAGCCAACACAAACTCGTGACGTAGGTTTGTTTACACATCCGCCGCGTTGATGTCGGCGTCGCGAAGCGTTCGCATCTCGCTCAGTCGCGCGGCATGCACTTTAAAATTGATTTTAAATATGTTCTAGGCTATATTGGCCCTGGATATTTTGTAGACGTTGTGTACGGCTCCACATACATCTATTTCACTCATTATCTCTCCATCGAAATTTTGGGTCAGTGCTCCTTTAAAGGGGTGGTGCCATCAAATTTCGAGGCTGTAACAAGCCTGTTGTGGGTTTCCTCTGTATGCAAGGACATTCCACACGAAGGGTCGGGCACAGCAAACGTTTAGAATATATTTTAATTCACTTCGAAAGTGTACGTAAATGCCCATTCTCCCGATCGAAACTCATCGCTAGCGCGCCAACACTGACGTAGATTAAGAGACTTGACTGTTGGGCTAGTTGGTGTTCAGACATGGGAACCATCGTTAAGGCGCAACACCACACAACAGACGTTTGCGTCTGTGCTCGTCTGGTCTTCTCTTGTGTTGTGTGGTGTTGCGCCTTAACGATGGTTCCCATGACTGACGTAGATCTGTAGGATGGGCAACGAAAGTTGTAGGGACGTCACACCAAATCTGCTGTATTAACGTGAGTGTCCTCCGGACCTCCGCCACTTCCGCAACGCACGTACCGGCTGTAGTGAACTAGAATATATTTTAGTTCACTACAGTACCGGCAAAGCATCGGTTGCTACATCACTCGCAGAGTTTCGATAACTTCCTGGCTAAGTGCGTCACAGCCTTGTGTGGTCACGTGACCACGCCTCCTACACTTCTACGTCACTGCCCAACCTCGGCGCCCAGAAACCGAAACCGAAAGATGTCCACATCAAAAGGCGATATCAAATTATTTAGCGAGAATACATGAACCTTGGTGCGTGCATCATGCTTCCTGGAGCTATAGGAAACGCTTACAGCAAAGAACGCGCAAGCCACAAATTTGGTGGCACCACCCCTTTAAGGAAAACTTGGCATTTATGAAACAAAAAAACAATTGTTTTTTGTTTGATAACTGTTTGCTGTGCTATGCCCCGAGTCTTGACTGAGTCTATTGCCCGGGACAACACGTATCCGTGACAGCAACCCAGGGCAAAACTAAACATAAACGGGTGGGAGGCACCTCTGTCCAGCTCGTTCCAAAGACCCAACCCACGAAACACAAAACCTCTAAAAAAACTTCTTGAAACGACTAAAAAGGTATGCAGACATCTAGGTATATTATGCAACGTTGAATAAACGTTTTTTACAAGAAGTTTTTTAGAAGAAGTTGAAAGAACGTTTTTTACAAGAAGTCTCTTTAAAACATTTAGTGAACCTTTTTTTCTAGAGCTTTTGCCATTAAAATGCGCACATATGAACTTCGGTCGCTCGTATACATTCATAATCGCAAATATTGGTCGCCTGAAATGCATGCGCAATAAAAAGAAAGGGTAGCGCGTTTATATTTCTCCCCATTTTAACATGTGAAGATCGGTAAACCAAATTTTCCAATCTTTTAGCCCACCATGCACGTGAATGATACAAAATCATTCGCCGAACATCGATCACGATCGCTTAATTGATGAAATAAAATGTGATACAATGTATGGGCAGTATGGGGACCGAGAGTGCCCCCGGACCCTTCGAGCGTCATCTCCAGCTAGTTCGTTCGCGCGCAGACCATGCTTGCTGAGGCGCGCTCCTAGCGAGGGCGGAAGAAAAGCGTCATTTCCTCTCCACAACCTCGCCTCATCCTCCCGCCGTCGAGAGGCAAGACATGGCCTCCGAGATGGCGGGCGCGTCCGCCATTTCGGAGGCCATGGTCGAGACATGTCGCCACCCATGGTCGCCATTGGTCGCCACACACTTCGTCATTCTACGTCATCGTGTCGTGCCCTCTCATTGGCCGCCCGTGACGCCGCTCTGGCGCTCTCGCTCCCTCTCCACCGAAGCCGCCGACGATAACTGCGCAGTATAGTTTCAAGCGTTTCAAGTTGAATATCCTTTCTCCGTCTTTTCGGAATGTGCTTCTTGTTCGTCCTGCTATTTTTTCGTGTCAAAACTGACACGGCTAAGCGCCCTGTAGGGGTGGGGGTAAGGAGGGAATAAAAGAATAGTAGGAAATTAGAGAGAAAAGTGAGAGAGCCATCCATACAACCCAACAGACGTAGGTGTCATTTTTAGCTTTCCGTGCGAAAGGGTCTGCCATGGAAAGAAAAAAGAAAGCTATCGGCTCCCTATCGCGTCAGCAAAAACATCGCAGACTTCATGCTGCAGTTGAGCCGCTTTTTCGCCAGACCGCCTCGATGCAAAATAATGAAAGTAACCTTTCAGCACAAAACTCAACTACTGAAAGCGTAGATAATGCCTGCCTGGCTACAATCTGTGTTGAGGGTGATGAATGTGAAAGTGCGTCACCTGAACCCGCCGACAGGTCACCTGAACGAATTATACATGAGAGCGCCAGCTCATGCCCGTGTTCAAGTAACTTTGCTGTGAGGTCTGTAGAAGGTTGTGCAGAAGGCGTCAAAACATATGCTTCGAAAATGTTCCGATTTGTCATAATTTTTGAAAGACATAGGGTAAGCTGTTGCACGCACATGCTTGGCTGACTTCATTGTGCCATTTGCGCGCAGGATGAAAATAAAGTTCTAGTATTGCCGAAACCACGACACGATTGTCATGGCTACCGTTGTGGAGGAACTCGTTGATTTTGCTTACCCGGGATTCTGAAACATACCTAAATTTAAGCGCATTGTGTGGGCAATATCAACTGTTCAGCTGCACTTTCCTTTGGCTGTTACAAGTTTTCTACTGTTAACTAGGTTTTGCTGTTGTGCTTGCATGTATTTGTGGTTGAAATTTCTAAAGTATCTTGTTTTCTGTACTCATAAGTGACCTCAACACACTTGGTAAAAATTTTTAGCACATAAGCAACACAAAGCCGAAAAAAGAGGGACAATCTGTGCACTAACTTAAAAAAAATGGTTTATTGCACACGAGGCACTTGTAGACAATGGGGTGGTGCCCTCAAGCTTAACCAAAATGCCATGCAGAGAGATGTGTCTTCTTCCGCTTTATTTTAGCAAAATATACGGCATACTGATCACCTCGCGAACTACTCCATGTTCAAGAAAGTCAGTGCTTCATTCGAGAAGGACAGTCGAGGAGTGCTAACAAAATTGATACCCCCTATTGCAATTTTTGCAGCTTCTATTATCAACTTCGTTAGTTCAACTCTATTAGCTGATAAAACATTTGTGTTCTAAAAGAAAGGTTCCCACTCACATGCTCTACACTGTAACGCCAGACATCCATCGTGTTTACGAGGTTACAATGCTGTCTTATAAATGCCATTGTATGTACCGCAACTAGGCAGGACAACAGAAAGGAACAGACGAACACTGTTGTCCTGTCTAGTTACGCTACTTACGATGGTATTTACTATGTCGAGACACTAACTCACCCAACATTCGCTCGCCTCTTTTAAAAATGCTCTCTTGACCTATCATTCCTGCAGTGGCCCATTTCCCGGCATACTGCTTACCGCATGAAAGAGGTATCTGATAAATGACAGCTTCTCTGCATTCCAGAAACTGTGTCCTATGTTGTTTCTTGGAGGCAGTCGTCTTTGGTGCTTGAGTGCTGATTCTGCAAATCGATTTCAGCTTGCATCGAGCTGAAAAAAACTACTTGCACATTAGCACGTGATGCCAACCTTTTTATTCTGTACTTGAATAGCGCAACAACTCAATGGAACACATAGCACATTGGAAAGATTCACGCACAACACGTCACTTAAACAAAGGTGTTAGTCGCAGAGGTCCCGATTAGGAAGTACCGCTCCATTGCTCTAGTCTGCCATTCCAACAGTGATGTTGCTCAAAAAGGAATAGCTGTTGTGCCACACTTGCATGAAATTTTGCACTACATAATAAGGTTGATATCACTTGCTAATGTACAAATAGTTTTTCCGCTCCATGAAAGCTGAAATCGATTTGCAGAATTAGCAGCCAAGCATCGAAGAAGACAACTGTTTGCCAGAAACGACATAGAATGCGGTTTGTGGAATGTGGAGAAACTGTCGCTTATCAGATACCTCTTTCCTGCAGTAAGCAGTATGTCGTGTAAACAAGCAGCTACATGAATGATAGGTTAAGAGAGCATTGTAATCTTGTAAATAAAGCCAATGATGGAAGGCTTGCATTGTCCTGTAGAGCGTGTGGGTGTGAACCTTTCTAGCAGAACACAAAGGTTTTATCAACCAACAGAGCTTAACTAACGAGATTGACAATACTATAAGCTGCCAAAATCGCAAATATCCGTACCACTTGTGTTAGTACTCTGTCCCTGTCCTTGTCAGATAAAGAATAGACTTTCTGGAATGTGCAGTAGTCTGTGAGTTTATGAGTGTTATGTATATCTAAAAATGAAATGGAAAAAGACAAATCTCGGTGCATTGCTTCTTGGTGCAGTGTGAGTGCACCGGCATTGTGCAACTGTTTGCCTCGTGTGCAATAAACCATTCTACTGAAAGTTAGTGCACATGTTGTGTCTCCATTTTTGTTCTTGTGTTGGTTATGCGAAAAAATTCTTTGCATGTGCTACCAACTAGGACGAACTTTTCCCTAAACCTGTGTCGCCCTGTGCTACGGTGTTTGTTGTCGTTTAACCAAACTAGCCTCTTGTTTCGTTTTATTTGTTTCTTTGTTATGCTGGTGTAGGTGCATGCTTGACTGAAACATTTTCTTGGCTCATCGTGCCTTTTGTGTGCAGGCTGAAATTCGAATTCCAGCTATTCCCAAAACCACGATATTATTGACACACACCATTGTAGAGGAACTCTAAATTTGGCCTACCCAAGATTCTTTAACATATCTAAATTTACTTCGAGACAAAATAAGCCATTGAACTGCTCCTATTGGTGTTTACAAATGTTCGATGATTTAGCAAAGTATTGCTGCTGTGCTCGTGTGTTTGCCAAGACAGCCTTCCGATTTTTGTTGTGCTGATACATGTCTGATTGATTGAGACACGTTGTACTTTACTGTGCCTTTTGCGTGCAGGTTCTTGAACAAAGTCATCAATTCCATTGCTCCAGCCTATGTCAAGTGGCCAACATATTGTTTGGAATTGCTACAATAAAGGTTATGCATGATAACAACACCTGTTGGAATTTCGCATTTACTTTTGGAAGCGTGGTATAACACATTTCATAAAACACGAGTAATGTAAATGGCCCGACATCAAAATGCTTAGATGTGTTGAGAACAATGAATTAAGGCAATGTCATGTCTGAGTAAATAGGGCTAACTAATTCTTTGGCCAGAAGAACACCAATTTTGCTGAGATGAAAAATTCTTGAACACAGGGTGTCGCCGGAGCCGTTTCGACAAGCGGACTTTTCTTCAAGGCTGGAACTTGAAGACAAGTTAGTTTGTCAAAATGTTGGCTCCAGCAACACGCTAGTCAATTCGTTGTATCATGCCAGTGTTTTGCAATCACGTTTTAGCTGTTCACTGCCAAGCGTAATAGGTAAAGGGATGCCTGCGTAATATGGTGTCACATTAATTTCTCGAGCTACTCTAGCGAGGAAAATTGATAAGTCAAAAAAGGCAGAAGTTCAGGGGAAGATGGAAGCTTGAAGAGATGACATATTCTTGGACACGGGGTGTCGCTGGAGTCAGCGCTTCGACAAGCAAACTTGTCTTCTTCAAAGCTGTGAATTGACAAGTCCGCTTGTCGAAATCGCTCCAGCGACACCCTGTGTCGAAGAATTGTCATCTCATCAAGCTTCCATCTCCCCTGAACATCTGCTTTTTTTGAATTATCAATCCTGCTCGCTAGAGTAGCTCCAGAAATTAATGTGACGCCATATTATGCAGGCATCACTTTACCTATTACGCTTGACAGTGAACAGCTAAAACGTGATTGCAAAAGGCTGCATGATGCAACGAATTGACTAGGGCAAGCTCCTCAACAAGCTGGTTTGCATGAAAAATAAATGTCTAAAAAAGCTCTTAAAAAGATCTAGCAAGAAGTTTTTTAGAATTCTTGCAAGCAGTTTTCTAGACTTCTAATAACGTGGCGTTAGCACAGCTACAGGAAGTTTTCAAGCTGCTTACGTCTAAATAACATCTCAACTAAACTTCTAATATACTTTTGGAGTTTCCTTTCTAGATGTTTAGTAGAAGTTTTCTAGCTTTTTCTTGTGTTTCATGGGAAAAGGCCCCCGTTAAATGTGCGAGGACAGCGGCCCGCACCAATGGGATCCCGGACTAAGGATCCACTCACCGATCTTCTCAAGAACATCAAATAAACGTTTTATTCTCTCCCTTCCCTTAAAAACACTAGTGGATGCATCGCTAGTTGCCCATAACAAAGAGCACACACATTTGTGCTCGCATTCTCTTACACACATAGACGGTTCATCGATACTTCGAAAAAAATGTCACTCGCATAGACATTTCCTCACGCCACCAGGCTGTTGACAGGCTTTTGATGGATTCCGTGCATTCGCAGTGGCTGACTGCAGTGACTGAAAGTGTCAGTGCAGTGTGTGTGCAGTGAGTGAACTCAACGCGTACAAACGCAGAGAGAATAGAGGCGCAGGGCACTGTTTGCAGTTTGTCCCAACTTTGGACCGACCAAACACTGTTGTCATAAAAGTGCTATTGAAGAGGGCGGAAACCTTTACCTTTACCATTACATGTCGTGTGTGTGTGCGTGCGTGTGTGCAGATATTGCTATCTCGTTCACCTCTTAAACGCGAAGCTCAAGGGTCCCCCAATTTTCTTACTATTTATTTATTTGCATCTAGAAATTTTAGTCACAGTAAATGCTGATTTTTCACTGAAAACAAGTTTCATACTAAGCTTTAAAGAGAGTAAATTTTGGTTTGCATATTCACAAAAACCTGTAAATGTTTACAATTGCTATCAGCTTTTAGTTCCTAGTATATTTTAGAGAACCGAATGTTCATAGTATCACCAACGTCCAATAAAAGCTGTACTCACCCGCTGGCCCCTTTGCCATCCATAGTGCCACTGTCACCTGCAATGTCACCTGTATGTGATTATTACTGTGGTAATGCTGCTTTGACTAAAATTTTGCACTGTTTCACTGTAGAAATTTGACACTTCATAGAGGTTTGCATGTGTGAAACAGTAGTTAGAAGACCAGCCACTAATGTACAATACGTAGCTTCCTAAACTGAAGTTCCAATTGTCTTGCACAATGTGCTGTGTCACTAACTGTACCCAACATAAACTGAAACACTTTTAGTCGTGTGTTTTGTATTTGTCCATGTTTTGTCTGAGATGTATCGAAGTGTAATTGAACGGAATGGGCAATAAATACCAGCAGAACCCACTTCGTGATGAGAGTTTAACAATGAAGCAATTTGGTGATACACAATATTGCCACTGTCAAACTTTATCGTGTATGAGGTATATATTCAGTCAGGGTTCTCCTTTGTGCAGCCCTTTAGACATGGTGCACAATCTACAGAAACACAGTGGCAAATATCATGCATGATGCATGTCTGAATACATATTGAGAAGTGAGTGACCATGTATGACATGGGTTTCATTACACAAAACAATGGATAAATTTTAAAGGATCTTTCTGTCATTGAAGTTCAGTGACCAAGTTGGCATGAATGAAGATTACACAGCAATACTGGTAGGGTAAATGACCTCCTGTAGCTAAAAGGAGAGTCACCAGCTAGGCAACAAATTAGGCCAGCAAATATTGACTTTATTCACAAGCACTTCAAACAGCCCAAGCCTAGGAGATTCCAGGTGAAGGCTTTACTAGGAAGAAAATACTCAATGACAAACGTTGCTTTCAAACTACAGATTTCAAACATAATTCCCTCAGCACAGTTGCCTGATACTTAGCATTGATAATTTATCAATTATCCAAAGCACATTCAAGCACTGGTGTGGTGTGACCTTAAAGAACAGGGCTCGAGCCAGAATTGAACTCCATTTTTAAAGGTCACAGTTGACAGGCGCCGTGAGCTTCTGTACCGCAGGCCGCGCTTTTCAAGGCCAGCATCTGATGAGGCACTTAAAGGGACACTAAAGACAAGCGACACTCTATGTCAGAGTGAAAGGTTAATATCTGAGAACATCTAAAACAATAATATATATGGCAGTGCTTTAATAATAAAGAAATTAAGGTAAACAAGGGACACGACTTGAGCCACCAGTGAAACATTCTGAAGCACGAGCCTGATGATGTAGAATGTCCTTAGTACGATAATCACAAGTACTCAAACTATGACAAAAAAGAACATTTAAGTGCATTACAAGTATGGCTCAGTGTTTTCGGTTTTATCCAAAAAAATCCAATAAACATTTTCCGGTAAAATTTTTGACAATTCGGATTTATCCGATAAACTCAGATTTCAAGGGCCAATATGACCTGGTTCCGTTCTTTACCTGCCCTGTTAAAGTAGTCGCGGGAGCTGCGTCGTAAGTTTGGTCTTGTGTGCTTGGCCATGGGCACGTCCATCAAGTCGCTGAAAACTGTATGTCTGTTGAGGTGGTTCTCTTTTAATGAAGCTCTAGATATTTTGGACTACTGGCACGCCATTTTGTCTTTCTTGAGAAGCGACGAAGCCAAGGGAATGAAGTGTGAGAAGCTCAAGAGTCTTATTTCATCGCCTGAAGGCGTGCACGACGTGCTCGTTAAGATGAGGTTTCTGAAGACCAATTCGTGTGGCATGCTCTCAATTATTAAGGAACTTGAGGCAGAGAGTACCCTGGTACACCAAGTTTATCCCACACTGGGGGTTCGTTTGCATGCACTCATCAGTCACTGGCATGATTCAACTGAGGTCTTCGCATCAGATGTCACAAGTCTGTTGGACCTCCTTGACGAGACTGACCGCTTAACAACTGTCGCAGACTTTCACGGATACTACGCTGCTGTCGTCGAAAAGTGGAGCCAGACATCTGAGGGGAACCTGCGCGATCAACTCCAGTCTTCAGTACACCAAAAAACTGTTTTGGTACTGTGTTCAAATTGTGAATACAAAACGTGAAGCATGAGCTGCCCTGCGTGTTCAAAACCATTGCGCCTATTTTTCAATTAGTGAGTCTTGAAACTGACGACATCAGCCAGCTCCTGAGTGACATTGCAAACTATCAGTGCTATGAAATATGTAACATTGTTGAACCCCTGTCGTTTTGGAGACTTCACAATCAGGGGCGTAGCCAAGGGGGGTTCAACCCCCCCTCCCCGAAATTTTTCAATTTTGCCTGCGTATATATACACGCACACCTACAAATGCACGCACGAACATACATAAAGTATGATTGAAGCCCCCCCCCCCAAAAAAAAATTTCTGGCTACGCCCCTGTTCACAATGTCCAGTGGCCAGTGCTTTCTCGCTGCACGCTGTCTTGTGGCGCTTCCTGTCTCTAGCGCTAACTTTGAAAGGGCATTTTCAAAGCTGAGAGTCGTTAATCAAAAGGAGCACGCTTCGATCACTGACAGCAACCTCGCAAAGTATGCTTGCATGTTTTACAATAAGCTTTAAGCATAAGGTTGTTATACTGCACAAATACAGGTGTTTTGTGTTCAAGTATTTCGCTTGTGTGTATATGTTTTTGTGCATTCAAACCTTCTAAAAAAAATGTGTTTCGTGTGTTTTGATGTCTTAGTATTCAGGTATGAATTGATCTAAGATTTTGCTGTTTTGAGAATAATGAAAACTCCGAATTTCGGAGAATTGGGGATTTACAAGAAACAAACTCCGATAAATGCCAAATTTCCGCCAAAAATATAAACTCCAATAAACACCCGCCGATTTTCAAGAAAAATAAACCCCGAAAACACGGAGCCCTAATTACAAGATGAAACAAAATGCACTTTGTGCTATTGAGTCCGATTCATGCAAAAGAGAATTTGATGTTACCATCGTGAACGATGCACGTTATGTTTTTGCCATGCTGTGCTGCGCTGTCGGGCAGTGAAGGGTGGGCATGGCGAATGCTACATCACTAGGCCATTCTAGGAGGGGGGCGTTTTGAATTATGCGAAGAATATGTGGACCATTAAAACGCGATTTTCATTCAAACTAAGCATTTCCTTGGTACAAAACAAGCACTACGATGTTTTTGGAACACTATTTTAACAATTCACATAGAATTATTACGTGCCTTTAACGTTCCTTTAATGCTTTCGTCTTAAAAGAGGAGGTGCTCAAGGTCATGACGTGAGCTGATGTGGCTTCCTGCTTGTTTGTCAGCAGCCCCCATGTACGTTCCAGTATACTTACTTGGAGCGCGCCACATCCTTATAACCACGTTCGTACTTGACGAATTAGGAAAATTTTTCTGGCAAGCGATTCTTGAGGCAATAAACTCCGATGGTGAACTCATTCAATGATTACTTGAAAAAGTGTTGCACAGCCCCTTTAACGTGCAAGGCAGCAGTGCCAGCCATGCACTGCAACTACTATACAGTTTCATACTATAAAACCTAGAGGGGAAATCTGGCACTAGTGTCTATACACTAGCGTCCTTCCACCACCGCCGACACGGGTGGTGACGGCGGTGGTGGATGGACGTCCCTCTTACATCTATATTCCACCCTTTGCAGCTGGACTCCACACAAAGTGCTGCACCGTCTTCAAGGATTCTTGCCCGCAGTGACGTCACGAACATTTCTTCATCTTGGCTGTGTTGGCTGCGCTCGTGACGGTCAAGCTTACCCAGCTCACACGGGCGGTGACGGCGGTGGTGGAAGGACGCCCCCCTTACATCTATATTCTACCCTTTGCAGGTTGGCAAACTCAGGTTCATCCCTGACTAAAGACTTGCCCTATATCTTTTGCCACCGCCACCCCCGTTACTGTCGTGTTGATACTTGTTTTGGTGTCAAGTGCTTTGGCGTTTTGGTAACTCTTTGCACTGTGTGTGCACTTGGTGGGCCAGTGAAGATGCAATGCCGCTCCTGCAGCAACTCCCTTCCCGCAGATGGACGCTTCATGAAATGCTCCGAATGCGAGTACGGCTACTATCTTGGCGATTGTTCTGGCTGCAGTGAAGCAATATATAAAAGTAAAGGCGAGAGCGGGTGTACGGCATGGCGATGTGCGGTGTGCAGAGCGCCAAAAGCTAAACCGGCAATGGATACCGACCTTTCGGTCGTCTTGGCAGAGATAACTCGCAAATTAGACATGCTTACCAACTTGCCACAGCAGGTTGAAGTGAAGGCTTCAATCCAGCTAATGTCTCAAAAATACGATTACATACTGAGTTGTCAAGTTGCCCAGGAAAAAGAATTAACCAGCTTGAAGAAAAAAAGTCTCTAAGCTCGAAGAAAATGCAAACCCAAGCAATATTCAGCAACTCAAGGCATCTGTAAATGATCTTGAATGGTGCAGCAGGAAGCTTAACGTTGAAGTGCATGGAATACCAGTAACTGATAACGAAAATCTCATCACAGTAGCAAAATCGGTGAGCTTGTCAGAGCTGACCGCCACTGATGTCGAGGCGGTACATAGGTTGCCTTCGCGACAAGGCAAAGTACCTGGAATTATCGTCCTATTTTCACAGCTCTCTCTGCGAATGGATCGAAAAACACAAAGTTTTACGAAACATGCACTCTGACATTTCAATCTGTGAAAACATGACCATACAGAACCGGAAACTGCTGCGTGACGTTAGAGAATGGGCAAATGCAAATGATTATCGCTTCGTGTAGCATGCGAACGGGAAAGCTCTTTTTCGAAAGCAAGAGAACAAATCTGCGGTTGTCATCCGCTGCACGACTGACCTTGATAAACTCTCCAGCACTTGAATTGTGATAGCAAATTTATCTTCTAACCTGGGTTGTTTTTCATGGACCGAGTAAATTTCTCCGACTTAGATACTATCATGCGAAGCCACGGTTCGAATTGCTACAGTTGCATACACTTTAACCTTAGATCTGGTAGAAACAAGAGAGAGGAACTTGACTGCTTTTTTGGCGGAATAGAATGTCAATTTGGTGTTGTGATGTTTTCGGAAACATGGTTTGCTTCAGAGGATGATGTGTATAGTTTTCCCGGTTACAAATCCTTTTACATGAACCGCCATGAGAGACGTGGGGGAGGTGTTTCAATGCTGGTTTCAAATTCATTTACCTCTGAGCTTCTTTCTGCTGAATTCTGTTGTACTAATCAGCGCTATGACGCTGTCGTAGTTAAATGTAGCAATATAAATTTTTGTGTTTGCTACTGGCCTCCATCGGGAAATTATGTGCTGGTTTTATCGTATTTAGATTCTCTGTTAGAATTTGTTAACAATAACAATTACCAAATTGTTCTTGGAGGTGACCTAAACATAAATATGATTATCCAGAATAAAATGAAATTAGAGTTAGAATCTCTCCTACATATTCATATCTGTCAAAATGTTATAACATCGCCTACGCGAGTTACGGCAACATGTGAAACTGCATTAGACTTGTTCTTAACTAACTTTGATGTGTCTTCTGTAAAACCTGGTGTTTTAGTATACACAATTAGTGACCACTTACCTGTGTTTATATTCATTGCTACCGCAGTTGAAAAACAAAAACAAGTACATTAAGCGTTCTCTTATCGACTCGTAAATACTAACACCTTGTCTGCATTCCGAGAGCGTCTTGCCAGTACCACATGGGATGATGTGTATAGAGAAAAAAATGCAGATGCGGCTTATGACAAGTTTATGCAATTATTTATGGAAATATACTACGCATGTTTCCCGGTGTAAAGCAGACAAAGAAATGTCACAAACCGTGGATAGATAAGCATCTGCTTAAGCTTATAAATATGAGAGACTGGTTGTACGGCTCCATTAATGGAAACTAAATCACCGGAAGCATTAAAAGCATTTAAAGAATACAGGAACTGTGTCACAAAACAATTAAGGACTGCTAAGAAGCACTATTACTTTAATCTCTTCAACTCATCTGCAGGACGCCCTGATAAAATTTGGAGGACACTTGCTTCAATAACTGGGACTGCGCTTGAAAGAACTACCACAGTGCTAAAAGACGGCAATGAACTAAAAGGGGTTGATCTTGCTTATGCTTCTAACGATTTTTTTTGTCCCTTGGTCAGGCATATGATGGTATCAACCTTTTGTACATGAACTCGCCTTTATTCCTAAGGGGTGTTACAACGCAAGAAGTTATTTCTTCATTCTTGTCATTAAGTAACAGCAGAGCCACTGATGCATTTAGTATTCAAACAGCGCCGGTAAAATTCATCATAGACACAACTGCATCTTGCCTAGAGTACATTTTTAATCTGTGTTTGTCAACAGGCGTTTTCCCTCGTAGCATGCAGACGGCAAAGGTGACAGTAATATTAAAAAAAAGGCGACAAGAATGATCTTTCAAATTACCGCCCTGTACCAGTGTTGCCTGTTTTTTCGAAAGGTTTAGAGAAAGTGATTTTAGCGCGGTTTCGTTCGTTTACTGAATACTTTGGTATCATAAGTCCTGCACAGTTCGGTTTTCGTAAAAACAGGTCAACTGAGTTAGCCCTAATGACCCAAAAGGAGTTTATATTGCAAAAATTTGAGGAAGTGAAAATGGTGCTTGGAATTTTTCTCGATTTTTCCAAAGCCTTTGACCTTACCAGTCATGATGTTTTGCTTAAAAAACTTGATTGCTGCTGTATTCGCGGCATAGCTCATTCTCTTATTACGTCCTACCTTCAGCACAGATCCCAGTTCGTAACTGGGTGTGTCCAGATAAGATCGAACACAAGGTCCCGGTCACCATTCCCGATTGTGATGAAATTTACTGTAAGCCTAGGCATTACACCCAGAACAATGGTTCCGCAGTTAGTTTCGCGAAAAAAAATTTTGTTCGCCTGAAAAAAAATATACAAATTTTGGCTGCAAGAACGCTTTTCTGCCAATTTTGCGATTTCTGAATTTTGAGCGCACCTAGGGAAAAAACGGTGCACTCCTTCATCACAATATTTATTCCCCTTAAAGAACAAGTGAAGTACAATCTTATTAGTCTATTATTTCCCTTGCTTGTCGAAGCACTTTTGAAGAAAAAAATCAGAAACTTGGCAAATCGCACAAAATACCTGTATTTCAGGCATTTATTGCGGCAAGCAAGTTAAAGTAGGATAATAAAAATCGCTCCATATGAATTTTGATACATTCGCTCTCTTTTAAATTAATTTTTATGGTTTTATCTCGCTCCGTTTTACTCCATAATTGGGCTGAAACGTAAGTAATTTACCAAAAACGCCGAATTTTGAAAATGTTTTTCTCAAAAAGGCCATTTTTAATTTTTTTAAAAATCCCTCTGATTGAAGTCAAGGATGTCATCTACCAAAGTGCAGAAAAAAACGTTGCATTATTTTGGTTGGTAACAAGTTATAGTGCGTCAAATGGGACCATGCCAGCCTAGCGGCCGCGTCGTTCGTTGTGGGCTGAAACTCGGATATAAGTTGCTAAAAATACTTGTACATGTCATAATCACAAATCAGCAGCTCCACACCAACAAATACGTAGCCCGGTGTCATGGTTCAGCAAGCTTTGTCTTGGGATCAGCCGCTTGACAAACCCGCAGCAGCGGCCGCTCGATGCTGCGGGCACTCACATTACATGAGGGCCGCTTCGACTGCGGATGAGCTCCGCTTGAGCGCCAAACTACGCTCAGAGGACAAACGAGAGAATAAATGCATCACTGTGAAAGTTAAAGGCCGTTAAGTGCCAACAAATGACATAATATGCAACGAAAACTCTGCCGTCAATTTCCCAGTGAGCGCCTTCAATACAGAACGGATGTATTTTTTTCCCCTGCTGTTATGCCCGAAGCCGCATAACATCGTGATAAACGCTCGACTTGCGTTGAATATTCTATCTGCAGAGGCACAACAACACAGTATTTTAAAAGCGGTTCTTTAATGAAGTAAAGGTCTTGGACACACTTCTTTTCACAGCCGGCTGACACAAGTGTTCTGGCACGAGATGAACAACTGCAGTTCGAGTTGCTCAACCATCGGAAGCACGTATGACAGCTTTCTTTAGATGTCAGTGGCTTTCTTTTGTGTCATATGTTGCTCATAGAATGAACCTAATTATCTTTAGGCCATCAGAAGAGAGAAAGCAACACATGAGCGCACTACTGGAGGCGCTCACTGGGAAATTGCCGGCAGAGCTTTTGTTGCATACTATGACATTTGTTGGCACTTAACGGCCTTTAACTTTCACGGTGATGCATTTATTCTCTCGTTTGTCCTCTGAGCGTAGTTTGGCGCTCAAGCGGAGCTCATCCGCAGTCGAAGCGGCCCTCATGTAATGTGAGTGCCCGCAGCATCGAGCGGCCGCTGCTGCGGGTTTGTCAAGCGGCTGATCCCAAGACAAAGCTTGCTGAACCATGACACCAGGCTACGCATTTGTTGGTGTGGAGCTGCTGATTTGTGATTATGACACGTACAAGTATTTTTAGCAACTTATATCCGAGTTTCAGCTCACAACGAACGACGCGGCCGCTAGGCTGGCATGGTCCCATTTGACGCACTATAACTTGTTACCAACCAAAATAAGGCAACGTTTTTTTCTGCACTTTGGTAGATGACATCCTTGACTTCAATCAGAGGGATTTTAAAAAAAATTAAAAATGGCCTTTTTGAGAAAAACATTTTCAAAATTCGGCGTTTTTAGTAAATTACTTACGTTTCAGCCCAATTATGGAGTAAAACGGAGCGAGATAAAACCATAAAAATTATTTTAAAAGAGAGCGAATGTATCAAAGTTCATATGGAGCGATTTTTATTATCCTCACTTTAACTTGCTTGCAGCAATAAATGCCTGAAATACAGGTATTTTGTGCGATTTGCCAAGTTTGTGATTTTTTTTCTTCGAAAGTGCTTCGACAAGCAAGGGAAATAATAGACTAATAAGATTGTACTTCACTTGTTCTTTAAAGGGACACTAAAGGCAAATAACAATTTATGTCAGAGTGAAAGCCCAATGTATGACAACTTCTAAAACGGCAATATTATCAACAGCAGTGCCCTACTTACCGAGAAATTAAGCTAAATGTATCACATGATGAGCGCCACGAGTGGGACATTTTCGAAGTGATCCCGATGACGTATGGAAGTCGGCCTACAATAAATTACTAGTAATCAAACTAGCAGCAGTAAAAAAAGAACATTCCGAGCATCAAAAACGTAATAAAATGCTGTTTGTTCGTTTCTGCTTGATTCATGGAAAACAAAACCTCCGTGGCGTTGCCATGGGGAACGGCGCGCGTGGTTCAAAGGTTCCGTTTTCGCCGAACTGCGCCTCGCCCGTCTCAGTGGTAGCTTCGGGATCGCGTACTGCCGTGCGTGTTTTGCGCACTCGTGAAAGTCGCTCTGACAGAAAGTTCGACAAAATGCCGCATGCGTGTGATATTGCCGGATGCCCGAATGGTGCACAACGCCAGTGCTGCAGCAAGGAAGCCGGTGTCTCTTTTCACTGGGTGCCGCGGAATGAACCCTTACGCTCGAAGTGGCTTAGTGTCATGCCATTGCGCCAGTGTGCTCGCTGCAGTTTCGTACTGAGGATTACGAGACCAACCGCAACTTGGTGAAGGCTTTGAATGTGCCCATCCGAGCAAGTCTTTGCCGCAGCGCCGTTGTTGCTACTGTGGGTCCCGCTACTTCCGCTCGGCTGCTACTAGTGTCGGCGGCCGCGCAGTAAAAGCGGGCAACGTTGGGCATGGCAGCAGTGACGTATGAAAGTCGTATTTTCAGGCGGGAGATTTGAAGCGCGCTAACGCGATGCGGACCACTAAAAACGTGATTTTATTTCAAAATAAGCACTTCCTTGGCACAAAAGCAGCACTACGAGGTTTCTGGACCGCTATTTCAACAATCAACGTCGACTTAATATTTGCCTTTAGTGTCCCTTTAAGGGGAATAAATATTGTGACGAAGGAGTGCACCATTTTTTCCCTAGGTGCACTCAAAATTCAGAAATCGCGAAATTGGCGGAAAAGCGTTTTTGCGGCCAAAATTTGTATATTTTTTTTCAGGCGAACAAAATTTTTTTTCGCGAAACTAACTGCGAAACCATTGTTCTGGGTGTAATGCCTAGGCCTACAGTAAATTTCATCACAATCGGGAATGGTGACCGGGACCTCGTGTTCGATCTTATCTGGACACACCCAACTATAGCCGGGGACCAATCGGAGTTGAAATCTGTAAGAAGAGGAGTCCCACAGGGGAGCATATTGGGTCCGCATCTCTTCATATTTTACATCAATGACATAGTCAATGCTGATCCATCTGCTAAGTGCTTAATTTACGCAGACGATACAAGTCTGTTTTTTGATGGTGACTTAGGTTCTGAAATGTCAAATCGAGCCAATAAGATGCTTGCAAGTATACAAAAGTGGGCGACAAGTAATTATCTTAAGATTAATGTAGAAAAAACAAAGGCAGTGATGTTTCATCCACATAACAAACAATTTCAACTAACCCCTATTAAATTAAATACTGAAATAGAAATACTATCGTCTTTCAAATCGCTTGGCGTATATTTCTCTGAAACTATGTCGTGGGATTGCCAAGTGAATCACTTAGTTAGCAATTATCTAGAGCAATAGGTACTATGCGTCGCCATTGTAACTATCTTCCTACATCCATTAATATGATGTTATATAATTCAATGTTTCTTTCCCTAGTTCAATACGGAATTCTAGTCTGAGGGACGACTTCAGCTGAAAACATTCACGAGCTGATGGTATTACAAAAAAGAGCAATATGCCTTGTCTCCAGGGCGCCACATCTTTGGCACACTGCTCCTTTATTTACAAAGCTTAGAACTATAAGAATTGAATCTTTGTACACATATAGGCTTTGTCGCGTGTATAGAATGGAAAAAATTAAGAATGATAATGCTTTAAAAAAATTGGCATCCTTACAGCAACATAATTCTTTATATAAATTTCGTCATTCATAACCTTGGATCGTTATCAAAAACAGAACTAAATACGGTGACCAAATGCTACAGTTTCGTTTACCTACTGTGCTAAATCAATTATACAAAGAAAATGGTCTCAGTGTATCAACTCTGTCGCTAAAAAGGCTACGCGATGTACTTATGTGATTGCTTGTGCTGCCATGGGTCCATTTGTTTGTCTTTTTCTCTGTCTTTAGCACTTCGCCTATTTTCTTCCCCTTTTTTTTCAAATGTTTCCACAATAACCTTGTCTATTTATTCCGACCGTGGATGTTTACTGTTTTTCTGTTATAGTTAGCTCATTCATTATGTATAGCGTGTGTTTGTTTGACCACTGTGAAGCTGCCCAGTGTATGAGGTGGCCAGGTTCCCCTCAAGCTGCTCAATGCAGCTTTTTTGCCTGGTCATCCTCGCAACCTTGTTGTGAATAAACACAATTCAATTCAATATACGAGGCTCCATAAGCGGTGTTTCAACCACCATGGGAATGATGGGAAATACAGGCATTGGATTTGCTTCGGATGGATTTCGTTCTTGAGATTTGAGACGCTTGTTTACCGAGCTTTAAACAAAAAGATATGAAGTTATTTTCAATTAAAATTTACTTCATGTAAAACTTATAGCAGAAAGTTCACGTGACCGTGTGATTGAAGTGAAGCCTGGCCACCAGGGTATGCATTGCTCCGCAATTGTGGTCCAGATTTGGCATCACCAAATAATGAATTATTTTTTTACAACACTTGAAAACAAATACGCTTGTTTTTCCCTTGAAAGTATGAGTAATCTATTTAGGGAAATAAAAATACTGTATTGAGTGAGAAACACTTAAGGTATCATGTGCTGCAATGCCAGGTGTGTCTGTCCCAGTGGTCTGCACCCAATGCATCTCTTGTTCCATTGTAAGGTCGAGTCAGAGAAGCGTGATGGTGCGTCTACTTCACTTTGCCGTCATTTTGCACCTAATATGAACAAGTTTTGGCAAGAAGAGCTTATCAAAAAGACGTGAACTCTATGCAATTTCCTGCACTGGCAAGGGGACGCTACATCTATGTGGAGAGGTGTGTGTACGACGCTTTGCTAAAACTGTCAAGTACAATCTTGCAAAGCAGCAACGTCGCAGCAAACCAAGAGACCTAGTGGTCTTCAGCCTCTTCCCACAACAAAAACACAACTTGAGCCATAGGCGGAGGGCTGTCATTTTCCCGGAGGGGGCGGGGGGCCTGACTATATATATCGAGAAAACGTGATTCTGGGTCCGGATAAATATAGGCAGTGAAACAGACTCGCGTACGAAGCGATTTATTTTGACGTTTCGGCCGCGGGTCCGGCCTTCATCAGCTGATAAAGGCCGGACCCGGGGCTGAAACGTCAAAATAAATCGCTTCGTACGCGATTCTGCTTGTCTGCTTCACTCACTGTGTGTGTGTGTGTGTGTGTGTGTGCGTGCGTGCGTGTGTGCGCATGCGTGTGTGTGTGTGTGTGTGTGTGTGTGTGTGTGTGTGTGTGTGTGTGTGTGTGTGTGTGTGTGTGTGTGTGTGTGCGTGTAGAGAGAGAGAGAGTCCGACTTACCAACTTTAGTCGTGCCGACACCGCGATATCATTATGCAGATCTCTCATGGGGACTCCAGATTTATTTTTAAATTTACACAGACATCGATCCGCCTCGCAACGCTTGGCTCAAAACGAAAAATGCTGCATAAGCTGCTACTCACTGACTGCATCGTATAAAATCGATTCCCACAATGCGTGTGATCTGCCGAATTTTTTTTATTCGCATGCTTTACTTCGTTAAATCATGCGCCAGACAGGAGAGAGTTGGCTAATGCTGGCGCAGGAAGCTTTAATTATGCCAGAGGATTCAATTTAGGATGGCCAAAAATAATTCTCAGACAGTAGCAAATACAATTTGCTACCACTATAGACCTTGTGTGAAGCTGGAGTTACGAATTTTTCCGCTGAAGGTTGTTTTCTGGACGAGTATTTCAGTTGCTTTTCGGTCGCCGACATGGCCAGGATTTGGGGACATGTGCACGTAGCGCCAACTCTCGTCGGTGACAGCGGTGGCCTGCCATAACTGAATGGGAAATAGGCGAAAAAAATCATATCTGACGAAAAAAGTTAGTTATCAAAAACGACTCCCAGTTCTTTACAACAGAGACTTGTTTGAACATTCTGTTAAAATTACAGTGTTGCACTACAAACCGCCTGGCTTCCCAGAGTGTTTAATATTTTACAATGGGGCCCCATGTGTTTCTAATAGGTGGTGTTCAATTGTCCTGGGAAGCCACACGCTTTACAGTGCGATACTGCAAATTTCCAAAATGATCCAGTAGGTCTCTGCTATACAGAACCGGGAGTCGTTTTTGATAACTAGCTTCTTTCAAGAGATATGATTTTTTTCGCCTATTTCCCTTTCAGTTATCGCAGGACGCTGTTGCTGCCGCCGAGAGATGGCCCCACATACAACTGTCCCCACGTCCTGGGAATGACCCTTTGCCCAAGTAAAACCCTTTGCCGATAAATAAAAAAATGTGTGTCATTTTTTCTCGGCAATTTTATAGGCAGGCATATCGAAGGGTACCTCTTTGTAGACAACTAAGTCTGCGCGTAAGAATTCTCTAACTGATTGTGTCGGGCAGGGCCGTAACAAGGGGGGGGGGGTGTGAGGGGGCTGGGCCCCCTTCCCCCCTCCCCCCCAAAATTTTTGATGCTTTAACTTTTCGGGGGTGATGCTAAAATATTTACACGCCTTCACAGCGACCACAAGTTGCCAAAGGTGGCCGTTCAAGATTCCTGGGTACGACCCTGGTGTAGGGATTGCTTTGTATTGTCAGTAGCATTCTTGTGTTCTGAAAACCAGTCGCACGTGGTTCATGACTTCTTTTAACTTGTCATAGCTTAAGCGGTCGCTTTAGTTGTTTATCAACACAACATATTCTGCACATACAAACCCATTTGAGGGAAATTTCCAACTGAATGTTTGACTTACACTGGTCCATGATCCGAATTTTAAAAGCCTGAAATGGAGAAGAAGCCGGCATAAACAGTTGCGCCCCTCTGTGAGATGGCTGCCAGACAGGATGGCCAAATATTCTGTTATCAGTGGACGGGAACCTAAGCCAAGCTCTTAAAAAATACCGCGGGCGGCCGGCCCAAAGGGGCTTTGCCCCCCCCATGAAGCCGTTCGTTGGGGGCCCGAGCCCTCCAGCCCCCCCGTACTCTCCGCCTATGGCTTGAGCGCTTTACACTGCTCTAGCCATGCTGCATGAAGAATGAAACTGAAACTGTAGAAGAAGACTTGCAAATATTGTGCTAGCTAACGCAATCTGATCTGAAGCCTATACTTCCCATCATTCCCAGGGTGATTGAACAATCGCAGCGCCAGATTCCCTTCTAGGTTATATAGTATGAAACTGTGGCTACTGCTACCCCATACATTATACCCAAGAGAGATGAATATTCTTGAACAGTGTCGCTGGAGCCAACCTTTCGACAAGTGCTCGTGTGTTTCTCGAGGCAGCAACTACGCATACCTTAGTGCATGTATGTGTATGCTCCATACACTCGCCCCCAACCACAAAGGTGGAGGAGCTAGGAGAGGGCAAGTGAGAAAACTGGGTTATTAAGGTGAGCTGGAGTGCCGAATCGTGCAAGTAAAGCAAAAACACATCAATAAAAGAAAGAAAACGGAGGGGGAGAGGGGGACATGCTTAGTGTCGGTTTCTCCATGTCAAGAGGGTGAATGGAGGGGCACACATCCCACTGATTCACGCCTATCTAGTCATGCATTGCTCAAGTGGTCAACGTAGTCACCGTCGTCGCTGCTCCATGCTTGCACTGTCTAAAGCAATCTCAAGGCAACAATGTACAGAAAGAAATTACCCACACTATGTGTTAAAAAAGGCCTACAATGAAGCGTGTAAATTAGATAAGGAATCAGCACTAGCTAGAAGAGACCCTAGTGCACAGCCCAACAGCCGTTACCATTAATAACAAAATACTCAAATGCGCTTCACAACGTAATATGCTCCATAAGTATTATCCCATATCAGCAAGCAATAGAAAGGCGTTTTACGAAGTACCAGAGGTTTTAAGACATGTTATGCAAAATTAAGCCCTCATTATAGTACGTATGAAACTCTACGGTAGCAGCAGCGCATGGCTGGCACCTGCAGCCCACATAACTGCTTGTTCCCGTCCCACATGCAAGACTTGCAAACACCTTCAAAATGACATAGTTAAAATCACTGGACGTGATTACATCCATCATATAAAATCTAGTTTTACCTGCACTATAATCAAAACGTTGTCAACATGCCTGAATGTTCACTGACAAACAGGACAGCCTGTTAATATATTAAATGGGCATTCTGCAGACACGGCAAAGAAATCACCGAAAGCAGCGGCACGACATTTTACTGTGGCACGTCACAACTTTGACGAGCTCAAAGTCTTTACATACTTCAGTCAATCCGATATGAAAGGTACACATTGAAAAGAATTTCTAACCGTTCGATCGTTATCATTTTTAGCTGCTGCTCACTTATGACATGCAAGACTTGGGGGGAATGCGCCCGCCTTCCACTTTTTTGATGCGGAAAAAAGGACACAAAGCCTGTGCCATTCACACATTAACTCGGCAGCAAGAAACTTTGCCAGAGACTGGAAAGAGAGAAACAAGAAAGGCTCATGAAAGTAAATACCCAGACACTCCTGAAGGTAACACACTAAAAAACTTGCGTCCTGATGTAATTAGCAATGTGATAACGTAAACCAGAAATGTCTTGGATTTATGGTCTGTGACAAGCATGCACACCAGATATGAGCAGGCCCATTTTGCAGTTAAAAGCTGATCCATGCGCACACGCACGGTTGTCAGAATGAAACTGCTGTAAACTCATGGAAATAAGAGGTGTATCTAAACATGTACAGCCTCAAGCATTTTTCACTATTCGCAATGCCCATAGATTGTCGCGCCACCAAGCGGAATTCAGGAGCATCCTCTCGAGGAGGGTCAGTAGACGACAAAATGGCAGCACTATGCGGTCGCTCCCTTGTTCGGCTGTGCTAGCCACAGTGTTAACGCATTAGCAAGAAATGAACACTCGACTTTGCATGTTTTGTGCATCAGTGAACAAACCGGGCCCTCCGTGACACGATAAATCTGATTCGCTCTTGCGAGACGCGAAGTTTCCGTGAAAATATGTGGCAATTCGCGCTTTCAGTTATAGCCCACCGCGTACACATATTGGCTTCGCGAGGTTTTCTGTAGCCACATAGGTTAGCTAAATGTTGTCGTCTGACCTTTTCAGTTGAAACTCGCCCTGTTTTACTAGCATATAGCATTCATCAGTGTTTTTGTAGAGCATGAATCCCATAACAATTTACGCGGGAAGTCATGCGTGCTCACGATGCGCTCTTCTATAACTGAGCAATCTCAAATTGGCAATACATTAAAATAGGGCCTCTATCCTTTGTCAGGAAAGCGTTATTATGAATCGTGCGAGGAGTGACGTTTCAGTCATTCGAGGGCGTGTTCGTTCCACGCCTACCGTGGAGCGAACGCTCTCACCGCCATCCTTCACCTGTGTGTTGGTTTCGTAGCCAGTGCTGTGGCTGCGCCGCTTGTTTTTGTAAGTTTGTTGATAGGTGGCAGCACGCTGCAAGCGATTTGCTTGTTGACGGGTTTGAGAGCAAAATGTTCTCCACACCTAGACGTCTCTCTCATTGTAAACATGGTGACACGGAGTGGTCGAAGTCATTGGACGGAGGAAATCCTTCAGATCGCTTTCAGCAGTGATGTTGAAAGGAACCATCTTAACAATGAGGACATTTCACTGGACGTAGAAGGCTGTGAAGGCACCGAGAGTGACAGTGACGATGAACGATCAGCTGCTAACTCACGAGAAGCGAGTTGCACTTCACGTCCCCTAGTGCGTTAATGTTTTTTCAGGCTCGTAAGTAACTTTGACTGTATTTAATGTATAATATCCTTGAACGAGATCATAGTCCCTCAATACTTTTACTGGTCATGAAACTCCCACGTAACTGAATGGGAGAGCTTCATATACAAGTATGTTCGCGTGTGCGAAAAACATTTCGATGCAAGTGACATTGTACGTGCGGACGTGTGCACATTGAATGGAAACATTGTTTCGCTGCCTCGAGATCGACCACGACTGGTGGAAGACGCCGTCCCTAGAATTGTGTGTGTAGTGTGTGTGAGTGTGTTTGGAGTTTTATGTGAAGTGCGGTGTTCGGAGTGTGTGCGTTTGCTTTCTGGATAACGATAGAAACTAGAAAGTGATGCCGTGGGCGAAAATACAATATTTTGTTTTACTTTGATAGTGCTGTTTGCTGCTGCTGTCGCTCAATCGAGAAAATTTCTAGAAAGGTTCAAAAAGAGTAATGCAGTTTTATGTATAATTGATCAGTTTAAGCTGAATAACTGGGTTGATGGAAGCACTGGGTTGATTTAGATTTGCGCTGGTGTTTACATAGAAGGAACAGGGTGGCTAACTGGAACACCAACTTAGAACTCGTGGTCATTGCAACAGTATATGGGAATGGATAAAAAAAAAATAGAGCCGTGTATATTAGAACTCGGCAGTGTTATCCAATCTGCATGCGTAAAATCAAAACCTTTCGCTTGAAAATCGCGCATAGTGCCTATATCTAGGAAAAGCAGCTCACAGTAGTTTCACCTCATTATTTTTTTTTAATCTTCAAAATCAAAAGCGCGAATTATGACACCAAAGAAAAAGAAAGGAAAATAACATGAGCATCCCTCTCCGTTTTGTAGTATCTCAATCTGCACTTTTGATTTTTAAAGCTATGTTTCACTAACGATACCCCTCAAGAGTTACTTCAAAGCTATTAATGCCAAGTTAGCCTGATATACATGCTTACATCTGGCATACGTGCAGCCAGAGCACGGCTACTCCGCAACCTCTAGCGCAAAATATGTTAATCTGTCAGTCATCTAGAACCCGTCACAGTGTTCGGTTTAAGCCCGAAAGCGACTATGCAGGAATAGAGAAATGTAGGAACATTGCCAACAGTCAATGAGTTGGGCAATATTACAAAGTGCATCATGCACCATATTGACAATACTAATCACTGCTATGACTTGTTGGCAAGAACACGCAGAAGGAAATTTCTGAAGAAGCGTGTATTTGACGGCAAAAGCTTCCTGCGAACGCGCAATTGGCCTACCAAGCGCGGCAGATCAATGCCCTTCTGCTTACGGTGGCGCCTCTGGTCGTCACTTTTGTCCCTATATGAAACTTTCGCGGGAGTTTCATGACCAGTAAAAAGTATTGAAGGACCATGGCGAGATCAAAATAAAGGCATAGTTTTTCTTGTGCATTGCATGTAGCACAATTATTGTGGACATTATGGAGTGCTGCATGCCGCCAACATGCTCGAGCTTAAGCAGCAAAGCGAAATGGTTAGAGCAATGAAACGTGCAGTCACAGCCACAATCCACGCCTCTCGGCTAACTTCTCTGTACTTCACCGATGTCTTCTGAACGGCATTGTTGTTCGACGTATTTTCGCAACGTCAAAGAATTCGACGTTGCCAAAATCATACATGTGTATTCTTTTCGATATTCATGTTTCGATCGTGCTGATCGAACCTGCAACATCTGAGTGCAGTGAATTGCGCATGGCTAGAGTCTGAGCATGGCTATGGCACAAGCGCTACTGAATGGGATGTTGAATGCTTGTGTTCCGTTGAAGTAACTCTGGGTTACTGACTGCGCAAGTAATGACGATAGCGTAATATGTTTGCAAACTATTGCCACGTTAAACATGCAGTCCCATGCAGCAGTAATGGCGCTACTCGCTAGCGACCTACTACTGCGGCAAATCTGTTAGGCAGGCTTGGTACGTACTACCTCAGAGTGCCGTTCAGTTCACACGTCAATTCTGGTTCATGCAGTTTTCTGAAGCACGCACAGGATTTCACAAAGCATCGTTGATGCACGGTAACGGAGCTGAAATTAAACCTTTCACACTGCAGCAATTAATTGGGTGTTGAGCACCTAGCACTTTCAATGGTTTTGGAAAGTGTTTTTGTCCCATATCCATTTAAGTGCAACTCATGACTACATCTGGTGCAAGTGGCACAGGCCGTACGTCCTCACGACCTATCTGTTCCTATGCCAACGAACGGGTTGACCCTTGGCCCACTTCCGGGCACCATCTTGAATCGCACAGCGCGCCGCCTATAGTTCGAGGGCATTGCGAATATCACTCGAGCGTCCACTGAACGCCTTAAAGCGGCGATAATCTGGGAGATGGCAGCAGTACGTCCAGGCGCGCAAAGGAGTCCTAGCGCTGTTTTGTGTGGCTGCGTACACTACCACAGAACACCTATACAACCATATACTACTGCCAGTCTCGCAGATTATCGCCATCGTAAGGCACTCATACTGCGTACGGTCGGCACTCGAGTGTACATTCAGTAATGAACTATCTCCCCATGATGGTGCTCTTATGTGGTTTGCTTTCTTTGTATGCATCTATTCAACTTATTGACTACTTGTAATCGGCGACTGAAACGTGATACTCGGACCGCGTGGCAGCTGACGACGAGGGTTCGTGACTGCATCCGGTTAGGGTGGCTAGAATGGGGAGGTACGAAAAGCGAGCCGCGTTTCCCTTGCCCAGAGGTGCCGCAGTGTGCGATCTATCCTCTAGGTTGAGATATGGCGTGATGATCGCAGGCGCTGTCTGCTAGCGTGGCGGAGACGGCAGCAGCAGCAGTGTACGCCGGTGTAGGCTGCTGATCACTTGCGGCAAGAGCTTGACAGCATCGCCAAAGTTCCACATGGTTCGGTGAATTATCTGTGTGTGCCCTTAGTGGATTGAATGGCATCCATAAAGAAGAAAAAACGCTGCGGACTTTTGTGCCAGGGTGCAACGCAGGATACAGATCCTGCGCGGAAAAGGTATCCCTTTTCCATGGGATCTAGGAGGACTACTGTACGCATCAGGGCCTCTGTACAACCTGGTACAGTTAATAGAAAGCAAGCTGACACATATGTTTAGCACAGTGCACCTGAATTCGAAGGTAGTAGCGAGCCTGCTGCACGATGTGTAAGCAGCGAAGTGCCAGATATTGGCTGCGCTGAACATTGTAAACAGTTGACGAAATCAGTCGTCAGATTCTTTTGTGGTAATAAACTTGTTTGAGCCATGAAACTAAGTGCCGTCTCAATTTCTACGCAACTTTCAGAATACTGACTCCGTGATGGCACTATCTCTAATGTAATGCAAATACAGCTTTGAGGAAATGGCAACGCACAACTGCACTCAGCAATTCACACCATCAATGTAGATTTAGCAGTAAAAGTAGTCTCAATGTATCACACGTTAGCACATGATAATGTTAGCAAACTAACATGGCCAATGATACCATGCTTCTGCTGGAGCAAGTTTTTTGTGTGTGTGTGTGTGTGTGTGTGTGTGACTTCGTTAATACGTATTTCAACATTACGGGAATTAAAACCATTTTGCTTTCACCAAGCAAGTAAACAGTCGTCCTGTTGAAATGACGCTTCCTTGAAAACTTCCCGCGAATGCAATGGTCGTTCAGAGAAAGATGCGTATATTCATAATTGGGAAAATTGTTGTGAAAAGGACACTAAAGAGCAAAACGATTTTTCTCATATTAGTAAAGTACTCTTTCACGATAGCAAAAACAACACGCTTGCTGCGAGAAGACGCTTAGTAAGCGAGAAAACACGCAAAAACAAAATGTGGGTGGCGACGCCACCTTGAAGTTTCTGCACTATTCGCCGTGATGTCACATGTTTTGACGGCGCCTACTAAGGACTACGTAGTTCCTAATCGGTAAAAATGAAGTACATTGACCTCTGAGGAGGCCATAGACTTAACATACCGAGTTTGGGGTAATTTGAGCCAATGGCGCCAAAATACGACAAATAAACTTTGAAATCTGTGACGTCACGCGGAGAGATTTCGGCGCGAAATTTAAAAATGAAACCATGAACTTCATTTTCTCTTCTATTAATAAACCTGTGATGGCGAAATTAACTACATTAGAGTTCTCAGAGCACAATTTATCGGTCTAAACAGATTCACTGTTTCTCTTTAGTGCCCCTTTAATGTTTACTTTGATAAAGCTCTTGCACTGGCGAAAAACTAGAAACGACCCACGCGGGTGCATTGCCACGGAGAAAGCTGGCAGCGCCTCAACTCAGATCGGCCGGTTTACCCTAATCCGATGTTCAGCATCCGCCGGACCGCTGGCACATCAGAAGTCATGGCAAGCAGCGCCACCAAAAACCACAGACTGAATGGTCGTCTACCGGGTGCAGTCGCCGTCATGAACGCTCCCACCGTCACTGCTTCGAGTGTTGCGTTTCAGTCGCCGAGCACTGTAACTGCAATATATCTTGCTATGCAAGATGGCAAGGTAAATCAGCTTCAAACTATCTCTGTTTTCGGCCGTTGACGCACGTAGCGTGTCACCGAACGACACGTTGAGCATTCACGACGGATGGCGAAGCAAATTCACGGTCATGCACGCCTACCTGATTGCGTACAGCTGTCAAGCGCCGCGCTACCAGGCTGCCGCACAAAAAGGGTGTGGCGATGCGTCAAATGTGTCCACTAACCGGGCGAGGCGACCTCGGAATGTTGGAGCACAGTCGCTGCCGTCGCTGCCACCTGTTGCTCCACAAAAGGCACATATGCTGCTGGCTAGAGTGACCTCTCCTGGCATCCGGTGCAGCCAGTGCAGCGTTGGTGCTGGCCGGAATACAGTGGCCTAGAATGAAAGCCGGAGCCGGAGTACGTGTGCCCTATTTTTAATGCGCCGGTAGTAGAGAAAGGGAAAAAAACGTAAACAGCAGTCTCCGCCATAGTTTGCAAAATAGTTACCTTGTAGTTACTGCGTAGAAAAGGGAATCGAGAGTCTGCTTTACCGAACAAATGCTGAGCACACCAAACCACTGATCAGTGCACCAAGCGGCTGCTAGCCACTTTCGGTTTTGGTTACAGGCCCGCGCAGTTTGAACTTTGGAACGTGCTAGTTGCAAAACTGAGCGATGTTGCGCGGTTGCGCGGCGCCGCCGCCATCAGCGACAGATGTGACGCTGCTGTCGCAACAGGATTCACTCACTCCACTTTCTTCAGCCGGCGTTGCGGCGCATCAGTATCCGTGAAGGCTGCTTTCTGCGTGAACAGTTTTAAATGCGAAGCATTTCTTAGCGAACCTCAGGCACTTTGACCGTTTCTATCTACGTATCTATCTACCTATCTAGCTACCTACGTCTGTGCGCTCTCCCGGTCGTCTTCATAGGTTGTAATATACCAAAAAAATTGGCATAGCAGTGGATCAATGTATGAACAACACGATTCACTGGTTATGACATGAATAACACAAAATACCTGTCACGTACGTCATGAAACCCTTTCTCTCAGTCACGTGTGGCACATACCCGAATACCAGAGTTCATGTTATGAGGCGCTGCGCCGTGCTTCCGACCGGGCTGCAGAAATTAGGCGCCTTTTCCTCTTCAAACCACTACCACCAGTTCATGTTATGCGGGTATGTGCCACAGGTAAGGTGGCTAGCTTGCGATTACCTTGCTCACATGACAATTAGCAATACAACTCATTATGTCAATAAAAAAAACGCAACTTATGCATCGGTAGAGGCAGGGGAGTAGCTTGCGTATATATACACGCACACATACAAACACACGCAACGAACATACATAAAGTATGGTTGAACCTCCATCGAAAAACATTTCTGGCTACGCCCCTGGGTAGAGGGTAAGGTTAGGCCAACGTCACTATACTAGGTCACTAACCGTCTAGTAACGTTGGGTTAGGCATCTTCTCTCACTCTTTTCAGTGGTCTTTTTCATTTCGACTTCCCAATCATACACCTAGGGCGCTTAGCCGTGCTCCCTATTGGGTTGCAGAAATTAGCGCTTTTTTTCTGTGTCCCTCTTATCATCGCATATATACACCTATATTAATTCCAGAAATATTGGCTGTTGTTTTAACAAGCTCCCGTCAAATGAATCAACAGCAGTTATAGTTACAGATTATCTTTCGGTATGTTCAGCACTTCCTATATACGGCAACGAATTCAACACTCCTGAGCATGTTTCGTTATCTAATACCTGCAAACTTACAAAAAATTTGGTTGCTGAGGGTACCGGGCCACCGCGGATTGTATCTGAATGAAATGCTGGATTCATGAGCCTCAGTATCTCTGTGTGGACCTCTGATTCCTAATTTACCAGATACGGCTTATGCGACAGCTTTAAGGTATAGAAATGCTTGTTTGCAAAGCGACACTGGCAAATTATCGCGGGATAAATTTAAAAATTTCGTACATGTAAGGTATTGCTGGAATAAACAGCGGTGTGCATCTTGACAATTAGAAGTTTCTTACGCCAGATTACGCTGTCGAATTCCACGAGTGAACTTTTATTTATATAATGCTGGTCTCATGACGTCCCCGGCCGTTGTGCAAATTTTGCAATCAATTGAAACAACAGACCATTTCCTTTTATTCTGTCGCCGATACTACAATTTAAAAAAAAGGTACCTCGTAGCTCCACTTCAGAAGATATGATTAACAATAAGTTAATGTTTTTATATTCAGAGGGATCTGTTATGCTGTATTCGGTTATATAAATATGACGAAAAGATTACCGCGATGGTTTACTTTTTCTTTCCCTTTTCTTTATTCCAAATCCATTTTGTCTAGATCGATATCCTTTGCATTACATCACATCTAGATATTTAC
The DNA here is from genome assembly GCF_013339695.2 of Rhipicephalus sanguineus. Lineage (NCBI taxonomy): Eukaryota > Metazoa > Arthropoda > Arachnida > Ixodida > Ixodidae > Rhipicephalus > Rhipicephalus sanguineus. Next base: position 216,731,813 of record NC_051178.1, read on the forward strand.
TACCGCGAGGGTTATCTCTTTCATAAATTCCATCTGACAGTATGACCGCTTGCTGATTTATCATTTCCATTTACTCGATGTTTACTTTTTATTCTAGCTTTCTAGTTACCCTTGGCTTCATCTGTGTTTTCTTAAATTATCCATATTGTGTGTAACGAATTTTTTTCTTTCAATGAAGTAACACCAATCGACATTTGCTGGTTGGTGCGCACCGCATCTCACTACGATATATTCTTTCTCCGCGTAGTAATCTCTTTCATAAATTCCATCTGACAGTATGACCGCTTGCTGATTTATCATTTCCATTTACTCGATGTTTACTTTTTATTCTAGCTTTCTAGTTACCCTTGGCTTCATCTGTGTTTTCTTAAATTATCCATATTGTGTGTAACGAATTTTTTTCTTTCAATGAAGTAACACCAATCGACATTTGCTGGTTGGTGCGCACCGCATCTCACTACGATATATTCTTTCTCCGCGTAGTAATCTCTTTCATAAATTCCATCTGACAGTATGACCGCTTGCTGATTTATCATTTCCATTTACTCGATGTTTACTTTTTATTCTAGCTTTCTAGTTACCCTTGGCTTCATCTGTGTTTTCTTAAATTATCCATATTGTGTGTAACGAATTTTTTTCTTTCAATGAAGTAACACCAATCGACATTTGCTGGTTGGTGCGCACCGCATCTCACTACGATATATTCTTTCTCGCGTGCATTCCTTCTCGAAAATCAGTAAAGAAGGAGAGGAAGATGAGAAGCGTACGAAGTTGAGCTTGTTGGTACACATTTATAGTAAAAAATAGCGCGAAAACGACAAGGACGAGACATCGCTAGTCCTGTTTCATCTGTCTCGTCTTTGTAGTTTTCGCGCTGTTTTTTAGTAGGAGAGGAATATGTTACAGTGTGCCCTTTTTTACTGCACCCGCTGAAAGGAAAAAGACGATTAACGCAGCAAACTGTTGCAAGCTAATAGCGCGAGAGAGGTTTGCCGGACATGAGTAGCGCTACGCGGCACGTCGTCTGCTCGACTCCCCGCGCCCCTGCGTACAGCGCCCCTTGCGGCATCGGCGCGATTTGAGGACCGGTTTTCGCGGCCGCTTTTCACACCTCCACATTCTAGCCACCCTACCACAGGTGATAAGTCTCAATCAACACAGTAACCGCGAACATACAGATTGACACGCGAAGAAAGTGATAGCCAACTTTAACCAGTGTTTAACTGCAGTGTTCTAGGAGCAGTGACATCAAATTTCAAAGTCGAGGTGTGCCCTTCATTCGATTGCTCGGTATGCATAGGTCTCCTTGGCCAAATTTGAATGGCGTCCGTCGCGTGGAAGTAATTTTATTTCGAGGGCAAACAGCGTACGAAAGCTCAACAGAAGATTGATCACGCTGCGACATCGACACTAGTGCTACGTAATTAGAGGTAGTGGCTGTGTTCCAATTCTGGACAGCATCGTAGACAGTCTACGCTGACAGCTTAGAAGACAGCATCGAGGTCATGTTGTCCGACAAACGGAACGCGTCTAGAAGACGTCCACGCGACGTGATCCCACCTAGCGTCGAGAAGAGAAAGCTAAAAAAAACAAACGTATATGTTCTTTCTTTAGCCTCTTTGGTGTTCAAACCTATGAAAAAATTAACGTAGCTTACATTGAGCGCCTGGAAAAGCGCCTACTGGTGTACAGACGAGATCCGAGCTACGCGAACATTGCGCTGAGTCGCCATCTTGTTTGGACAGCAAAGTAGCCTGCATCGTTTTTGTCTTTCTCGAAGCTGTCTATTTTGCCGGCTACGTGAGAATTGGAATGGGACTTAAGATGGCCGCTGTCCACTTAGCTGTCTATTTAGCCGTCTACGGTGAGTATTGGAACACATGCAGTGAACTAGAATATACTCTAGTGCAGGGGCGTAGCCAAGGGGGGGGTTGGGGGGGTTCAAACCCCCCCCCCCCCGAAATTTTTCAGTTTTGCTTGCGTATATAGGCACGCACACATACAAACGCACGCACGAACATACATAAAGTATGGTTGAACCCCCCCCCCCCCCCCCCGAAAAAAATTTCTGGCTACGCCCCTGCTCTAGTGGCACGTCCGGCAGGCCGCGCCACCTCTCTCGGCGGTCCGAAATGCCACGGACGGCCGCTAGGACTTCTCGTGGCGCGACTGCGCCTTTTCCCAGGCGCGGCGGAGCGGCCGCGTGGCACGTGTCACTTTACAAGTAGCGGATTGTTCTGCTGCATTTTCACGCACGGACCATGGTGGAACAGCTGTCTGTATCTTGTCAGATATCCTGCTGAAACATAGACACGACCTCACGTTAAGTATTCAAAACTGCGATCCAGTTTGGTTGGAATTTTATATAACCTAACTTTCTCAACATCGATAACAGAAATTTCATGTTTGGTTGCCTTTACCGATCACTTTCTTCCTCAGGTTCAGACTTTTTTTTTTTGTTTCTCGCGAATAAATAACGGCAAGGTTATCTTCAGATAACAAGAAAAAATACGATAAGCATGTGTTATATACACAAATTAATTGACTCATCCCTGAACTGTGTTATTCATCTCGTTTTCATGGTTTTAATTACGAATGTATTATTAATACCCCTGCTTGCTCAGTTCTTGGCGGCTCCAGCACTGTAATTGATCATGCATTGTTTAATCTTTTGTTGTCCATCTCACGTCGGGGGTGGGGGAGGGAAGCGCTGGTGTGGCTTGCAGGGGGGTGGGGGGGAGGTTCAAGTGCTTCTTTTGAACCCCATTGCCGACGCCATTGGCTAAAATAATGTCTTGTCCAATACTAATGTGTAGCCCATGTATTCATCACTATACTTTCAGTGTCCTAAAATTTATTCTGGTCCGATTTAGCCTGTTTGTTTTGTAACACTTTATATTGTTGTTTACAATCGTTGTCATGGAAATGTCCTTTCCAGTCGTGTGCCACATAATTTGTACTGTTATCTTATGCATCATGCATATGCATCTCCAAGTTATCCTTTGTACTTCATGTCATTTGCAAGGTTTATAAATCTTCACTATCGCGCAACGCTTTCTGTATCTTTATTTTACACACGTTTTACGTACATTTTATATTCCTTAATTATATTATTCATGCTAAAAACCAGCTATTGTTCTTTGTACTCGGCGTATATAAACTGCTGTAGCATAGTTTTTGTGTATACTTTGAAAATAATGTCCCATTCCAGTCTTTGACTTCGGGACCTCCTTCTGCATATGTCCTAGCTGTAATCTTTTAGTCATCTTTTAATCATCACAATTAATAAAGAGGTGTCCGTTTTTATTTTCGATCTGAGCACTGTATCCCCAACCATGAACTCCAATATAATAAGCCTGCACCACAACTAGAATGAAATAGGGCCGTATGCACATAATGAGCGATCACTGTGTAGTGAATGTCCTGAGCGCGTGCGGTAAATATGAAAAAATATGTGTACTTGGCCAAAATAAAGCCACTGAGTCATGCAGTGAGCAACCTGGCTGTTTGATGTTTGCAAGAACCAGAAAGCAAACACACGCTTTAGAATTAACCGCAGCTGCAACTCTGAAGGGGCTCGCGACGGCCCGACAACGCAGCCAAAGCTGCTAGGAGATGTAGCAGTGGCGCCATCTCGCGGCGTCCGTGTAAAAAGAGGACGCGGGAGCCCGGCTGGTCGTGCCACTAGAGTCAGTGCCTCCTTTATAAAGGAGGCGCTGCTAGAGTATATTCTAGTTCACTATGTGGGCGCCGCGCCGCCGCCGCCTGTTTTTGGTCACGCCGCTCGCGTCGCCGCCGAAGTCCCAAGAAAGATCACGCCGCCGCCGCCGCGCAATAATTGCGGCGCGCCGCCGCTAGTCTTTTCCTTTAATTCGAATGGGGAATCTGGAAGTAAGATACAGCACTTCGCCGGAGGAGCTCTTCTCGATGTGTCCATGTCCATTTCAGTGGCCGCTGAATAGTGGAAGCAGGTGGAAGCTCGGCGAGAAGCGCGCCCCCTGTTTCCGGTTTCTTGTTCTACAGCGCCATCATGACACCACGAAGCTTTCAAACACTCTCGACACAAATGATGGGGACAGAATGCGTTTCAATGCAACGAACGCAGCCATCCGATTTTCGGTGCACATGTGTTAGCCATTGATTTAGGTTTAATGCGACCGCTCGTCTAACGCAGCTGTAAGGTCGGTACGCATTCCCTGCATCGTTCTCAAACATCTGGGACACATTCATAGACAAATTCAGATTTGAAAAGTTCCTGTTTCTGTGCATTTCGTCCACTCGCTTCTTACGTTAGGAATGCGCTGGCGGGTTCGGTGCGGCGACGGGTCAGGAGCGAGATGACATCCCGGCTCACCGCTTTTTCGAATCACTGATTGCGCTCTGCCGAAATGGACTGTGGACATCCCCTTTGGATGAACGCATCGAGAATAGCTCCCCAGAAGTTGTATCTTTTTCTTCTCCAGAAATATCACGAGTAATACCTGACCTTAACGTTCTCGCTGGATAGCATATTCTTGGAGTCTTGGACCTAGTACACTGTGCATAAATAAATAAAATAGATAAGTAATGTATATATCTCGGTGCGTTAGTACATTTTTTTCTTTCATTCTTGTACTCGAGTAAATCGACAAATAAATACAGAAGTAAAGAGAATGGCAAACTTAGAATATAGCTGAGCTAGTTGGTAGGTATTCATGTTAAGAAGACATGACGTGGAAACACGGACATAAGAGAAAAGTCGATAGAGTGAACAGCTATCTCTCACGTAGACCACTACTCCCACTTGATTGATAGGTATGCCCTCTTACGTGGGAATGCGCAGATAAATATTTGTGTCTACCTTCGGTTCCGCCACTGTGTGATTTTTCAGTTTCCTGGTGTCTTGACTACTCTCCTGTGTCCGTGTTTGCACGCCCTGCTTTTATAAAGTGCCCCTAACAGCCTCTGCAAATACAACAAAAAAACAAAAGCAACGAGCGCGTTATTCTATCTAAAATAAACTTCTGTGGGACGCGTCTTCGACTCGTTTTGGCAGATGCTGCATGCCTGAGCCTCTTTCCAGTCCTAACCCAAGCAACATTTTATCCTTGGCAAAATGTCGGCCTGATGTCGTTGGCCCAACCTTGGCAACCAATGTAGGCCCGGTCTTGGGGATTGACATTGGCCTCATGTGGGCCTGCGTCGGCACCCGATGTAGGCCCGTCCACCGTGGCCGACGATGCCGAGTACATGCCGCTCGCGGGTTGACCAAGGCCCGACATCACATAAGCGTCGATTTACCGACGGCCGTGGGTCGGTTGCGGACGTTTCTCGCTAGTATTGCTCTGCTTTTTTTTCTCTTTTTTTTGTGCGTGTTCTAACAAAACGTATCAATTGTTTTTCCGGTGTGTTGATGCGTGTCGTATTTAATGTGAATGGGCAGTTTATAGAGGCGTTTAACTCTATCTGAATTAATTACGGGCAGAGTGCACATGTAAGACGGAATTAAACGCCTCTAACGGTCTGCACTAACGTGTTAATACGTAACACACAATAACAGAAAGGCGTGAATATCAGTTTTCTCTCTTTATATGTTTATTTTGCAATTGTATAGATGCACTAATTTACATGCAACATTGTTCGCACGGAGCGTTTGCATGGCATCAGCCCTTGTGCAACGCAACCGTACAGTCCATGTGATCGCTGCATGATAGCGCTGACATATAAAACGGACGGGATTCTTGTTGGATCGGCTCCCTTCTTTCGGCCAGTTCTCGTGCTCTTGGCCCTGAACACGTACGCAGATGCGACGTTTTACCGTCGAGATGTGAGAGGGTAAATCGCCACACTCATCAAGATGTGAGACTTGCATTGTTCTTCTGTCGGGAAAGACTGAAAGAAAGAACAATGAATAATACTCTGAGAAAGGTAGACTTAACAGGGGCGTAGCCAAGGGGGGGGGGTTGGGGGGTTCAAACCCCCCCCCGAAATTTTTCAGTTTTGCTTGCGTATATAGGCACGCACACATACAAACGCACGCACGAACGTACATGAAGTATGGTTGAACCCCCCCCGAAAAAAATTTCTGGCTACGCCCCTGGTAGACTATTTACTTGACCAGTTGCACAGTCATGTCGCGTCTAGAAACTCTATTCACACAACTAAACAAAATTATTTTGTCACTGCACGAATAAGAAAAACACTGCACTTAAAATAAATGCGAGTGTGCTGAAATTCTGAGAAGTGCTTCAAGCTCCACAGCGCACAAACTAGATAATATGTGGAGACAGGATGGATTGAGGTTTTCATTGTTGGCTCGTAATGTCACTGCAAAACAAGTGGTACAATAAATAGATTAATGAGAACACAATCTTACCTTCAAAGCGGCCGCGGGCCAGTCACATATTGTGCAGTCTCCATTTACAGCACACTTGCGACCAAATTCAACGTGAAAAGCGATTGCGTGAAACTTTTGTAACCAAGCATGCGTCTTACCAGAATTCTTTTCAGTTGGCGAGACCAGCGCAGCACGCTATCCACACCAGTCCTTGTTGCAGTGTTCCTTAGAGAAAACGGCAAAATAGGTTACGGTCTTACAATAAGATGCCACAAATAAAAAACAAGAAAATCTTACATATTTGCCCGTCAACGATGTCTTGGGTCCACGGACAAATATAACCACCGTTCGCCTGAACATTTCTGATCTGCCCGCTAGAAGAGACGACCAGATTGACGCATCAATTGCGCAAATAAAATTTGATTTTGTCGCTAGACAAAAGTCACCATACGATACACCGAGGAAATAGAATGTCACTTACGAGTTCGCGTCAAGTCCTCGGCAGCGGGAGACGGCCGCGCGCCTCCAGGATCAAGGCAAACGAAATGCTTCTGAGTGCTTGCCCAATGCCCGCCTCTGCGTAGTGTTTCAGCACGTCCTCGCTCGAAAGAGCTACGATTTCGCGGGAAGGGAATTCACGCGGCAACGCCACCGAGCTTGCTTCCCTCCCCAGCGTGGTGACAAAGAAAAAAAAAAAAAACCGCGAGAGGTCCGAGGTCCGGCGCTCCGCTTGCACGCCCCGCCGCCCTCGGCACATTATTCCGTTCCTCCTTTCAGGACTTGTCATTCTTTCTGGGAGAGGGATGTGATGCATGTTGCGTGTGCTCTCTCTCCAAAGCAAGACCGCAAGACCTCATCTTACCACTTTTTTTTTTTTTCGGGGGAACGCACGTGTGTCTGGTGAGGAAAAAAAGGCGCGCGAAATGCGTCCAAGAAGCGAATCGAATTTGAATTGAACCGATTTCGTTGTTAACACAAAATATCGTTGGCACTCAACATTAAAACAAATTAACATGAAAACCATAAACTGAGCATCAAGTACAAATATTAAAACTCTTCAGAGTGTGCGGACTATCGAATTCTGGCTCTGCAAGCGACTTTACGCTAATTTTGTGTTTATTTGGACATAGATGATATTTTGAAATATTCGTATTAACGCATATGGGCTATTCCCGAAGACCGAATCAAGTATGACGATATTCGATTATATATTCCAAATGTTTCCATTATACCTGATGTCCTCCCTCTGTCATGCGGCTCGATCAGATCAATCATGTATTTATATTCACGACCGTGCTAAAGCGGTGGACAGTTCGGTGGACAGTTCAAAATCATCGATATTTTAATAGAGCCTAGCGCGCTATAGCATCAGGATCAAAATTAAATTTCTGCTCGGTACTCGCATTTATTCCCATTTATTGATGTTGTTCAACCAAATGCCTTGCGTCTAATGCATGCAAAGGCGGACATTTTCTTGAGTTTTGAGCAGAAACCGTAAACGCTCGTTACACTTGAAAAGCACTCATGTATCACTGTACATTGAGCATATAAGTGCAGGCACGTAGCCAGGATTTTGTTTTCGGGGGGGGGGGGGGGGGGGGGCAAGGCCTAATTATTCGAAAGAAAGTCTTTTCATGGCAAAAAGAAAAAAATTGCCCGGGAACATAAAAGGCTGGACGAATTTCGGGGGGGGGGGGGGCCGCCCCCCCCCCCCTTGCCTACGTGCCTGTATAAGTGCTTCATCATAACAGGTCATCATAAGGCTTGAAAGGTGCTCATGACAATGCGGCGGATTCTCGGCGGCCGATCGCTAAAGGTTCTGAAGTTTCTTGCGAAACAGGTGAAAAATTTCGACATTTAAATTCCGCATCCTAACCAACTCCGCAATCGTACCTTTTCTTATTCACATACTTAATGTGCACATCAGAAATATTCGGCTGGATTCGGGAAAACTGAGGCACATCAAACATATAACTTTAGTGCTGGGGTTATTGATTGGAGCAGAACTGCGAGAAGCGAGGTCTCTCCAACCCGTACAGAGAATGTCGTCCGCCACTGATTAGCGCCGGCTTCCCGGGGGAGAGCGGATGGATGGATGGATGGATGGATGGATGGATGGATGGATGGATGGATGGATGGATGGATGGATGGATGGATGGATGGATGGATGCTATGAGCAGTGTTGTATGCGTTACCAAAAAAAAGTAACTAAATACGTTACTCGTTACGCTAACAAAAAAGGAACGCGTTACCGCCCTGCGTTACCCATAAAAAAAGTTAACGCGTTACCGTTACCGTTACCGAAAAAAAGTAACGGACGTTACTTCTGCCGTTACTCCATAATCAGAAACTTTAATCATTGCATCTTCGCTTCAGGAACCCACAATAAGAATTTTATAAAACTTAATAAGTATTGATTTAACCAGAATACTTTGCACAAATTTGCTGTTCCTTGGCAATATTGTATATAGCGGCCTGAAGTAGCCTGTACAGTTATATTTGATGGCTTCTAACTCTGTGGCACATGGTAAGGCAATTTTTCTCAATGTGGCATTAATATAAGACGATCGATGTCAGCATCAACGCTCTCCGCAAAGAAAACATCACTGAACAAACTTGCAGTAATTATAACGGCGTGCTTCTACTAACAAAATTAATGCGCAAATTTGTAACAACAAAAAGTGCTTAAATGGCATAAATCCGGCAGAAAGTATTCGCGCGCAATTTTTTTTTTTAAATTTAACCTGCATAATTAGCGCAAAAGATTGCGACTGTGTATGTGAAGCTATTCAGGGTGAGCCTCGCTTCCTCAGGAGTTCAATAGCCAGAAAGCTCATCGCAGCTGCAGATAGCAAGACGCAAAACTACTTTGGTAACGACGTTTATAAGCAGTGTCAAAGTATTGCACGAACAACTTCCTAATGTAACTGCAACTTTCTGAATGAAAGATGCAGTTGTATTTCAAAGCTGTCATCGGACAGTTTGTCTCGTTTCTTGGTGAATACGTCCGCACCTACGCTAAATAGGCGCTCGACGGACACGCTTAGCGGTACTCCTGTATTGACTTTCAGAAAAAGCTGGTGAACGCTGCGGGTTTTCCTTGAACCCACTCAGCGCGATTTAATGATACACCAAGGGTACCAAGACAGCCGTTCATCTGTAGTTGGAGATGTTGTTGAGAATGCTTTTCCGAAGAAGTTATCGTTGAGCTAAGGCAGGCCGCTATACCCCCAGTCTTGATCTCCGCAAGACAGAAAATCTAGACAGCTCGCTTTTGACGGTTACGAGGACCGCATTTCGCTTCTATTCATCGACGATCAACGACAACTTGAACCTCAATAGCATGGTAGCCGAAACTAACAGATCCATTTAAGGAATTTCGAAAATTTGCTCCAAAATGCAATCTTCCCTGCGCAACACAGAACCCCGCGCGCGATCGCTTTTTCGGGGAGAGCTCTGGGAAAGTAGCTCCTACGAGACGAAAAATTTTGTGTAATGTTCCTGAGATAATTGAAATAAAAAGTAACGAGTAACGTGACCGCAGTGACTATTCTGTGGTCCAGACCACAGAATAGAGTGCAGCTTTATTCTGTGGACCACACAATACAACCTTTGCGCCGGCCAGGGGCGGTAGCCAGGGGGGGGGGGGGGGGGGGTTGGGGGGGTTCAAAACCCCCCCCGAAATTTTTTCAGTTTTGCTGCGTAATATACACGCGCACATACAAACGCACGCACGAACATACATAAAGTATGGTTGAACCCCCCCCCACCCCCCCCCCCGAAAAAATTTCTGGCTACGCCCTGTTGCGCGCTGTGGGCTGTGCAGAAATGTTCTGTAGCCCAGCAGCCACCTCTCTTGACGACGGTTTCTGCGCACCAGACCACAGAATAGAGCCCCAATCTATTCTGTGGACCAGACCACAGGGTAACTGCAGCTTTGTTCTGTGAACTAGGCCACAAAATAAAGTGCAGCAGCAGCTTTATTTTGTGGACCATCACCAAAGAGACGTGCTGTGGACCGCAGGGCGTAGCCAAGGGGGGGTTGGGGGGGTTCGAACCCCCCTCCCCCGAAATTTTTCAGTTTGCTTGCGTATATATACACGCACACATACAAACGCACGCACGAACATACATAAAGTATGGTTGAACCCCCCCCCCCCCCCCCCCCCCCCGAAAAAAATTTCTAGCTACGCCCCTGGTGGACCGATGCGCACCAGACATCGCTGTAGCCCAAACAGCCCACCTCTCTTGACGACGGGCTTCTCTCACAAAATGGTCTAATTCACAGGAATAAGTACTGCGCCCTCCTCTATTGACGACAGCTTATCTCGCGAATCGCAATATTCGCTCGCAGCTTTGTGAATAAGTCCGGACCAAGGAGGCCATTTCCGGGCATAGTACGCGAGATGGAAGACGCTTATGCGTGAAAGGTTCGAAATACGAACGCGAAGCCCACCTTTGGCATGCTTGCTGGTCTGACACGCCAAAGCAGGTAAACTTGTCGTGAATTGAAGCAGCAAAAAGAAGGCGTATAATAACAAATGACAGCGGTTCTAAAAATTTGTGGACCTGGTCTATCGAGTGCGGAATACTTAAGTCACTTTCACCAAAGTACATTTGTGTCATGCAAAAAGAAAATGTGCACTATGATCTGCACGGGAGACTCAAATTTTGAGCGATCCTCCCGATTGTGCGAACACATCCACAGATCTCCTTAAGAACAGCGTCAACGCCTCCGCGAGAAGAGAATCATAACGACAAAGGGTTACACTACTAAAATACTCTGGCCCTGATCTCTCGCGTCAGGACGTGGTCAGGACACACTTCAGTCACTTTCACCGCAGTGCATTAATGTCGTGCAAAAAAAGTGCACTGAGATTGGCAAGGGGCTACTTTAGCTGTTTCTGTAAAGTTTTCAGACGTTGATGATCATACAAGTACCCGTAAATATACGGCGCGTGCAAGTGTATCTAATTAAGTGACAAAGTGTGCTGTGTCCAGTGACAACTAGTAGGTTCTCGCCAATCTTATTGCGCTTTTTTTTTTCCTTGACACAGGTGTACTGCGGAGAAAGTGGCTTAAGCGTTGCGTACTCGATGGATCAAGGCCAGAAAATTTTATACACGCTGTCATTTGTCATTATTGTTTTCTTTTCGCGGTGGCGTTAGCGTTCTTTTACGGGTGATTTATGGCCGCGCCCATTCAGAAGGATTGCTCAGAATTCGAGTCTCCCGTGCAAATGTTAGTGCACTTTTTCACATGACACAAACGTACTGTGGTGAAAGTGACTTTACCTGCATAATCTGGCTTTTCTTTAACAAATCTATGTGCAGTTTGCAATGAACCAGAAACAATAGATCACTTTTTCTATCATGCCGCCGTTTCGCCTCGCTCCGTAGAATGTTTCTGGAAATGACGACTGGTAGGCAGGGCTTACAATTTACTACTTCTAGCCTGTTGTCATTTGGAGCGAATCAGTTTGGGGCAAGCCGCAGTGCAATTATAACTGCGCTACACAAGTTCCTTGAAGCAACAGGCAGAGTACGCTGCTAGTGATACCGACCTCGGAAACCAACTTTTTTTTCCTTTTTTATTATATATTATATATATATATATATATATATATATATATATATTATATATATATATAGTATATATATATATATATATATATATATATATATTATATATATATAGTCGGGCTCTAAAACAGATGTTTCTAATTATCGCCCGATTTCTCTACTATGTGCCACATCAAAGATCTTCGAGCTGGCTCTTCACAAATATTGTCCTTTTAGTGTTAAAAGCTCACTGATTCCTAATCACATGGTTTTCCTCGCTGGCCGCTCAACTACCACAAATCTTGCTAGTTTCATGACGCAGATCTCCACACCTATTTCTCAGAGAGGACAGGTTGACGTACTCTACTGTGACCTGAGCAAGGCTTTTGACGTAGTCAGCCACACACTGATTATGGTTAACTTGCGCAATTTGATGTTGACTTGTCGGTTGTGAAGCTCCTGCAGAGCTATCTGCTCAATAGATATTGTTATGTAGCGGTAAATGGCCAATCATCTTCTTTGTATAAAGTGACTAGTGGGGTCCCTCAAGGGTCAGTATTAGGCCCACTCTATTTTTAATTTACGTTAATGATGTTTCTTTTGCCATTCGTAATTCTCTTTCCTCTTGTATGCCGATGACATCAAGATTTTTAAGGAAATTCATTCAGTTAACGACTGTCGCTTGCTGCAGTCAGATTTGCGCTCTTTTTCCGAATGGTGCAACGCTAATAACCTTTCTCTGAATGCCTCGAAGACAAAATTCATGTCTATCACTCGCAAAACATCTAGCGTGTCATTTCAATACTCTGTCAATTCTGTGTCCTTATGCAAGGTTTATGAGATCAGTGATCTTGGTGTTGTTGTTGATAGCACGTTAAACTTTTCTGCTCACGCTAAGCGTGTTGCTTTGCGGGTCTTCGCACCCTAGGCTGTGTTTGCAGATTGTCTAGAGAATTCCGTTCTCCTATGCCCTTCCGAAAATTGTACACCGCGCTATGTCTTCCTCAACTGGAGTATGCGTCCGTGATATGGAATGGCATTGCTCAATCCAGCGGTAACACCATTGAACGGGTCCAGAAAAAATTCCTTAGCATATATAACCATCGCTTTGCTAAAAATCTCGTTCAAATACTGCTGAATTATTATCATTGCCATCACTTCACTGCCGACGAAATCGTTCTGATCTCTTGTTTCTTTACAAGCTAGTCCACGGTATCATATCCTGCCCTGTACTTCTCAATTGTGTTAATTTTCGAATTCCGCGTAAGTTAACCAGAGAGAACAGACCGTTTCATGTACCCGCCTGCTTCTTCCAACACTCTACCGTTCACAGAATACAAAGTCTCTATAATGTTAATTTCTTGATCTTGACATTTTTCATAGTCCACAATCATTGTTTTTATCCGAGCTTTGTACTGTTTTGACATAGTATGGCACAATGTACAAAGTCTTCCCTTCTCCGTCCTTTCCGCCTAGTTGTATATATGCAATCTAATTTTCATTCCCCTTCAATATTTCTCGTGTTGTCTTATTTTACTCCTCCCCTTTGTGTTCATTTCTCTTTGTCTGCGTGTATTTGCTCTTTTTATCTCTGAAGACTGTCGTATTGTATAGTTTATTTTTATTGTTTTTTTTTTTGCGTGCGCCTGCACAAAGACCTTACGTTGTTCCTGGGCACGTTAAATAATGATTGATGATTGATTATATATATATATATATATATATATATAGATATATATATATATAATATATATATATATATATATATATAATATAATATATATATTTAATCGTATCCTATGGCTTTGTTAACCTTCTTAACTCTTCTTTTTTTTATTTACATCACGTTTCGTGCTTATTTTTTTTTCTTTTTTGAAGTTTCATATATAATTGTCAGTGTGGCCAATCCCCCTCGTGGGTATGAGCCACTCTCCTTAGGGCAAACAAACAAACAAACAGACTTTAGTGGTCCGCACGCGATAGATCAGGTTTACGAAATTTTTAGAACGCTGTTATTGTTATCATTATACGCCTTCGTTTTGCTGCTTCCGTTCACAATAACAAGTTATATGCGGCTGATATCAATACTGGCATATGTCAAAACATTGGAATCTTTCACGCATACGCGTCTTCAATAGCGATTCACAAAACGGCGAGCACATATTGAGATTCGCGAGAGAAGCTGTCGTCAAGGGAACTCGAGCGTTGGCAAATCGAAGTCTCCATGGGGTGGGTTCAGTTCCTTCTGAGGGCATTAACAGTGCCTGTTCTGTGGACCAGACCACAGAATGAACCCTCGCAATTTGTGACAGAAAACCGTCGTCAAGAGAGGTGGGCTGCTTGGGCTACAGAACATTTCTGCACAGCCCACAGCACGCAAGTTTATTGAGTGGTCCACAGAATAAAGCTGCACTCTATTCTGTGGTCCGGACCACAGAATAGTCACTGCGTAACGTGACACCTCGCGTTACCGAAAAATGGTAACGTAAGTACGTTACCCGTTACAGTTCCGAAATAGTAACGAGTACGTTACTAAGTTACTGAAAAAAAGTAACGCGTTACCGCCAACACTGGCTATGAGCATAACGGGGCGGTGACATGTCTGCCACCATGCTCGAAGAAAAAAGAAAAAACTTCCTTGTTTCATGCTGGCCTAATACCTTACCTACATTGATTAAATCTATCTTATTATACCAAAAAAAATATGAATTCACGGTCTATCTCTCTGCCTCTTAAGGCAGAATAACCTTATTTTTTTCCCCATTATTTATTTTTGTACTTTACTCTTCTGCCACCAATACTCTAACCATCTCTTATTTCTATCGCGGACGTGTTCAGCTTTCCATTGTTGTCCCTAAAACCCAAGGCTTCCTGTAGACTCGTGCCCACAAGTATACATGGGTGAATATCGCCACATTCAAGAGTACATGTTCCATCGTTTCCTTAGTTCCCCCGCAGCATGTACATTGTTCGTCTTCGTTACTGAATCTCGCTTTATAACTTCGCGTTCTAAGGCAGCCCGACCTTGCTTCAAACAGTAAAGCGCTTCCCCTTGAATTATCATAAAACCTTTCCCTCCTTATTTCGTTTTTTCCCTTTCGGTAGTTACTCAGAGCCGGCTTCTTTTCCGTCGCTGCCATCCAATAAGTCCTCTCCGCCTCTCTGACCTTCCGCTTAATGCTTCTTGTTGCCATATCGCCCGCACTGCTAGCCGTATATTTACTGGTGAGCCTCCTAGTTCTTTTTCTCCACTGCGTGTCAACGCTTTTTCTATACAAATACCTGAAAACCTTCTCTGCCCATCTACTCTTCTTCATTTTCCTCAGCCTCTCTTCGAATCTCATTTTGCTCTGAGCTTCCCTCACTTCAAAGCCTGTCCATCCCATATCACCCTTTACAGCCTCATTTGTCGTCTTCCCGTGAGCGCCCAACGCGAGGCGGCCCACCGTCCTTTGATTTACATCCATTCCTGATTGTACCTCTGACTTCATGCAAACCACTGAGTTCCCAAATGTAAGGCCCGGGACCATCACACCCTTCCACAGCCCTCGAACCACCTCGTACCTATTGTATCCCCATAAAGCTCTGTGCTTCATAATTGCAGCATTCCTCTTTCCCTTTGCTACCGATGCTTTCTCTTGTACCTCCATATATCTATCCCCCTCATTTACCCATACTCCGAGGTACTTGTACTCGCTTACCCTCGGTATTTTTTGGCCCTGTATGAAGACCGCATGGTCTTCGTGATCACTGAATACCATCAATCCACATTTTGTTGCACTAAATCCTAGTCCTAGAGCCTCACATTCCCTTCCGCATATATCTGCCAGTCGCTGTATATCATCTTGACTGTCCGCAAATAAGACAATATCATCAGCATAAAATAGACCTGGAAGCTTCTGCTCAACCATCGTGCCGACCTGTTTGTGTGACAAATTAAATCCAATGTTGCTACCTTCTAGCGCTTTTTCCATCCTCACCATGTACAGCATGAATAACAGCGGGGACAAAGGACATCCCTGTCTCAGCCCCTTGCAAATTTCAACGCTGTCCTTGCTACTTATTCCTTCCCATTCTATACAAACTGTATTTTCTCGGTATATTTCCCTCAAAAGCTGTATACAATCGTCCTCTATGCCCACTTCTTTCAATATAACCCACAAAATTTCCTGATTAACGTTGTCATACGCCCCGGTGATATCTAGATAAGCTACGTATAAGGGCCTGTTTTCTATTTTCGATATTTCTATACACTGGGTAAGAACAAACAGATTATCGTCTAACCGCCTGTCGATTCGAAATCCATTCTGAAGTTCTCCCAAAATATCATTTTGTTCTACCCACGCTTCTATTTTTAATTTTACTGCCTGCATCGACAACCTGTATAGCACCGATGTAATGGTTAGCGGTCTATACGAGCGAATGTTATCCTTTTCTCCCCTGCCTTTATAGATTAAGTTCATTCTACTTTTTCGCCAACTGTCTGGTATTTCCCTCTCCTGTAAGCACTTTTCTACGGCTTTCAGCAGTGCTTCTTTAGTGTTATGTCCGAGTTCGTTAATGAGGCTGACGGGAACCCCATCTAAGCCCGGAGTAGTGCGCTTAGGAATTTTTCCTTCGGCCTTCTTCCAATTGAAATTCTCTAGTACTACATCTTCGTCAGTTGCACTCCTTTGCGTACATTTACTCACCGGGGGAATCCCCTGGGTGACCTTTTTAAACGAATCGGCTGTTATCTTTCGGATGTAACCTAGCGCTTCATGCCCTTCCAATTGATTTCCTCCTTCATCTACCAAACGTTGTTGCATTGTGACAGACTTCCTACCTAGCGCTTTTAGGTGGCTCCAAAATATCCTAGGCCTTCTTCTTTTCGCGAATCCCTGTCATCTCTGCGATCCCGTACTATTAGCGACCCCACCAAAAAAAGCGGCAGCAACTGTCAACTTTTTTGTAGCGTTTGCTACACTTGCCTAGCCAGAGCAGGTTTCGCGGGAGTCATCATGAGCCGTGCTGCGCATGCGCGCGCGACTCGTCGCTGCTGCTCTGCGCATTCGAGAGGGGTGACGTCGTAGCCATGGCGCGCGCAGCTATTATGCGAAGTATCTTAAGGCGGAGCTCAATCCGGTGGTGGTGTGCGGCGTGACCATCCTTACTGCGCATGCGCATACCCTCTCCACTCCCCCCACCATTCCCCCTGTCATCTACCCTCTCCCATTTCCCCTCTCCACTCCCCTCTCCCATTACCCTCTCCACTTCCCCTCTCCCCTCCCCCTTTCCACTCTTCCTCTGAAACGCGGGCTAGACATGCCGAAATACTCTCCTGCGCAACGCCGCGATGAGCTCGAGCGCATGCGCGTCCCCTCCGCTTCTCTCTCCTCTCCTACGCTGCCCCCTCTCGCCCGCCTGTCGACCGCGTTCCCCGCTCGTCCTGTGAGAGAGAGAAATAACTTTATTGGGTCCAGCGGTTTGAGGAACAGGTCCCCGCCTAAACGGCGGAGCCCTTGGGTCCTGGCGGCGTTTTCGGCCAGCTGGACGGCCCAGAGTTGCTCTTCCGGATCCGAGCTTAGCAGTAAGGCCTCCCACTGCTCATCATTATTTATATTGCGACCCTGTAAGGACGCCTGAGGGCAAGCCCACAGAATGTGTCGCAGATTCGCCCGTTCCCTGCATAGCTGGCATTTGCCATCGTATTGGTCGGGGTAATAACGGATGTAGGCCACCGTATTCGGGTAAGTGTTGGTTTGGAGAAGGCGCCAGACCACCGTCTGTGTCTTATTGAGTCTCGGGTGGGCAGGGGGATACCGAGCCCTGGCCAATCTATAATACTTAGTGATTTCATTGTAACTGACCATGCGCTCCTCTCTCATCTCTGGCTGGGGCTGCTCACTGGCTCGGTGTGTGAGTTCTCGAGCCACTGTGTGAGCCGCCTCGTTTCCAGGGAGAGAAGCATGCGCTGGTGTCCATACTATTTCTATGTGCCTATTTATTTTGTGAGTGGTTAAAATTCTAAACGCCTCCGACGAGATTCGCCCTCTTAGAAAATTTCGCACCGCTGTCTTTGAGTCACTGATTATGTGTCTGGCCGACGTTGAAGCTATTGCCAATGCGATCGCTGATTACTCTGCAGTTTCTGCGCTATGCGTTCGGAGTGAGCCGCTGGCTTCTATCTTACCCCCTCCATTTACGACAGCTACAGCCATTCTTCGTTCATGTGGATATGTCGCGGCGTCAACGTAGACCACGTCCTTGATGTTTGCGTATCTAGTCCTGAGGGTCTTCACCCTCTCCGCACGCCTTTCTGCGTCATGCTCCGGGTGCATGTTTCTGGGGATCGGTAGAACGTTTATCCTTTCGCGTATTTCTCGCGGTATGTCGGCCTTGATTCCCTGCTGCGTTGCATAGCCTATGTAGAGGCAGTCAAGTATCCTCCTGCCCGTAGGCGTCTGAGCTAGTCTCTCATATTGGGCCGTTTTGTAAGCTTCTATTAATTCATCTAGGGTGTTGTGTACGCCTAATGCAAGTAGTCTGTCCGTCGGTGTACTGACTGGTATACCAAGTGCTTGTTTATAAACTTTCCTTATCAATGCTTCAATTCTTGCTTTTTCTGCCATAAGGAGGTTCAGATAAGGAGCCACGTATACTATTCGACTTATGGCGAAAGCTTGCACTAACCTAATTAGGTTGGACTCCTTCATGCCGCTGTGTCGGTTTGAGATTCTAGCGATCAGACGCATTGTTTGTTGCGTCCCTCTTTCTAATGCCTTTATCGTTTCATTATTTCGCCTGTTTGCTTGTATCTGCATGCCTAACACCCGAATACTCTCAACTGCCGGTATTTGTTGGCCCCCCGCGGTCAGTCGTATTTTTGGCGTACCGTTGTCGGTTTTACAGCCACTTCTACTTGGGCGGTAAATCAAGAGTTGTGACTTTTGCGGGGAGCATCGGAGTCCCCTACTACCCACATAGTCCTCTGCCTCGCCCTGTGAGAATTAACGGCCAGGCTAGATGGACGATACGACGCGCGTAGCGTCGCTCTTCGCGTTCCACGACGCGAGCTCGGTAGCATGCCCAACGAACGCCAACGGAACGCGATCGTGCAAGTGCTCCGGCTTCGCATCTACTCATGGTCCCCTTTAGCGGGAGATGGTGTATTCGCCTTCGCTGTGCAGTCGCCGTCTGACAGTGCGCTGGTGCCGCTTGATAGCGCCTCTGACTGGCGTTTGCGGGTGGGTAACGCCATGGAGAAGGAGAGCGCAAATGCTGCTCAACGACGCAGAAGAGCCGAGAAGCTTATGTCATCGGATCCCGAAGTAGTCGCCTGGCAATTAGCGCTTCAGCGTAAGAAGAATGAACAGAGGAACGCTAAACGTGCTGCGGAAAGCTAAACGTGCTGCGGAAATCTGGAAAGCTCAGAATAATCAGCTGAACCTTTGCTAACGCTACGTATATCCTGGCATAGCCGAGCTAAGCCACTGCAAATTTTTTTCACAGCTGCGCCCGTACAAATCCCCGCGACGTGACAGGCCGCACTCCGTGCGTGCCAGGGGCGTAGCCAGAAATTTTTTTCGGGGGGGGTTCAACCATACTTTATGTATGTTCGTGCGTGCGTTTGTATGTGTGCGTGCCTATATACGCAAGCAAAATTGAAAAATTTCGGGGGGGGGGTTGAACCCCCCCAACCCCCCCCCCCCCCCTTGGCTACGCCCCTGGTGCGTGCGTTCCATGAAGCGGCCGTGGTACAGCCCTCCGCTCTCGCCCGTCACACTTCCCCCTCCAGCCACCATACTACAGTGTAGCACTGGTAGCACCAAGGAGGTTTAAATAAAACTTGCTGGATTGGAAGCCGCCTATTACTTACCAATGGGCCGCAGTGAAGCCGCGCCGCGAGCGCGGCGGCCATCTTGCAATAGGCAAGGAACGGGAGCCAAAGCGCGCCCGCCGCGCTGACCGCGTCTTTCCGCCGTGGTTTTTAACGGTTATGGCGAGCATTAAAGGCCAACTCCGGCGATTTTTTTGCCATGTCAAAGTAATGGTGCTTTTATGTTCCTGAGACGCTCCTGTTACGGGCCCGATAGCAGAAATACTCGGCAAATTGGAGAATAATTTTAAATAAGCAAAAAAGCGCAACACCGAAACCGAAACCCAACCGAGTGTACTGTCTACGTATGACGTAGACGTTGTTACGAACGAACCGGAAGTCGTGCAAGGCGTGCCGGTCACGCCGGCGCGGAGTATGAAAACTGTGACAGCCGGGACGACCAGCGAAGCGCCGGCCAAACCAACGCTGTCTGTCGCCTTGTGCACAGCAGACGCTCGCTGTAGCGGCCTAAGCGCCGGTGCCCTCGGCTGCGTCACTTCCGCCGCCTTGCCAACACTGACGTCACAGACGCAATGTTGCCAATAATTGTGGGAAGCCAGGAGGGCGTTTGCAGACAATCTTTAAAATTCATTTGCAAACAATCTGCGCATGTCTCAAGCCTGTAATTTGGCATAAATGACGGAAACGTGCAAAGGAACGTACCCACCGAATTTCACTGAGATCCATTGACCTCGAAAAATCGCCGGAGTTGGCCTTTAAAGGAGTACTGACACGATTTTGAAGTGCAGCAAAACGGACGTTTTTGGTTTCCTTGGCATGTAGTGTTAACGCTCTCCCCACACCGCATCCGGGAAACACGTATAAATATTTAAGTTTGATTTTAAAGTTTTCATCTCCGAGCATCTGCAAGGCAGCTTCACCGCATGCAGAGCCCTATGACGTTTCAAGTCGGCTCACTTGGTTTGCGAAGTCTGGGTTCTGCATGCAGCCTAAATCACATAAATCGCTGTCGGAGGCACTGGACGACAGTTCACTCATCATGAACCACGTTCGACTGACAGCAAAGGACAGCAGGTGCATATTTCGTGGGTTGCAGTCTGCCCGTGACGTCACGGACAGACTTGACACGTCACTATGAAGCAGCCCCCTCGAAACCGAAACCGAAACTGCTGGTTGAAAGAAGCGGTATTAAAAATATATGCAATGCATCCCCAGGCACCACGACACTCTCTTTAGGGTTCTCGACACCCGTGCTTTCATTTAGAGCAACAACACAAAAAATTTTAAAATTCATGTCAGTACTCCTTTAAGGGAGAAGTTGTCAAGAATAAGAAGCCTAATAACCGCAAGCAATGAAAGTGCTACAGCGTTTTTTTGAAGACACTAATATTTGCGATGGCTACTGAGTTCTTGAACTTGTAGGACTGTATATATATATATATATATATATATATATATATATATATATATATATATATATATATATATATATATATATATATATATATAGTCCTACAAGTTCAAGAACTCAGTATATATATATATATATATATATATATATATATATATATATATATATATATATATACATATATATTGTTATCCTAACAACTATGTGGAAAGGGGTAGCCGTCACCAAACAATGGTGACAACAACTCCTTCATTTATTTTCTATTTCAATAAAAAAAGGCCAGGCCTGCGCTGAAACCACAGTCACAGCGAAAGCTGGAAGAGCGGCGTTTCTAGAGCCCGTTAAGCTCTCTTGGGGCTACAATACAAGTACACTAGAAAGGTACCCACTACGTCATAAATCACAATTTTTGTGAACTTGGGAAGCACCTAGTAAGCCATTATTCGTCATTCTGTGGAGAAGCGAGGCACCAGCTACACGTCTGTAAGGCATTATGTGCACTTTGTTGACGCAACGACTGATGACAATGAAGAATTATGGCTCAGCCCTTTGTAATTGGTTAGAATCTTTAAACGGCCCACCAGATATGTAATTTGCATTGGGTGACGCCCGGTCGCTATAGGGAACCCAAGCTCAAGTTTGCGGCGCGACGACAGCGCCGCGCCAGCCGCGCCGCGGCTCTGTCGGAAAGCTCTGGAACGTGGCGCGGCCGACTCAGCCCCTTTCACGGTAGCGGTAGCGCACGTGCGCACGCGTTCTTCTCTCGGTGCGGGTAACTGGGAGGCCGTCAGCTGGGTACGTTGAACCAACCCATGTAACACAAAACCTCTAAAAGACGTCTCGAAACGGCTACGGACGGCTATAGGTACGTCTTGGTTTACGAGAAGATCAAGAATAGACATTTTTGCAAAATAAAGCACTTGCCTCTCAAATATGCCTGCGTACTGTTTATTACCGTTTTCAACAGCTACGACATAGCCAGAGCGTATTCTGCCAAAGAAGTGCACAACGTCTACTTCGAGACATTTTTAGACATTCTGGGGGAAAGTGCGCGCGCAACGACTATATAAATGATTCTTCAAATGTTTTGTCCACGAGGGCCAAGACGCCAAAACGGCATGTCTAAAGAGCGGTGACTGTCGCTTTAGTGAAAGAAGAGACGCAGAAAACAAAGCCCTCAAAATAATTGGTTTCGCTCCGCAAGGCGCGTTTCTATCAGTAGTTTGGTAAGTATATTCTCCTCAAGCCAAGGCAGCTAAGGAAGCGCAACGCTCGCGCAACAGCGAACGACAACAGAAGCAAACGCAGGCAAGCCAGGCAAGCATGCTACTGATGCTACGCACACTACGCAGTCGGAGGCTCGAAGCGGGTGTTGTCGAAGCGCGCATGTTTACCCCTGCATTCAAGAACATCTTTCGGCGCTCCACCTTGACTCAATGTCGATGGCAGATACACATATTGGCAGGAATGTTCACTAAATATTGAGCAATAGGCGGGATTATTTTGCGAGAACCGTTGTGTCTTTTCTGTTGAATGGGGTGACGCTGTGCTCAGCTCGGTCAAGTGAAGGGTGAGGCTTGTTTCAGAATACTTGTTCCTTCCTCCCCCTTTCCCCTCTTCCTCCACTAGTTCGCGCCAGCCGCCAGTTCGCGGCGGCAGCGGCGGCTCGATCGGCAGCAGAGCTAGGCGACGGCCGGCGGTGATTTGCGTTTTGTGTAGCGTTGTCAGCTTTTGTTTGTGAACGGATGAACGGATTACGGGCTGTTTGGCATCAAGTAACGGTGATCATACTGTCTGTCGCATATTTTCCATCAGTGTTTGGTGAATAAAGCTTTACTGTGCTTTTTGCGACGGTACGTTCGTCGGTACGTTCGTTTCAAGAAGCGATTGTTCTGCTCACCACCTTCGTTGCAGCCAGACAAACAGCTAAGAACGTGTGCACGTTCGGATAGAGTGCTTTTTTCGGTAAGTGCACCTGACCTTTCGTCGTTTTTACTGAAAGGTTTTAGCATTGTGATTAAACTGTGAACAGTTCTTTGCTAAGTTGAACCGCGTGGTCGAACGCGAAACTATAGTATACGCGCCGGTGCGAATCGTAAGTCAGACTGACTCGCCCTATTTTGAGTAATTATGTTTTGCGCGTTACAGCTCGTGGCTCCACGCACGCACGCTAGTGACAGGCCGACATAGTTTAGGCAAGCATGCTTACAACTACGCCGGCCTGTCGCTGACAAAGTGCAAAGCTTCTACCGTAGGCGCCTCGCCTGTAGGTGCGGTTATGATTGATTGTCGTTTCTTAATACATGACAGCATTTTATCTTATCTGTAATTGAAAATGTTTCTTTAGAGTGACTTGATGATCTGTTATTTGTTGTAAATCCTGCGTAGCTTACTTGCTTTCTCTGTATGCAGCTTTTCTTCACTGCTGTTTGTGCAAGATATTGGGCCTGAGACCACGCCAGCTAATGCGAAAGCCAGTGCAGTTTCTTTGACGAGACTTGGAGTGCATTCATGCAGAATTTTATTTACGTCGCTGCCGTGCCACTCAGCTTCACCTTGTGCGGTCACCTTCCGACGTGTTTTATGCCACATTTGGTTGTGCTTTATTCATTAATAAAGCCGATTTGACAACATCATGGGATAATTTATTGTTGCTGAGAAGCGCGATTATTTATTTGCGCGTCATCCGCTAAACGTCATTTATGTAGTACAGTATACATGTTGATCCCCTGCGTACGTGTTCAAATTTATTATAAACCGATGTCTTTTACATAAAAATTGGATATGTATGGTGTGCTGAAGTAGCCAATAATTCACGCGGCATATATGAGCGACCGCAACAACTTGATTCGGTCCGCAATAAACGCGAGTAAACTCAGCGTCGAAAACTTATATATGCAACAGTGGGGACATGCGTGGGTGAACAGGTATGTACGTATGTTAGTGATCTTGCTTGATTGTTTGGTCACTTGCTCGACGACTGACATAGGAAGTGTGAGAAAAACAGGAAAGTGCTCTCGCGGGAGCTCTTTCGGTCCCTTCAATCTCTATCTTCCTATGGTAGCCGTCAGGCTGCCGACCAAACATCTGCAAAGACAGTTATATTAGTTTATTTTATATTTCGAAAGTCCAAAATTTCGAAAACGGCGAAAAAAGAACGTCTATAAAACGTCTTATCTTGGTCTTTTCAAAACTTCTTCTAAAGACGTCAACTAGCGGGACATTAGCACAGCTATCAGACGTCGGATAGACGTCTACGGCTACGGGAATGTCTTGACCAAGACGTCTATTAGCCATTTTTGATAGCCGTTCAAGACGTCTTTTAGACGGGAAATAGCTTCTTTTGTGTTACATGGGAAGAGGCTTGCTGTGCGAAGCTGCGCACTTCCACGATGGCAGAAGCGACCCCGTGGAAGCGCAAGCGTGGTCCGAAGTATTGCGGTTTAGTGGCCAGCCACAACAGTGCAGACAAGGCACACGATTCACGTGTTAAACTGTATCGGCTCCCGGGCGTGTCGCACGAGAAATAAAGGCGGCAAGCGTGGATAGCTGACAGCGCTGTCTCGCCTTCTATTTTGCTATCATGAACAGCACAACAGCAGATGTGATAGCCACTACACCACGGGCACTTTTGGCTGTCTGAGTTCATCGCTTTCGTTCGTTCCGACTACCTGAATCGGTAAGTAACGGGGCGCATGCACGCAGCGACTACAGTAATGATTACTCGCTGTTTTCTCGCATTGTTAAAGTCCAGTTACGGTTGTAGGTGAAGCAACTTTGTGTTTTGATTCCCCGTGCTCGTGAGACCTACCCGTCGTTGTTGAACGTTCACATTCGCGTTATACCGTTAGCGTTGCGCGGTTGGTTGAATTCAACTGAACTCCGCACATTGTCAGAAGTTCGTTCGGCGCCTGCATTTCACGCGTCGGGAAGGCTGCTTTATCACGCCGGAACGGACGTCTGTGCATTTTCAGCAAGCTTTGACATCGTTCTGCAGGTTTGCTTTGTTTTTGTCACTTTATTGGGGTGATATATATTTAAACCGCTAAATATAACTGGCACTTAATACATGCTTTGCAATTGCAACCTTGAAGTAATCACCTTCTGACTTTGTGCGATTTTCTAGCCGCGTTCACGCAACAGGTTTTATACACCTGTCAAGTCGATATCATAAAAAGAAACTGCAAGCATGACGCGAGAGCCGAAAAAACGAGGCGAGCAGTTCATCTTGCTTCACAGTGGTTGAAGCTCAGCTAGCTGCCTCGCGTCTTAATCGGCGGGTGATTCTCCAGCGGCACGGAGGACTTGACTCAAACCTTCTCAGGAAGCAGTGCCATGGCCGTATAATCTTTTTTTCGCACGCCGCAAACGTTTGTTCACGAAAGTACACGGCTGCTACTGTAAGCATGCCATATGAAAACAACAATCATATGATTCGTAGTCCACGCCGCAGAACATCGATAGCGTGTACGGCTTCATTTAGGAGTGCATGTGGGCCATTATTCATCTTTAACATGACAGAATGAGACTTACCTCGAGATATACGTCCTACACGTTGTAATCGCGACTTGGGAAATGCATTTCGCTTTGAGTCGGGCGTGGTTGTCGTCGATCGTCTGCTCTTCACCGTTAACGTGATAGCCTTTCTCATTTTATCAAGTTCGGTTTTCGGAAGCGCCAGTCAAGCTTGAAGATCCTTTTGAAGCCGCACTGCACGCGGTACATTGTGAGACGCCGCAAGTGCACCGCGAGAGCTCTGCACGTGCACGGAAGCGAGCGGCAACGCGGTGGAGAGAAGGGAAAACGCTCGCTGATCACGCCCCAGTTTCTCTTTTTCTGCCAGAGATGGCGCTGCCTGTCAAGAGCAGCAGCGCCGCTAAGCGTTGCTTGGGAAGCCTATTTCCCTCTCCCGTCATGCTGTATAACATACGTTGACGTGGGAGAGAGACGGGTGGGGGGGGGGGGGGTAAGAACTTTACTGAGACCCCGATGAAATGGATCATGCGCTTATGGGCTTCCTTGACAACCAATACAAGTGCACTTGCGAGGAACCCACTACGCTATAAATCATTGTAATTTTTTAGAAGTAGGGCAGCAGGCACTGTGCCATTTTTCGTCATTCTACGGAGAGCTTTGGTACCTGCTAAACCCATGTAAGGCATTATGCGCACTTTGTTGATGCTGTGCATGATGACGATGAAGAATTATGGCAGAGTCCTTTGTAATGGGTTGGGAGCATTCAACAACGTACTCGTTGCGCAATTCGCATTGTGTGACGCCTGGTTACAGAATTCGCTTGTGCGACGCTTGGTGCTTATTTTACTCTTCTACCACGCTATATTGCATATGCTAATGTGGTTCCTTCCCGACATGAAGCCCGTATAGGACCTTTTTGCAAAGCAGTTTCAAGCACCGGCATGGCTCAGAGGTTGAATACTGGGCTCCCACGCAGAGGGCCCAGGTTCGAACCTCGTTCCATTCTGGAATTTTTTTCTTATTTCGAGCGATACTGGTTACGGACACCGGCGGCGGCGGCGGACAACTACGGCGCCAAAAACGGCCGGTGAAATGATCTCATAACAGCTTTCGCTGTAAAAAGCAAAATGGCAGATAAGAAAGCGGTCAGTTTTATTCTGTTTCTTTTGGCGTTTTCCTTGCAAGCATGCGCACCGAAGAAGGGCCGGTATCACTGTTTTTTTTTTAATAATTATCCTCGTAAGAGCAGACCTCACTTCTCGGCACTCATTTTACTGTTTATTTCGTTCGTCATGTGACGGAGTCTTATGCATATATATATATATATATGGAGTTCGGCCACTTTCATTGAACGGAATATAAATGTGGGTCAAAAGCACCACACTCGATATGCTCATTGAGAAGGATATATGTTCGTCAAGGCTTGAAAGCCATCTCTTTTCTCAAGACAAGCTCAAAATCTCCAAAACGAATAGCTTTGGCTTTGCATGGACGTGCTTCAAATATGGGCATTCAGCTTGCAGTCGACACTATTTCAATAGATACAGCTTTTTCGGTACTCTTTTGTAGGCTCGGATCTCTCTTACCCTGTCAATGAATCAATTAAAAACGCCCAAGTGGCATCCTAAGTCATAAGTTTAAGCCAACAAGCATATGCACATGCAGTCTGTCACCATGTATTCCAGTCCCAAAGTCCACACATCTAACCACTTTAGTCGCCCACAATCTCAATACGTATGTTTTCTCACTGGTCATCAGCAGTCAAAGTACAGTAGAGTTTTTGTGCGGCACTGGGCTAGCTTTTTCGAGACAGTGACTCATCTGTGAAGCCAGCATTTCCTTTGATGAAATTCTGTATACCGTTCTCGTATAGTGCGCTCTGCTGACAGTGCTCGATGAAACTTCGTGCGTACATACTCGTAAGCTCATGGAGAATAGAAGTGCAGCGTTAACGCAAACGCCCGCAGCTCGGATGGAATACGTGCCTTCCTGGTCTTTTCGTGCCCTGGTCTGGTCTAATTGGTTAAACCATTTGTATTTTAACTGTTACCAATTGGTTAGGTTGGTCAGGCCCATTCGGAACAATGGGGGCAACCAATTAGACCCATTGGATTTTTCCAATGGGTGTCCCAAAACACAATTGATCCAATTGGAAATTTCCAATTGGTTTGAGGAACATTTTTCTTACTGGGGGGGGGGGGGGGAGGCTGCAGTGAACATATGCCCTACCCAGACATGAGCTTTTGATCCTTGATCTCCTTTATTATCGCTTGAGGATCGAGCCTCGCTCTTTTTGGTTAGTCTGCAATTTTCCTGCTGCAGAATTTTCATCTTGAGCTAGTGCCCACGTAACACAAAAGAAGCTATTTGCCGTCTAAAAGACGTCTTGAACGGCTACCAAAAAGGGCTAATAGACGTCTTGGTCAAGACATTCCCGTAGCCGTAGACGTCTTTTCGACGTCTGATAGCTGTGCTAATGTCCCGCTAGTTGACGTCTTTAAAAGACGTTTTGACAAGACCAAGTTAAGACGTTTTATAGACGTTCTTGTTTTTTCGCCGTTTTCGAAATTTTGGACTTTCGAAATATAAAATAAACTAATATAACTGTCTCTGCAGCATGTTTGGTCGGCAGCCTGACGGCTACCATAGGAAGATAGAGATTGAAGGGATCGAAAGAGCTCCCGCGAGAGCACTTTCCTGTTTTTCTCCCACTTCCTATGTCAGTCGTCGAGCAAGTGACCAAACAATCAAGCAAGATCACTAACATACGTACATACCTGTTCACCCACGCATGTCCTCACTGTTGCATATTGTCACGTGGTCGTGACGTCGACGAAGACAGCAGTCGGCGTTTGCAGAATGAAACTGTTTATTTGGCCGAACTTATGGCCGGGAAAATGAGAACTAGAACTACAGCAATACACGCTGTACGATGATAGCGGCGAACAGGGCGTCGTCCGTCGATCAACTGACAAGCAGTCAAGCGCGTCGGCTTTTATACAGGCGCTATCGAACTTTCCAGCGATATCGCTGGTGGCGGCGTTATCTCTCGACAAAGCTGGAACATTCTCGTGCGGCGCGCAATCTTAACAGATTGTTCCAAAACAATCGCGAAGCTTCCTACACATCACGGCGAGGCCTGCGCAGCGCGTTGCCCACAGTCTTTGTGGGTGAAGCTTACACTCATGAAATATAAGACTCGCGGCAATGCCCCCCTCTGAAAAAAAAGCATCGTCCCGATGCTTAAAAACAGAACATGAATACATGCAATAGTAAAGAAAACTAATAAAGAAAGCAAACATTAGAGTCCTCAGGTGCGCTAACGAGCATGGTACGGTTTAAGGCGCACCACATGCACGACCTCGGGTCGAGCTCGGCGCCTCTCGGAGTTCGTGATGCCGTCGGGGACAACCTCGTAGTCGAGAACGCCGAGACGTCGAAGTACCCTGTACGGTCCGAAGTATCGTCGAAGGAGCTTCTCGCTCAGTCCGCGTCGTCGTATTGGCGTCCAGACCCAGACACGGTCGCCGGGCTGGTACTCGACGAAGCGTCGTCGAAGATTGTAGCGACGGCTGTCGGTGTGCTGCTGGGTCTTGATGCGCAGGCGGGCCAGCTGTCGAGCTTCTTCGGCACGTTGTAAGTAAGCGGCGGCGTCGACATTTTCTTCGTCGGTGACGTTGGGTAACATGGCGTCGAGCGTCGTCGCTGGGCTCCTTCCGTAGACCAACTTGTACGGCGTCATCTGCGTCGTTTCTTGGACGGCCGTGTTGTAAGCGAAGGTCACATACGGAAGGACGGCGTCCCACGTCTTGTGCTCAACGTCGACGTACATGGCGAGCATGTCGGCGATGGTCTTATTTAGACGCTCGGTGAGGCCATTGGTCTGCGGGTGGTAGGCGGTGGTGCGGCGGTGGCTCGTCTCGCTGTACTTCAAGATCGCCTGAGTTAGGTCCGCAGTAAAGGCGGTACCTCTGTCTGTGATGAGGACCTCTGGGGCGCCATGACGCAAGACGATGTTCTCCACGAAGAACTTGGCTACCTCGGCGGCACTCCCTTTGGGCAAGGCCTTTGTCTCGGCGTAGCGGGTGAGGTAGTCAGTCGCTACGACGATCCACTTGTTGCCGGAAGTCGACGTCGGGAACGGCCCCAGTAGGTCCATCCCGATTTGCTGGAACGGCCGGTGAGGTGGATCGATTGGCTGCAGAAGTCCCGCTGGCCTAGTCGGCGGTGTCTTCCGTCGCTGGCAATCTCGGCAAGTCTTAACGTAGTGGGCGACGTCGGCAGCAAGGCGTGGCCAGTAGTATTTTTCCTGTACTCTGGCGAGCGTTCGGGAAACACCGAGGTGTCCAGCCGTCGGGTCGTCGTGTAGGGCCTGGAGGACTTCTGGTCGCAATGATGAGGGCATGACGAGAAGGTAGTCGGTTCGAAGTGGCGAGAAGTTCTTCTTCAGGAGAACGCCGTTCCGTAAGAAAAACGACGGCAGTCCTCGCTTGAATACCTTCGGAACCACGGCGGTCTTGCACTCGAGGTACTCAATAAGGCCCCCCAGTTCCGCGTCGGCCCGTTGCCTTTCGGCGAAGTCGTCGGCACTTATAGTTCCGAGGAAGCAGTCATCGTCGTCGTCTTGCGGCGGCGCGTCGACGGGGGCACGAGACAGGCAGTCGGCGTCAGAGTGTTTTCGTCCAGACTTGTACACGACGGTAATGTCGAATTCTTGAAGCCTCAGACTCCATCGTGCGAGACGACCTGAAGGATCCTTCAAGTTAGCTAGCCAACATAAGGCGTGATGGTCACTGACAACTTTGAAGGGCCTGCCATAGAGGTAGGGGAGAAACTTTGACGTAGCCCAGAGAATGGCAAGGCATTCCTTTTCTGTTGTGGAATAGTTTGCATCTGCCTTGGATAGTGACCGGCTAGCATAACTGATAACCCTTTCAAGCCCGTCAGTCTTTTGCACAAGGACGGCACCGAGTCCTACGCTGCTTGCGTCGGTGTGTATTTCCGTATCGGCGCAATCGTCGAAATGCGCAAGTATGGGTGGCGTCTGCAGGCGTCGTTTAAGTTCTTGAAAGGCTTGCACTTGCGCCGCTTCCCACCTGAATTCCACGTTATTCTTCGTGAGAAGCGTCAGTGGTTCGGCAATCCGTGAAAAGTTTTTGACGAAGCGTCGGTAATAGGCACATAAGCCGAGAAATCGGCGCACGGCCTTCTTGTCGGTGGGTGGCGCAAAGTCGGCGATGGCAGCTGTTTTCCGCGGGTCTGGGCGCACTCCAGACTTGCTGATCACATGACCCAGAAACAAGAGCTCGTCATACGCGAATCTGCACTTTTCTGGCTGCAGGGTCAGTCCAGAGGCCTTGATTGCTTGAAGTACTGTCTCAAGCCGCCGGAGATGCTCGTCGAAGGTCGAGGAAAACACGACGACGTCGTCCAAATACACAAGGCACGTCTGCCACTTCAATCCGGCCAGTACGGTGTCCATGACACGCTGGAACGTCGCAGGTGCCGAGCAAAGACCGAAATGCATGACCTTGAACTCAAAGAGGCCGTCGGGTGTTATAAAGGTAGTCTTTTCTCGGTCTCTCTCGTCGACTTCGATTTGCCAGTAGCCGGTCTTCAGGTCCATCGACGAAAAGTGCGTCGCGTTGTGAAGTCGATCCAGGGTGTCGTCTATTCGTGGGAGGGGGTACACGTCCTTCTTCGTGATTTTGTTCAGGCGCCGGTAATCAACGCAGAAGCGCAGTGTCCCGTCCTTCTTCTTCACTAACGCCACGGGTGACGCCCACGGACTCTTGGACGGCTGGATGATGTTGTCGCATAGCATCTCGTCGACTTGTTTCTTTATCGCGTCGCGCTCTCGAGTAGAAACTCTGTATGGGCTCTGACGGAGTGGTCGAGAATTTTCTTCTGTTATAATGCGCTGCTTCGCAAGGGGCGTTTGTCGGACCCGCGATGACGACGAAAAACAGTGGTTTTCAGCTGGTCTTGTTTGGCCTTCGGAAGGCTTGGGTTGACGTCAAAATCCGGTTCGGGACCTCTATTCGTCGAAGCAGGTTCGGCAGCATCGAAGATGGCCAAAGCATCGCTGGCGGCTACGCATTCGTCGATAGGCAACCGTCGTACCGAAGTTGAGGTGCCTATATTCGTGGCTGAAGTTTGTCAGCACTACTTTTGCTTTACCGTCACGCAGCTCGGCTATACCTCGTGCGACGCAAATTTGACGGTTCAGGAGTAGGTGCTGATCGCCCTCGATGACGCCTTCAAGGTTCGCAGGTTTTTCGGTGCCGACAGAAATAATGACGCTGGAGCGCGGCGGAATGGTCACCTGCTCTTCTATCACATTCAATGCATGATTGCCTGGCATCGCGTGGGGCGGGAGCGCTTTGTCTGAGTTCAGTGTGATCGACTCAGACCTCAGGTCGATGACGGCGCCGTGGTCACTTAGGAAGTCCATTCCCAGTATCACATCCCTGGAGCAGTTTTGTAGAATTACAAAGCTCGCAGGATAAGTCCGGTTATTGATGGTGACTCGTGCCGTGCAGACACCAATCGGCGTTATCAGATGGCCTCCAGCGGTCCGGATCTCGGGGCCTTCCCAAGCAGTCCTAACTTTCTTCAACTGTGCTGCGAACGGCCCACTGATGACGGAATAGTCGGCTCCAGTATCGACGAGAGCGGTGATGTTGTGGCCGTCGAGGCAGAACGTCGAGGTCGCTAGTCCGCCGTCTTGCGTTGCGGTTACGTCGCGGCGTCGGGTCACGGCTGCGTCGGTTTGCACCGCTGCTTCCGCGTTGCGTCGTCAGGTCTGCTTGCGGTCGCAAAGTTTCGTCTTCAGGACGTCGTTCGGCGGGGGCTCGGAACTTCGTCGCGGCGTCGTCGTCGACGGCGGAGGATCTTCAGCATTTCGTCGTTCAGCAACCGCACCTCCATCGGTTGCTGCCCTTAGTTTTCCGGATACGGGCTAGGCGACCGGCCCCGGTTTGGGCCAGTGTACGGCCGGCGGTGCGGTGACATGTAGCGGCCGGGCGACGGCGAGCGGGAAGGTCGTCGTTCTTGCCACTGTGTTCCGGTGAGGTAGTCGTTGATGTCGCGTGGCCGTTCGCCTGGCTGCGGGCGCGGCGCGTTGATAGCGAATCCGCGTAGTCCCATCTGTCGGTACTGGCAGCGGCGGTACGTGTGGTCGGCCTCTCCGCAGTGGTAGCAGAGCGGGCGGTTGTCGGGGGCACGCCAGACATCGGTCTTCCTCGGGGTGTTGCGCTGGCCGGCAGGTGGTCGGTAGGGCGTCGGTGGCGGCGGCGGCGTCTGGCGACGGTACTGCGGCGGTGTGGCGTCTTGGCGGGGGCGTGGAGGAGGAGCATGGGCGGGCTGCAGCAGCATAGCTAATAGCTTGCGGCTGCGGCTCTGCTAGCTGAGGCGCGCCGAGTGAATGCTGGATCTCCTGGCGCACGACGTCGGCGATGGACTCTACTTGAGGTTGCGACGGAGGTAGAATTTTTCGCAACTCCTCTTGCACGATTGCTCAAATCGTCTCACGCAGGTCGGCGGGTCCTAGGGCTTGAACGTCGGCGTAGCTTGTAGCCGAGAAGCGGTTGTATTGCCGCGTTCGCATCTCAAGCGTTTTCTCGATCGTGGAAGCCTCCGATGCAAATTCAGCGACCGTCTTCGGCGGGTTCCTTATCAATCCAGCGAAGAGTTCCTGTTTGACACCCCGCATGAGGAACCTCACTTTCTTCTCTTCGGGCATACTTGGGTCGGCGTGTCGAAACAGGCGATTCATCTCTTCCGTGTAGATGGCAATATTTTCATTGGGCAGCTGCACACGGGTTTTTCTTACGGGGGGGGGGGGGGGGGGAGGCTGCAGTGAACATATGCCCTACCCAGACATGAGCTTTTGATCCTTGATCTCCTTTATTATCGCTTGAGGATCGAGCCTCGCTCTTTTTGGTTAGTCTGCAATTTTCCTGTTGCAGAATTTTCATCTTGAGCTAGTGCCCACGTAACACAAAAGAAGCTATTTGCCGTCTAAAAGACGTCTTGAACGGCTACCAAAAAGGGCTAATAGAAGTCTTGGTCAAGACATTCCCGTAGCCGTAGACGTCTTTTCGACGTCTGATAGCTGTGCTAATGTCCCGCTAGTTGACGTCTTTAAAAGACG
Source organism: Rhipicephalus sanguineus (assembly GCF_013339695.2). Taxonomy (NCBI): domain Eukaryota; kingdom Metazoa; phylum Arthropoda; class Arachnida; order Ixodida; family Ixodidae; genus Rhipicephalus; species Rhipicephalus sanguineus. The sequence continues at coordinate 216,765,551 of NC_051178.1, forward strand.
TTTTGACAAGACCAAGTTAAGACGTTTTATAGACGTTCTTGTTTTTTCGCCGTTTTCGAAATTTTGGACTTTCGAAATATAAAATAAACTAATATAACTGTCTCTGCAGCATGTTTGGTCGGCAGCCTGACGGCTACCATAGGAAGATAGAGATTGAAGGGATCGAAAGAGCTCCCGCGAGAGCACTTTCCTGTTTTTCTCCCACTTCCTATGTCAGTCGTCGAGCAATATTAAGTGACCAAACAATCAAGCAAGATCACTAACATACGTACATACCTGTTCACCCACGCATGTCCTCACTGTTGCATATTGTCACGTGGTCGTGACGTCGACGAAGACAGCAGTCGGCGTTTGCAGAATGAAACTGTTTATTTGGCCGAACTTGTGGCCGGGAAAATGAGAACTAGAACTACAGCAATACACGCTGTACGATGATAGCGGCGAACAGGGCGTCGTCCGTCGATCAACTGACAAGCAGTCAAGCGCGTCGGCTTTTATACAGGCGCTATCGAACTTTCCAGCGATATCGCTGGTGGCGGCGTTATCTCTCGACAAAGCTGGAACATTCTCGTGCGGCGCGCAATCTTAACAGATTGTTCCAAAACAATCGCGAAGCTTCCTACACATCACGGCGAGGCCTTCGCAGCGCGTTGCCCACAGTCTTTGTGGGTGAAGCTTACACTCATGAAATATAAGACTCGCGGCAATATATAAATTTTCGACGCTGAGTTTACTCGCGTTTATTGCGGACCGAATCAAGTTGTTGCGGTCGCTCATATATGCCACGTGAATTATTGGCTACTTCAGCACACCATACATATCCAACTTTCATATAAAAGACATCGGTTTATAATAAATTTGAACACGTACGCAGGGGAGATCAAGTCATTCTAAAGAAACATTTCCAATTACAGATATGATAAAATGCTGTCATGTATCAAGAAACGACAATCAATAATAACTGCACCTACAGGCGAGGCGCCTACGGTAGAAGCTTTGCACTTTGTCAGCGACAGGCCGGCATAGTTGTAAGCATGCTTGCATAAACTATGTCGGCCTGTCACTAGCGTGCGTGCGTGGAGCCACGAGCTGTAACGCGCAAAACATAATTACTCAAAATAGGGCGAGGCAGTCTGGCTTACGATTCGCACCGGCGCGTATACTATAGCTTCGCGTTCGACCATGCAGTTCAACCTAGCAAAGAACTGTTCACATTTTAATCACAATTCTAAAACCTTTCAGTAAAAACGACGAAGGCCAGGTGCACTTACCGAAAAAAGCACTCTATCCGAACGTGCACACGTTCTTAGCTGTTTGTCTGGCTGCAACGAAGGTGGTGAGCAGAACAATCGCTTCTTGAAACGAACGTACCGACGAACGTATCGTCGCAAAAAGCACAGTAAAGCTTGTTTCACCAAACTGATGAAAAATATGCGACAGACAGTATGATCACCGTTACTTGATGCCAAACAGTCCGTAATCCGTTCATCCGTTCAGCCCTCAAAATAATTAGTTTCGCTCCGCAACGCGGGTTTCTATCAGCAGTTTGGTAAGTATATTCTTTTCAACCAAGGCGGCTAAGGCCGCGCAACGCTCGCGCAACAGCGAACGACAACAGAAGCAAATGCAGGCAAGCCAGGCAAGCATGCTACCACTGATGCTACTGATGCTACGCAGTCGGAGGCTCGAAGCGGGTGTTGTCGAAGCGCGCATGTTTACCCCTGCATTCAAGAAAATCTTTTCACTCGGCGCTCCACCTTGACTCAATGTCGATAGCAGACACACCTATTGGCAAGAATGTTCACTAAATATTGAGCAATAGGCGGGATCATTTTGTGAGAACCGTTGTTAATAGCATCAGTAGTACAGGCGCTGCGCCGTGCTCCCGACCGGGCTGCAGAAATTAGGCGCCTTTTCCTCTTCAAACCACTACCACCACCGCATCAGTAGCATGCTTGCCTGGCTTGCCTGCGTTTGTTTCTGTTGTCGTTCGCTGTTGCGCGGCGGCCTTAGCCGCCTTGGCTTGAAAAGAATATAAAACTGGTGATAGAAACCCGCGTTGCGGAGCGAAACCAATTATTTTGAGGGCTTTGTTTTCTGCGTCTCTTCTTTCACTAAAGCGACAGCCACCGCTGCCGTTTTGGCGTCTTTGCGCTCGTGGACAAAACGTTTGAAGAATCATTTACATAGTCGTTGCGCGCGCACTTCCCCCACCCACGAAACACGAAACCTCTATAAAAGGTTTTATAGAGGTTTATAGAGGTTTTTAATGTTTTAAAGATGTTTTATAGAGGTTTTGTGTTTCATGGGCAGGATGTCTAAAAATGTCTCAAAGTAGACGTTGTGGACTTCTTTGGTAGAATACACTCTGGCTATGTCGTAGCTGTTGAAAACGGTAACAAACAGTACGCAGGCATATTTGAGAGGCAAGTGCTTTATTTTGCGAAAATGTCTATTCTTGATCTTCTCGTAAACCAAGACGTTTATAGCCGTCCGTAGCCGTTTCGAGACGTCTTTTAGAGGTTTTGTGTTACATGGGTGGTCTTCCCTTGGGAAACATGAAGCATTTTATCGTAATGCTGCAGGTGATGCAACTGTCACATCTTCAACAACTTTTTTCAATTTGAACACATATAACGGCCGGAGTACCCCCGGGCCTCGGTTAGGTCGCTATTTGCAGCTGGAAAGAGCATTGCACGGTTCAGACCTGCTGGTTTTACTCGCTGCACTGCATAAAGCAAATACAAATATAACAAAAAAGCACGAATGTAAGAAAAAAACAGGTCCTTAATGACGTTACTTAACCTCGTAGTTGCGAACTACCCTTTCATAACACGAACAGGGCAACCGATAACGAGGTCTCGCTTATTTATATAATTTCAACGAATAGCAAACGGTGCGTTATTTTCCTATTCGCGCTCCGCACCAGCGGTACGTATCAACCAGAGCCGTATATTCCCTTTGGAATATACGGCTCTGGTATCAACAAGCACAAGAATGTGTATCACTGGGTTTTGCAAGTGTTCTACAAATGCGTCAAGCACAGCTAGTCGGACAACTCCCAGATCGCAGCCTAGTCCGGTCGAAACAATTTGGCGAGAAGTCCTCTAACGTATGTGATCGCCGTCTTTTGGCTTCCAGACTTCCCGTCAAACAGCCTGCCCCGACGTGCTTCGAACATTTTAGTCCTTACGAAACCGGTTAGAAAAGAATGACCGTGTTCTCTGGCGTGGTGGCGTCCGGATATCGTTGGGTACATTGTGCGCTGCGTACGGCTTTATAAATCGAGCGAAAAGGTACCCTGGGAAGAAGTTTCACTTGCAAGCAGAACATTTCGAGCTCGATGAAAACTTCTATATATGCCGGAATACATGCTGACAGCTCGCAATCTGTCTCCATGCGGCCGCTGCAGCACGCGTTGCGGAAGGCGAGCTTTCTGCCTATGGCAAGATGGCAGCGCAGCAACCATTCAAGCCACGATATGGAGCCACGATAATGTCATTCTAACTACACTGTATTCTAACGTAAGGGGCAGAATGCTAGGCTGTGAGTGGTTTTTTTTTTCTGTGGTAACATCGAATTACTCGAAGTAGACAAGGCATTAGACCAAATTAAAAAACAAAAAGAGAGTGTTTCTTTTTGTCGAGCCTGGTGGTACCGTGGCGCCCGTGGCGCACGTCCATCCATTGTGGTGAGTAGCCTCCGAGATGGACGTTGAGCAAGTGTGGCCACACTTGAGTTGCGCGACGGATGAGTTCGCTTCCTCCATTTCACTCAAAGTGGTGAGCGACGATGGGGCCGTGCAGCGCAAGCAGTTACAGTGGACTGTTGGCCGTTTCCGAGTGGGCATACGCGGGCGTCAACCACAGCTTGGCAGGCAACGGCGGACCCGAGTGCGCCCACTTCATATCCGCTCGAAGGCGTCTCTGGGAGACTCTGCTGGCTGTGCTCGGGGCTTCGGCGCTCGCGCTGTGCAGTTGGTCGCAGCTGCAGGTGGGCACTCATCTCTGTCGTCAAATTTGAAATGGGATTCCTCTCTTTCGTACGTGGTAAAGCCGCAAGACCCATTCTGCCGGCCGTTTGTTTCAAGGTGAAATCGTGGCGATCGATGTACCGGCAAGCTCCGCCTTCCTCTCTGGGCGCTGGTTCTTATCCTGCAAATTCCAATTCTTTTTCTTTCTTCGGGGAATAATTGGTGATTTCTGTTAAGTCGCTGTTAAAGTTGGTTCCCCATAAATAACCTTAGTTGAAAAAACCTTTTTGGTTGTCGTTGTCACGTAAAGAACAAGGATTTCCTGCAATTCCTTTATGCATCGTTTTATTGCAGTGCAAAGTTGCTGCGCCGCAAACAGCAGCTCAAGGAAACAAGTTGATTGCACTCGCACCGCCACACTGTACTAATTTTCTTTTGGTATTAATCGGTCTGATATTGGAAAGGCTCCCTCAGCTGCTGTTAAATCACATTCTCGTGACCCCAAAATAAAGTACAGCTTCGCTGGATTTGCCTCTGCTGTTGCTTAGTTTTCACACGAGGAGACCATTTGAGATGTCAGCCTCAGCGTGTGTTTATCCTTGCAGGCCAGACAGCAGCAGTTTGTAGACACAATGATATCGCAGAAAAGCTACCCGCCGACCCTTCAAGCACGAGTTGCCATTACTGTTGATACACGTTTCCAGTGCATACAACTTCAATCCTGGGTGCTGGACACCACCATGTGCCTTCAAGTGCAGCACTTTGTGACACTGACATGAGCCTTTTAAAGGGACCCTCCAACACTATTCAACCCCCCCATTTGTTACTCACGGGTTGTGTAGACTGAAGTATGGATAGATTAGTGCAGTAAGAACGGCATTGATGGGGGCACGCAGTCCGAAGCTATTTGGTCAATTATGGTCAATGTAAATTATGTATATTCGGTCATTGCAAGTTATGTACTTTAGCTCGTCTATTTTTCATTTTCAGTTACGTATTATGCAAATTATGTGCTAATGTATTCCCACCCCTTATGTAATACCCCTATCAAGGGGTATTTAAAGAAATAAGGTGCAGTCTAGAAATTCGAAATAGAAGAAATGCCTGCCCTGAACTCTATTTTCGCGGGGTCCCATGTCCTCGTTCCACTCGCCAGTGATGGTGCAAAGCATTGCCAATGGAATGAGCTGAAAGCTCCTGCATAGCGGAAGCTAGAACAGCATTGTTGCTTGTCCTGTCCACCGTATTGTCAACACCACTGCCATAACAACCAACGTTTTTAGAACCAGTACAGTTTCGCAGCTCCGCTCGCAAACCGGCACAGGCGGCCAACACGTGAACTTATGGCGCTGCTGCTCCATTTTGCTTCACTTGCCGTGGCCCCCCAGGATCGGATACGGCAACACACCATTGCTCTCATTGGCGCGTTGGCAAAGCTGATAGCGGAGGCGATGTACCTGCCACAGCGATCTCAGATGCGCAAGGGGTAGCCGCTTGCGGCGCGTTGCGCGTTTCTCTATGCTCGCCTTCTCCGTGCTCCGTGCATGATTGTTTGCGAACGGTGATCGCTTGGGAAGCAGTTATTTTGATTTAACATGTGTGAAAGGGACAAAGCTGAAGAATGTCATCTCTGCGCGAATGAAAGAAGTGTTAATTTTAAGGGCTCGTTTTCTTTGTTATACACAATATTAATGAGCACTAACAGGCAATCGGAAACGGCTCAGAAATGAACACTGGTCATCACTTCTCCGAATCAGGGCAGGGACTTGTAAGAAATATCTTCTGAACGCCAATCCCACCAGAATCGTGAAGACTAACTTCACTACAAGTCGCCTAACCGAGCTCAGGGAATAAAACGAGGTACCTTGATCAACCATAGTTGGCATTGTACGCCTTTCTCAAGAAATCAGAATTAATTCGCCCGAAAATTACCACCGGCCCTCTGTTTTACGACTTGCTTAGTATGACAAATCTAAGTACATGAGCCAGTGTCATTTTCACCTCCACAGAAAAAATGCAACCACCGTAGTCGTGATCGATCCCGCAACCTCAGGGTCAGAGCCGAGCACCGTAACCACTGTTCCATCATGGTGGCTAAACACAGGTTGACGGCAATGGAATATTTGTGCGAGAGGATAGCTAGACGTGGTGAGATTGTACCATTATTATAGGTCACGTTCGATTATCTTTTGATGTTCTTGGAGCTTAGCTTGTGAAATAATTGCTTTTTAAAACAGTCGAGGTTATTGGAAAAGTTTAAATCTCGGCTGTCACAGCCACCGAAAGCTGCAGCAACGATAGGTCACATGGGTGTTGTAGCAGACGACGCACGAGGCATGATGCAAGATGGAACTGCAGCGCCGCTAGTTCTTGCGTCGGCCGTCGCGTCCACTTCGGAGAGCAAGTGTCTATGGGGAGCTGCGAAACTGAGCTGGTTCTAGAAACATTGATAACAACGGCTTCAACAACATGGTACCTGATGCCTGATTTGTCCTGCTTTAAAGTGAGGCTTTGTCCACCATTCTTGACAATGACAATCCATGTTGCTCCCTCCTCTCATTCTGCGAAGGGAATTTGTAGAGCCACAGGGGCGGTGAAGCATGGTTGCCCCAGCATCGCAGGACTGCGTCAAGTGTTTGGAAGCGACCTGAAGAACTACAGAGGTGCAGTGACATCGGTTCAACGAAGGGGATTACTTGCACAGCTTCAACAACAATCAAAAGCATACCGCTCGTTCGGAAAGAGGCAGCTCGCAAACGTACTGAGGCAAGAGGAGAGAGAGAAGCGTTTGGTATGGACACCCAACCTGTGCAAGCAAGAAATCCAGAGGCGAAATGGCAGCCTCTGTCATGCTTTGTAGTTGCAGTGATCTTTTTTTGTTGCTACGGCATCTATTTGGGGTTTAATGAAAAAGCACAGAAGAAAAAAGAAACGAAGCACATTAGCAATCTCATTTTTGATGGCACACCAATATCACCTCTGATGTTACATTTGTCCTATCATAGGCTTGCGTTCTTCTCTGTCATTTCTGCCTGCAATAGTTCTGGTGAGCGCCACTATACGCTGATGCGGTTAGTAGCGATGTAGTGACATTATTGCTTGATTAAAATACTAAATCATGTTATGTCGGTGTTTAGACCTGTGCTGAAATTATTCTCAGCCATCAGTCTACGCAAACCATAAATAAAAAATAGGTGCTTCAAAAGTCTTAGATGGACCCTTTAAGGTGCTGTGTACGGAATATGCGCTATGCTTTGCCTGTTACATGCTGCAGCAACACTCAGAAAGCTGCCAACTATGAAGGTCACAGGGTTGGCTGGTAGCTTTTCTGCAATATCATCATGATGCGCAATGGATGTCTACAAACTGCTGCTGTCTAGCCTGTGCATGCAAGAAAAAAAAAACACTGAACATGGCATCTCGCTTGGTCACCTTGTGTGAAAACGGCTCAAATTCAAGCAACAAGCAACAGCAGAGGCAAATCCAGTGAAGCTGTATTTTGTCTTGGGGTTACCAAAATGGGATTTAACAGCAGCTGAGGGGGCCTTTCCAATACCAGCCAGATTAATACCACGGAAAGAAAATAAGCACAACGTGGCGGTCGGAGTGTGACTGGCTTGTTTTCTTGACAACTTAGCTGCTGTTTGCAGCGCAGAAACTTTGCACTACAATAAAATGATGCATGTCCAAACATAACAATCATAAACTCAAAATGCAATAATACTGGCCTGGGCAGTGCATGTTTGCCAATTCCTTTTTTCCAAAGCGGACTAGAACAAGCTGTCTGAAGAGCAAGTGTGTTGTCAAAATGAAAAAAATGTTTGTATCTATGTTGTAACCCCCCCACTCCCTGCTGTAATGCCCAAGGTCAATGCGGGTCCATCTTTGAATAAAGAATGTAAAAAAATTAATGAAAGTGCAAGAATCTGGTTTGCAGGAAATTTTTAGGTCTCTCGTGACAATAACCCCTCCCACGCCTCGCCCTGCATGGCTTAGACATGTCCGGGCCCGGGTATCCTGTGGCTTGAGCTGACACCGGGTGTTTGGACCTTTAAGGCAGAGGCAGCGCACCCCTTTGGCTTCACATAGACAGCACCCCTGGGCTGACCCACCCAGGGGAAATCGGCAGTCGCCGTTTCCTGTCTCTCTCTACCCACATCTTCGTCTTCCTTGTAGGGTCTGACAAAATTATTATCAGACCCTACATTCTTAATCCTAGTTGGTGTTTTAAATGTCAAAGATTCGGTCATGCATCCCACTCATGCAGGGGAAAAGAAACGTACGCAAAATGCAGCGAAAACGACCACACAGCCAAAAACTGCACATCGTCGTCACTTTGTGTGAACTGTAAGAGGGATCACCCAGCATACTTCCGCTCATGCCCATTCTGGAAAAAAGAAGTAATTGCTGTCACTGTCAAAAGATCTCGTTTTATGAAGCACAGAAACTGTTGTCGTACCTTTTCCGTAGAAGTTACACCGATGTGATGCAGTCGGGAGCACAGAGGCCTCAGACGTCCGCCGGGTCCACACAGAGTGGTCCGGTTGCGACTTCTTCCGCCCCCTTGATTGAAGCAGCTTCTGCTGCTCCCTCCACGTACAAGGGCCCGCAGAATCCCTGGGCCCTAGAATCAATCGAAGGCCTGATATCCGTGTCTCAGCGCCCAACTCTCGACCTTCCAGTGCCTCTGACAGGGTAATGGAGATTGACCAGAAAACCTCGGTGCCGTCGACACCGAAGGACAAGCGCCCCCTGGAATGCACCAAGCTGGACAAGGTCCCAATAACCATGCAAAGCAAGCAATAATCATAATGATTATCACATTTGTCTGTAGTTTTAGTTCTTCATATAATGTCACCTATCATCTTTTAAATTAATCGAACAATCCCCACAGGTATATTTGCTTACTTTTATTCCATCGTGGCTTTTATGATTCACTGGAAATGTAGAGGATTAATGCATAATTTAGGTGACATGAAGGACATCATCAATAAGCTCTCACCAGTGGCCTTCTGCCTCCAAGATACAAACCTCAGTGCAAAACCTATTCAATTCCATAAGGGCTACACAGTTGCCCGAAAGGACCGCGATTGCTGTCGCAGTCTTTCGGGAGGAGTAGCTATCGTTTTTCCAGGGCAGCACTTCTACCCGAGATATCCAACTGAATACATCTTTCGAGGCCGTAGCCATCACCGTTCTATTGTACAGCACTATCGCCCTCCCCCCCTCCCTCCCTCCGTGGCTACAGGTGTGGTAATACCCCATACCTGGGGCATTTAATGCCTTTCTGAAAGAAATTACTGGAACTCCAGAAAGTAAGTGTTCCATTTGACTTCCCCTGGACAAAATGTACTATCCCTCGATAGTTCATACAAACTAGATGAGGCTGCAGACTCATTCAATAAAAGCATCAATCACAGAACACATGCTGCCATCTATTTTAAATAGGAAAACACCATTTGACGAGCTGGGCTCTTCAAAAGCCTCTTGAAACATTGCTGAAGAGCCATGACGAGCACAGCTCATCATAAGCAGTTTAGGGGTGAAAACTCAGGTGCATTCACTTACTTTTCACCAACATCACGCACTTTTAGTTGTTTAGATCTGGCTCTCTGCTCACCATGTGTTTTCACCAATTTTAAATGGGAAGTCCTTGACAAGTCATATGGTAGTGATCACCAACCAGCCATCATCAAAGTCGTAACAGCCCATCAAACTTTAGCTACCAAGCCAAGTCACTGGAAATTGCAGCTCGCTGACTGGCCGGCTGTTACAGAGAATGCAAAGCTCGATGTTTTTTCACCAGAACTTTCCGTACAGGAACTTAACAAAAAGTTATTGAAGTTATAATTCTAGCGGCGGAAAACAGGTGATACCGCAGTCCGGTATTGTGTGCAAAAAATTTAATTCTTGGTGGACCAACGAATGCACCGAAGCAAAAAAACAGTGCAACAAGGCCTGGGGAATGTTACAAAGGTACCCGACATATGGGGAACCAGTGCTGGAGTTTCCGCCGACAGGGTGCGCTGCCCTGTCGGGCATGGCCGGAAACACTTGGGCATACAAACAAATACAAGTGGCTACTAACGTCAACCATGCCGCCGTGCGCGATCATCAAACGAGGAAAAAGAAGAGTCGAGACCGGCGGTATTATTGTATTCACAAATGCCACAATCAAAAATGTCTAATAACTGAAAAAAAAATTGTCCACAGCATAGTTGACTCCCTTCAGCCTCGCTTTCCACCGAGGCACATGGGTTGGCGCTCTGGAAAACATCACAAATCTTTTATTTGAAACTGGCCTTGCAACAGTTAAAGAAAGCACATGACAGCTTAGGTCATTGTGCCATACATTACACATACCGTATTTACTCAATTGTAGCATGACCACAATTGTAACGCCAGGGGTGACTTTTCATTACGTCCAGGAAGAAAAAATGGAATTTCCGCATTAGAATATTCTGCGAGGGTCGACTTTAGGTTGCAAAAAAAAATGCACTGTAGTGATAAATACGGTTACCGTAGAGAACGATGAAGAAGACGGTTGTTGTGGTTGGTGCTCGTGCTGGCTCCGTTTCGGGGAACTGACCGCTGTCCCGTCGCTGTCTCGCCTCTAAGACGCTCACCGTACCTAAACTATTAAACACATACTATCAATTGGTGGAGCGTGCTGGGTTCTTGACCCTGGAACTTCGTTCTCGGACTCTACCCCCCGCCTCGTCGATTCCTGAAGACATGGCCCAGCAAGCTGCTACCCCAACCCCATCTCTTACCTGTTCCGGCATGCCAAGACAGCGGGATCCGGTGATTTTCAATGCCTCCGACGAGCAAGACGCCGAAGACTGGCTATCTTCATACGAAAAAATTCGGCAGATCCCACCTACCGTAGGAATCGATGTTATGCGAAGCATGGGCACGAAGGTGGCTGTGTCGAAATTTTTCACATTGAGCGAGACGTTACGGAATGCGCTAGAGAAATGTGCAAAGTGGCACAGCTGTGGTTTAACAATCACCAAGCTGACATTCCTAACTGGTCGTCCTTTAAGACACGCTTCGCGGAAGTATTCGGCCGACCCGCTGTTCGCAAGCTCCGCGCCGAACAGTGCTTGCGCGGCCGCGCACAGCGGTCTGGTGAGACCTTCACGTCTTATATCGAGGATGTTGTGGACCTCTGCCGTCGTGTCAATCCAGACATGTCTGATACTGACAAAATCCGGCACATTATGAAAGGTATTGAAGACGACGCCTTCCACATGCTCGTTGCCAAAAACCCCCAAACTGTCGCAGAGGTAACTCGGTACTGTCAGAGCTACGACGAACTGCGGAGACAGCGCATTTCTACGCGACAGCCGAGCTTCGACACGGCCGCAACGTCTGCATTAACCGTTGGCGCTGTTTCTACCGACCAGACCACGTTAATGCAACAGATACAGCAGTTCGTCCGCGAAGAAGTGGCGCGACAACTGTCTCTTGTGCCTTACGTTCCGGCCAGTGCGCATACGCTGACCCCAACGCTCAGACAAGCGATAGAGGAGCAAGTCTCTGACGCTCTCCCTTCCACCTACCATCATTCGCCTACCTCCGCACCTCTGACTTATGCTGAGGTCGCCAGACGACCATCGCTGTAGCTACCACTCGTCACGGACCCTGCTCGACAGGCTAATGCCTTCTACGCAGCAAGTCCGCCTGTATGCCCGGACCCGCCCCCTTTTCACCGTCCCGCACCACCGTCCTCCAATCCTTGGTGCACACCCGACAACAGGCCGATCTGCTACTCCTGCCGTCTCCCTGGCCATGTCGCCCATTTCTGTCGTCGTCGTGATTTCCGCCAAGGTGCTGGCGAAGAAGGGTACGGCTATTATCGTACAGAGCCACCTCAGTCGAGTTCCTTCCACCCCACGTCGGACACGTCATCGTCAAGTCGTCGCGGCTTCGACAGGCATCGGTCACCCTCACCACGGCGCCGTTCCATTTCGCCTATGGTTCGTCGCCCGCCACCCGTCCCAGCGGAAAACTAACTGTCGCAGTTCCCGAGGCAAGAGCTGCGCTCATATCGAAAATTTCAAGGCCTCGATTTCTACCCGCCAACGAAATAACTGTGTATATTGATGGTGTAGCTGTGCAAGCGCTCGTTGATACTGGTGCTGCTGTGTCTGTGCTGAGTGGTGAACTGTGCCGCAAGTTAAAGAAGATTACGATTCCACTTTCCGACGTCTCTCTCCGTACGGCAACTTCGCACCACATCCAGCCTTCTATGGCGTGCACAGCTCGGCTAGTCATACAGAACGTTTTGTATGCAGTTGAATTTGTCGTATTTTCACCATGTTTGCATGACAACCTCTTGGGCTGGGACTTCCTTTCCGCTCATCATGCCGTCGTTGAATGTGCGCGTGCCGAACTAGAGTTGTCAACGATGTGTGAACTGCCGCTGTGTCAAACGCCGATGTATGACGGGCCCTCTGACCAGGCATTATCTTCTCGAGTCGTCGTCGCTGCGGACACTCACATTCCTCCTCTGTCCTCTGTTCTTGTGCCACTCTCTTGCGACGGCGCGTCCTCTGTCACTGCCCTGTTTACACCCTCCGAAGCATTTGGCTCTCGCAAGAGCTTCCTTCTCCCATTCGCAGTTGTCACTATAGAAAACTCTTGCGGCGCCATCTATATCACGAACCCGTTTTCTTCCCCAGCCACCTTGTTCCACGGCGAACTAATAGGTCACCTTGAGGAAATAGTCTCTGTTTACTCCAGTCACCTGCTTGATGGCTCGACAACTCCTCACGTCAACAGCATTACCTCTGATACCACTACCATTTCATCTCTCGAGGCATTCCTTCCATCGATTGCTTCTGAACTCCCCCCTGCTCAGCGTACGCAACTCTTGGCGCTACTTGATCGCTTCAAGACGTCATTCGACCATAACCAACGTTCTTTGGGCCGCACGTCTGCCATCGTTCACCGCATTGACACCGGCACCCACGCACCTTTGCGCCAGCATCCGTATCGAGTCTCTCACGCTGAACGCCGCGTCATCGACGAGCAGGTGAGCGACATGCTTCAACGTGGCGTAATCCAACCTTCACACAGCCCTTGGGCCTCCCCGGTTGTGCTGGTGAAAAAAAAGGATGGCAGCATCAGATTCTGCGTTGATTATAGGCGTCTTAATAAGATCACGCGAAAAGATGTTTACCCGCTGCCCAGAATTGACGACGCTCTCGATTGCCTGCAAGGAGCAGAGTTCTTTTCTTCTTTAGGCCTTCGATCGGGCTACTGGCAGGTTCCTATGAATGAAGCCGACCGCCCCAAGACTGCGTTTGTAACTACTGACGGATTGTACGAGTTCAACGTGATGCCGTTTGGCCTCTGTAATGGGCCTGCCACCTTCGAACGTCTGATGGACAACATCCTAAGAGGCCTAAAATGGAACACGTGCCTGTGCTATCTAGATGACATCGTCGTTTTCTCGAAGGACTTCGACTCCCACCTCACTCGCCTCGCAAGCGTCCTCACTTGCCTTGCGGACGCGGGACTGCAGCTGAACTTGAAGAAGTGCAATTTCGCCGCACGCCAGCTTATCATCTTAGGGCACGTTGTCAGCAAGGATGGTGTCCGTCCCGATCCTGCCAAGCTCCGCGCTGTCGCCGACTTTCCCAGGCCGTCTACACTAAAAGAACTCCGTAGCTTCATAGGCCTTTGTTCGTACTCTCGCAGATTTGTGCGTGATTTCGCGACGATAATCGCCCCACTCACACAGCTACTTGCCGACAACCAAGACATTTCGACGTGGTCTTCCGCTTCCGACAAAGCATTCGCCTCTTTACGCCATCTTCTGACATCCCCACCTATCCTACGCCACTTTGACCCGGATGCTCCAACCGAAATCCACACGGACGCTAGTGGAGTAGGCCTCGGCGCTGTTCTTGCCCAGCGTAAATCTGGCTTCGACGAGTATGTCGTTTCCTACGCCAGTCGCACTCTCACTAAAGCAGAAAAGAACTACTCAGTCACGGAAAAAGAATGCCTTGCCGTCGTTTGGGCAATCACGAAATTTCGACCTTACGTATATGGCCGCCCATTCGACGTCGTGACTGATCACCACGCTTTGTGCTGGTTATCGTCATTAAAAGACCCATCTGGTCGCCTAGATCGTTGGGCGCTCCGTCTTCAAGATTATGACATCCGTGTCATCTATCGGTCAGGCCGTAAAGGGACTGTCTACCGCTTGGAAAATTTTTTTTGATTGTGGTAAAAATGAGAAGATCGTTCGTCACATCGGCGGCAACGAGCGCGCTTTCGTCCCATAAAAAAAAGAATTATAATTTTAATCTGATGTTGAAAACCGTGAAAGAATGACCGCTAGCGTCACCCAACAGCAAAGTGGTCGCAATTCCCGCAATCTATAGGTGTGACAGACTATCCACGCAGGTGGACTTATTTTGCTTAAAAACAAACATGTAGAACTTGAGAGTGTATTTTCCGCTCTTGAAACAGCTTTCAATTGCATCAAAAAAGTAATTTTTGCTGTTTATTTATCTCACATGTCCAAAAAGACGCCTGGCGGCGCTGCCAACGCCGCCGCTATCGAGTTTGTCTGCTTCAACACCCTGTGCTGCTTGTACCGTTACGCTGCACTGTCGTTAGGATGTCTCACGCGTGCTGCGCTGTGAAGGCATGCATTTATCATCGCTACATCAGTACAGGAGTTTCATTACATCGTTTGCCTGCAACAGCATACGCACTATATTGCTGTGGGCATTGCAGTGCAGCGTTTGCAACGACACCTGCGTGACAGGTTTGCATGAATTAGAACCCAGTCGTTCAGTGCCTACTTACCAGTCGACATTTCCAAGGCGCCCAGCTTGCGGTGACGGAGGCCTGTCAAAGTCTGGGTCATCGCTTGTGCTGGCGCTACTCGAAGAATCATCGCGGTCCGGTGCGTCGACGTAGAGGTCTAAGTTTTGTTCCCTCATGCGTTCCAAAATTATCTTTTCTAATTCGCTTAGGTTTCCCAACGGCATGTCTCGTCTCTTGATACGGTCTGCTACAGCGCCAAAAGCGCTGTTTTGTTTTTTACGGGTCGACTTGGCTTGGATTGCGGCAGCAGTGCTAAAATAAACGCATAGACTGCAATCATAGCAAAACGAGTGTTCTGTAATCGTATAATAAGGCTTCATTTAACCGATCGCGCGCTTAAAACGACTGTTACATTCATTGCATTAGTGTTCAGCGAAAATAAAGAAATCCTACAGAAATGACATGTGCTTTCGGTTTTAAGTTTTACCGGCACTACAATCGTCGTCGTGTCCACCAACCAAGTGTTGTGGGGCGTATTCACACCAATGGAAGAAGACCGAACGCAGATCGAAAAATTCTGTTTTAAAATTTTCTACTCACTTTCCAGAGAAACCGCTGCAAGGTTGAACACTTCAGACGGTACGCTTTCTATCGCGGTACAAAACAGAAAAGCGATGAAGGACGGTAGACAGTCCGTAAGCATTCGGATGCCGACACTCTTTCTCGTTCGCCACTTCCCCATGAGTATGGTGTTGCGTCTATTTCGAGCTGCGATTGTTCATCTCTTGAACATGCCGACATGTCATCTGAGCAACGCCAGGATCCATGGATAGCCTCTCTCCTAGAGTATCTGTCTCAGGCGTCTCCACATACAACCAACCGCTCGCTTCAACGCACTGCTCGCCACTTTAAAATCCGTGATGGCCTCCTGTACCGCCGAAACTACCTGTCTGATGGCCGCAAATGGTTGCTGGTAATTCCTCGCCATCTACGTTCCGACGTCTGTGCCTCCTTTCACGCGGATCCGCAATGCGCCCATGCTGGTGTGGTGAAGACATATGCACGCCTCCGGATTCGATACTACTGGCGCGGAATGTACCGCTTTGTTCGACAGTACGTCCGTTCATGCTCCAAGTGCCAACGCCGGAAGAGCTCTGTGCACACGACCACAGGTCCACTCCAGCCACTGCCCTGTCCCTCCCGGCCGTTCGACCGCATCGGGATCGATTTGTACGGTCCCCTACCGTACACACCAGATGGCAACCGCTGGGTGATCGTCGCTGTGGACCACCTCACGCGCTACGCTGAAACTTCCACGCTTCCAGAGGCCACAGCGCGTGAGGTCGGCTTGTTCATCCTTCGAAAGCTCGTTCTTTGGCATGGTGCACCTCGCGAGCTACTCAGTGACCGCGGACGTTCCTTCTTATCCGAAGCCGTAGAAGCCCTCCTCCGCGAATGCAACGTTGTCCATCGAACTACTACCGCATATCACCCGCAAACCAACGGGAGGACCGAGCGCTTCAATCACACACTCGACGACATGCTCTCCATGTATGTTTCCGATGACCACACGGATTGGGACCGCATACTGCCGTTTGTCACGTATGCTTACAACAGCGCCATTCAGTCTACTACGGGGTTTTCTCCGTTCTTCCTGCTTTATGGTCGGGAACCTTCCTCGTTCTTGGATACTATTCCTCTGTACCGGACCCGGACCCCTCAGAAACTACGACTCTAGCCGAAGCCGCCACTTATGCCGAAGAAATGTCGGCAGCTCGCACGCTCGCTTACCACCGCACGACCAGGCCCGCCAGAAACACTCTCATGACCGAACTTATCTGCTTCGTCATATTCACCTGGAACATCGTGTGGCTTCGCGTGCCCTCATCTGCCCCGGCCTTTCCGCAAAGCTCGTACCCTAAGTATGACGGTCCTACCGGGTCCTACGCCAGACTTCACCGGTCAACTACGTTATTGAGCCTCTTCAGCCACCTACGGATCAACGCCGCCGCGGGCGCGAGGACTGTTCATGTCGATCGATTTGAAAACCTCACTACGACCCACCAGTATTACCTGTGCCATAGGTCGCCAGGATGGCTCCTTTTCTGCCGAGAAGTGATTGTAGTGACAAATACGGTTACCGTAGAGAACGATGAAGAAGACGGTTGTTGTGGTTGGTGCTCGTGCTGGCTCCGTTTCGGGGAACTGACTGCTGTCCCGTCGCTGTCTCGCCTCTAAGACGCTTACCGTACCTAAACTATTAAACGCATACTATCAGCGCTACATTAGAGTAAAACGGTATTATACGTCACTGTCACGTGCACAGCTCTAGACCGGTTACAAAACCATGACCGCTAGAAAAACCGTGTGGTCTACACATCTTCCATTACTGATCACACACTGCATGTCAAACGCGGAACCACCACGAAGTCAATTACCACTAGGTTCCTCAAAGGCATTTCTTTTTTTTTTTTTTTAAGTATCAGGCTTAGACGATGGCCGATCACAAGTTCGCAAATGGTCTGCAAACAATGGCGAGTCGACGTCATTAAAGCACGACCCCTGCAACATGTTTGTATTTCCGATAACACCACTGATCTCTACTTTACACCGGCCTCCTGCCCTACACAACACTTTTTACATTTATTTCACGCTTCACTGTCAGCTTAAAAAACGTTTTTTTAAAGACTGCGATACGAGCATTTAGTGGGCACATGCAAGCCGTTGAAAACACCATAAAGGAAAGCGTGTAGCGAAACAGCTTCTGTAATATAGTGCAAGAGATGTAACTACCGATTACGTAAATGTGATATGCTCGCTCAAAACAGCTGCCGCTCACTGGGCCAAATGTTCTCAGTGCTGCCTGAGGCACTAATTTTATTTCAAAGTGGGCACACAACGAGCACACTGCATACAGCGTCGAGCTTCGCTAGCGCTGCACTGCAATGCGCTGTTTTACTGCAATTCGCTAGCGCTATTTGAACACACATACCTGTAAGTTTACGCCGTACAGTGCTTGACATTTCGCCGAAAGGTCACAATCGCTGTCTCTGCGAAAAAACAGTTTCCGTCTTTTCAACAGCACACTCTCGCGAAGGTAGCCGTCCGCACACATCACATCGCCGAAACCGCAGTGGGGAATAATCGGTGGCATCGCTGCTCGCCTGCTGCGCCACAGTGCAGCTAAGTGTCCCGATCTTCACTAGTCTTGCACGTTCCGAAGTACCTACGACGCACATTGAGAAAAAGCCGTGGTAGTGTCGAATGACGTTCAGCATGCGTTTGAACGTGCCGCGAGGTGTGTGAGGGCCCGTTGAATTGTGCCGTCATACGCATCGCGGCGGCTCTGTATCACTAAATGTTTCTCAGCTAGCTTGCCAGGGTGGCGCATCATGTAAATTTCAGGCGCGCCACCTGGGCAGCGCTGGCTCCCCATAGCAGCCTCATAACCTTCAAACAGGCAAAAGCCAAAGCCCGATATATTTGAAGGCAGGCAGAAAAATGTCCATGGCAGAAATACATGCCATCCATAAATAGTTCGGTCACATCTAAACATATCTGGCAGGGGCATAGCCAAGGTGGGGGTTGTGGAGGTTCAAACACCCCCCCCCCCCCCCCCCCCGAAAATTTTCAATTTTGCTTGCGTATATATGCACGCACACATACAAACACATGCACGAATATTCATAAAGTATGGTAAAGCCCCTGATATCTGGGATCAAGTGAGAAAGTTAAGAGGAGATTACTCGTCATACACAATACCAATGCTTACAAGCCCGAGCGCACACACAACACTAGATGACCAGGCCAGCCTACTAGGCGAACACCTTTACAATGTCTCCAGTTCAGCGAATTACACAAATGCATTCCTAAAGTACCATTCTGCCAAAAAACACACTGCCTACTACAAGTGCCTTAAATGAATGCTACAACTATCCTCTCACACTACATGAATTAAACAGGGTACTTTCTGCCGATAAAAAAACAGGTACAGGACCTGACCGGGTACACTACACAATGCTGGTGCACCTATCCCAAGCATCTGCGGTGGCACTAAATTAAACAGGGTACTTTCTGCCAAAAAAAAAATGGCAACAGGGCCTGACCGGGTGCACAACACAATGCTGGTGCACCTATCCCAAGCACCTGCGGTGGCACTGAATTAAACAGGGTACTTTCTGCCAGTAAAAAAACAGCAACAGGGCCTGACCGGGTACACTACACAATGCTGGCGCACCGATCCCAAGCATCGGCCGGTAGCACTTCTCCAATTCTTCAACAAAATGTGGGAATCTGGCGTAATGCCTGAAGATTGGAAAAATGCAGTCATACCTGTTCTAAAGCCTGGTAAACCCCCAACATCACCTAGTAGCTACAGGCCCATTGCATTAACAAGTTGTCTGGCAAAAACACACGAGAGCATTATAAACATCAGACTCACTTTTATTCTTGAATCAAGACACCTAATAGACTTGCGCCAGTGTGGATACAAAAAGAGCTGCTCCACCACTGACCATCTCGTCAGACTAGAACACAAAATATGAGAAACGTTTCTACGCAAGTAGCGCTGTCTTGCGGTTTTCTTCGACTTAGAGAAAGCATACGGCATGACGTGGAGATATGGGATGCTAAGAGACCTTGTAGACTTAGGGATCCGTGGAAAAATGCTAAAGTGCCTAGGTGATTTTCCTCTCTAATCGACCATTTCAAGTACTTCTCGACACAACACTGTCACGAATATTTGTCCAAGAAGATGGCGTACCACAAGGTCGCATTCTCAGAACTACCCTTTCATAGTCACAATGAACATTATAAGGTTATCCCCCTCACAGTCATGCACTCTGTCTATGTTGATGATCTATCTCTGAATTGCTTGTTGTGCCTCAAACCTGTCAACCTGTGAATGACAACTCCAAATCACTATAAGTAAACTGACAAAATGGGCTGACAAGACTGGTTTTCGCTTTTCCAACCAAAAAACTACTGCTGTTCTTTTAAGCAAAAAGAGGATCATGCCTGGGCCCCAGTTCTGCTATTAAACAGTGTCGTGATAACAGTAAAACAGAACACAAATTCCTAGAAGTTACATTCGACCAAAAACTCAACTTCCTAGCCCCCATAAACACACTAAAAATAAAGGCAAACAGAGCACTCAACCTTTTAAAAGTGTCATCCCCAAACATGGGGGTTCTGACCGACTGTGCCAGCTACATATCTACCGTTATGGTAGTCTGCAGTATTTTAGATTATGGTTGTGTTGTCTACGGCTCGGAACTGGAGTCGTACATTCAACGCCTTGACCCTGTACACAATCTCGGCCTACGTCTGTCCAGTGGTGCCTATAGAACATCGCCTCTGTGGAGTTTATATGTAGATTGCAACAAACCTCCTCTAGGTCAGTGAAGAATATACTAACCCTGTCCTGGTGTTTTAAGAATCAAGTCACACCTGAACACATAAAGCACGACATTGTCACGAAATGCGACTCACGCTTATACTACTTAAACAAGCCACATTTAATCAAGCCACTGATTTACGGTTCGAAGAATACTGCAACACGTATGTGATATCTGAAGAGGCCCTCAATATAACAAACAAACCACCGAGGCTGCCCCCATGGTTTGACCTTACACTACTTTGCGACTTTTCCCTAACCTCCCTAAAAAAGACACCTACCAAACACCACAATTGGGAATTGCGTGCACTTCAGCACAAATATAAGAGATTGCGTCGAATATTACCAGACTGCTCAAAAACGAAAAATCGTGTGTATTGGTATTGGGACAAGGGAATCTGCTGTCAGTCTTTAGATTGCCTCACTGCATATCCAGCTGAAGTCTATGCCTTGTATGAGCGGTCTGCAATATCATCTGTGGTGAACACAGGAAAGCAATAATATCACACTGACTTCTTAAATGCGTTGAAAGCTCTACATTTGAGTGTGAGTCCTTGGTTGGTGATAATTTAAATATGATCGTCTGAATAAGCGAGGCCGTTTCTGCTAGGTCCCAGCCATGCCCGGCCATGAAAAAGCCGATAAATGTGCTCTTTAGCATCTGACGAAACACTTACAAGATGAAAATTTCCCTTAAAGACAGCCAGCGGATGATTAGTAAAGCCAATTAGTTTAGCCTGTTGACAGCAGTGATGGGACTCGTGTACAAACAATAAGCTCCATCTAATAAAGGCCATACTTGGCAAATGGAAGACCTGCTGTCACCAAGACCAGTTTATTGAAGTCATGTTATGCCAACTCCGTAGTGGGCACACACCTCACACACAACTTTCCACTGACAAATGAAGAACGGCCAAATGTGAAAGATGTTAAGAACTGTTAATAGTTATACACATCCTAACCGCATGTCCGTACTGCTATGCAGAGACGAAAACATTTCGGCCAGCTATACAAACATCACACGCCTATCTACCCTAGGCTGCTTCTTGGAGATGATCCCCTTATGCTCTTGCATGGCGTGCTAAACTCCTTGAAAGAATGTGGCTTTTTAAATAAGCTTTAAAACTGCATCATTTCACTGTTCATTACTCAACACTTTGGGACTAGCGCAGCATAGCCTTAGCTGCTTTTGCGCCATAAAAACCGAACTGACTTCACATGTGGAAAGAAGGTTATTTATGGGGAGCCACCTTTTGCAGCAACTTAATAGGAATTGCCAGTAATTCCCCAAAGAAAAAAAAAAAGTCAGGAATGACATAGTGCTGTTCAGCAATCATAGCAGTGCCTCCGGTTTTCTACCTTCACCAGCAATTATGGCGATGAATTTCAAAAAATAATTGAGGAATTATACCGAGAAAGTATTAAAGGGACACTAAAGGCAAATATTAAGTCAACGTTGATTGTTGAAATAACGGTCCAGAAACCTTGTAGTGCTACTTTTGTGCCAAGAAGTGCTTATATTGAAATAAATCACGGTTTAGTGGTCTGCATTGCGTTAGCGCACTTCAAATCAGCCGCCTGTGTTCTCACGTCACTGCTGCCATGCCCAACGTTGCCCGCCTTTACTGTGGGGCGATGTGCACTGGCGGCGTGCACCATTCGGGCATCCGGCAACATCACATTCACATGCAGGTCGTGGGATCGAATCCCGGCCGCGGCGGCTGCATTTCGATGGAGGCGAAAATGTTTGAGGCCCGTGTATTAGATTTAGGTGCACGTTAAAGAACCCCAGGTGGTCGAAATTTCCGGAGTCCTCCACTACGGCGTCTCTCATAATCATATGGTGGTTTTGGGACGTTAAACCCCAGATATTACATTCACATGCATGCGGCATTTTGTCGAACTTTTTGTCAGAGCGACTTTCACAAGCGCACAAATACACGCGGCAGTTCGCGATACCGAAACTACCACTGAGACGCGACCGCATGAGCGAAGCAGGGTGTCGGGCGAAGCGCAGTTCGGGGAAAAACGGAACCTTGAACCACGTGCGCCGTTCCCCATGGCAACGCCAAAGAGGTTCTTTTTTCCATGAATCCAACAGAAACGAACAAGAAGCATTTTTTACGTCTCTTTATGCTCAGAAGGTTCTTTTTTATTGCAGCTAGTTTGATTACGAGCGATTGATTGTAGTCGAACTCTCTCACGTCACTGGGATCATTTCCAAAATGTGCCACTCGTGGCGCTCACCGTGTGATACATTTAGCTTAATTTCTCGGTAAGTAGGGCACTGCTGTTGATAATATTGCCGTTTTAGACGTCATACATTGAGCTTTCACGCTGACATAAATTGTTATTTGCCTTTAGTGTCCCTTTAAAGGGCTAGTGAACAGGCTCTGTCTGTATTTTTTTACATCTACCAAACAAGCTTGCCAATTCGTGCAGACAGCTGCGGTGATCTTATTTATTAATATCACAGCGCCACGCAGACGCTCCACTTTGAAAAGCACTTCCCGCATCCCTTTAGCTTTTGTCCAATCCTCCTCGTACGCGAAGTGACGTAATCTTACCCATGGGCAACATTACGTTGCACCGACTTTTTCGATTGATCCTCTGCACTACGAAACGGCGCCTTGGCCCTACGTTGATGCGGTTTTGGTGGCGCAAATACTTCAGTTCTTCACCGGGCTGCTCTGACACGAGCAAGTCAAGGAGCAAGCCTACCTCGGTCATTGGCTGCATGCCGATGACGTGTTAGGTTGCCGAAGTGGGTGTAGTCACGACAGCGGGCTACACCAACCCCTCTTGACCTCCGAGAAGGGTGGGAAGGCCAACCGAGGAACTGAAACCACCTGAAGCGAGTTGTTCTATACCCTGTAACTTCCTTATTACAGCAGTTATTCGCAAAATCCTTGTGGCAGCATGTTCACATCATACAAGTGCGTAGTGTTACGACCGGCTCTGGAATTTACCATGGCAGGCGCCATTGTGAGAAAACTTGTCGGCCTGCAGGAGTCCCCATGGGTTGGCGTTCGGACGGAGGCATGACGCGCCAAATTGTCTTGGAGGTGGCTTTTGGTCGAGCAAGCCAGGAATGCTGCCATGGCTACGTCCGGCCTTGGAATTCTTCGTGACAGACGTCATTGTACAGGCACCTGTCTGTCGGAATGCTGTCTCCCTTGCATTCATGCTTGGACAGAGGCAGAGGGCCCGCGATTTTCCTGGAGAGCCCGGTTGCGAGAAACCTGACGGAGGTTTCAGGAACACCCTTTTGTTGTGCAGTGTTTGTCAGCGTGGGACAGTGCCGCTGTAGCTGTCTCCATCTTCCATGAGGTCAACGACACCTCCCTTCCCCTTTCAGACTTCCTCCACGCTGACATTCAGGATTGAAGTCGTCGGGGCGTGGCACGTGAAGTGTGTGTTGTACTGGTGTTCACCAATTGGACTTCTCGACCTACGAGTGGATTGTATGACTCATTGCCTCCTTTCCAGAGGCTGGACGCTGGGACGGCAAGTCACAGAATTGGCGGGAGCTGCGGACACGGTCTCGAGGCCCTCAGTGTTGGCAGGCTCAGGGCTTTATAAGCCGAAGACCTTTTATAAAAGTTCTCTCTCTGATATCTCATCATGCATCTATGTAAATAAACCTGTCTTCACGTACGTGCGCCCTCCTCTCTGCTATGTTGGACGATAGGTCCGTGGACGGGGCCAGCTACCAAAGTCGAGACCCGCCAGTCCCGAGTCCCAACAGCAGTTATCGCTTCATCACCCATTTTGGACACGGGGTTGTTCACTGGCCCTTTAAAATAGGGTTTAAAATGAGTATATTGAAGACAAAGGTAATGATTAATAGCTTGGCAAAAGGAAAATAATTTTTTTATATAACCAATCCTTAAGAGTCTTTCCACTAGCGCATGTATACCTAGGTCAACCACTGGCAAAGGAGCCTAGTGGTGAAATTGAGATTCACCAATAATAAGGATGGGATGGGAGTGCATATGGCAGGCATTACCAAATCATGACAGGCAAACTGCTGCTATCCCTAGAACGAAAAGTATGTAGTCATTGCATACTTCCAGTTCTAACAAATGGGGCTGAAACTTGGAGGCTAACAAAGAAACTTGAAAGAAATTAAAGACCATGCCCTGGAATGCAAAAAATGACCGGAGTAGCACAAAGAGGTAGGGGCCAGACGAAACAGTGGTAGCTGATGCTAAAATAAGTGGACCTGGGCTGGCTGCGTAATGCATAGGACAACCAGTGGATGCCAAGGGCGTGAGGGTGGCAGCGATTAAATTAAGTTGTAGGGACAAAATGGAATCTGCTCACGGAATAAGGAGATGGTTGGGAGGGGCCTCAGTGGACATAAAGCAATTGGCTGTGAGTTATGAAGATATCTTTACGCTTGGATTTTTTCTTCGCAAGTTTCAAGTCAGTCAGAGATGACTGTCTATAGAAACCAACTGGATAACACAAACATCTCCGCAGCTCAAGTTGATCATTGCATTTTAATGTTAGTGAACATGCAAGAAATGTTTTAAAAGTGAATTTTCAAGACAGTATTGAGTGAATCTCTGTCACAGTATGCGTAAGTGTGCACATGTGATGTATACATAACTGTGTCAAAATAGAGCGAGTTTAATCATTTTCGGGATGCAGGTGCCTCCAGCGCCAAAGGTTGTGCGTGAAGGCGGGGGCAAGCGCTGCCTACTGGTGCTGCTATGTTTGGTGTTTGGCATGGAGCTTGGTTTCAAGTTTGCTTCACGCACCGTCATCTACATCCTCAACCCCTGCCACATCATCACGATGCTACAGGTGTGGACGCTGCATAGCAACGTTGTTTAAATCTATTTTGTCGGGCTTGGAAGTGAGAAGGTACAGTAAAGCTTGTGATTCAAATTTCACGGACTGCAAAAAATGTCCGAATTAAACGAATGTCGAATTATTGAAAGTATCGTGAACGCAATGAACAAGTGTCTAATGCATCAATGTATTTCATTTCCTAGGTGAATACGCAAGTCCAGTACTGTTGCATAAGAGCAGTGTAAAAGCCACAATTTTCGTCACTCCAAACTTCATTCACAATGTGAACGCGGCTCAAGACCCCCGTCCCTTATTATGCACTGCCACCGCCAACACCACCATGCGCACATGACGGTACTTTTCTCCGGAAAAATGGCTGGCATCTGATTGTGCATTCATCACAAAGTAGCAAATGAGTTTTATGCCAGCGTGCAGACTGCGGCTGAAGCTCTTAATGTTCAACAGCTTCCACCATGTTTGAGTTTTGTCACATTGAGCACGCATTGCTTGAAGTCAAAACGAAGCTGCTGAGTGCCACATCCGCTGTGGACGAAACCGTAGTCGCTAAAGGCACATTCTGTCCGTGCAGTTCTGAAGGCATGCGTGTAGCCTACCTATTAGTTGAAACTGCCGAGTGGCGCATCTGCTACTATTGTATAAATCTGGCTCACTAATGCCAGTCATGGATGGCAACTAAGCAGTTTTGAAGGCATGTGGCGAAAACGAAATTACTGGTTGTCGCAGCTTTGTTCCAGTCACCGCGATTACTGATAGAGCTGCCCACACAGTTTCTGTGCATCGAGTCATATCGAAACACATTTGCCACAGCTTCTGAAATCCAATAAAGTCATTGTGGTAAGATTGTGAATGACGACCATGCCTTTCTAAAGGCCCACAGCCGTTTCCGCTCCTTTGTGCCGCGTCGTGCTTTGCGCGCTTCGAGGGTCGTCCAAATAAAATGGCTTGTGTCCAAATATGACCGAATTAATGAGAGTTTGATGCCATTAAACAATACGTATGCTTCCCATAACCAGAGAATGCGTCTGAATTTTCTGAATTAACGAGCTTTTACTGTAGCACACTTCATAGATGAAGCTGTTCCAGTAAAAGAAGGCAAACCAAGTGGGCTCTGGCTAATTATATTCTCTGGCATGAAGGTCTTCATTGGAGCCTCTATGGGATCAAGCATTTGTTATTTCGATCCTTTGCTATTTTCCAGCCGAAAGAAATGCAAATGTCTAGTTTGATGAAGTAAAGATGTATAATGGTTCATAAACTAGTTTGCCATTCTACTCAATGCACATTGCTTTGACTTAATCTAAAGCTAAAGCTCGAGGCATTACTGCTACTACACTTAACCAGGACTTTTTTTTGTAATTTTCCACTTGGTTGAAAATCGTGCCTGCTGGGCCATGGTACATCCACAAATGTGCTCTGGAGAAATTGGCCTGTTGCCAGACAGGAAACAGCTATGAATATATTGATGCAAATGTTGATGAGTTTAGTTAAATTTCGCTGAATTCATTTTTTTGTATTTCTTTCTATAGAACACATGTAACAGTAGAAGTAGAGCTGTATCTGCACAGAGTGTCACATGCATAGGTCGGCACTGTAAGAGAATACTCAATACTCACCAATTTTTTCCGCCTCCGCACTCACTCACGCTCATACTCACGCCTACTCACACTCATAGGCACTCACTCACGTTCATACTCACACTCATAGGTACTCACTCACGTTCATACTCACGCCTACTCACACTCATAGGCACTCACTCACATTCATACGCCTACTCACACTATAGGCACTCACTCACGTTCATACTCACGCCTACTCACACTCATAGGCACTCACTCACGTTCATACTCACGCCTACTCACACTCATAGGCACTCACTCACGTTCATACTCACACCTACTCACACTCATAGGCATTCACTCACGTTCATACTCACACTCATAGGCATTCATTCACGTTCATACTCACGCCTACTCACACTCATAGACACTCACTCACGTTCATACTCACGCCTACTCACACTCATAGACACTCATTCACGTTCATACTCACGCCTACTCACACTCATAGGCACTCACTCACGTTCATACTCACGCCTACTCACAATAGGCACAATCACTTCATACTCACACTTACAGGCATTCACTCACATTCATACTCACGCCTACTGACACTCATAGGCACTCACTGACGTCATACTCACAATCATACGTACTCACTCACGTTCATACTCACGCCAAGTTAAAGCAATTAGTAGTCACTCATGTCATACTCACACCTACTCATACTCATAGGCACTCACTCGCATTCATACTCACGCCCACTCACACCCACTCAAGTTCATACTCACACCTCCTCACACATAGGCATTCACTCACGTTCATGTTCAACATCACGACCATTGGTACTCACTCGTGTTCATACTCACGCCCCTCACGCTCATAAGGTTCACTCGCATTCAGTAACACCTCTCACACTAATTGGTACTCACTCACGTGCACTGACTCCATACCTACTCACTCATGTTCACACTCACCCCTACATACACTCATAGCATTTACTCCGCTCTTACTCACATCTGCTCGTACTCACTCACGTTACACTCACGCCATCTCACACTCATAGGCACTCACGTTCATACTCACGCCCACTATCTCATAAGTACTCACGTTCACACTCAAGGGTACTCACACTTGTGGGCACTCTCTCACGTTCATACTCATACCTGCTCATACCCACCGGTACTCACTCCGCCTTCAGTTCATACTTGCACCCATTCATACTAGTAAGTACCGACTAACGCCTACTCACACCGGTGCTCACGTTCATACTCACACCTACACACAGCCATTTGTACTCACGTTCACTCATGTCTACTCACTCCCATGGGTACTCACTCACATACATACTCACACCTACTACACTCGTATGTTGCCTTCATACTCATGCTGCTCGCATCCCTCGTCACTCACTCATACTCACACTCATGCCTTTGAAATGAGTACTCATGAATGAACATGCCAAGCTTTCCGCTCTACTCACACTCACATGCGGCCCCTGATGTCCATATTGAAGTACACTCCCGTTCACAGATACTCGCGTTTACAGGTTGTGGGGATTGAGGCTTGCCCGTCGCCACTGCACGGGTTTTTCGCCTATTCAGCCATCCTCATGTCCGATCATGCCGCTCCCCTCCTCCGCCGTCCTACGAGCTGGGCGAGGGGGTGTCGTTAACCCCCTTCACCCCGGCGCCGGATCTCGACGGTGGCGCCACGTTCGAGTCTCACGTGCTCGCGTCTCGCGAGACGTTTTGCGCGGCGCGAGGGTCAGACTCTCTGGACCTCGTAGGGTAAGCACGTGTTTCTTTCCCGTCCGTCGGCTCCTTTGTTTTGGGCTCGCTCGGACGGAGTTCGCTACGGTGTCTTGCACCAGCGGCGAGCGCTTACCTTACGTTACCTTTTCTGAACGCTAGGCTGAAGAGCGGTGCGGTGTGTTCGCGCGTGGTCATACTACGCCGAAACCGTACCTATCGAAGCCAACGCGAGCGGAGTTTGCCCTTGCTCGAGCGATTGGGCCCTGTGGTCGGAGATGGTAAGAGTACGCAGCATAGTCCGAGGGACCGTTTCCCTCTGCAGCGTGTTGCCGTGAACCTTTTGCCCGCGGAGACGTGCTAGAGGAACCCTTTGTGTTGTACTTTCGCCCGTGGCGTGGTTAAGCCTGTTTTGCTTCTCCCCGCCTTTGGGAGCGGGCGTTACTGCGTTTTGTGGTGTTGCCGCAGGCAATAAAGAGCAGTACTGTGTACTTGCCGCACTGCGCTCGGCGCTTTGCGCTCGAACATGCGTGTGCAGCGGCGCGCTAGTTTACGCGAGGCGACGGCAGACGGGCCCGGTGGCTCGCTAAGTCCGAACCCACGCCAGTGGCCGTACTCCTGTGAGATACGTGCACACTACAAGGTCTAATAGCTCCCATCTTCGATCATTACCACTCACACCTACTCAACCTCGCCGGGTCTCATTCACATCTGTCTGTCACACTGGACGTTTTGTATGCATTCGCATCTAAGATGATCTCTCATATATTCTCGTTACATCCGAACGTGCAAATTTGTAAGTTTGTAATGGATAGTCTTAGGGACAAACCGCGGATGTTAACACTGGTTCAAGGGAAATGTCGAATTAACAGAATGCCAAATTATCAAAATTACCAAGGAAACAATAAACAAGTGGTCATCAGTGCATTCGGATTTTATTGATGACCACTTGAATTCATGGTACATATCAGGCATAAAGACAGCCGTCTCTTAACACTAAACATGATCTGCCCCCCTCTCTTATTACGTACTGCCACCACCACCACGCGCGCGCAAAGATAACTTTTGCGCCGAAAAAATGATCAACAAATGATCGTTCGTTCATCGTAATGTCGCAACCGAATTTTATACCAGCATGCGCACTGTGGCTAAATCTCGTCACCATCGCCACGAGGTCGGGCTATAGGTGGCAGCACCGTCGCTGCGGTAGTGTGGATAGGCGGTCGGCGGCGCGTATACAAATGCACCGCGGCGCTTCGTTGTGAGCGGTTTGAGCTGATTGTCGGCGAATAAAAGGCGTTGGCTTCAGCTTACTGGTAATATATCTAAGCTCTTCAGTGTCGAATCGATGCACGAAGCCCATACACTATAACAAGTGAAAGGCGCAATTTGCCAAAGGGATCCTCGCCTGGGGTGACAGTCTGTGTTTTCGCATTATATGACGTTTTTTGTTGTTTTATTTGTACATGTTCAGCGTGTGTTCCGCCTACTGCGCACTGCTGTAGCGCGACTGAAGTACTTTAGTGTTCACTTCCTGCTCATCAGGATACAAAAAAAGAAGAAAGAAAGAAAGCCCGTATTCCTGTGCGATGTGTTCAATACCACTGTTCGGACGAATGCGCATACGCATTTTGTTTTCTTATTCAATTCGCCATGAAATGTAGGATAATTGATAAGTTTAGTCAGGTAAGCTACGAGGCTGACAGCGCTTTGGCGCTACGGAGACGTTTATCATCTACATACTTGTTCTTGCTCCAGTAGCAGTAAAAAGGTAACAGTTCAGCACAGAGCTTTCATCGATTGATTACGTATATTACAGGGGTGCAATAAAGATCCGGCTATTTTGTGGGACAAGTATGTTTTTTTCAAACAAATAATGTCCGCTGCCTTCCGTCAATCGATAACAACGCCACACAAACACTCTAGATAATGTACAAAAAGATAAGGTTTTGCGTGCAATTATACGACATAAATGTAAGGCACTCCGTCTGGATTAATTTTGTAGGCTCAGGGCCAAGGGTCGGCTGAAGCCCTCAGAAAGTACACCGAGGCAGAGCGAGGAAATACACCTTTACTGGGCGGAGTCCCGGGCTCGACTGCCGGCCGCCGTTACACCGTGAGCCCGAGCTACATAGCGTCTTCCTTATCCAGAGCGAAGGGCGATACCCACACTACCCCCTCCCCCTCGATGAGCAGGGGCTCATTCGTCGAAATCGAGCAGGTCATCGACGGTGGCTGTGGTGGCAGGGTAGGGGGTGGCACCGAGGTGGGGGCTGGAAGGACACCCTGCGCCAGGAGGTCCGGGGGCCGAGCGAAGGAGAGCGACGGCGGCCTCGACGGTTGTTGGAGCTGGCGGTGGTTGCGGTGGTCGAAGGATGGTGTCCCGGATTGTTGCCGCAAGGAGGCGGGGCGGCGGTGGAGGGAGCCGTCCTGTGGGCGCGGCGGGAAATTTCTGAGACCCGGCAAAGGATCCTGGTCTCCTTGGCCGTGTAGGGCTGCGATGGCTCGATCGGGTGCCGATCTGAGAGAAGGAGTCCACGGAACGGCTGGAGCATCGAGCGGTGGGTCGCCAAGTAAGGGCGGGGCTGGATCTCCCAAGGGAGACGCGACGTCCAGGCCACGGGACGGTCGGTAGAGTCGAGGACGGTCCATGTTGCGACCGTGCGGACACGCCTCTCGATGGCGGGTAACGAGGCCCACGAACAGCGGGAGACCTGTCCCAGGGGGCTGAACGTGAACGGGACTTCCGGAGGACATCGGTGAAGGCCACCGGCGCCGGGTACAATGCATCTGGAGATCGCGGAGCATTTCCTTACAAAAATATATTTATACAGACTATAGACTGTCTAAAAATGGGTTTAGACAGTCTATAGACTGTCTAAACACACTTTTGTAAGGGTTGCCTGAAAGAGCTGGCGTGCAATGCTACGAGGATAACGTGAACTTGCTATCTTGCAGCTTCCAATGTTGAATGTGCCAGCAAGTGGGGAGTTAGGCGATATAAGGTTTAAGCTCGGAGACATGTATTGGTCCTATGAGTTTTCCGGTTGTGGTGTGTTTCAAACGGTAGGATAAGTTACCAAGCTTTTGTGAAACGCTAAATGGACCTTCCCACTTAGGTGCTAAGGATGCCGAGAAACCTTTAGATGCGTTGC
This sequence comes from Rhipicephalus sanguineus, assembly GCF_013339695.2. Classification (NCBI taxonomy): domain Eukaryota; kingdom Metazoa; phylum Arthropoda; class Arachnida; order Ixodida; family Ixodidae; genus Rhipicephalus; species Rhipicephalus sanguineus. The sequence goes on from NC_051178.1 coordinate 216,796,993, forward strand.
TCAAATAGTGTGCACGGCGCAAAACTAAATCGCCGGGCTCATACTGAATGTGACGACGGTGGGGTGTATTGACGTGCTTGCTCGAGTCTTGCATATCCAATTGCTCGCGAGCAGCAACGACGGCATTGGAAAGACGCTTTCGCCGAGCTTCTGTAAAAGTACGGGTGTCAGGGTAAGACGGATGCGATGGTACCAGGGTGTGGCTTAATGGAAATGAAAGCTCCCTCCCGAAGTTAAGAAATGCGGGTGTATAACCATGGACCTATTGACCGTGGTACGCGTAGAAAACGCCATTTCTGAGAGGTTAACATCCCATTGCGTATGTTCCGTGGTGTTCGCCCTGAGCATCGCCTTCAAGTTTCGATTAACGCGTGCGGTGATATTAGCTTGTGGGTGATATGGCGATGTCTTTTTGAGTTTGATGCCCAACGCTGAACATGCCTTGACAAATGTACGACTAGTGAAGTACGTGGCGTTGTCCGTTATCAACTGTGGTGGAAAACCGAACCTGGAAAACACATCGAGAAGACAATGCCAAATCCTGCGCGAAGTTAGTACGGGCAAGGGGTATAAATCGACTCATTTTGTAAAGTGGTCGGTAACCACTAAGAGGTAACGGTTGCCCCTAGGTGTATGGGGAAAAGGACCCATTACGTCACACGCGACGATTTGCCAGGGACTTTGGCTAAGTGCTGGCTGCATCAAGCCAGGTGGGAGTCCGCCACGTGGTTTCACCGTTGGCAGACGGGGCAGCTTCGCGCGTAACGGATGATGTCCTTCCGCATGGATGGCCATGTGGCAGTCTGACATAACTTATCGTAATCACGCTGACCACAGCTGTAGCATGAGCCAGCCTGGTTCATGTCTTCCCGATAACCTCTCGGTGCCTGCGGCCGATAAGCGGCACGAGAGGGACCTCCGGCGTTCAGAGGATTTCGTTGCCGGTCTGAGGGAGCGGACCGGTTTGGTGGCAGGGGATCATCGGTCGGGGACGCTCTGGAAGTCCAGGACCCTGCCACCGCGGAGAGTTTCCGCCAGTAGGGCCAAGAGAGCTGAGCTCTCCGTCCGGGCCCGCCACGAAAGTTCGTGGCTGGGGACAGTGCGACGGCACTGTCTCAGTGTTTGTCTCCCTCCAGGCGCAGGCTGGCTCGAGAACAATGTCGGCGGGTGGTGGGGGCGTATAGTGCTGCTCCCAAGAGAGCGTCTCCGCAATCTGTCGAGCGAAGCCTGCAAGTTCGTCTAGGGAGAGAAATGAATAGCCAAAAAGGTATGGCCTAAAGCGGGGATGGCAGCGCCGCAGAACGTGTGAAACCTTGACGGTCTCGGGAGCGGTGGGATCAGCCCGACGGAACAGCTCCTGCATTGCCCAAACATATTCTCGCAGACCCTCGTCTGGATGTTGCGTGCGGGCATCCAGCTCACGCCGCATACGGTAGTCGTAGTCGACCGCAGGAACTCTGCTCGGAAGGCCGCGACAAACTGATCCCAGGATTGGAACGGGGGCTGGAGACGTCGCCATCGTTTCGCGGCACCTGTCAAGGCAACGGGCAGAACCTGCTGGAGCAACTGGAGCTCCGAGATGCCGTGAACGGACCTGTAAACGGAGAGGTCGTCGAGAAAATCAGTGATCGAAGCCCCGGCGGCGTGCCCGGTAAACGTTGGAACATCCAACTTGGGCAGGGCCGCCATGGGCGGCGTGCGTGCGAGAGCGTCGCGCAGGGAGCAACAAAGGCAAAAAAGTCCTGGAGCCAAGCCCGGGCGGTCTCGAGAAGAGGCACGGGGGGATCCCGAGATGAAGCAGTCCCGCCAGGTGATGGCTGCTGACCACCGGTTTCTGCCGCGCCATCAGCCCCCGCCTCATTCCCGACTCCAGGCCCGTCCGCATCGGTCCTCGAGGCTGCTCGGCGAGTCGAGCGGGTGTCCATGGAAAACAAACGTACTCACGCAAGACGAGGCTGCAAACAAGATCTTGAAACACACCACAACCGCTAACGAGAAAAGGAAAAAGACTCGCGAAAAAAAACTAAGCCTGCCACATGAGGACCTCCGCGTCCCTCTCCGAGAACTACCAGCCGGCCCCACGTTACGGGTGCCAAATGTAGGCTCAGGGCCAAGGGTCGGCTGAAGCCCTCAGAAAGTACACTGAGGCAGAGCAAGGAAAAACACCTTTACTGGGGGAGTCCCGGTCTCGACTGCCGGCCGCCGTTCCGCCGTGAGCGCGTGAGCCCGAGCTACGTAGCGTCTTCCTTATCCAGAGCGAAGGGCAATACCCACAATTTTGAACATCTGGGTTCTTTAAAGCGTACCTAAATCTAAGGACATTGGTGTTTCGCATAAAGTTCGCCCCAAGTTAAAATTGCGCACGGCAACTCGGTTTTATCACTTCCGTGTTATTCCATTTTCTGTTTCTTCAGGGGACAGCTTAAGCACCAAAGTGTCAGACTTTACTTAATAGAAATATCATTAGGGGACGACGACCGTACAATAAAAGGACATCTTAAGCACAACCGATAAACTACAGTGCCGCAGTTATACACCTAACAACAACGGGAAAGTGCATGCCTGCATGGACTATTGGACCTCGTTCTTTTTTTAACACTGAGTCGCTAAAGCGCTACATTCACGCATTGTTTAATACTCCTCATGTTTGTGACGATGCCAAGTGCACTTTACGATGTGCTTGAACCAAAGCTGCAGTCAATCTGAAATCATTCTGGCGAGCGGTGGGTACGACTACAATACACAGCACTCTCGACAAGTGCACTTACTGATCTTATTACAATTCATATGCAGCCAAACAAGGTCAAATGTTTCTGTACATCGTGTTAAACACGCGTACAAGCAGTTAAACTTGCGCTAACGTAACGGAACAAACCACCCTTTGAGGACGTGCATGGCGTACGCTACGCGCACGTGCAAACACGACGTGGCTAGCAGACGACGCAGGGAGCAATCCACACTAGGCACGCTTCAGCCAGTAGCCGCCAGGCGGCGACTCCGCTCGATCTCGCGGCCGAGGTAAGTCTCATTCTGTCATGTTAAAGAGGAATAATGGTCCACATGCACTCCGAAATGAAGCTGTACACGCTATCGATGTTCGGCGGTGTGGACTACGAATCATATGATTGTCTTTTGATATGACATGCTTACAGTAGCAGCCGTGTACTTTCGTGAACAAACATTTTCGGCGTGCGAAAAAAAGAAATTACACGGCCATGGCACTGTTTCCTGAGAAGGTTAGAGTCAAGTCCTCCGTGCCGCTGGAGAATCACCTGCCGATTAAGACGCGAGGCAGCTAGCTGAGCTTAATACCCACTGTGAAGCAAGATGAACTGCTCGCCTCTTTTTTCGGCTCTCGCGTCATGCTTGCACTCTCTTTATGAGGATGTCGACTTGACAGGCATATAAAACCTGCTGCGCGAACGCGGCTAGAAAATCGCACAGTCAGAAGGTGGTTACTTCAAGGTTGCAATTGCAAAGCATGTATTAAGTGGATACCACTCTAATAAAGTGACAAAAACAAAGCAAACCTGGAGAACGATGTCAAAGCTTGCTGAAAATGCACAGACGTCCATTCCAGCATGATAAAGTAGCCTTCCCAACGCGTGAATTGCAGGCGCCGAACTTCTGGCAATGTGCCGAGTTCAGTTGAATTCAACCAACCGCGCAACGCTCGAGTGTGAACGTTCAACAACGACGGGTAGGTCTCACGAACACGGGGAATCAAAACACAAGGTTGCTTCACCTACAGCCGTAACTGCATGGACTTTCACAATGCGAGAAGACAGCGAGTAATCATTACTGTAGTCGCTGCGTGCATGCGCCGCGTTACGTACCGATTCAGGTAGTCGAAACGAACGAAAGCGATGAACTCAGACGGCCAAAATAGAAGGCGAGACAGCGCTGTCAGCTATCCACGCTTGCCGCCTTTATTTCTCGTGTGACACGACCGGGACGTGAATCGCGTGCCACGACACCGCAATACTTCTGACCTCGCTTGCGCTTCCGCGGGGTCGCTTCTGCCAACGTGGAAATGCAGCTTCGCACAGCAAGCCTCTCGGTTCAGCGTGCCAAGCTGTCGGCACAGTGCCCCAGTGCCCCGCACCGACTGTGCAGCGCGCGCGCGCGCATGTTCCCGCTGCCTACAAACAGGTTGAGTCGGCGCCTGCACCCGGTTGCGCCAGAGCTTCTCTCCAGAGCTGCAGCGCGGCACTGTCGTCGCGCCCCAAACTTGAGCTTGGGTTCCTGTATCCCGAAGAAGTAAATGAACTGACTCTCCAAGTATGCAATGCGGCCTACATCCTCCGTGCGCCACCTTCGCCGTGAATGCAAGGTTTGTTCACGCTAGCTGCGAGTCCTATAAGCGAGAGTCACCTAGCCTTACCTACTGTTGCTTGCGCGTTTTCCGTCGCGCTTACCCAACTACAAGAAGCGTTCTCAGTGTTTCGAGGTAGAAATATATAAGCGCCGAAAGTCGTCCAGTTTGTGCACGAACTCGTGCAGAGTAAAAAATACCGTTTCGCGAGCCAGAAACGGACGGACCATATAAGCGATGAACGAGTATCCGAAAGCGAGGTGATAACCACAGCTCAGAATAACAGAGAGCTGAGCTAGTTGGTAAGTATTCATTCTAAAAAGACAGGGCGTGCTTGTGGTGCCCTGACTTCTTTCTTGTGTCCTTGTTTGCACGCCCTGTCTTTTAGAATGAACCACAGCTCATGCTGATATATTTGTTTCTTTAATTTTAAACGGATCTTCCAGTAATGATTGAGGCCTGATATAGTACCAAAGTTGAAGTTACCATAGCGCGTATTTGATTAGGATAAGCTGCCTCGCAAGGGGCGATTCAACAAACTGCAGTAGGCACCGCGACCAACCATGCCAGAACATTGTTTTCTCGTTAGTCAACGTGACGGAACTTTTTTTTTTTTTTTGTCTTTGCTAAGCCGGAAAGCTAGAAGACAAGCGTATGTGGTGCGCTCGCATTAAACGAATTCTTTTCGCATCTATTTAGAAAAAAAAAAATCACAGCATATCCACGTGGTGAACGATGATGAGTGGGCGAAGCGAACTCGCGTTGCAGCACGGCAATGCATTGGCGAGTGTGGTCCTTCGTGGAAGATATTGTAGCGCGCGTTCTGGTATGCAGTAGAAGAGAAGACGACGTTGACGAGTGAGACTCTCGTGCGTGTTCGCCTGTGGCATTCTTTCTTCTTTACTGCACGCGTTCTGGTATGCAGTAGAAGAAGAAGATGATGTTGACGAGTGACACTCTCATGCGTGTTCACCTGGGTGGCGTTCTTTCTTCTTTGCTAAGTCTCGTGCAGCTTGTCGAGCAGCTTCGGCCTCGCGGGCTCGAACGGCGGGGTCTTCTCGCCGCAGCCGTGCAGCTTGTTGAGCAGCTTCGGCTTCGCGGGCTCGAACGGCGGAATCTGCTTCGCGGCGTCGACGTGCAGCTTCGGCCTCGCGGGCTGTCACCTCAGGATTCTGTCTGCGAGCGCGCGCTGCCGCCGCCTTCCGTGCCCTCCATTCCGCAGCCTTGTCTTCCATCTGGCGACTCCGAGCTAAAGAGAAAGCATGCCAAGAGGGAGCCTCATGGCACGTTACTTCTGAAACGTCGTCTTCTTCTTCTACTGCATACCAGAACGCGCGCAGTAAAGAAGAAAGAAGGCCATACAGGCGAACACGCACGAGAGTTTCACTCGTCAACGTCGTCGTCTTCTTTACTGCATACCAGAACGCGCGCTTCTCACGAGCTAGAGGTGGCCCCAACTAGGTGGTTACAAACCGGTCACAGAGGAAGGACAGACCCACGGCTTTAGGAGCTTCGCCCCTAAAAATAAAAGCGATTGGCTCTGCGACCTTCAATTGCAAAAAAGAAAGAGTGCATTTACTGAATGTCGAGCAAATCCCCGTTGCAACTTCCATCGAATTCTCCAGCAAAAACACACACTGCTGCTGGAGCGGTGGCGGGCCACCCGCATCCACGCTTCGTCGTTCGCTGCTAGGTGCCGACTTTCCTCGATCTCGTGGCCAATACCGATGGCACGCGTTGCCGGGGCCACCGCCGTGCACGCTTTTACACTCATTTCTGGCTGCTGTTTTCAGGGTTTGCCTGCATCTGCGGTGAAGTTATGCGTTACAACAGAACAGAATGAGCGTACGTGCCTCTGTGGGTGCTATGTACGGTGATTCTATATCATTTGATATGTCTGATCTCAAGGCAGATGGTGTCCGCGCGCGTTCGGTGTCGTTCGGGCGCTCGCACTCGCATGTGTTTATCTGAGTCTTTAGAGACAGATTACGTTTATAAAAGACGCGGTAAATAACCCCTCACGGTGTGCCCATGACTGCCGATGGGTGCGCTTAGGCGCCGGATATGCCGCGCAAAGCCGGCTTACTCCGGGAGCAATTTGTGATTTTCAGGAGTGCTTTCATTCGCGCATAGCGTGCGACTATTACAAACGAGGTTCCCGCCTTCTTTTTTGTTAAAATTTGTTTTCGTTGAGAAATTGTAAAAGCAAAACACTCATGCCATAGGTGATATAGCTACGGTGCGTTGCATAAAGAGCGGTTTTAAATCCAAATCACTCACTTTTATATTTACACTCATCGGGCTCACTGAAATTCTACTCCTCTACTCACATTCGTCGGCGCTCGCTCACGTTCATACCCACTCTACTCACACTCATCGATTCGATCTCACTCACTCCACTCACCCTCATTGATACACACTTTCATACTCACTTCAAACTCACGCATAGGTACTCACTCATGTTTATTCTCATTTCCACTTACATTCTTCGATACATTCATACTCACGTCTACTCACCACCATAGGTCGGCAAACTCACTCATGAGTCGACTCACTCAGACTCAGATCAAGCTTGAGTCTTGAGTCCGGGTGAGTAATATTTCGGCTTGAGTCCGAGTGATCCGATCAGAATATTTTAGTGAGTCTGAGTCCGAGTGAGTTTGGTAGAGGAACTTTTGGTTAGTCTGAGTCCAAGTGAGCCCTAAGCGCAAATAAGCTCTTGAGTGAGTCTGAGTGAGCTCACACTTCTTTGTCAGCCTATGGTTCTATCTACACAACTCAGCATTTATTATCAGCCGTATGTCGGCTCACATTTATGCTCATGCCGACGCACACATACTTCAAAGCACTAGCGTTCATATGCCAGCTCAATATTATTAATCAGAGGTGTGAGTTACGTAGAGAGTGGCGGGGGCAGGTTGACCCCCCCCCCTGCAAACTATTTCACGGGAAGTTCTTGATAAAACATCTCGTGTGAGTCACCACTGTCACCACTTTCATTAAAAATATCCTTACTGAATTGCGACCACTGATAACTCATATGAGGTTTCGAGATCAAAGGCACCAAGTAGAGCACCAAAATCTGCGAGTATTGGTGTTAAAGAGCATTCACACCATGTTAAAAAAAAACAATTATGCGCTAACGACTCATGAGTACTCACTCACATTCATACTCATATCTACTCACACTCATGAGTGCTCACGTTCATACTCACGCCTACTCACACTCATGAGCACTCACTCACTTCATTCTCACATTCAACTCAAGTCTACTCACGCTCATACTCACGTCCACTCACACCCGTCAATACTCACATTCATACTCACATCTACTCACTCTCATGAGTACTCACTCACGTTCATACTCACGTCTACTCACACTCATGAGCACTCACTCACGTTCACACTCAGTCCCTCACACTCGTGAGCACTCACGTTCACCTCCATGGCTACCCACACTCATGAGTACTCACTCACGTTCATACTCCTTCTACTCACACTCATGAGTTCTCGCTCACGTTCATACCTCACTTCTACTCACACTAGTGATGCAGAACTATCGATAGTACTATCGATACTATCGACAGCGGAGTGACTATCGAACTACGATGGTAAAAGATCTATCGATAGAGCTATCGATAGTAAGTACTATCGATAGTATAAAATCAACAGCGCGAACTCATTGCAGCAGATTCGTTCTTCGCACTCGTGGTACATAGTGCAGCCGGAGGAGCCGGCTGAAGGGCGAGAAAGTTGATGGGCTTGTGTTCTTCACCTGAGTGCTTCGCTGACACATGATCATAAAGTCAAGCTGTTCAGCTGTAGCGGAAAGGAAGCCGTTACAGGTGGTTTTATATTGCAATTTATGCTTTCGAAATAAAAAGAAATTACCAAGAACTAAGTTGGTAATTGTAAGGTGTAACGCGTGCTTTTGAATATGAATTTACTCATGGAGATATTTTGCGATTTTCACTGCCGATATAATTTATTTCTCTCGCCGAAAATTGGTCATAAATTAAGGTGAAACTGATAGTAGGCAATCGCAAATATTTTGGCAGTATGGCCAGCAGCAACAGCATCATTATTCGCACCACTATCTATAGTACTGTCACGTGGTTTGTGAGGGTGAAGAATGCTGCAGCAAGCCTGGGAAATACGGAGCTCTTTATTTGGGCGAAACTTGTGCCCAGAAAATCAAAAATCGAAATACAAGCGATACCTGATGCGCACTGATATGGGTTAGAACAGTCGCCGGCCGTAGAGTAATCTGATAATCGGTGGAACGCTTCGCCTTTTATACATCAGACATCAGTCCTTCCAGCATTATCGCTCGTCCTTGCGTAAGCTCTCGAATAATGTGACTATTAGCGTCCACGCGCGTAATCTTAAGAAAATGATCTTAAACAATCGCGATGCTTCTCAAAACATTGCGGTGCTGTCTGCATCAAACGCTGCGAATAGTCTTGTGTGGAAACCCCGAATACATCAAAACAAAGCAATAAATACACCATTTCCCGCTAAAGGGGACCATGAGGCGATGCGAAGCCGGAGCACTTGCACGATCGCGTTCCGTTGGCGTTCTTTGGGCATGCTACCGACCTCGCGTCGTGGAACGCGAAGAGGAACGCTAGGTGGTCTTGTCTTCCCTTAGCGCAGTCGGCAGGCGTGCGAGAGGGGGGCCATGCGTAGGAGAGGAGAGAGAGGGAGGGGACGCGCACGCGCTGGTGCTCATCGCGGCGTTGCGCAGGAGAGAATTTCGGCATGTCTAGCCCGCGCGTTTCAGGGGAACAGTGGAAAGGGGGAGGGGAGAGGGAAGTGGAGAGGGGGAAGGGAGAGGGGAGAGGGGAAGTGGAGAGGGAGAGGGGAAAGGGGAGAGGGGGATGGCAGAGAGAAAGTGGAGAGGGGGGAGGGGAGAGGGGATGCGCATGCGCAGTAAGGGCGGTCACGCCGCACACCACCACCACCACCACCACCACCACCGGATTGAACTCCGCTATAAGATACTTCGCATCTAAAACACGCATGGCAGTAATATTGCTAGTAATATTACCGATGGTATTACCGATTGGACTATCGATAGTTTGTCGGTAGTAGTACTATCGATAGTTTGTTTACACTATCGATAGTTAAAAAAAAACTATCGATGCTATCGATAGTCAATTTACCAATAGTTCTGCACCACTAACTCACACTCATGAGTACTCATTCACATTCATACTCACTTCTACTCACCACTCATGAGTACTCATTCACGTTCATACTCATCTCTACTCACGCCCCTTATCACTCATACTCACACTCACAGCGTTCAAATGAGTGTGAGTGTACTCATGAGTGAGTATGCCGAGCTATGGTCACATGGCACACTTTGCCAAATCTAATGTGGCCAAATCTGGTTTCAATTGCACAAAAATATAATGCGTAAAAAAGGACACAGAAATTTGTTTTAGTTGAGCAGCTTCTAACAAATAATTGGTGTTTAACAAGAAGCAAGACAGCACAATAAAAAACGAGTTTATCGTGTGCGCAACTAATGGTGCAGTTTCCATTTTCATTAATTTCATGTTTATAGTATTTTTTTAGATTAAGTTTTTATGTTTCATCATTAGATAAAGGGTTATGCTAGATTGTTGTTTTTATTTTTAATACAACATTGAAAAATAGCTTTTTTAGAAGAATACTGCTGTTTAACCTATAAATCTTAAAAAAAAACGCAGTCTTAGTCTGTTGCCTTTTTCCCAGCCAGTGCGCTCTGTTTTTCTATTTAGCACCGCGTAGGCTGAAGTGTCACTCTAAGTCTCGAAGTGCACTCCCCATAAATGCATCAGCTTGCCTGCTTGACATGGGTTTGAATTTTAGACCATTGAATATGGACTGAAATTACACAAAAAAGTCTGTTTGGCAACAGAAAATTGTTTGCATACACAGCAGGATTATAGCTGGTGCACAGTCGCATGAAAGTAAGAGCAGTGAGTCATGGATGCATCTAGTGGAAGCACAATGCTCATTGTGGATCACTTGGAAGAATACAAACATGTTGAGTTGGTGTCATACCGGATTGCCTTAAATGATAGGGTGCATGAGGGCAAGATGTTCTTACTCAAGAAAGTCTCACTACATTTTGCATAAATGACCTCTTTTGTGTGTTGCTCCACCAGAATCATTTAGATTGAGTCCCCATGGATACTGTAACAACTGTTGGCAATCATAGTATTCAGGTTTAATTCTGGTACTGGTACGCAAGCTGAAGAACTAGCATAAAAAGGGGCAAAAAAAACCCCCGGAATATTCTTCTGTGGAATGATTCATTTTTATAATAAAATCAATAAAATACGTACATGTACTATAATATTCAAGATGCATGTAAAATGTCTCTCATAAATTGGCCATACAGGTCAGGGAGACAGTTCAGTACAGGACATTCAGAGTTGAGGAGTCATTTGACAAATGGTGGCACATCGACCACATGAAGGGCAACGCTACCATAGTTCTTCATAGTGCCGGACAAGAGTGGTGATGACCCTGGGAGGGTACCCGAGGCCGGAGGTCATCAAAGCAGTCCATGAGGCATTGTCATCCAGCCATTTCGGCCATTTTTGATAAGTCTTCGAGAGGAGTCAACAATATTTTGTGGGTTTTACGTGCCAGACCTACAATATCACAGTTTTGCCCCTAGAAAATATTATTGATACAAATTTTTTTCTAGCCACACACAGAGAATATTTTGTTGTTACCTTTTCCGGGAGGGTGTGGACATGCCATGCAGCTGAAGCCTTCCTGTATAGCACGACTCGCTGCCTCATCAGAGCAGGAACTCACCCCCTGGTCCCACGCCACACTTACAGTTCAACGTGCAGCTGCAGAGGTACATCTGACCCTGTAACACAGTGGAGGATCATTGGACCCGTCCTGTTCTAACTAAGCGGTACCGAGTACTTTATGAACAATCAACTGCTGCTGCAGATGGCCAAAATGTATGCCAGACGTACAACGTTTCAGATAGTAATGCTGGCGCACCCTCCCACGTCTCGCCTGCTGACGGTTGGGCTGTTTCGAGTGCACGTCCATTGCGCTGAACGGTCCCTGTTGGCCCTGCTGTTTCCGGTGCTGAACACACGGCTGCTGCCACTGGAGCAAGAGGTGTACTGGGTGCAGCACACTCTGATGCTCGCTGTTGCCCTGCTACCTGATGCGGCTGGGTGGTGTATTCAGCACAGAGCCCCTGGCCGACCTCAGCTGGGTGTTGCTCAGCTTGGCACTGCAGTACTCTACCACTTCCTCATCCTGCAAGCGCTCGCACTGGTGATTGAGCTCTGTACTGTTTCTTCCTGAGATGCTGGCTTCAGTTTCGTTTCATTCATGTCATTTGGGCTATTACACTGGTCAAAGAAAAAGAAGACGTGCATGCTGAGGCACTCCCCATATAAACAATCTACGACTAAGTATGCAGTAGAAAATCTATCAAAGGATAGCATGTCACTTTACCCAAATGCACAGCAATTGAGCATAGTATAAAACTGGCTGATATGAATTTCGACCTGATACAAATGCATGAAATTACACGGCAAAATTCCATTCTGTCCAATGGGCCGAAATTCAGATTTTCCAAACCAGCGCACATGGGTTGAAAATGGAACGCATCCACTGCAGACGAAACCACGGTCGCCCTCGACTATGTAGCTCCGAAGGTACTACATGAAGGAGGTGGCAAGTATTGCCGTGCCCATTGACGTTCGAAAAAGCCAGTGCGCGGTGCCCTATCTACCTTTGAAACGGACATAGAAGTTCAGTGGTAGTGTGAACAAACAATAAGAGGAACTGTGAAGCAATATTTTTTGTAATTTGTTTGGGCCATAACTTGAATATGCAATGCAGTCCTGTACGGTTGACTGCCAAAGACCACACTTACACTAGAATCTCATTATACGAGACCAGAAAACAACAGGAGTTCCGTTGATCGAGAGACGAACAGGGGTGCAGAATACATGTATGAAACCAATCATATCAGAAGCAGTATTCCATTTAAGAGATTTTGGTTTACTGAGAGTCTGCTCTATTTAACTTAGCTGATTTCGGTCTCACAGCGATGCCCAGATGATCTCGTTTGAGTGGTCGTATGGCTCAAGGTCCCTTGAAGGCTGCTGACAACTTGAGCTAAAATCATTTCATGCTTAATATTGTTGTTGTGTGTGAAATGTTTGCAGGTGACCTGAAGTAAACCTGAACAGCATGCTGTGCCCTGCTGTGTCAGATCCCTTCTCTGGCCCTCATTATCGGCTCTGGGCACTGGCCACACCAGTTCTTGCTGGTTCTGGTGGCAGGCAAGCTGTACACAGCTGTGGCTGCCTGGATTGCTGCGCGTCACAGGCTGCGAATCTGCTGCAGCCCCGACCCACAAGCACTCCTCTTCGAAGTGCCCTTTTGATGAGCAATGTGCAGGTAGGCACCGTTGTTTATAACGGGGGAGGATATCCATCAAACATTTGTAGCGTCATCTCATACCCGCATGTTGAACTTCATTTGCAGCCAGTGCAATAAAGCTTTGTTGATATGCTCCAATTTCGCACTAATTTCTGGCACTAACATTCATGGCCCAGTGCAGTTATGAGTCTTTTGTACTTGCTCAAGTGTTCTTTGAAAGCCCTACATTTTTACACCTGTGTCCACCACATTTCCATAGTGTGATTTTATGTCACATTTCTTTTTCTTTTTGCTTCTAGATTGTGATCCATAATGGCACCTTTCCACCAAATCAAAGTGGGTACAGAAAGATGAAACGTGCACAAGCCCATCTTTCTGTGTCCATTTTGATTGGGTGCAGAAACGACATCACGGATCACCGTCACCAACTAGCCCAAACCGATATTGTACATGAACGAGAAAATGAGCAATGGGGAGCAGTAGTGAGACGCTAACCGAGTCACGAAAAGCAGGTGAATTTTCAATGTGGTGAGGCAGTAGTTGGCGTTTGGGTGGCCTGGTTGCCCAAAATTTCTGCAGTGTACCTCGCGCTGCCATGACATCTCACAGCTTTAGCAGTAACTATCAACTGCTGCCCACTAGCCACAGGCTGATCAGCTTGGACGAAACAGATGAGATGCCACGTCCTTCGTGTGAGTGAAACTTGGGGAATTGAGGGTGCCTCCCTTTTGCACCCTACCTTATTGGCCACCCGTTTCAGGCCCCCTCTCCCCTCGGACTCTCTTCTGGCTGGCGTCCAATTTATCATAGACAGATGCTGACAGGCCTGCATTGAGCTGGCTACATGGTGCCTTTGCGCGGCACTTCTCGTTTGCACACTTGGTGGACCTTTTCTTTGGTAGCCAATAGCGCCACAGGCGCGCTTACCTGCAGGGTTGCCAGCTTTGGCTACCTTTTTTGGCAATTGGCGGCAGGAAAAGCGTTTGGATACTGGGCTATCTTTTGGTTAATTTCTTGTTCCCTTTAGTTGAGCCAAATTTTCAATATCTCGTGGCTTTCGAGTATGCAGCGTGAAAACATGGCAATCAAGGCGTGTTTTCAGCCTCGGCAATTGAATTCGGCATTTGCATTACACACACTGAAAAAAACAACTTTTCATATACAATCCATAAACTCGGAGGGGAGGAGGGCTGTTCCAGGGGCCTCATCTTGCAGACCACCTATTGCCAAACGCAACTTTAAACTGCAATTGGAAGTGAAAAAGACAACTGAAAGCACTGCACAATCAGGAAGCTCTGCATTCGACATTGGAAATCGTATATCCAATGTAAAGATGGTGCTTCTAGTCCTTTTAGGAAAAGTCACGCAGTACGTGTGAAGAGTTTCATTGAAGCAACAGCTCAAGAAACTTTGTCATCGTGCATGAAATGATTGCTAAAGTCAATCATTTATGCTTGAATCTTGGGAATTGTGATTTTGAAGGAGTTTTGTTGTACTTATTTACATTCCCACCAAAATGCTGCTGTATTTAGTCATCTAAGTGAAAACGTCGCAGCTGTTTTTCACACATGCGTGGCTACCGTTGCCTCATTTTACTGCCCTTGGCTCAAGTTGGCAACGTTTCCGATTTCTTGGCTATTTTTTGGCTACCTGGCAACCCTGTACTCGATCATTGTTGCGGCGAGCCTCCCTTTGGCCCACAATCCATGACTGTGCCACACCTTGGGTCCCTGGCTCTCAAGTTTGAGGAGATGGGTTTGCATGAGGGACGTGACAATCCTCCACCTCAGGGGCGCTAAGGCCGGGTCCGTCGACTTTCCGACAGCACTCTAGGCAGGATGTCAAGAAATGAGTGATAATGGGACAAATCTGTACCACCTTTTCTTCTTCAGTAAAAGCTTCCTCTGCCACTGCGCGTCACCATCAGCGCTATGATTTTCTGCTCGAAAGATTTAGGAACCCAAGAAAAAATATTTCATACATTTATGATATGTGGTATCGGTGAGTTTAAATTTGGTTTGTTCTGTAGAAAATTTTCTAAACGGCTGTTTTATTGCGTGCAAGGTAGCTAAAGTTCTAGATGTATGGTATGTTTCTCCTCTCCTGAATTTCGAGAGAAGAAGTAGTTCTAGCATAAAACTCTAGATACTGTGTCAAAATCTCAGTCGGATGTCGGCCAATAATCGTGTCGAAGCGTACTTGAACGAAAAATGAAGCAGTTCCTTGCTGAGCCCAACTACATAACAGGCACGCATAAATATTTTTTCTAGTTCAGTGGGCATTATTACATCAAAAAAACAATGCTTCTTGGTGAAGAAGGCCCTGAAATTCCTTTTTTACCGCTGCGGCACCAGAGGGGGCTGTGGCTTGGATGTTGTTCCTGAAATGGAGGCCCGAAAGAAAGGAGGGTGATTCCACGTAAGATCGAACAAACGATGGCTGGTCGACCTCTCAAATTTATTTCAAAATTTTATATATTATTGCCAGATGAGTGGAAAGAAGAGATCCGCAATTTGTTTTGCCGCCAAAAATTTTTTCGAACCACAGGAAATCAATAATGATGAAGAGGTGGAGTGGAGCGCTCATCCGCTCTGCTGTTTTGGCCAACTTTCGTTATGAATTGCACAAAATATATTAAAGTTAAGTAGCTGAAATTTATTTACCTAAATATATGCATGTTTTAAATGCGAAGCATTTCTTAGCGAACCTCGGGCACTTTGGCCGTTTCTATCTACGTATCTATCTATCTATCTATCTATCTATCTATCTATCTATCTATCTATCTATCTATCTATCTATATCTATATCTATCTATCTATCTATCTATCTATCTATCTATCTATCTATCTATCTATCTATCTATCTATCTATCTATCTATCTATCTATCTATCTATCCATCGATCCATCGATCCATCCATCCATCCATCCATCCATCCATCTATCTATCTATCTAGCCGCCTACGTCCGGGCGCTCTCCAGGTCGTCTCCATAACTTGCAATATACCAAAATTGCCATAGCAGGGGATCAGTATATGACGAACACGATCCATTGGTCATGAAATGAATAACGCAAAATACCTGCCTCGTACGTCATGAAACCCTTTCTCTCAGTCACGTGTGGCACATACCCGCATACCAGAGTTCATGTTTTGTGGGTATGTGCCACAGGCGATACAGACTCTCAACCAACACCGTAACCGCGAAAACACACACACTGACACGCAAGGAAAATGATCATAATAATAATTGTTGGGGTCTTATGTCCCAAAACCACGATATCATTACGAGACACGCCGTAGAGAAGGGCTCCGGAAATTTTGACCTTCAGGTATTCTTAACGTGTACCGAGATCACACAGTACACGGGCATCTAGCATTTTGCCTCCATCGAAATTCGACCACCGCGGCCGGGATTGAACCCGCGACCTTCGGGTCAGCAACCGAGCGCCGTAACCGCTACACCACCGCGGCGAACGCAAGGAAAGGGAGGAAGCTGAAGACAGAACAGCCCTGGAAGACGCTCAACTACCATCCACTCGTCCACGTGGTCCGAATCGTTGACCACGCGGATTACGCAAAAACCGGGATCAAAAACTTCCTAAATTAAATCTGCCGAGAGTACCAGGCCTCTCATCATTACCTGTGACTTCAACATTGATTTATCAAGACCCAACAACGCCTGCTCCTTACACTGCGTCAAAGACGGCTTGGATGTGGACAGGGAATCAAAAGACCTCGCTGCCACGTCCAGGACAGGAGGCATCATAGATCATTTCATCGTAAGAGGCATCAAGGATTTCCACCAGCTGTACTATACCTCGCACTTCACTGCACTCAGACCCCTCGTAGCCGCGATCATGAACGGATCCTAATAACAAATTCGGTCCAGCTGCTGGGGCTCACTAATCACGGTGATAATGACCTTGTTCAAGAGCTGTCATGAACCCCTTCCACACATGCACACGGGTTTGTGCGTGCGTGCGTTCTCCGTCATAACGGACAAGTATAAGCATAACCGTAACAACTGCACTGTGACTGTAACGTACGTATGTGCAGTGCGCCTGCGCCTGCCGCTCGGCAATGTACATATCTAGGGAAACTTTCCTGAACGAAGCTTAGTTGCGAGCAACGCCTGTCCTGCGTATTGGTGTTCCTTCTTTGTCTTGTTCGGATTCGCGCTATCCAGTATTGAATAATATAAGCACTACATATCAGCTTACCGCGTGTGGTGTTGGTAACACCCATGTTTCTGTTCGCATCGTTACGCAACTGTAAACAACTTGTTATATAATACATATGCAACTCTTCAACTTGTGAGTGTGCGTATACCACTTCCACATTTCTCTATAGCGTCATTCCGTAACGTTTTGCTCAATGTGAAAAATTACGCCACAGTCATCACCCCGTGCATGCTTCGCATAACATCGATTCCCAAAGGTACGTGGGATCTGCCGAATTTTTTGCTTCTGCTCAGCTATTTTTAGTTTTTATGTGTAGTGTAGATGTTTTTATAAAAAACCTCAGAAATGGCCCAATCGGCAAAATTTTCTTTACTTTGAAGGTCTTTATCTCAAAAAACCTTGTAGCAGAGGTACAAAAATTCTGCATTACGTTCTTCGCATGCGTATCTACCAAACTGCCAAATCTTGTATTTATATAACTTTTCAGTAAAGAGATATGATCGGGCTAAGTTCAAGAAAACACCGAACAATGAAAACTTTTGACGACAATTAAAAAAAAAACCCATTTTTTAAATTTCTTAAACTTTGTCCACTTATCCTCCCCCACATCAGCTTTCACAATCATTAAAAACATGTTGCATAATATCGTTGCACTAATAGTTACGGCCCCTCCAATGAGACCCTTAGGCAAGGATGGGCAATTCCGACTTCTTGCCCAGCAAGTGTATAAAATGCAGGCAGGATTGAATTTCTTTTTATTAAAAGGTCAGTAGGTACCTAAAAAGGTGTCGCCGGCACTGAAGACGTTAATTTTGAAATTATTTGGTCACTGCAGCGGCCACGAGCGCGGAGCTACCGAGTAGGCGCGTGCGCACCCGAGATGCTCGTTGTAAGAGACGGCGCAGTGAGAGCTCGTTCTCGCGTCCTCAGACCGATTGAATTCGAAACAGCAACACCTCTCGGGTGAGAAGCAGGTAGGTACAAGCGCACTTCCGGCTTGGTGCTCGGCAGAACGAAGTTCAAAGTCGCTTGGGAGGGCACCCACCCTGTGGGAAATTGGCGGCATGGGACCGCCAGACCTAAAAATAAGGTCACCCTCTTTTTTTTTTTTTTGAAGCTGAAAATAAATCTTGATTGATTGATTGACTGACGTCAGACAGAGCCGCTGGCAGAGCACAACAGGCGCACATTGTGTACGACAGCTGGAAATTAGTTGCGCCAGAATATATTTTTTTGTACAGTTTCTGAAGTGCTCCTCTGAACCACTTACTTAGAGCGTTTTCGTGCAAGAAATTTGGCGAAAGGATTACAGCTTGGTGCACTCACGAGACAATGGGTGAGGTGTTGTCCGACTTTTTTCTCGGAAACTAATGGTCGTATTTTGTTGAAAATTGCTTCATACCGTTTCTCAGCACATTATTTACATATTCTGCAGGCATATTTTCTGTTATGTGAAAAATATATATGAACTCATAAAGGGTTAACCCAAGATGCAGCACGGTGCGACAGTCGCAGGATTACGGGTCAAACAGGGTAACTCTGCAAGACCAATGAAGCATGCTTGCCTGCAGTGCCATTGGCTACCACAGGCAGTGCCTCTCGTAGCATCTCTCTTAGGAGGCAGAAGCGAGCTCAGGTGGAGAGGGGCGTCTCGATACCGGGGAGGGACAAGCTTGGCTTGCACGGGCAAGGAGCAAAGGGAGCGATCCCCACAGGTTTCAAAATATTTTAAGCTGTAATCGGCCTTTTGGATTGCCCAAATATTTGGTCATATTTTTTACTTGGGTATATTGATTCCTGACAGTACTTTTGTTCTAGGTATTGTACTGTGGTTGGAGACAAAAAAAGACACTGCAACATTTTCAAATTACGAATCAGTGGAAGTGCCTGGTGTTTGAACTTTTTTCAAGATAGCTGCCATAGAAGTATAAACAGAATGCGCGCTTTAGTCGTTACCTATGGGGGAACACTACTGGAAACAAAGCTTACCTCATTGGCATACACGTACCACACTGCTTGATTACCACATTATGTAGTAAGTCCACCACGAAGACAGCAATGACCCTTGACTGCTGTGAACTGCATAGTTGGCTTTGGAGGTGTCTTTTCTCCTGCCCCAGGTTAAAATTTTAGGGCTGCCTCCTGACGTCATGTTTCCTAAAGAGTGCAAGCAACAGAACTTCACATATGACATCGTTAGTATAGCATGGCTCGTCGCTGTTGACTGTGGCAAAACAGTGAGAAGTGGCGTGGCCCCCAGTGACACTGGCCAACCACTGAATGGCAAAAACAATAATAATACTTTATTATTGGTTAACTTATCGTATCGTTAACTTCAACCGTTTGTAAGCTTCTGGAACACATTATCCACAATAGTATTTCATATTTCTGGACAAACATAATATCTTAAACCAACATCGGCATGGATTCAGGAAGGGATTTTCAACAACGACACAATGGGTATCAACAATACACGACTTCGCTACTTCAATTAATACTGGAAAACAAACAGATGCAATTTTTATGGATTTTGCCAAAGCTTTTGACAAGGTTTCGCACAATAAATTAGTATACAAATTAGAAAAATTCTCGGGAATGATCAACTTATTAAATGGATATTGGCCTACTTAAAAACAGAGAACAATTTGTAGTTTTAACAATCATTCCTCTCACAGGGTTTCCGTTGACTCTGGCGTCCCCCAAGGGTCAGTTTTAGGTCCCCTTCTATTTATTTTATATATTAACGACATAGTAAATGGTATCCCTGTAAATATTAGGCTCTACGCGGACGATTGCGTTATTTACTCTGAAATAGAATCCTCAAAGGACCAAGTTTTGTTAAACGAGTCGTTTAACAGGGTTGTTTCCTGGTGCGAGGCTTGGCAAATGTCAATCAATTTTGAAAAAAACACTGTACATGACCATTTCTCATAAGAAAAACAAATTAAATTTTCAATACTTTGCAAACAATGCCATTCTTTCAGAGGTTCAATCCTACAAGTATCTAGGGCTATGGATAACAAACGATCTTAACTGGACAAAACACATTGACAAAGTAACTTCCAAGGCTAATCAGAAACTGTTCTTTTTAAGAAGGGCTTTGAAACTCTCCCCTCCATCTGTCCGGGTTCTTGCTTACAAATAGATAGTCCTCCCCATACTTGATTATGCTGCGATGATCTGGGATCCATTTACTCAAATTAAATTCATAAAGTCGAAAAAATACAAAGAAGAGCCGTTTCGCTTCATATATAACAGTTACGGACGAACCTCGGTAAATGAACTGTTAGTCAGAGCTAACTTACCTCCACTTTCAGAAAGAAACCGCATATCTCGATTAAAATATTTATATCAAATAATTAATGGGCATTACAAGATAGATATTGGAAAAATTATTTCATTTTCTTCAGGTTACGCCACTAGACAACGCCATGATCGTACAATAACTCCCTTCCGTACCCGCAATAACTGCTTTAAATATTCTTTCTTCCCCAGAACTGTGCAGGATTGGAAGTAGTTTAAATAATCTTCAAGTCACAACACAATCTTTCACATCCTTTGCCGCTAGTCTGGAAAACAGAGAAAAAAATTTTACTTTCTGTGATAGCTTTGTTTTTTTCTTTTCTTCAATGAGAGTGATGTGCCATCGGTAATATTTTGTTACGTTTGTTTACGTTGTAAAATGCAAGTGATAGTTATTTGTTTCCTTTGTGTTATATGGCTGCCTACTATGTGAAATATGATAAGCTGTTCCATCTGTTTGCCTGGTGTTATATGCCGATATTTACGTCTTTTGTACCCACCTGCTAAAATCCCTCCAGGGGATTGCAGTACCAATAAAATAAATAAATAATAAATAAAAATAAAAAAATACTTTCCTTCCCAGTTTTCAGTAGTATGACATCCTAGGTGACATTTCTGCTTGGATCACGTGACGGCAACTGAATGTTTCGCTGCTGCACTACTAGTTAGAGTGTCCAATGGCGCCCCCCGTTGTTGTGTGCACAAATACACTTGCTCTGTGGATCTGATGTACATTGCAGGTGTGGGCTTCCCAGGCCTGCTGCGGTGGCTGCCCCAAGGTGCAGCAGCAGTGCTCAGTTGCTGAGCACCGTGGGAGAAGAGAGCCTGGCCTAGAAGCTGGCCACATAACGGTAGTGCAAACACAGGCGGACTAGGAACTGTCTCATCTCTTGACCCTGCGGCATTGTGCAAATGTAGCAGCTGCATTGCTCAACAGGCTGCGCCACAGTGCTTTTATCTAGAACATGTAGTGACGTTTATTTGAAAGCACGAAAAGCTAGAGCGATTCCAATGGTGCTACTGGGACCAGTGTAGTCTGAGCTGCTGCTGTGGATATTCTCCATCCACATGTTTTTGGTAAGCAGTGAAGGTGATTGTGATGGGTAGCATGAACCCAAGTTGCATGTGCCATTCCCTTGTACATTTACATTGTTGGAAGATAATATTTCTCGGTGTGGCTGCAGGTAGCTAAGCGTTATCGTGATATCGTAGCGATGTTATGGAAAGTGAAAATTTTTTATGGTTAGAATACTGCACGATGCGTGTTTTAGTATCATAATTTTTCTAGTCAATAAAGATGTTATGCAAATTGAACTCTTCTTTGGTATAACACAACATATGCTCAGTTTCAGTCGCGCCAAAAAGTGAAACGTGCTACATTCTACTGTGTTTCTGCAAGACAGCAGGTGCTCAAAATTCATATTTAAGTTACCACTGTAATTTTGTGTGGTCATGGGAAGAGAGAGGCAAGTGGAACTTGAGAAAGGCCCATAACTTCGTGTTCAACAGTGAATATCATGGGATTACACTAATGGTGATGAGCAAGTAAATCACACTTGTTGCGTCTTGATGGATTCGGCAAACCATGCTTGTCTACCAGTGGTGTTACAACATGGGCCATTGTGACCACTTTGCCCAGCTACAGTGCCTTCATTAAAGGTAAATTCAGCATCAAAGTTATCACCCTGCTGTAGACTGCAGTGCCGATTATATTGCAGAGCGCTCGTGGAACATTTCCCTGAAAAAGCACACTGTCATATTCTGATATCTCGGTTCTGCTTTTTGACTGCTGCAAAAGTTCATTTAAAGGGACACTAAAGAGAAAAAAGATCTTTCTCGTATTAGTAAATTATTATTTCACAATTCCAAAATCACCACGCTTGGTGCAAGAAGATGTTTGGTAAGCAAGTAAGCAAAAGAAATACGCAAGGAGAAAATGCGGATGGTGACAGCACCTGAATGACGTCTTAGATTTTGAAGGCGTCCACTATGTCCTACACACTTCTTAATCGGCAGTAAAAATGAAGTACATTGACCTGTGAGGAGGCTGGAGATCTAACATACCAAGTTTTGGGAAATTTCATTGAGCCAATGTCGCAAAAATAATTTTAAAATGAAACTGTGACCTTTATTTTCACTTTTAATAATAAAGCGGTGATGATGAAATTAATGCCATTGGAGTTTTAAGGTACAGTTTATCAATCTAAACCGATTCATTGTTTCACTTTAGTGTCCCTTTAAAAAGCTTGTGAAGATTAAATCATATCATGTATGGTACCCTTATGGGCCTTTTACAAGACATTACATGACGGGTGGGGGTGAGAAGGAACAAATGCAATATTTGACAATATATTTAAAGAATCGGATACTGACAAGTATAAAAATAATGTACCAAAATAAACGTATCATTACAGGCAATGAAAGTGGACAATGAGGAACATAATTATAGTCATTCTGTTTACTTGACACACTGTACACGTCGTTTAACTCTTTCGGGACCGCGTAAAAAAAGAGGCAATCGGGAAGGGTGTCAGAAGTTTTTTTTTATTAAATCAAGTCATGGCGCTATATTTCTGTTACATACATCAAAATGAGGCTAATGAAATGGTCTTTCATACAGATTGAAATATCACCCATAATGATTATACGTGGTAATAATAAAAAATGTCCTATTGAACACTTGCTGCAAGGACAACATAAAAAAGTTGGAATAAACATACATACTTGAGCGAAAATAGTACAGTAAAAAAAATCAAAGATATGCAAGACATGCCTCATTGCCCCTTTTGTTACTTTGAAAAGTTTGGTACACACAGCACATTTTTTGGTGTGCTTCTAAACTAGTGCAGTACTCATGCCCAGTGGGGCTTGCGCCACTCAACAAGTAGTTCCGCGCAGTAGTGAAAGATGTACTTGACAGTTACTGAAAAAACATCTGTTTTCAACTCGGTTTCCTTCTGCTTATAGCAGAGCTTGCAATTCTTGCGCCTGCCTACATTTTCTGGCTTGTGGAGCACATGACTCGCGGATGGGAGTGGTGGAGCTGGCCTGGTGTCGTCAAGATTGAGAAGCTGAGCTCTTCTCTAAAGCTTGTTGGGACACTACCAAACAAATAAATCAATGTGAACAAACGGAAAGCCTCTTCTGCTACCTGGGAGAGAAGCAGATGTGAGTCTACGCCCACCTACGAGTACTGGCTCAAGTCCCAGGTCTATCCTCGCCCGAATCGCTCTCCAAAATGAAATCCGAGCTGTCAGTCATCTTCGGACACCTGAAACAATTCTGCCATCAAAGCAGCGGAATCACGCGATTCATGCCGGTTTCTTGTGCACCCTGACGAGAGCCCGACGCCATGACATTCGTTGCCACCCTCAAATCTCTCTCTCCTGTGTTGCCGCTTTCCGGGAAAATGGCAAACTATGCCGAAACCGAAAGTCTAGTGATAAAACTACACGCTAGATAGCAATACATGTAAAAATGCGTGAAACTATCACCTTGGCAGCGCGCGGAAAGCCATCGATCATATATGATTGGTGCTCCAATGGGGCGGTCCCGAAAGAGTTGAAAAAATTCAATGAGCTTACACGCTCTTATTGAAAAGTTAGTGTGTACAAGGGTCAAACAAAACCGTATGATACAGACACTGTAAATTTAGCTGTGTCATGCTCGAGACAACAGCTTAAGGAAGTCTTCTATTACTGAAAATATCATAGACCACAGACTAGCTTCCCCACAGAAAAGGGCAGTTATGAAAACCTGTCTGCTCATGAACAAGGAACGTAACAGTTCTGTCAGTACAGCACGTCAGCATCTAATACCTTACAAGACAATGTGAATGCCCCTCTGTATTGAAAGCATCAATATCATCGGAATTTTCCACAGTAATGTGCTGAAAGCCTCGTGGAATTATGAAGATGTGCATTGATTCGAAAAACTTTTGTGGTGATCAGTTCGTGAAGCATTGTAATCCAGTACTGGGGTCAATTGATGATTATTTTGAAAAGTGGTTTCCTTTAAATGACACTAAACTGAAACAGTGAATCAATGTAGACTGGTAAGTTAAACCTTCAAGATCGTTAATTTCACCATCATGAGTCCAATAATATAAGAAAAAATCAAGGTCAATGTTTCATTTTAATTTTCATGTGGAATTCTCTGCACATGACCTCATGGACTCCAAAGCATTTTTTTAATATTTTGGCGACATTGGTCGAACAAAATTTTCTGAAACTTGTTAAGTTTTCTAGCTCCCTATAAGGACAATGTACTTCAATTGTACAGATTAGGAACTACGTAGGCTTAGTACCTAGATGCCATCAAAGTCTAGGACGTTGCTACGAAATAATGGCTATGCCATATGTCCCACTGAGCATATAAATATTGGAATCTTGCACTGCTTCGCTGCTCCTGCATCTCAGCTGGGATCACGTGTTTTCACTTTGAATGCAGACAATGAATGTGCACGTTGCAGTCAATTAGGTTGGTTAGTGTTGTATCACAGTGTCTCTTGTGTTGGGCTTCTCTGCTATCAAAGCTGTAGTCATCACCATGTCCACTATTGCCAATAAATATTTAGGGCACCAGACACTGAAAATAGCTCGTGCATGGCCCATCAACACCATGTAGATTGGCCTTATCAGCATTCTGGCCTGTTGCTTGAACTGTGTGAGCAATGTAATAATATCCGAGCTTCTGTGTTGATCTCACATAGGCTCGTAATAATGTAAAACAGCATTTTCCTCCGTGGTAAGCTACCCTTTGTTAGTGAAGCGTATTTCATTACAATGGGGTATTGAAAAGCATCCATAGGTTGTTCTTCCAAAAACCATGTCAGTCAAAAGAAATCCAGCAGACCAACCTGTGCCGGATCCCTGAAATGCTGGACTACCGATAAGAATGCACAGCCAGGCACTGTTGTCAGTAATGGATCATCACTACAAACAGCCACCAGGGACAAGGAATTGCTGTCAGTTATAGCAAAGAGGAGTGACTGTCCTGTACAGCTCTGCTGTCAATGACTCTCTAGTCAAATGACAGAGCATAACATTCCGACACTTCAGTTACACAGAAAAACACAGAGCTCAAAAATGATCTTTTGGCTATAAGCCCAAGTCCTTATTTAGAACCACTTGCAGCACGTAGAACATGCCATTTTCATGCTGACTCTTTAACACTTTACCAGACACAAGCTAATCTTTTCAAATATTTCTTCTTTCCACGCACCATAACAGATTGGAACAACCTACCTTTTTCACATTTATCTAACGTCAGTTTTTAGAACATGTAAGTATTTGACCTTACTGACATTGATATTAATATTTATACCTTTACTTATTGGTTTTCTCTTATCCATACTCTAATCAACTAATGTAACGACTTCTTAAAATTGCTTTCTCTTTTTTGTGCATGTATGTGTGTATATTTGTATGATGTGCTCTTGACAAATTGTGTAAAAACTTCACATATGACTGTGTTGCTACGTTTGTTGCTTACACTTCAAATTGCTATTTATAAATAATTATACGGTTTGTGCCTTCTTTTCATGTCACCGTTCTCACATTTATTAGTGTTATTTTTTGCTAAGTATGTGATCTTGACACACAGTAATGTTTGTGCGCGTTGCTTTGATGCATGTCTATGTAATTTTTGCCCCTCCTGCTTGAGCCCCCTTTTTTTGGGCCTCCAGTATTGTGTGTGTGTGTGCGTGTGTGTGTGTGTGTAAAATAATGATGTGAAGGGGTGTCGCAGGCTGCGCTGCCATAGGATTACATGGGATAGTGGCCTGCAAACTTTTGGCTCCCCCTGTACAATGTGCTTCGTTGGCATTGATTGCAAATCACATATGCAAATTTTCTTTAGCAAGAGGGCACTATTTTATGTATAGTTAAACCTCAATATTATCGATATAACAAAGTATTTAACTTCATGTTTTTAGGGCGCCATTCATTTCTTTCCTCGAAATGAAGTTTGTTTATCTGTGATTTCAAAAAAAAAAAAAAATTCGGCAGATCCCATGTACCGTGGGAATCGATGTTATGCGAAGCATGCGCGGGATGGTAACTGTGGCATAATTTTTCATGTTGAGCGAAACGTTACGGAATGATGCTAGAGAAATGTGGAAGTGGTATAAGCCCGCTCATATGCTGAAGAGTCGCATATGTATTATATAACCAGCTGTTTACAGTTCTGTAACGATGCCAACAACACCATAGGTGTTAACAACACCAGACGCGGTGCGCTGATATGTAGTGCTTATATTCTTTTATATTGGATAGCGCGAATCCGAACAGCACAAAGGAGAAACACAAATCCACAGGACAGGCGTTACTCGCAACTAAGCTTCATTCAGAAAAGTTCCCCTGGATATACACACAGCCCAGTGGCGCACTGCACGTACGTTACAGTCACAGTTGCAGTTGTTACAGTTGCGTTATAGTTGTTATGCGTATACTTATCTGTTATGACGGGAACGCACGCACGTTTTACGAACCCGTGTGTATGTGTAGAAGGGGTTCTTGACAGTTCTTGAACAAGGTCATTATCACCGTGATCAGTGAGCACCAGCAGCTGGACTGGACTTGTTAATCGGGTCCGTTCGTGATCGCGGCTACGAGGGGTCTAAGTGTAGTGAAGTGCGAGGTATAGCACAGCTGGTGGAAATCCTGGATGCCTCTTACGATTAAATGATCTATGATGCCGCCTGTCCTGGACGTGGCAGCGATGTATTTTGATGTCCTCTCCACAGCCAAGCCGTCTTTCACGCAGTATAAGAACCAGGCGTTGTTGGGTCTTGATAAATCAACGTTGAAGTCGCCGGTAATGATGAGAGGCCTGGTTCTCTCGGCAGATTTACTGTAGGAAGCATTGACCCCGGTTTATGCGTAATCGACGTGGTCCACGTTGCGGACCACATGAACGAGTGCATGGTACTTGAGCGTCTTCCAGGGGTGTTCTGTCTTCAGCTTCCGCACTTTCCTTGTGTCCGCCACGGTGGTGTAGCGGTTACGGTGCTCGGCTGCTGACCCGAAGGTCGCGGGTTCGATCCCGGCCGCGGCAGTCGCATTTCGATGGATGCAAAAGGCTAGATGCCCGTGTACTGTGCGATTCTCGCTGCATGCTAAAGAATACCAGATGGTCAGAATTAAAGCCCCGACAATTCTTATTATTATCACTTTCCTTGCTTGTCAATGTGTATGTTCGAGTTTACTGTGTTGGTTGAGACTTCGTATCACCTGTGGCACATACCCGCATAACAAACTCTGAATGCGGGTATGTGCCACACGTGACTGAGAGAAAGGGTTTATGACTTACGCGACAGGTATTTTGCGTTATTCATGCCATGACAAGTGAATCGTGTTCGTCATGCACTGATCCCCTGCTATGCCAATTTTGGTCCATTACAAGTTATGGAGACGACCGGGAGAGCGCCCGGACGTAGGCGGCTAGATGGATGGATGTGATGGATGGATGGATGGATGATGATGATGATGGATGGATGGATGGATGGATGGACGGATGATGGACGGACGGACGGACAGACGGACGGATGGGAAACGGCCAAAGTGCCTGAGGTTCGCTAAGAAATGCTTCGCATTTAAAAAACAGTTTCATGTTGCCACAAAGGAGGACCACGGCTGTAAATTGAAAATTCTGCTTGTGCCAGTAATCAAACTTGGGTGGAGTTTAAAGGGGCACTAAAGCAAAACAATGAATCAGTTTAGACTGATAAATTATCTTAAAGCTCCACAGTCGTTAATTTCACCATCGTAGGCTTTTAAGAGAGGAGAAAATCGAGGACAAAGTGTCATTTTTACATTGATCCTGCTCCTGCGGACAACTGTGCCATATAGTGCACCAAATTTTATTTACTGCAGCATCCTGATAAAATCCACGGATTTTGCGCCATACTGCTCCAGATTATCTGTGTCTCTCACTGCAGTTGCACCGCCGGTGCATCAAAACATGTGCAGCTTGATCTTGAGGCCACCAATGTCACAGCCACGGACCAAGGATTATTCTGCAGACGCCAGCTCGCTCACGGTCAGTGTGGGAGGAGCTCATTAATCCCATTTCGGATAAACAGCTATTGCTGCCAGGGAGCCACCGCGCCATCTCAGCAAATAAAGTTGATTCCTCCTTCCTGCAGACGAAACCGTGCTCGCACGTAGCATTTAGAGCTACTATAAACGGCACAGCGCTAAAGTCAGGGGGTTCTCAGTCACCCCACCAATATTGATGAGGGGTCTAAACCACTTTTGCTAGAATGTAGAGTTGCGTGTTGGCAAACTATACAGGATGCCATGTGTGCCATGGATCAATGTTATAGGGTCTGTCCACGCAAAAAAGTGCGCACTGTTTGCTCACCTTTACTCAGTGTCACGTAGCCATGGGGGGGGGTTCAAACACCCAAACCCCCCGCCCCTAAATTTTTCAATTTTGCATGTGTATAAACGTGCACACATACAAATCCATGCAAAAACATACGTAAAGTATGGCTGAACCCCCTCCTGAAGAAAATTTTTGGCTGCACCCTTGCTCGGTGTGGAGGGCTACCTGCTCGATGTGTCTTGCATTTTTTTAAATTGTGATCACAGCGCAAAGTAAGACACGAGACAGAGAGCAACGAAGTCTTCGTTGCTCTCTGTCTCGTGTCTTACTTTGCGCTGTGATCACAATTTAAAAAAATGGAATACCAACTAGCCCGTACCCAGACCTTGCTTCAGTGTCTTGCATTACTGAAATTTTATTAACATAGTGAAGAAGAGAAAGAAGAGCTTCCACGTCTTCCACGTCTTGTGAGCAGAAGAGCTTCCACGTCTTGTGAGCAGTCGAGGGCATCGCCTATCCGAGGCAGCTGATTGACCCGTCTTGCGTACTAGCGCCACAGGAGACGCCCAAGGACTGTGGGAGGGGCAAATGACGCCACGCTCGCTAATTACCCGTCGTTCGGCAGCTGACACGCGGTATGGGCGCTGGCGTAATGGAGGCTGGGAACCAGTGTGGATGCTGTGAGTGATGCTCGCCGTACGTCCCAAGGATGGTTGGTTGCAATCAAACGATGACCAAAAATTCTGAAGGAGGGCGAGGACTTGGTGGCAGTATGGATTCGGCAGATCGGCGTCCAAGGCGGCTTCAAGAACGTCTGACGACGGCGAAGACAGTGATGGTGAGGTGTAAAGCTAGGAGGAAGTAAGGGCGTCGAGCTGATAACAGGCGTGTCGTCGGAAGTCTCAAGAATGTGAATTGGGTCAATGGGCTGAACACGACCTAGTGATTCTCCGCGCAGGAAGGTTACGGGGTGCTTAAACGGATTGCAGACAAGCATAGATGATAATCCGGATGCAGTGGCGAGAACGGCAAACGGGAGAGGTAGAGCCTTCCGACGCAGAAAAAATCACTGCATATCCCCGTGGTGAATGATGATGAGTGGGGCGAAGTGAACTCGCGCTGCAGCACGGCGATGGCATTGGCGCGAGCGTGGTCCTTCTTGATGGAAGATATTGTGACTATATTGTTTGAGAACCACAATCTGTTGCACACACCGCAACTATGGCCGAAACTGTTATCAAGGAAGTCCCGCTGGAAGCGCGCGTCCGCGCCTTCGGGCAGAGCCCGCCTGATGCGTTTTGCAGCCACTTCGCGTGCATGCACAACCTCGGCCTCTGCCTGCCGGTACGCGCGCTTTCTCGCCGCTTCACGGTCCTTCACATTTTGAAGATCCGATTCGCGCCGCAGCCGTGCAGCTTCGGCCTCGCGGGCTCGAACGGCGGGGTCTTCGCGCCGGCAGCCGTGCAGCTTGTCGAGCAGCTTCGACCTCGCGGGCTCGAACGGCGGGGTCTTCTCGCCGCAGCCGTGCAGCTTGTCGAGCAGCTTCGGCTTTGCGGGCTCGAACGGCGGAATCTGCTTCGCGGCGTCGACGTCGCAGCTTCGGCCTCACGGGCTCTCACCTCAGGATTCTGTCTGCGACCGCGCGCTGCCGCCGCCTTCCGTGCCCTCCGTTCCGCAGCCTTGTCTTCCATCTGGCGACTCCGAGCTAAAGAGAAAGCGTGCCAAGAGGGAGCCTCATGGCGCGTTACATCTGAAATGTTGTCTTCGGGTGTCGTTGAAACACGAGACGTAGTAAAGAGGAAAGAACGCCACACAGGCGAACACGCACGAGAGTGTCACTCGTCAACGTCGTCGTCTTCTTCTACTGCATACCAGAACACGCGCAGTAAGAAGAAAGAATGCCACACAGGCGAACACGCACGAGAGTCTCACTCGTCAACGTCGTCTTCTTCTACTGCATAACAGAACGCGCGCTTCTCACGAGCTAGAGGTGGCTACTACAACGCTACAGACAAACGGAGGATGGACAGACCAATGCCACCTAGAAAAAAAATTCAGGCCTGCTCACTAGAGGTGTGCACGGGCTCCGGGTAGCCCGAAAGCCCGAGCCCGACCCGGCCCACGGGCCGGGCTCGGGCGGGCCGACGTATTTTCACTTCGGGCCCGGGCCGGGCGACTTGGAGTTTTATCGGGCCGGGCTCGGGCCCGGCGCAAAGCCCGACTCAAGCCCGAAATACAGAGAATAAGCGGGAATTGTTTTCCAGCACGCATACAGCGCCTTTTCCGCGGCCGCCCTTTGCCGCTTTTCTTTTCCATTCGCTACTTTAGGCAAAAGGGGAGCAGGTAAAGCAATGCCTCTGTTGCACTCCGACAAACAGAGAAGGAACACCACCTGAGAGTGACGGCGCCACGCGACTGTTCGCGGTAGATTTAAGGCCAAATCCAATATGACTGAAAATGCACGCGACAGCGAAGAGCGACCCGACGTAGATCGCCTTCGTGCAAGCTGACGCTTGCATGGACATACCCCATACACGTGACGGCTTTCGAGCGAACTTCATTGTTGCTGGCATGAGGCCGCAGGTATCCAATGCAAATAAAATATTTGTTGCATGTTGGTACGTAAAACGTTTACCGTTGTCTCGCTGTATTTTTTATATGCACGTGCATAATTATTACGTTATTTGTTGGTGTTCAGCTGATGTGCTTAGGACGTCGCTGATTGTTTTCGCAGCGAACCTTCAAAAAGCCGGGCCGGGCCGGGCCGGGCCCGGGATTGTGTTTTCGTACGTCGGGCCGGGCCGGGCGGGCTCGCAGCCCTTTGCCGTCGGGCTCGGGCGGGCCTTCGACAAAGTCAGCGGGCCCGGGCCGGGCTCGGGCTCGGAAATACGGCCCGTGCACAGCTCTACTGCTCACTGCCGCCGTGACGTCACGCGTCTTGACCGAGCGAGCGAACGCGCGGGAGACAGTGAAGCCGTTGCCACTATCGTCTCCTATGAAATGATAAAGCGTTCGCGGCTAGTTTTACGTGCGTAACAGCTTTATTTTGCCTTTTGCGTCGGGATTGGCGCTGGCTTAAGGAATGTGTTACGCTTTAGAGTCTTTGGTGATTGGTCTGTAAGCGACTTCCCTAGCAAAAATTCCCAATAAAAAACCAATAGCCTATTGGGTTATTGACACCTATTGGTCTATTGGTTCTATAGGTCTATTGGAACTGTATTTGGCTATTGGTCTATTGGTTCTATATCAGCCTACTGGACCTATATTGGTGTATTGGTTCTCTATTAGCCAATTGGAATTATATTGGCCTATTGGTTCTGTATTTGCCTGCTGGCATTGTATTAGTTTTGTATTTGCCCACTTCTCAGCCCCATTAGAATTAGTCTTGCGCAAGTGTTTTATGGGTGTCTTGTCGTCATGCAGAAGGCCCACACTGTGGCAGCGCCCCTGCAATGATAATCACAGTGGATGAATGAGACATATGTTCAAATATATTCTCATAGTCAAAACTACAAGTGCTTCTTCTGGCCCTTGATGATGTTGGCGATCTTGCGGGCCTCATCCGCACTCGAGGAAGTGCCTGAAAAATTCTGTAAATAAACAGAGCCATGAAATCAGAAAACAGTAACACATGTTTAATTAAAGTTTACCTTCAAAGCAATGTATAGAAAGTAGACGGCACAGTGAGAAATTATCTAGACCTTAATTCACTGCACATGTTCACAATGTTGCAGGAGCTGAACTATAGCAAAAAACTGAGTGAAATATTACACACCCAACTGTGGCTCATTGCGTGGAAGAAAACAGTATATCGGCAAAATTTTGCGGCAAAAAAGGAAGGAAAAGAAAGGGGCAAATTTTTTTTAAAAATTAAGCAGCACCTTATCCCGTTTACACGCTTGCGTCCTGTGTTTTTTGAGCTGTACCCAAGAATGAACTGCAAACTCGTCCTTAAATTACAGCAAACTCAATGAAGGAAAGATTACTTTTAAGGGCTCGTTTTTCTTTGTTAGACACAATAATCTGTCTGTTAGTTCTCATTAGCAAACTCAATAATCACTTACTATCTGTGACGTGCTCTTTTTCACGGTGGTGGTGCGACTATCATACTAGAGCATGCCACTAAATCTCAACTTAAAGATGGCATGAAATAAATTAAGCTAGGGTAGATTCACGATGAGGCAACGGTAATATGTAAGACAGTAGTAAAGGCAGCCTAGATTCCATATCGTTGCAAGCCCAACACAGCAGTCAGGCTGCAATGAGTTGGATATAACACACGTGCTGCATGTTACGTGCTTATGCAATTAAGCCAACAACATTAATAAACCCACTCCTGCGATAGCCCTAATTGGGCTGCAGTATGTAAAATAAAAAAATATGAAATAAAAAATCGCACCAGTGCAGTACATATGCTATGCACATTTTGTATAATGAATTATCATGTGGCCTTCTGTGGTTCTTGTGACATTATGTCGAACAAGTATGATAAGCCGATTGGCGCGCACTACAACACACAAACAGCATCGACTAGAGCGTTTTACTATGAGGCGATAAACGCGTTTTCGGCTTAACACGCACGTTGTAAATACTTACAAAGGGCTTGCGAGACTCCAACTACACTCACGAGCAGGGCGCCTGTCCTTTACCTCTAATCTACGCTACGTTTTTTTGTGCATACTGACAAACACAAAAACAAACTGCAATAATATATGCGCTCAATCATTCAACTTCTGAGAGCGTGTGGACTTGCAATCGAGGCGTTGCTGGTCTCGCTGTCATCAAATACCGGAGACAAAGGACGAGGGACTTGTTTTCCCGACCTTTCAGCTTCGTCCCAAGTTTGAATACAAAAAAAAGGTGATATCAAATAAATACTAAATAGGAGTAACTACCATGCCCACTCAACTCACCAAACAATCGGAGCACATGAGCCTTGTTGCTCGTCTTGCCATTATTCTTGGTGCCGCTTTGTAGAGTCCAAATCGGTCGAAATCGGTCGAAATCCAAGACATTTATGGCTCAGAACGTCTCCATCTGGTGCACGCTGAACACAGTCTTCACGTTATCGTCGCGGAAGCACACTAAAGCAAACATCGTGTAAGCAGGCTTACGTGAAGCATCGAGATCACACAAAGCGCGCGCTATGGCGACAGACACAACGTTTTGGCTTAGCTTGGCCGCAGGCTGGGCTTGTCTTCGTATCGGCCGAGCGCGGATGGCGCGCCAAACGCACGGTCGGTCGCGTTTGCAGATCCACAATTCTTTCTCCTGTATCTTTACAGCACTACTTATATTGCTTAGCATAAATAGTTATAAACTTTACAAATTATCCAAAGCTTATCTTAAAGCTTAGCACATGGCTTAGCCTGCTTAACCAAGGAACGTGTAAAAAAAAATGTTCACACATGCAGCGTCACCACGCCGCTCACCGTCTCACTTTTTTTTTTTTGTTCATTTTTTTTTTGTTCGTCACCTGGCTGGTTCTATGCCGGTTGTGATCTCACGGCGGTTTCTTTATTATTATTCTGTGGTGTCTGTGTTGTCGATTCCTTCGCAAGTTCTTCTTTAGCGTGTTTTACTATAGTGCCCGTTTACCGCACGGCATGTACGGAGACACCGTACCGCCGTGGTCGACACGCAGCCTTTTTATATAACTCTTTTAGTCGCGTGAGTTGCTAACTGCACACGGTGTCTCACGGTGTGCAGTTAGCTCAATCGGGATCAGACTTATCAAAAGTGAATTGATCCCGTCTGCAGCTTGCGTATGATATAGCCAATCATGATCAAGAAATTTGATCGGGATCGGGTCCGACGCGCTCAATCAGTCATAAGATGTTATAAACAGCTACCAATAGGCGGTAGCTGTTTGAACAATAAAACTCCTGTTGGCCTTATACATCTTCTGTTAGTACATTAAGAAACCAATAGGAGTACTTATTTGACCAATACAACTCCTATTGGCCCAATAAGTCACCGATAGGCAGCACCGATTTGACCAATACAACTCCTATTGGTCCGATAAGACACCAAAAGGCAGCCCCTATTTGACCAATACAACTTCTATTGGTCTAATAA
The DNA here is from genome assembly GCF_013339695.2 of Rhipicephalus sanguineus. NCBI lineage: Eukaryota > Metazoa > Arthropoda > Arachnida > Ixodida > Ixodidae > Rhipicephalus > Rhipicephalus sanguineus. The sequence continues at coordinate 216,831,619 of NC_051178.1, forward strand.
GACACCAATAGGTGGTGGCTGTTGGTGTCTATTGGTACCCATAGAAGTCTTATACAACCAATACAGCTCCAATAGATGTCCTATAAAACCAATAGTGATTTCCTATTGGACCAATAGGAAATCCTATTGGCATTTTTGCTAGGGTTATTATTCCACTTAAAAATAAGAAAAGATTGTGCGCTATCGAAAATGTGACCGATTTATAAATGCGAAGGTTGATGGCCCCGAAAAGTGCCAAATAAATAAGGTAACTTTGATTCATACTTCATTCTTTATTTACACACACACACAGGCACACACGTCACACTGTCCATAAGATGCGCAGAAACTGTTCCTATTCACTTGGTAAACTCCCAATGGACAACGAATATCCTGACGACGTCCGAAGAAGAGCCTAACGTCCGCGTCCCAGAACGGCGGTTCACGGGGCGTGCAGCGGACGTCGCGTTTTGGATGTCCAAAAAAGGTCTTCCGACAGACGTCCAAGAATATATAGCACGTGGACGTTTTCAATAATCCAGGCATGGATATCAAGAGGACGTCGACAGGAGATGGCCGTGCGGACATTTCAAAGCTGTTTGGATGCAAACCGCTACACGCTAGTTCATCTGACAATGCGTGAAACTGATTTTGCAACATATGGAAACCGCCGCTAATTTTTATCTTTCGGAAAATATATGTGATTGAGGACATAATTCATGGATAATTGTGCGAGCATGTATGCATTGCATTCGCGGCATTTCTCGCGATTATTTACGTGCTTAGGAGAAAGGTGAATGGGTGACGCACATACGTAAACGTGACTGCAGTTTCTTCCCACGAAACACAAAACCTCTAAAAAACGTCTTAGTTTACGAGAAGACCAAAAATATATGCATTTTTTAAATATAGCATTAATTCGCCCCTCAAATGTGCTTGCATACTCTTTATTAGCATTTTCAACAGCTACGGCATACCCAGAGTCTATTTTGCCAAAGAAGTTCATAACGCCTAGTTCGAGACATTTTTCAGACATTTTGTCTGAAAGTACGAGTGCACAACGACTATCTCAATGATTCTTCGAATGTTTTCTCGAGAAGGGCCAATATACAACAACGGCATGTCAAAAGAGCGGTTACCGTCGGTTTTACTCAAACAAATGACGCAGACAACCATACCCCCAAAATAATTTGTTTCACAACGATGCCTCTAACAGCACGCTCGCACAGCAGCGACTGACAACAGTAGTAAAACCGGCAAAACGCAGGCACGCACGCAGCGCACCCGGCGCACCGTGCAATCAGCTTCGGCGGCACTCATGTTGGAACGTGTCCATCACGATCGTGCTGTGCACCGGCGACTGCGGAGACGCCGTTGGCGTCGTCGCGTCGTTTTGCGTTGGCAGCAGCTCGGCTGTCATCGTTTCGCATTTTGTGTAGCGTGCCAGCTTTTCTGTACGATTCACTGGCTGTTATCTGGCATGAAGTAACTGTGCTCATGCCATTTGCCGCATATTTTCCATCAGTGATTCGTGAAACAAGCTCTACTGTGTGTTTTCGCCGACGGTCCTTTACAACAATGGCCTGATCTGCTCACCACCTTCGTTGCAGCTAGCAAGCAGCTATTCGGATAACCTACTTCTTTCGGTAAGTGAAATTAAGTGTGCCTGACTTTTCGTCATTACTGCTAGAACTTTTGACAGTTCTTTGCTGGTGGTTGAATCTTGGTCGAACGCGAAACTATATACGGAGGACGCGCCGTTGCGAATCGTAAGCCAGACTTACTCGCCCTATTCCGGGTCGGTTATCTTGTTCTTCTGCGGGTTACAGGGTTACAGCTCGTGTGTGGGTGGGTGTATGCGTGCGAGCGAGTGTTTGCTTGCCTGCTTGCTTGCTTGCTTGCTTACAACCATGCCGGCCTGTCGCTGACAAATAGTGCAACGATTCTACAACAGGTGCCTCGCTTTGTGAGTAGTTATGATTGTCGTTAATAAATACATGACAGCATTTGTGCACATCTGTAATTGGAAATCTGTCATTAGAATGACTTGATGCTCAATTATTTGTTGTAAATTATACCTAGCTTACTTGCTTCTTCTTGTATGCAGCTTTTCTTCACCGCTGTTTGTACAAGACATGAGGCCCGAGACCACGCCAGCTTGTGTGAAAGCCAGCGCAGTTTCTTTGACGGGACCTGGAGTGCATTCATGCAGAACTTGAATTTATGTTGCTGCTGCGTCAATCAGCTTCACCTTGTGCGGTCACCTTCTGTCGTATTTTGTGCCACATTCGGTGCGCTTTATTCATTAATAAAGCCGCTTTTACAAGATCATTGGATAATTTATTGTTTCTGATAAGCATGATTATTTATGCGCTATACACTAAACGTCATTTATGAAGTACGCGTGTTCATCCTCTGCATGTTCAGATTTATTATTTGTTCAGTAGTAAACCGATGTTAATTCTACATGGAAATTGGATATAAATGGTGTGTAGAAGAAAAGTAAGGACACAAAGAAGCGCTTGTTTGTGTCCTTACATTTATTGTCTGCGTCTCGATTTTTGAGCTGTATTTACAATGAGCCCATTGGTGCCTCGCTGGATATAGTGAGGCTTTTGGTCATTATCACGTCCAGAGCTGTACTTTCTGTGGATTTTTGGGCACCTTCAGGATATGATATCCTGAAGGTGCCAAAAATACACAAAGTCCAGCTCTGCACGTGATAATGACCAAAAGCCTCACTGTGTCCAGCATATGGGTCATTCCACGGACGTTTTCTGGACGTCGGGTAAGTTTTTTACTGAATTTGCATACGTCCAAGCACGTCCGAATATCCGGTTTTGACGCCCGGTGGGATTAACTCGGGATGTTCAATTCCTTTGCGCCATATAGTCCTGCGGACGTCCCTTGAACGTCCCACGGTATTTGTCGCGCATCCGCCGGATGTACGTAATGTCCAGTAAAGTGGTCCGATAGACGTCCCAAAGTTATTGGTTGCCCATTGGGCTGAGAAAAATTGCCGGCACTGCGTCCAGAGGTCCAGAGTCAGCCGAGCAGCCCCATGGGAGCTACTTCTGTCCTGCCGGTTCTTGGATCGGTGTACTTGGTAGTCGTCCTTAAATGTTGTGGCTTGAAATCGAGCTCACACACCTGAAAACCATTTAAGAAAGTGCTTTATCACAGGCTTTCCGCTCCACTGTGCTCCTTATTTGCTCAGTTACAAAACAACAAAATCTATGAGGTGTCTACAGGCATCCCAATTCGGCTGACTTGCAGCAGTACACATTTCAAGGAAACAAATTAGGCGAAGGTGTTGGCGTGACTGGCGCATACTTATAATACCGCAAAAAGTGGTCGGAGCACCGGTAAGAAATACTATGTACAAAACAGATGCACCACGCCACGCACCGACACTCCTTAGCTTTTCTCAGTCAAAAGAAGCCCGCGGTGCTACGCGCAAATAGCGAAATGTTTACCGACCCTGAAGGAAGAAAACGCCTGTTCTGAGAATATACTGCCACGCGCGTTTATTGCTCCGTTTTTATGAGTTCGGGGCGCGAGCAGCGGAACGCAAAACGCATCTCTCACACCGCTTGTGAAGCCGCTTGATTGGAGCATGAAGGTGCGTCTAATTCGTTTCGCCGTCGTTTTGCAGACAAGCTCACCGCGTCTCGGCAAGACGCGCACGTCAAAAACTGGAAATCTATGCACTCTCTAGAGACGCTACATCATCGCGGGGGTGAGCGTCTGCCATGCTCAGCTAAATGTGCCTTATGTCAAGGCTTACGATAACAAGGCAGAAGTGCACACGACATTATTTTATCGAAATAACTGAACGTGTTAGAGGTGGTGCCTTTAAAACATCTGAAAAGCAAGTAGCATAGACTACACATACCTTTGAATCACGGAGAGAATGCATATCGATGTCATCCCGATGAACGGCACGCTCTCATTTCTCTTTTTAATCGCCTTGGTAGAATGAAACCACTGGAACCTTCGGTCCATCGCCAATATCGGCGACACTTGGGCCCACAGCACTGCTCCATTGGGAGAGCTTGCAGGTGTACAACACTCCGTGAACGAAGCACATCACATCACCACGCAGCACTTCACAAACGCACACCACGGTCTTCAAGCAGACGCCAAAAGAAACACCAGTATACGACGGCAGGCTTCGTCAGGCTTAGCAATCCTGCTCTCTCGAACGGCGTGAGCATGCATGCACACGTCTACTCGGCAGTAGACGAGGGTAAAAAATGACTGACGTCAGAGTCCATGCCCGGAGTAGTGAGCAGGCCTGAAAATATTCTAGAGGGCGCTGGACAGACCCACGGCATAAGGAGCTTCGCCCCTAAAATAGCCGACGGCGTAAAAAGTACGGTGGCATCTGTCGCAGCGGAGTAAGATACTGGCACAAGGACAGACATTTCGGGCGGTACTTCCGTGTTGGATACAACAGTGAGCTTTGCGGCTTTAGTTGCAGAAGGGTCGGGCAAGGATCCAGAGAACGGGAAAAGCACCACGTCGGCTCGGGCATAGTCTATATGATGGTACGATGTTCTGACAAGAAGTCCCAACCGAGGATGATTTCATGGGAGCATGAAGAGAGCATGAAAGTTCGACAACTTATACAACGCCGTCAATGGCCACTCTGGTTGGAACGCATGGCATTACCGGTATCATCATGCGAATAGCCGTATCCAGGTACTGCAACAGTTGGATTAGCAGAAGGCATGCGACGACTGCAGAAGCGTGCGACGTGGCCGCGGCGAAACAGCAAGCAAAGCATATGGGACGGTTGTCACGTGTGCGCGAGGGGTTCTGAAAATGGCTTCGAGGTGGAACTTGGGGCGAAAGGGAGATGAAGATGTTCGTGGTCGCATTGTGGCAGGAAATGCGACGGCTTGATGCGCAGGTTGTGCTGCGACTGCAGCATAAGTCAGAGGTGCAGGCGAATGGTTGAGCTAAAGGTATACGACTCGGCAAGCTCCTCGTGGATGGCCCTCTGATGGGATCAGCCAGAGGTGTGGCCGGCTGTACAGGGCGATCGCCTAGCGGAAGCATGGACAGTTGGTGTGCCACCTCTTCACGAATGAAGTCCTTAATCTGGCCGGGTTGGCGGCAAGCGTGAGACCCGAGAGCGAGTTGGCAGGTGCAATAGCGCTCGCTGCGCGCAAAGACCATTTGTCGACACAACTCATCGAAGCTCTGACATGGCTCTGACAGTGTGTGACGATGGCCGCGACAGAAGGAGGGTTTCGCGCAAGAAGCATCTGTGTCGTCCTCGATGCCTTTGAGGACATGCTTGGGCCTCTTCGCTCATGGAGGAATCGACGCGGGCACAAAGGTCCGCGACATCCTCTATGTAGCTGGTGTACGTCTCACCAGGCAGCTAGCTGAGCGCGCTGTCGTAGACGTTGCTCAGCGTGGATCTTTCTCAAGGTGGGGCGGCCGAAGACTTCCGTGAATGCCGCCTTGAAAGCGGACCAGGTCTGTAGTTGACGCTCATGATTGTGGAACCAGAGGTTCGCAACGTCAGCGAGATAGATGACGGCACATAGTTTGGCCAGGTCATCCCATTTGTTGTACTCGCTGACGCGCTCATAGATAGACAGCCAGTCTTCTGCGTCAGTATCACCTGCTGCGCGAAAGACTGGAGAGTCGCGTTGCCGCTGGACGGCGCCGCAGCTGGTGGAAGGGGCGGCGGCTTCAGGCTTATTGTCGACAGCGTCGGTCATAGTGTTTGAAACAGTTGGCAACGTTCGGTTGCGAAGTTCCACTATGGTGGCTAGTTCCACGTTGAGACCAGGGATTCCAGCAACCTCCACCTACAGTGTACTAGAATGGGGCAGTGGGCTCACTGCCGTATCCCTGCGCCGCGCCGCCATGGCCCTCTCCGCGTCGACAGCCTGGGCGCCCGCCAGGGGCGCTGCCGCCAGTATCTCCTGAAAAATTCTCTCGCGGGGTGCGAAGCGCGTCCCCTGGTCGGGGTTACGCTGGTTACGATGTAGTTCCAGGGGGATCAACAAACGCGGAGTTGAAGGCGGTAAGAGGGCCACCACAATGACACTTAAAAGAGACCACAAAAAAAAAATGGAGGGAGGAGGGGGTCGAGCATTTTATTCTTCTTTTAAGCTGATTTCCCTGCAGCGCATGTTCACGCCATTCATTCGTTTGAAAGACCTTTGTCGATCGGCACCACTGCGTGCTTTTTTCTGCTGCTTGCTGCTTGTTTTTCTGAAGGATCGGCATTTGTGTCTGTCCGCAAACTGCAACTGTCTCAAAGACGGTCCGCCGCGGCATCTGGACGGGAGGGACGCGCTGAAATTGCTGGGGCAGCGTTTGACAACAAAAACAGCTGGACCCAACGAAGCTAGGAGTGACCGCGTAGTCAAGTGCGGTAACAATAAAAGAAAAAAAAAAACAAAAAAAAACAGGAGGGTGGTTACAGCAAAACCATACTCGTGTACAGAAAAAGGAGATGTAGAGGGAAGACTGAAGTAGCTGTAATTAGGAAGCGGGAGACCGTAGGGATTGGGCTCCTTTTGGGACGCCCCAGCGCCTGTTAGATCAACGTCGTCATCGGCTGTTTATTGGTCGTGACCATTTCTGCATTGTTAATCATATGGCAAGCATTTGCGCATACATAGGCAGGGGTTTGTGTAAATAAAATCAGATCAGACGTCTATCAGGTCAGGAGGAGGAGCCAATCTGCCTGCTCATTCAGTGCCGGGTGTGCGGCTGTTCTCCTGATCTGAAAGACACGCAAATTATTGGTAAGGGAACCATGCAATTAATACGAACGTGAACTGATTGAAGCGCAAATCTGGAAACATATGGTTCGAACAAATGCATTAGTGTATCTGTCACTATAAAAGAAAGAGATTGCTTATTTAAAAAAATGTGGTTACTGATGTCATTCTCTCTTATTGTGAATCACACGTGTTTTATGTACGACGCATGCGCGCTTGGCTTTTCAGGGAACGTTATGTGGTTTCATTAAACCTGTTGCTATAGTTCCAGCGAGTGTCTTCTCTTCTTGTGTAAGCGTCCGTAAGCTGGTTTTTTCGTTTCTTCAAGTATGTATACCAACAGGCCCAGCAACAGATTCTCCTATTACGCAGACCAGCTCATATATGCGAATAAAAAAAAAGAAAAAAAAAGTGAGGCGTTGTTGTGGGGCTCGAAAGGCGAGAGTGAAGTCGCTATGATCGTTGCAGTGGCTAAAGGGCATTGAAAATCGTATCGATCAGCAGGACAAAAAAAAAAAAACTTCAACCCCCCAACTACACGCCCTATCTGTTACTGCAGCGGCTACGTGGAGGCGCATTCATCTCTGCAATAGCCGCTTAAAACATCGCCCGCCCTTCGTAAATCAGTCACAACGACAGTAATTTATTTCACAACTCACAGAAAACTTGCATCAAAAGAAGCTCCGTGTGTTGCGCACCGTAACTTTAACTTTTCTTGCGCGCAAAACAGCAACGCGCGCTAGCCGCGCCCAGCAATCCGCCGGAAAGTTTCAGGTGACGCTGCGAGCCGCGCCGCCTGTCGGCGGCGACATGAAGTGCGTCACGCTCCGCCGCTCAGTGAGCGCACTACAAACTTCTAGAACACTGTACTCCACCAGATGTCGTCCGACGATTTGTTGTCAGACAGCGACGTCTTAAACAGTCGAGGTAGCACCAGTAGAACACGGAAGTAGATCGCGCGCACAGCAACAACAGACGCCGACTCTTCTTTCTCTTCCTCACTACAACATCAAGACTATATATTTTTGGCAGGAGCCCTGTACATTGATGACTATAGATCGGAACTTCAGGCACGAAAGAGCAAGGTTTTAGGCGCCCATAATAAGCACTGACAATTGTCATTTAGGCATATATAGGCTCAATTCATAATTACCTCAGCAGCGTATTTCGGGACAGATTTTCGACTTCTAATGAACACAACAAAAATTCTGTGCTTTGGGAAAAGTCAATTTTATTTTCTTCACGAAAAGTTGGACAAGAATCACTACATGAATAAATTCGAGCCTGTGAAAAAGGCTATGAAAACAATGACAAGCCAGCACCATTTCAAGGTTTCCAGGCTTGGAAGTTGTGCCTTCTTTCAGTCCGTATTTGTTTGTATGCGGAAAAGAACACTGAACATCTACTGCGGGGCGTACATGTCTTGCGAAACGTCCGAAGCTCCAAATGCATTTGGAATTTTGAAAATGTTCACCGCTGAGAACCTTGGATGCTTCTTTTAGCACAGAAAATCCAGGATTTCTGTCCAAGACATATCTGCTTCGAGATAACCCTGTCAGCAACAGGTTCAATGGGCATGGTGGCGTCCGAACCTTTCCTGGACATCCAAAATTGGCTCTACATTCAGAGTCAGAGTGGCATCTGAAGTTTCTGTATGCTTTCTGCTAGGAAAGTAAAATGAGCACACAAATATTCCAAGTCATATTCAAGTGTGTCAAACAGTCTCGGCTCTTCTCACGGTGACGCTCTCGTGTGCTGCAAAGTTGTTAAGATCAGCCATAATAATGGGCTCTGGTAGAAAAGTCACATCTGCTCTTTAAAAGCATCAATGCGCCTTAAAGGGACACTAAAGAGCAAAATGATTTTTCTCGCATTAGTAAAGTAGTCTTCCACGATACCAAAAACACCACGCTTGCTGCGAGAAGACGCTTAATAAGCGAGAAAACACGCAAAAAGAAATTAAGGTGGCGACGCCACCTTAGAATTCCCGCACCATTTGCCGTGACGTCACATATTTTTGACGGCGCCTCCTAGGGCATACGTAGTTCCTAATCGGTTAAATCGAAGTACACTGTCCTCTGAGGGGCCCAGACTTGACATAACGAGTTTGTGGAAATTTCGTCGAGCCAGTGGCGCCAAAATACGTTAAATGCTCTTTGAAAGCTTTTACGTCACGAATTACAAAGTTCGCCGCGAAATTTAAAAATAAAACTTTCAGCTTGGTTTTCTCCTCTAATAATAAACCTATGGTGGTGAAATAAACTACACAAGAGTTCTCCGATCACAAATTATCAATCTAAACTGATTCATTGTTTCTCTTTAGTGTCCCTTTAAGGAGTACTGCCTTGCCTGCAGCTATTAGCTCGTTAAGACTTTCTCAGCTCTTCACAAACCCAATGAATCCCATTGGCAAGACAAGTGATGTGCAATAATTATGGATAAAACATCTTCAAAAGTGCAGATAGCCTTGTGCATATAAGCGGCTGCATCTGTGTAGAGCAGCAGAACGTGGTCGTCGTGGGCTCCAGAGTACCCTCAAGGATGAATTCACAAAGTAGGCCATGATATCACCGCTCATTTTTTCTAGGTGTTTCGAGCATACCAAGAAATGTGTTGTTTTCTGTTGTCCATCCGGCTTTCCAATTACAAAATGCCCAAGTAGTCGTCCGGTAGCATCTGTTGTCTCGTCCATTAAAATGCATATGTAATGATTCACCCAGTTCTCTTCCGATTTTTTGCAACGTCTCCTCGCGCATTGGTCGCAGGTACCGCTTGCAAAGAGTAGACTGTGATGGTACTTTATGCTTGCTAGGGGTGTGCGAATATTTGAAAATTTGAAATAACTAATCGAATAGCGTTCTGTTCGATTCGGTACTCGAATCGAATAGTACATATGAAAAATACCGAATATTTTTCCAATATTTTTTTAAATAAGCACCGATGAAGAAACCTCATCGGAACGGAGAGGGGTAACGTTTTTTGTTTTAATCATCAAATTACCAAGATGCATGCAGCCCAAGGTTTTACGGGACTATATTGATCCCCACGTAACACAAAAGCTATTTGACGTCTAAAAGACGTCTTGAACGGCTATCAAAAAGGGCTAATAAACGTCTTGGTCAAGACATTCCCGTAGACGTCTATCCGACGTCTAATATCTGTGCTAATGTCCCGCTAGTTGACGTCTTTAGAAGACGTTTTGAAAAGACCAAGATAAGACGTTTTATAGACGTTCTTGTTTTTTCGCCGTTTTCGAAATTTTGGACTTTCGAAATATAAAATAAACTAATATAACTGTCTTTGCAGCATGTTTGGTCGGCAGCCTGACGGCTACCATAGGAAGATAGAGATTGAAGGGACCGAAAGAGCTCCCGCGAGAGCACTTTCCTGTTTGGAGATCTCCCACTTCCTATGTCAGTCGTCGAGCAAGTGACCAAACACTCAAGCAAGATCACTAACATACGTACATACCTGTTGTGGTAGCCTCGATGCTCACCGGAGCCGAAGACTACCGCGGGTTCAGGCTTAGCGAGCCACAGGGCCGCGTCTACCGTCGCCTGCTTACGTTTAGCGCACCGCTCCGCACGCGCTCAGCTAGCAAAGGCTTGAGCGCCGCGCGGCATGAACACAGTGTTCGAGATAACATACACACACAAACACTTTATTTGCCTTCTGCGGCACCCCAACACACACAGTACACGTCCGCTCCCGGGGCACGGGGAAGCAAAAGGGCTTCCCGACGCGGACAATACACCAAGAGGGACCGCCAGCACGTCGCAGCTGGCAATGGCGAGCTTTGACACACGCCGCTCGGGAAAAAGGTCCCTCGCGGCTATGCTGCGCACTCTCGCGATGACCACTGGGCCTGGTCGCGAGAGTTAGGGCAATCTCCGTACGCGTGGGCCTCCGGCAAGTGCGGCTCGGCGTGGTACGACCGCGCACGAGCACTAGGCACCGCTCTTTGGCTTCACGTACGAACCGGAGCTAACACTGAGGTAAACACGCCTGGAAGGGTGCCGAGGCACCCAGGCAGACTACAGACCGGCGATTCCCAAAGGGGACGTCGGGCCAGAAGGAAACGCGTGCTTACCCAGCGGCGTCCGGGGAGAGAGAGAGCTCCTCCCGGCGTGCACGTGCGTCAGTCACGCCGAATCTCGCGGCTCCGAGACCGCGTGCAGCGCCGCCACGAGAGCCGGCGCGTAGCGCAAGATGGCGCCACTTGCCGTCGCGGGAGAACGGGAGAGGGAAAGGAATCGCGGAACGGCGAAATGCCCGCGCAGTGGCTTCGGGCGCGCCTCGGATCCCCACATCCTCCTCTCCTTAAATTACCCTATACCGGTCTGCAAAGGCAGCCGGTCGTCGCCCATGCATGCAAAGGCGTTTATGCAATGAGCAACAGCTAACCTCAGCCCAGGTGCACAACTGCTGCTAATTACTCTACAAATAAAAAGGAAAAAATAATAACACAATACACTTGAAATACGCTATACTATACAATATGGTGCTACGGAAGGGGGTAAAAGAAATTAAGGCGAGTGTTCGTGATGCTCACACGGGAGAGCGTCCACGGCGCGGAGGGGAGGCGGCGCGTAATCTTGTTGGCCAGAGTGCGAGGCAACAGGCCTGTTTGATGTCCGCATGCCCGGAACGGGCTCACCTTCGGCTCGTCGATCTAGTCGACGACAGACCCGCGAGTCCGACGAAGGCCGCTTCGGTGGTAATTCGGAGGTCCCGAATTCCAGGCTGGATGACCAAAGACCTCGCTGGGACAGCCGGTCCCAGCGCCCTTTTGCTGCGGGTCCTTCTGCTGTAATCCTGACGCCAAACCAAATTGGTTGCAAGGCGTCCCGGCGTCGGCAGAGAGCCGGGCGCAGCTGCCATGTCAGCTAGCCTCGCGCCGCAGCCGTGAGGTAAACGGCAGCAAGGCTTCTCGGCGATGGCCGAGACGAGGACACAGCCGGCCGGTACGCCTGACGTCAGCAAGTTCCCGAACACCTCCAGGGTCCACGGCGATAGGGTGAAGGTGGTTTCCTATGGTGTTGTCACCACGCCGCACACTTCCAGGGCACGCACAGATCCACCACGCACGTACACACACACACACACGCACACACAGCTCCGAAGACGGGCTTCTCCCAACGCGCCACGCGATGGAGGGCGCGTAGCGTCCTTCGTATCTCTCCCCCCGCATAAGCACCAGTATTCACGACCCCTTCCGCAGGCAAAAGAAAAAGACGGCGAAAAAAGTAAACAAAACAAAATGACACTCAATATGCGAAAAAAATACGAAAAAAAAAAACACATCAAGTAAACATGAACACTCAAACAAACAAAAATAGCAGCAAACTGGGCGGGGCCGACTTCTTTGCGAGCACTGGCTGTAAAGAAGCTAGCCTACTGAGGTTAGACAGTAAGGTGAGGGCCTTCGGTTGCGGAAATAAGTCCGCCGTCCGGCGCGAAATCACTAAGGTGACCGCTTCCTCAGGTTATACCGGTGCGTGGTCCGAATGCGGTCCGCCGTCCCGGGTGTGCACCGTTGCTTGCGCGCAGTGCCACTGGGCGCTGGCGGGAGCTCGTCAGACCTCGACGCAAAGGCTTTCAGGTCTGCGATGTGGCACGGCCGAGTTTTCCCGAAAGGGGATCTTTCAGCAAGTACGCGAGCGGAGTCCTAGCTTTCTCCACTCGGTACGGACCAAGCCACTTAGGAGCGAGCGAGGCTGAGAACCCCTTGCTCGCGTCGCTAAGAGCGTGGTTGCGCTTCAGGACAAGATCACCTACCTTAAATGAAAGATGGCGATGTTTCCGGTCATACTGGGCCTTCTGCTCCGCCCTGGCCGATGTCAAACTCTGCCTTGCTCTACTGAGAGTTCGACAAAGCCTGTCCCGAGTGTTGACGCATAAGCAGAACAGTCTGCTGGTGCTTCCTCGTCTCCAAGCTGGCATTGCATGACACTGGTCACCGGATTTGCCAACTCCCTTCCGAAGTTGAGGCAAGCAGGAGAGAACCCAGTAGAGCGATTCTCGAACGCGAGCTCACTCAAATGGTCTGCCCAGTCCTTTTGACTTTCGGCAAAGGCCGCCAACATCGGTTTGAGCGTACGATTGGTTCGCTCCGTCAAATTGGACTGGGGATGGTAGGGCGAAGTGGTACAGTGATTAATTCCTAGGGAACGGCACGTATCACCAAACACCCGAGCGGTGAAATACGACGCGTTTGTCAGTGATGAGCCTTTCCGGAAAGCCGAACCGGCAAAACACTTCCTGTAGCTTCTCGAGCACCGCTCGCGCTGTCACCTTCCGAAGAGGGAACAACTCCACCCACTTCGAAAAATGATCCACGACTACCATCAGATGTATGAACCCCTGCTTGCTTCTAGGAACGGCCCCATTAGGTCGCAGGTGGCTACTCGCCACGGACGCTCACTGACAATCGGTTTCATCAGGCCGGGCGGCTTGCCACCCCTTGATTTCACCGCTTGACAGACATGGCAGGAACGGCAATAGCGGAAAATGTCACGCTTCATGCCAAGCCAGGTCACAATCTTGCTCAGTTTTGCAAAAACTTTGGAGCCACTCAGGTGACCGGCCATGGGTTCGTCGTGAGAGGATCGCAACAGTGCGGCTCTCAAACTTTTGGGCATAACCACCTTAAACGGGTCCACGGACTCCTCATCGGTGGCTATGTATTTCAGCAGGAGCCCGTCATGGTCCAGCAAGTATGTATCCGCGGGGGACCCAGCGACACACGCCGGTTCCCGTCCCCCTGCGCCCGCCGCACTACCAGCAGCGTCACGGCGCTCCGTCTCCCTGAGACCGTCGCTCAACTCGCGACAAGACGGATCATCTTGCTGGGCCTTCAGTAGCTCTTGCCTGCTGAAAGCGATTCCCATTCTCCCAAAGGGGAGCCTGGCATCGTTCCTTCTCAGGACTGCAGCCATCGCTGCCGCTTGCGTCGGCGTCATGGGTTCGCTTTCGTGTTGCTCACCCTCTCGCCCGCTTTGCGGCGCGCTGCTTGCCTGGCCGCTGGCCTGGCTCGCGGAAAGGGTTCGCTCGTCGGCGCACTCACCCTTCTCTCCGCTCGGCGGCTCGGCCGCCGTTTCGCCCCCGACGCTTGCTTGCGCAAAGGCACCGCTAGCGGTTGTCGCACCAGAATCCAGGCTCCCGGTGGACACTGGGGCACGAGATAGCGCGTCAGCTACCACGTTAGTGCTCCCCTTCCGATAACTGCGTAAAAAAAGACCAAGATAAGACGTTTTATAGACGTTCTTGTTTTTTCGCCGTTTTCGAAATTTTGGACTTTCGAAATATAAAATAAACTAATATAACTGTCTTTGCAGCATGTTTGGTCGGCAGCCTGACGGCTACCATAGGAAGATAGAGATTGAAGGGACCGAAAGAGCTCCCGCGAGAGCACTTTCCTGTTGGAGATCTCCCACTTCCTATGTCAGTCGTCGAGCAAGTGACCAAACACTCAAGCAAGATCACTAACATACGTACATACCTGTTGTGGTAGCCTCGATGCTCACCGGAGCCGAAGACTACCGCGGGTTCAGGCTTAGCGAGCCACAGGGCCGCGTCTACCGTCGCCTGCTTACGTTAGCGCACCGCTCCGCACGCGCTCAGCTAGCAAAGGCTTGAGCGCCGAGCGGCATGAACACAGTGTTCGAGATAACATACACACACAAACACTTTATTTGCCTTCTGCGGCACCCCAACACACACAGTACACGTCCGCTCCCGGGGCACGGGGAAGCAAAAGGGCTTCCCGACGCGGACGATACACCAAGGGGGACCGCCAGCACGTCGCAGCTGGCAATGGCGAGCTTTGACACGCCGCTCGGGAAAAAGGTCCCTCGCGGCTATGCTGCGCACTCTCGCGATGACCACTGGGCCTGGTCGCGAGAGTTAGGGCAATCTCCGTACGCGTGGGCCTCCGGCAAGTGCGGGAGAGTATTTCGGCCGCGCGTTAAAAAAGTCACGTGGTACACAGAGATGCTCCGCGCGCGGCGGTCGCGGTTGCCTATAGGTGACGAAGACGCGGCCGCGGCGGCACTCCGACCGTCGTTGGGTTCTGCGGCAGTGCCATGTTTCCTTTGGTTATTACAATGTATTCAGTGGGCATTGCGATGACGCAGTAACTGCACGAGCTGCAGGACTGCATCAGCTGCACGTCACAGTGCACAAATGCAACATTCATGGGTAAAATTTAGCACAGCAGCTTCACTGACTTGGCGTCGCGAAGACTGATGAAACTGCGGAGCTGGTGCCTTCTCCTTGGCTTTGGGGTGCCTTTTTTACTAAGTACTAAGTATTTTAGCTGTCGATACAGCGATGATAATATGACGCCGCTAAACGGTCCGTGAGCTCCTGCTTTGGCCACTCGCAAGCCTGGGTCGGCTTCCCTTCGATGCTGGGCGGCCGACGTCTCTCTTCCCGATGAGTTTTGTCGTGCAGTTGCCGCGACACGCACCCCTCACTCGAAACTCGGGGTCGGCCCGTCATCGTTGGGCCCATGCTCTAGCAAATTCACATCATATTTCCCGCCGCACCGCTTCTTCTCCCGAAGACAGAACCTTGTTCGTACTCGCCATACTCGTCGCCGAACGTCGTAATGCTCTGCGCTGACAGTACACGCTTTTGTACTGCTTTGTTCACGCAGAATTTATTCTTGCAGCAACAACGAAATGAAGCAATGTTAGTGCTGTTAAATCAAGGTGTGCGGCCTAGAGGTAGGGGACACTCTTGTAAGCTCAGTGCGAGCAGTCCGGCCGCATCAGAATTAACACCACAATTAAAGCACGATATGCAACACGAACTGACGGTCGAATGTCAACAACAAGCATGCACGCTAGCAATAAACAATGATAATGAAGATGTGCGTCTATCCTAGCCTCTCCTAACTCCATCGCACTGTATGTATTAGTAGTCAGGGAACACCAAGCCCAGCTTTTTACTCTGCCGAAATAATATATATATATAACACTACCGCAGAAGGGGAGCGCATACTATCGATACGATGGCCGGAGCCACCGCGTCTACGCGTCTCGCCGGTCTCGCTCGCCTGGCAACGGCCAGACCCCCGCCAGAGGGCCGCACCGGCCGCACTTTTTTTAACGCGCTGCGGAAATACTCTCCCGGCAAGTGCGGCTCGGCGTGGTACGACCGCGCACGAGCACTAGGCACCGCTCTTTGGCTTCACGTACGAACCGGAGCTAATTAGGTAAACACGCCTGGAAGGGTGCCGAGGCACCCAGGCAGGCTACCAAGGAGTTTTTTTAAACCTCCTTGCAGGCTACAGACCGGCGATTCCCAAAGGGGACGTCGGGCCAGAAGGAAACGCGTGCTTACCCAGCGGCGTCCGGGGAGAGAGAGTTCCTCCCGGCGTGCACGTGCGTCAGTCACGCCGAATCTCGCGGCTCCGAGACCGCGTGCAGTGCCGCCACGAGAGCCGGCGCGTAGCGCAAGATGGCGCCACTTGCCGTCGCGGGAGAACGGGAGAGGGAAAGGAATCGCGGAACGGCGAAATGCCCGCGCAGTGGCTTCGGGCGCGCCTCGGATCCCCACACTGTTCACCCACGCATGTCCTCACTGCTGCATATATAAATTTTCGACGCTGAGTTTACTCGCTGTGATGGTGTAATGTGGGCCCAGGATCCGAAATAATTCAACCGGCAGTCAGGTGATTCTGTACACACAACACACACAACACACTATAGCATCCCGTATTTACATTCTAAACGTCCTACGCGCCTCGGCACACAAACTGTCCTACTCGCGCCGTTATGCCTGTTGCCGCTGCGGCGATGTCGGTCGTCACCGGTGTTCCTAGCGCAGTCAATAGTCACGCTGCCTTGACCGTGGCGAGGTGGTGGTGGTGGTGATGGTGGCACTGCAGGCCGGTAGATCACCAGCCCAGGTGAAAATGCGTAACTGGGAATCCAACTGGTTTCAACTGGTATTAACTGGGATCAAATGGTCCCAGTTGCAGGCCAACTGGTCCCAGTTGATTCCAGTTGCAACTGGTTCCAGTTAGCAGCTGGTCCCAGTTACAACTCAGCTGGTTCCAGTTGATTCCACTTGCAACTGGTTCCAGTTAGCAGCTGGTCCCAGTTGCAGCTCAACTGGCCACCAACGGGAAACATGACCAGTTGAACAGAACTGGGCCACTGCAGTGCAGGTTAACTGCCCGTCGCCAACATGAGCCGCGGCCACCTCGTGACACCACTCGGGCCCCAGGACCTCAGGCCAGGAACAGACTAGGCTGCCGGTCTCCGTGTCAGCACCGGGCACAGCGGGAATCAGGCTCACCAGGTCCACATGGCTGCCAGACGTCTGGTTAAGCGATGTCGCGACCCGAACCGCCGACCAGCGGCTGCCGTTCCAACCGTGTCGCGCTCCAACTCCTCGAGCCGCACGACCCGCTCGCGCTTCCTTTTCGTCGTCTTCCCCTCCAAGGCCGTACCGCAGAGCAGAACTGTCGTTCCCTCTTCGCCCCCGTCACGGGCCACACAATCCACATCATCACACCACCCCCCACTTAAGATAGTTGCGAGCAACTATTCCACTCCACGTCAGGCGGTGAGTAGGCAAAAGTGCAGGCGCGTTTGTAAAGTGGGAACAAGTTCACACGAGTCCGAATGTTCGTGTTCCACACAGCACGTAATGAAAAAAAAACACACACATGAAAAATACACAACTGGAGAAAAATTAGAGCAATTCAGATGCGACTTATGTAGTTCGCTCCTACACTGTCTGAGCCTTTTCTTCTTACTGGTTGCGGGTGGGTGCTTGAAGCTCCTCAAGTGCTGGGCATTCCTATTGAAACATGCTTTTCCATATCGGCACATTTGCTCGTCATCCCAGTCCAGCTTCCCGTTGTCTTCATTGTCGCTCTCGTCTTCCAAAGGCTTGGTACGCTTTGCTCGCGGAAGCGCCGGAGAGTCGTTTGTTTGTTGTTTGGGGCGACAAAACTGTTTCAGGTGCTGTGCGTCTCTCCTGAAACGCTTCCCGCCATACTTGCATTTCTGTCGATTTTCTGGCTGCCGCCTCTGTCCTCCTCCTACCGTTGCTGAATTGTTTGTGGTCTTGCTGGATGTCGCCGTCGTCGTCACTCTCGCAGTACTGCCTAGCAGCCGTTGTGCTGCGCGTCGACGACTTGCTCTCACCATCATCGTTCTTGTTCGCGAGGCCACCAGCACCCTTCTCCACGATGTCTTCTTTGGCCCCACGTTGCTTAGAGCACTTGCTAAAGTTGCTTGGAGAGCTTAGGTCTCTGTTCGTTCGCGTAACAGCTGAAACTCTTGAAGACCTTTTTCCAGATGAGGGCGCCTGGCTTGCGGCATTGGCTTTGGTTGACCAGTCCGGATATTCCCAGTCAAGATCTAGCTCGTGCGGCTCCCTGGCTCCTGGGATGTTGCCTAGCACGAGGTCGTATACTGGGTTGCTCATGCATAGTGCAGTTACTTCTCCTATGAAGTACGGCGTATGAATCCAGATGCGCGTCGGCCAGTTTCTAGCAACTGCCACCCAGCAGCACCATATGTGTTTCCAGTTAGGCATCGACTGGGAACCAAATCACACCGTACAATCGTGGTGTTGCTGCCCATGTCTCTCAGGACGTGTGCTACCTGTCCCAGTACTCGTCCTTGGACAACTGGCATGCAGTCAGCTGCTGACCTTGGCGGCTTCTTTTCCCTCCTGCGGCATTCAATTGCAGCGCAAGTCTTCCTCGTGCGCTCAGCGAGAGATCTGGAATCTCGCGTTCCCTCACTCTCTACTATGACGCAGGACACCTGTTGTGCAGCCTGGTTCTTGCAATCAGACGTTCTGTGTCCAAGGCACCCGCATGACTTGCATTTCTCGGAATTTGTGAATGTTTCTCGACACTCAGATGCCTTGTGTCCTTTGCGGTTGCAAATGAAGCAAATCGATTGGTGCTTGCTCTGTAACACAGCACCGGGGTTATTTGCATCCTTTGCATCGTCGGCAACTCTACCAATGTTATTAACGCTCTGGGCTTCGAGAAAGCGGTCGGTGCACTCTGGGATGCAAGGGTTTTGCATTCTCTCTCTTTCAGTAAGATGGCCAGCTTCGGATTACAGCAACGCAAGAATTGCTCGGCTATAACATGGTCACGAAGACCCTCAAATGTTTTGGGCACATCAGCCATCTCAATCGAGTTATCAAAATAGCTCGAGATCCTTGCTGCTAGCTGTTTCCCTGTTTCGCCATCTTCAGGCCTGGCTTTCCGAAATTTGTCCTTATATCCTTGTGCCGTGAATCTGAAGCGCTGAAGTAGAGCTTTTTTTCACTTTATCGTAGTCGAGGGCCTCGTCAGCAGTCATTCGGCCAATGACAGTGAGTGCCTCCCCCCGTTAAGCACATGCTTACGGCTACTCCCCATTTATCTCTTGGCCAATCTTGCCCCATAGCCACGCGTTCAAACCTCTGCAAATACGCATGCAGGTCATCGCGTCGCTCGTCAAATAGCGGTAGCAACTTCTGCGGATTCAGGCATGACGGGTTTGCCGACGGGGCGAGTGCTGCCTCCACAGATGGATGACTTTGAGCACTTTCCTGAAGCTTGAACTTAAGTTGGAAGATTTGCAGCTGCCTCTCGTCCGCTAACCGTTGTCTCTCGTCCGCTAACCGTTGCCTCTCTCCTGCTTCTTTGGCCTCTTCTCTCTCAGCTGCGCGCTCATCTCTCTGCCTAACTTGCTCTCGCTCAATCCATTCGCGAAGTTCCGCGCCAGACAAGCCTAACTGAGCTGCTACAGCCGCTAACTTATCGAGATCCATGTCTCGTCTTGTGCTGCGTGCACACATCTGACTGGCGATTTCCGCGTTCGAGATGTTACTGGCGGATCCTGGCAGGCTCGCCAAGTTTGTGATGGTGTAATGTGGGCCCAGGATCCGAAATAATTCAACCGGCAGTCAGGTGATTCTGTACACACAACACAGACTTTAACACAACCGATAACTCCGACGATTCACACACAACACACTACAGCATTCCTTATTTACATCCTAAACGTCTGTGCCTCGCGCACAAACTGTCCTACTCGCCGTTATGAACTGTTGCCGCTGCGGCGAGATCGGTCGTCACCGGTACTCTTTGGGCAGTCAACAGTCACGCTGCCTTGACCGTGGCGAGGTGATAGTGGTGGTGATGATGGCACTGCAGGCCGGTAGATCACCAGGCCACTGCAGCGCAGGTTAGCTGCCCGTCGCCAACATGAGCCGCGGCCACCTCGTGACACCACTCGGGCCCCAGGACCTCAGGCCAGGAACAGACTAGGCTGCCGGTCTCCGTGTCAGCACCGGGCACAGAGCGGGAAACAGGCTCGCCAGGTCCACATGGTTGCCGGACGCCTGGTTGAGTGACGCAGCCCGAAGCAGGAAGCCAGGCTCACCAGGTCCGCAAGGCTGCCGGACGCCTGGTTAAGCGATGTCGCGACCCGAACCGCCGACCAGCGGCTGCCGTTCCAACCGTGTCGCGCTCCAACTCCTCGAGCCGCACGCCCCGCTCCCGCGCTTCCTTTTCGTCGTCTTCCCCTCCAAGGCGTACCGCAGAGCAGAACTGTCGTTCCCTCTTCGCCCCGTCACGGGCCACACAATCCACATCATCACACTCGCGTTTATTGCGGACCGAATCAAGTTGTTGCGGTCACTCATATATGCCGCGTGAATTATTGGCTACTTCAGCACACCATACATATCCAATTTTAATATAAAAGACATCGGTTTATAATAAATTTGAACACGTACGCAGGGGATCAACACGTATACTGTACTACATAAATGACGTTTAGCGGATGGCGCGCAAATAAATAATCGCGCTTCTCAGCAACAATAAATTATCCCGTGATGTTGTCAAATCGGCTTTATTAATGAATAATGCACAACCAAATGTGGCACAAAACACGTCGGAAAATGACCGCACAAGGTGAAGCTGAGTGGCACGGCAGCAACGTAAATAAAATTCTGCATGAATGTACTCCAAGTCTCGTCAAAGAAACTGCACTGGCTTCCGCATTAGCTGGCGTGGTCTCAGGCCCAATATCTTGCACAAACAGCAGTGAAGAAAAGCTGCATACAGAGAAATCAAGTAGGCTACGCAGGATTTACAACAAATAACAGATCATCAAGTCACTCTAAAGAAACATTTTCAATTACAGATATGATAAAATGCTGTCATGTATTAAGAAACGACAATCAATCATAACCGCACCTACAGGCGAGGCGCCTACGGTAGAAGCTTTGACACTTTGTCAGCGACAGGCCGGCGTAGTTGTAAGCATGCTTGCCTAAACTATGTCGGCCTGTCACTAGCGTGCGTGCGTGGAGCCACGAGCTGTAACGCGCAAAACATAATTACTCAAAATAGGGCGAGTCAGTCTGGCTTACGATTCGCACCGGCGCGTATACTATAGTTCCGCGTTCGACCACGCGGTTCAACTTAGCAAAGAACTGTTCACAGTTTAATCACAATGCTAAAACCTTTCAGTAAAAACGACGAAAGGTCAGGTGCACTTACCGAAAAAAAAAGCACTCTATCCGAACGTGCACACGTTCTTAGCTCTTTGTCTGGCTGCAACGAAGGTGGTGAGCAGAACAATCGCTTCTTGAAACGAACGTACCGACGAACGTACCGTCGCAAAAAGCACAGTAAAGCTTGTTTCACCAAATACTGATGGAAAATATGCGACAGACAGTATGATCGCCGTTACTTGATGCCAAACAGCCCGTAATCCGTTCATCCGTTCACAAACAAAAGCTGACAACGCTACACAAAACGCAAATGACCGCCGGCCGTCGCCTAGCTCTGCTGCCGATCGAGCCGCCGCGAACTGACGGCTGGCGCGAACTAGTGGAGGAAGAGGGGAAAGGGGGAGGAAGGAACAAGTATTCTGAAACAAGCCTCACCCTTCACTTGACCGAGCTGAGCACAGCGTCACCATTCAACAGAAAAGACACAACGGTTCTCACAAAATAATCCCACCTATTGCTCAATATTTAGTGAACATTCCTGCCAATAGGTGTATCTGCCATCGACATTGAGTCAAGGTGGAGCGCCGAGTGAAAAGATGTTCTTGAATGCAGGGGTAAACATGCGCGCTTCGACAACACCCGCTTCGAGCCTCCGACTGCGTAGCATCAGTAGCATCAGTGGTAGCATGCTTGCCTGGCTTGCCTGCATTTGCTTCTGTTGTCGTTCGCTGTTGCGCGAGCGTTGCGCGGCCTTAGCCGCCTTGGCTTGAAAAGAATATACTTACCAAACTGCTGATAGAAACCCGCGTTGCGGAGCGAAACTGATTATTTTGAGGGCTTTGTTTTCTGCGTCTTTTCTTTCACTAAAGCGACAGTCACCGCTCTTTAGACATGCCGTTTTGGCGTCTTTGCGCTCGTGGACAAAACATTTGATGCATCATTAGGCATTTTTAGAATAGCGTACGCAAAGCTTTGCGTTGGCTTTTCACGCAACTGCGCATGCATCGTACGCTAACCGCTTGCGGGCTCCCGTTAAGTGACGGAAATAGCCGGCCGCAAACGCTAACGCCAACTTAGTGTACGCTATTCTAAAACTGCCTATTTAGATAGTCGTTGCGCGCGCATTTTCCCCCAGAATGTCTAAAAATGTCTCAAAGTAGACGTTGTGGGCTTCTTTGGCAGAATACACACTGGGCTATGTCGTAGCTGTTGAAAACGGTAATAAACAGTACGCAGGCATATTTGGGAGTCAAGTGCTTTATTTTGCAAAAATGTCTATTCTTGATCTTCTCGTAAACCAAGACGTCTACAGCCGCCCGTAGCCGTTTCGAGACGTCTTTTAGAGGTTTTGTGTTACATGGGTCACAGGATGCAGGTTTTAAATGCGAAGCATTTCTTAGCGAACTTCTGCGACTTTGAGCGTATCTATCTATCTATCTATCTATCTATCTATCTATCTATCTATCTATCTATCTATCTATCTATCTATCTATCTATCTATCTATCTATCTATCTATCTATCTATCTATCTATCTATCTAGCCGCCTACGACTTTGTGCTCTCCTGGCCGTTTCGTTAATCGGATGTATACCAAATTGGTGTGTCATAACATGGCCTTATTACGAACATAAATGACAGGTCATATCATGAAAATCATGACACGCATGTCATGAACAGCATGATTTACATTCCACGGCCTTTGGGCTCCCTGGCCGTTCTGTTAATCGGATATATACCAAATTGGTGTGTCATAACATGGCCTTATTACGAACATAAATGACAGGTCATATCATGAAAATCATGACACGCATGTCATGAACAGCACGATTTACATTCCACGGCCTTTGGGCTCCCTGGCCGTTCCGTTAATCGGATGTATACCAAAATTGGTGTGTCATAACATGGCCTTATCACGAACATAAATGACAGGTCATATCATGAAAATCATGACACGCATGTCATGAACAGCATGATTTACATTCCACGGCCTTGGGCTCTTGCGGCCGTTCCGTTAATTTCATATATACCAAAATTGGTACGGCGTGACAAGAGTTCATGACGAACATAATGACAGGTCCTAATATGCAAATCATGACGCGCATGTCATGTGCAGCATGGTTTACATGACATGGTCTCGGCGCGCTCGCGGCCGTTTAAATGAAGGGATACATACGAAAACTGGTATGACGAGACATTTCTGTTTGACAAACACAACTGACACATGGTAACATGAAAATCATGACATGCATGTCATGTACGGCATGATTTACATGCCATGCTCCATGGCGCACTCGTGCCGTTTCGCTAGATTGATATACACAAAAATTGGTATTGCGTGATGTGACTGTATGAAAGAACATGAATGACAGTTGGTAAAGATGAAAACCATGACATGCATGTCATGTGTGTCATGATTTATTTGCCACGCTCATGATGCATTCGCGGCCGCTTCGCTAGCTCGATGTACACCAAAAATTGCTATTGCGCGAAGCGACTGTACGACGACGGTAAATGAGACGTGGTAACAATGAAAATCATGCCATGCATGACATGCACGACATGATTTACATGTCATGCTCATGACGCACTCGTGCCGTTTCGCTTGCTTGACACACCAAAATTGGTATTGCGCGACGCGACTGCACGACGAACGTAAATGAGAGGTGGTAACATGGAAATCATGACATGCAGGTTATGTATGTCATGATTTACATGCCGCGCTCATTGTGCATTCCCGGCCGTTTCGCTAGCTTGGTACACACCAAAATTGGTATTGCGCAACGCCACTGTATGACGAACGTAAATGAAAGGTGGGTAACATGATATCATGACATGCATGAAATGTACGACATGATTAACATGCCATGCTCATGGCGCACTTGTGGCCGTTTCGCTAGATTGATATGCACCAAAATTGGTATTGCGCGATGTGACTGTATGAAGAACATGAATAACAGGTGGTAACATGAAAGCTAGGACATGCAGGCAAGTGTATGTCATGACTTACATGCCACGCTGATGGTGCATGTCGCGGCCGTTTCGATAGCTTGATATACACCAAACTGTATTGCGCGATGTGACTGTATGATGAACATTAGTGACAGGTGGTAACATGAAAAACCATAATATTCATGTCATGCATGGCATGATTTACATGCTCTACTCATGGTGCACTCGCGGCCATTTCGCTCCTTTGATATACACCAAAATTGGTATTGCGCTATGTCTGTATGACGAACATAAATGAGAGGTCTTAACATGCGAATCATGTTATGCATGTCATGTACGGTATGATTTACATGCCACTGTCGTGGTGCGCTTCCGGCCGTTTTGCTAAAGTGATATATACCAAAATTGGTATGGGCATGACACGAGTGCGTGATGAACATAAACGACAGGTCATGCATTTATATACCAGAATATGCGTTTCATTGGCATGGTGTACACTAGAGTGTGCATGCATGCGTGCATGGCAAACATGCAATATATGGTGGACTAGATGCCATGGCATGAATGATTTCATTTGGCTCAAAGACAAACAAGGCGATGTATGCAGCTCTTTGCTGGCTGCTTCGCATTACATCGATTCCCACAGTGCGTGGGATCTGCCGAATTTTTTTTCCTTAAAAACTCCAGTGACGGAATCATGATGATGTTGACTCCTGAGTATTGTTCAATATTTATATACTATCACATTTATTTAAAAGCTGTTGACAGAGTGCCACCTTGAATACTGTTGTCACTGCTGCATGTCAACCTGCAGTTACAAAATAGAAACCTGCTGTATATGAGCTTGCCTCAGGTTTACATAATTGTGGTTTTTTTTGTCGGTTAAAAGTGACCGTAGTGTTTGTTGAAGCTTGTCAATATTTGTTTCAAATATAATGTGGAATTTTTGGGCTGTTTCTGAAATGGTTACGTCACCGTTCTAGGGCTGCTTTTAAATGGTTGCCTTACTATTTGAAAGCTATTCGAATTGTATTCAATTCGGTGTCATTGGTGTTCGATTCGGTTCCCAAGTTCATTATTCGCACACCCCTAATGTTTGCAATAGTTCTCCAAAAAATTCTTGAATGCCTTGTTTTCGATCTTTGCTCAAGGGATGTCAGCAGCGACTAATGCTTTGCATATAAGTCTGCACTGAATTCACTTCTCTTCGATTGAGCAAAAGTTTCGGACAAGAACGACTGGCTCGACGTTGACGGCTGGTTGCGCAGAGCGTTGGCTTGATGCAACGCTGTTTTTTTGTGCTGATCCAGATTACATTTTTTTTTCACTCCACGTACCAAACGCACCTTCCTAGCACAATTGGCCTTTTCTTCTTGCAGGTATACCTGCAAGAAGAAAAGGCCAATTGTGCTAGGAAGGTGCGTTTGGTACGTGGAGCTTTATACATTAACGTGGATACGTGGTTCAGGGGTTAAGTGTCTTCTCACCTGCTTTCTGCATGCTTGGAAAAATACCGTTTCTCATATCCACGGAATAGTACAGTGAGCCACTGGTCCATTGCCGGACAAGGACACTTTTCGGCGTCTTTTTCTACAGCATTGCTAAGGGCATAGGCAGAAATTTTTTAGGAGCTTGCTCGCCAAGCTTATGCTCGCGCCTTGTCCTCACCTCTGTGACCGTCGGCGCGGCGGCGCACACCACGCTCGGCGCAGCTGCTCTCTCTCCGGTGATTTCAAGAATGCTCACTAGATGGCGCCGCCGCTCAAGGCGGCACACACCACGCTCGGCGCAAGCGCGACTGCTCGCTGGCCGCACCGCTCGTTTCGCTGGCTTCCTTTCTCTTTCTTCGTTGCCGCTCCGCAGCATGAACGGCAGCAGCGCGACGGGCTCGCAACGCAGCAGCAGCTCGGGAAGATCTCGAACCAGCCAACACATGATGTCACGTTACGCTCTCCGATGCGTATCGTACGACTGCAAACGTCCCACCACCATCAGGGGCACTTGTATCGATGTTGCCTTCTCGAACTTTCCATTGCGTCCCATCATCGATGACCCCTTGGCAACATACTTTACTGATCATAAAGCAATCATCTTTAAAGGGAAACGAGTCCCCAAGCTCATCGAGGGACGCCCTTCTTGTACTTTGTAAAAGAACATCTCTTGTGTATATGTAATGTTTATAGTTCATCCAAATGTATATATACTTCATCAAAATGTATATAGTGCATCCAACCGTAAATTAAAAAAAAAAAAAACATTGTGGATGTAATGTATGTATAACAACGTTGTCACGCCTATATATGATGGTAGAGGAATGTGCACGGAGCATTCGCGGGTTACCCGATCATCTCCGAGCAAGCTCCTCTAACATCATTCACTTCGTTTCGACAGCAGGGGTGCACCTCCCCATAGCCACCCTCGTCAAGTTGCTAGCGCCGCCATGTTAATTCCGGCAGTGTCATTTGCTTTGTAAACAGCCTTAACTATAACAGCGTGGTTTTTAAAAATGATTTCTCTCTCGTGCTGATTGAACGAGCAGCGCTTCTTTTTTTTTCACTCTCCCTCTTTTTTGTGTGGCACTTATCTGAGAAGGCTGTGGCTAGGGTTACGTCCAGACGTAACTGTAGTCACCGCTATCGTTACGTCCAGATTAAAGTCCCTAGATTTTTCCTGTTGCTCAGAGAAGGCCCTCTGCGCCCTTCGGGCGCGGAAAACTAATCGTGGCTTTACCCTCGCTTCGCGAGTGCGGCCATTGAGCGTTAGCGAAATGGCCGGTCGGCAGGGTCTCCGTCACGCGCTACTGGCCGCTGTCGCGGCCACGCGCTGTTTAGCCCGGGCGCCTGCCCCTTTGGGGCAGGCGGGGGCGCACGTAACCCACGAGCCGCGTCGCGCTTCTCTGGCAACAGGCTTCTGCAACACCTTGTGCGACAAAAAAAAAAAACAAACAAAAAAACACCAATAGCAGCGAGGTTCTATTCGAACCAACGTCCTCGCAGTTCCGAGCACGACACGTTAGCCGCTGCGCCACTAGGGCCCAACGGTTCGGTAGGTCTAACGGGCTGTATTTGTATTGTCACGCTGGGCGTAACTTTTAAGACTCGTTATTCTTACGTCCAGACGTAACTGCAACGGCTCCTACCGTTACGTCTAGACGTAACGCTAGACACTTCCATCTGGGCTACCACAGCTAATTGCGGAGGACACGAACCACCTAAAGAACTCGGGGCGGTGCCATGCGTTATAAGCACAACTTCTTATGCAAACCCAAGTAACCACGGATATCCGTCGGCTGTCCGCTATAAATCCGTATGTAGAGAAATTCGGATATCCAGAGACGGGACGTACTAGGAAGGTCCATGTCCAGTGTGGCTGTGTTGTGGATGTCCGAACAGGATTTCTACGGGACAGCCAAAATATCGAAATTAGTTGCGGTGTTGCAGTTGTGCACGAGCATCCCATAAACACGCAGCCGCAAGAATTTTTCGATAAATGTAAAAAATCACTTGCGGTACTCGCCATGCACGCGGTGCTAGCGATGACACTGCCAACACTGCCACTGGGTCAGGCTGCTGGGTGGCGTAAGTTTCTCTCGAGAAAACTGAAACAAATCACTGCGGCCGTATAATGTACTTACGCTTGAGGCACCGCCCACGCCGGAAGCCGCAACGTTTTTCGAATTTGGCCAATGAAAAGCGCTCGTAGCCGCTCATAGCTTGTTGAGCAAGACAAGTGCGGCAGTTGGAGTTTTTTACGTAGGAATTCTGGGAAAATCCCTAGTATCATAGAGTGCCTAGTATTTTGTAGGTACTTTTAGGGAACGATACGACGATTCCTTGGCCTTGTCCCCAGCCTTTACTGTCAAGGTATTGTCTAGCGTTAGTTTAGCGCGCGCAAGCCTGTACGTACGCAACGGCCTGCGCGCTGCGTACGTTAGAGTTGAGGCTGTCTCCTACATTTTTAGTTTACCGTACGCAACAACCGAAACGTAGACTGCGTCTAGGCGTCAGTACCTTCTTCTCAGCGTGTTTTTCTGCGCCATCTTGTGGCTAAGAAATAAACTACAATAGCCGATCACAGTTGACACAAGTCAAGGCACGAGACAAGGCAAGATCTTACGATGGCGCAAATTTTGTTGAGGTGGTCTGTGGTGAACGGTGACGGTTGGTACGACTCCTACGAGGCGAGCAGCAGCGAGGGAGGAAAAATGCCTTCCAGCATCCTTTCGAATCGGCGCCTTTTGGCCCCTCTTTCATGGGAAGAGATAGACCGTATCATGCTCACAAACCGAGAGTGGTGGCTTTTGAAGGGCAACTGCAGTCTCGACGACATCGAATATCTCCTGCATCTTTGCAGCGATCACTGTCCACTGCACTGGGTCCGCGAACGGATTCAAGCTACTCACGTAGGCAAGGAGCTCCAAATCGAGGGCAATTCCGAAATGGACGCGGGATTTATTCGCTGCCATGACCGCCGTAGCGCTTGTGCTGCTGTCGGACGCAGCCGTTTTTCTTGTCCCGACCGGTCGAGGATGGATGGATGGATGCTATGAGTGTCCCCTTTATAACGGGGCGGTGACATGTCTGCCACCAGGCTCGAAGGGGAAAAAAAAAGCTTCCTTGTTTCAAGTTGGCTTAATACCTTATCTACACTGATTAAATCTATGTTATTATACCAAAAAAAATATAAATTCACGGTCCATCTCTCTGCCTCTTAAAGGAGCACTGACATCAAATTTACGCATGTCAAGATTTTTGCATCCACGAGTAGTTATCTACCACGTAGTAGCGATTCGCGACCGAAAATGCAACTGAGGGACGAATAGCTATCTGTTTTATTGATTTATATCACCGGTATCTAGCACGATTCAAAACGGCCTGCAAACCCGCCATTTTTCAGCGCTGGCAGTGCTCCCTCGCGGTCAACTCCAGACCGCGCACCAGTTTACCACTTGTCCACAGAAAGGAGTGACGTGAGGATCAGCTGCTCAGCTAACATTTCGTCTGCTAGGCGCGCACGTAGAGAAGCGAGAGAAGCGCCCGTAAGGTACGCAACGGCCGTAGCGGACGCAACGTAAGCGCAGAGATCTAGCGTGCGCATCTGTTGCGCGTGCAAACGCACGCATCTCTCTTAGGTTCAGCGCATGCGCAGTCTTGCTCTCTCTCACCCGTTGCGTGCCGCAAGGCCGTTGCGCGCGCTAAACTAAAAAATTCGGCAGATCCCACGCACTGTGGGAATCGATGTAATGCGAAGCAGCCAGCAAAGAGCTGCATACATCGCCTTGTTTGTCTTTGAGCCAAATGAAATCATTCATGCCATGGCATCTAGTCCACCATATATAGCATGTTTGCCATGCACGCATGCATGCACTTAGTGTACACCATGCCAATGAAACGCATATTCTGGTATGCATGACCTGTCGTTTATGTTCATCACGCACTCGTGTCATGCCATACCAATTTTGGTATGTCACTTTAGCAAAACGGCCGGAAGCGCACCACGACAGTGGCATGTAAATCATACCGTACATGACATGCATAACATGATTCGCATGTTAAGACCTCTCATTTATGTTCGTCATACAGACATAGCGCAATACCAATTTTGGTGTATATCAAAGGAGCGAAATGGCCGCGAGTGCACCATGAGTAGAGCATGTAAATCATGCCATACATGACATGAATATTATGGTTTTTCATGTTACCACCTGTCGCTAATGTTCATCATACAGTCACATCGCGCAATACCAGTTTTGGTGTATATCAAGCTATCGAAACGGCCGCGAATGCACCATCAGCGTGGCATGCAAGTCATGACATACATTGCCTGCATGTCATAGCTTTCATGTTACCACCTGTTATTCATGTTCTTCATACAGTCACATCGCGCAATACCAATTTTGGTGCATATCAATCTAGCGAAACGTCCACGAGTGCGCCATGAGCATGGCATGAAATGTACGACATGATTATCATGTTACCACCTTTCATTTACGTTCGTCATCCAGTGGCGTTGCGCAATACCAATTTTGGTGTGTACCAAGCTAGCGAAACGGCCGGGAATGCACAATGAGCGCGGCATGTAAATCATGACATACATAACCTGCATGTCATGATTTCCATGTTACCACCTCTCATTTACGTTCGTCGTGCAGTCGCGTCGCGCAATACCAATTTTGGTGTGTCAAGCAAGCGAAACGGCACGAGTGCGTCATGAGCATGACATGTAAATCATGTCGGGCATGTCATGCATGGCATGATTTTCATGTTACCACGTCTCATTTAATAATATCGGGGGTTTAACGTCCCAAAACCACGATATGATTATGAGAGACGCCGTAGTGGAGGGCTCCGGAAATTTCGACTACCTGGGGTTCTTTAACGTGCACCTAAATCTAAGTACGCGGGCCTCAAACATTTTCGCCTCCATCGAAAATGCAGCCGCCGCGGCCGGGATTCGATCCCGCGACCTTCGGGTCAGCAGTCGAGCGCCATGACCACTAGACCACCGTGGCGGGGACCACGTCTCATTTACCGTCGTCGTACAGTCGCTTCGCGCAATAGCAATTTTGGTGTACATCGAGCTAGCGAAGCGGCCGCGAATGCATCATGAGCGTGGCAAATAAATCATGACACACATGACATGCATGTCATGGTTTTCATCTTACCAACTGTCATTCATGTTCTTCATACAGTCACATCGCGCAATACCAATTTTTGTGTATATCAATCTACTGAAACTGCCGCTAGCGCATCATGAGCGTGGCATGTAAATCAGGCCGTACATGACTTGCATGTCATGATTTTCATGTTACCACGTCTCACTTACGTTCGTCATACAGTCGTGTCGCGTAACACCAATTTTGGTGTATATCACGCAAGAGAAACGGACGCGAATGCACCATGAGCGTGGCATGTAAATCATGACATACATGTCATGGATGTCATGGTTTTCGTGCTACCACCTGTTATTCATGTTCTTCATAAAGTCACATCGCACAATACCAATTTTGGTGTATATCTAGCGAAACGGCCGCGAGTGCGCCATGACCGTGGCATGTAAATCATGTCATACATGACATGCATATCATTATTTTCATGTTACCACGTGTCAGTTATGTTTGTCAAACAGAAATGTCTCGTCATACCAGTTTTCGTATGTATCCCTTCATTTAAACGGCCGCGAGCGCCCCGAGACCATGTCATGTAAATCATGCTGCACATGACATGCGCGTCATGATTTGCATGTTAGGTCCTGTCATGTTCGTCATGAACTCTTGTCACGCCGTACCAATTTTGGTATATATGAAATTAACGGAACGGCCGCAAGAGCCCAAAGGCCGTGGAATGTAAATCATGCTGTTCATGACATGCGTGTCACGATTTTCATGATATGACCTGTCATTTATGTTCGTGATAAGGCCATGTTATGACACACCAATTTTGGTATACATCCGATTAACGGAACGGCCAGGGAGCCCAAAGGCCGTGGAATGTAAATCGTGCTGTTCATGACATGCGTGTCATGATTTTCATATGACCTGTCATTTATGTTCGTAATAAGGCCATGTTATGACACACCAATTTTGGTATATATCCGATTAACGGAACGGCCAGGGAGCCCAAAGGCCGTGGAATGTAAATCATGCTGTTCATGACATGCGTGTCATGATTTTCATGATATGACCTGTCATTTATGTTCGTAATAAGGCCATGTGATGACACACCAATTTTGGTATTTAAATGTAAACATTTCGACAGAATTTTGGTATACATCCGATTAACGAAACGGCCAGGAGAGCACGAAGTCGTAGGCGGCTAGATAGATAGATAGATAGATAGATAGATAGGTAGATAGGTAGATAGATAGATAGATAGATAGATAGATAGATAGATAGATAGATAGATAGATAGATAGATAGATAGATAGATAGATAGGTAGATAGATAGATAGATAGATAGATAGATAGATAGATAGATAGATAGATAGATAGATAGATAGATAGATAGATAGATAGATAGATAGATAGATTAGATAGATACGCTCAAAGTCGCAGAAGTTCGCTAAGAAATGCTTCGCATTTATTGCATTAGTCTGTTGACTGAGAAGCGCGAAGCGGCTCGTGGGTTACATGCGCCCCAGTGATACGGGCACACCACGGACGCTGGCACGGACGGGCGCCTGCCCGGAAGGGGCAGGCTCGCGGGCTAAACAGCACGTGGCCTCGACCGACGTTTCTAGAACCAGGTCAGTTTCGACGCAAGAACTAGCGGCGCTGCAGTTCCATCTTGCATCATGTCTCACGCGTCGTCCGCTACAACACCCATGTGACCTATCGTCACTGCAGCTTTCGGCAAACGTGACAGCCGAGATTCCGAGATTTAAACTTTTTCAATACCTCGACTGTTTTAAAAAGCGATTATTTAACAAGCTAAGCTCCAGGAACGTGAAAAGATAATCAAACGTGACCTATAATAATGGTACCATCTCACACGTCTAGCTGTCCTCTAACACGAATATTCCATTGCCGTCAACCTGTGTTTAGCCGCCACGCCACGGTGGAACAGTGGTTATGGTGCTCGGCTGCTGACCCGAAGGTTGCGGGATCGATCACGACTACGGCGCTCGCATTCTGTGGAGGTGAAAATGACACTGGCTCATGTACTTAGATTTGTCATATTAAGCAAGTCGTAAACCAGAGGACCGTTGTTAATTTTCGGGCTAATTAATTCCGATTTCTTGAGAAAAGCGTACAAAGCGAACTATGGTTGATCAAGGTACCTGATTTTATTCCCTGAGCTCGGTTAGGCGACTTGTAGCGAAGTTAATCTTCACCATTCTGGTGGGATTGGCGTTCAGACGATATTTCTTGCAAGTCCCTGCTCTGATTCGGAGAACTGATGACCAGTGTTCGTTTCCGTGCCACTCGTGCAGCACGCGAATCAAGATGACATTCTTCAGCTTTGTCCCTTTCACACGTTCTAAATCGAAAGAACTGCTTCGCAAGCGATCACCGTTCGCAAACAATCACGCACGGAGCACGGAGAAAGCGAGCACAGAGAAACGCGCAACGCGTCGCAAGCGGCGGCTACTCGCGCGTCTGAGATCGCTGCGGGATCTGCGTCGCCTCCGCGATCAGCTTCGCCAACGCGCCATTGAGAGCAACGGTGCGTTGCCGTATCCGATCCCGGGGGCCACGTCAAGTGAAGCAAAATGGAACAGCAGCGCCGTAAGTTCACGCGTCGGCCGCCTGTGCCGGCTCGCGAGTGATCTTGAGCTCCTTTCTAATCGTGTGTGACTAAATTTTCTGGGCACAAATGTGTCTTCCGCTAAATCGCTTTGATACAGTATAGATGAACGGCAGTGTGTATAAAGGCGAATATACATACGCCGAGACGGCCATTATGCTGTGTCAAGCTTTAGAATGACTGAAGGAAAAAGCTACAATGATCAATGCCCCCAGAAATGTGGCCAGGTAAGCTCGCCGAAACGATGGGACATACAGATGTGATACAGATGGATGTACAGAAATGAAGTCCGGGAATTTATTATAAACAAAATTTTGCTCCACTGACGATTCCAATATAATCCCAAGTTTTCCAAGCCTAGAGGTTCCTTTCAGCACTTCCTACAGCAGCCGCAGGGGCGTTTTGGCTCTTGGCATCATCACTGATGCAGACCCACTTGCTGTCCACAGTCTCCTTCCACAGCGTCACCTGGGAAGAAGCCATTGCACAAACACAAACGAAATACCACAGTTAGCTTCGACCTTCAGAGAACCTTTCAATAAAAAAATTCAACCAGTTCCACGCCGTGAAAACTGTCGGACAACAAAGCTGTAAGTACACGAGTGTACGCGATCGTGTGGTCTAGGGCGCTTACACATGATTGGTCAGAGCGAGATCATGTGACCTGCGGGCAATCTCGTTTCCGCGAATGTCTTGCGTCACATGATTTGCCGCCGGCACAGCCAGAATTCTGTTAAGTGTGCACACCCAATTATCTACATAACTTTAGTGCAAATTGCTTTCCCAGTATTTTATACTGAATGTACCACTAGGTACATTCCTAGCGAGTGTTCAGATTTTGAATTGGGCTGACATGGTAATTAAATATGAAAGCCAATCTGGCCAAGAATGTGGAAGCACTCTTGTTCACCGATAAGGAGATTGACGCCCTAAAAAGCCAATTGGTGCTGTAACATGATGTCACTTGAACATATGCCAGCCTTTTAAAGACGATAGTCTTTCTTGGGGAACTTATACGCAGAAATTTTGGCCTGTCTGTCTTTCTGTTTGTCTGTCACCCGATTCAGCCACCCGGCCAAAGTTGAACCACTTGCTTACCGCCCACCCATCTTGAACTGATACGGCTGTTCATACTTGTGAACGTTGTCGATCAAAAAGTAAGTATTACGCATATCTGAGGCGCAACATCACTAGGTAAGTATTAGGTAGTGTGTTCCTTTAATAGAAAATACATAGGTATCAATTCTAAAGACCCTAGTTTCTTAAGCTGCGGCTGCGGCTGCGCTGAAAATGCCATGCTATGCGCGCCGAAGAACGTCCTCTGCCAGGGAGGAAGGAAACCCTCTGCACAAGCTCATGTCTCCCGACGTATTGCCAGATGGCGTCCATACCTCACGCAGCGTAGACGCAGCGCCTCCTCTATCGTCTTTACACGGCATTTGCAGCGGAGCACGCAGATACGCGGCCAATTTTTTCTCGAATAAAAGTTGTTGGAAGTTACAACGCTTTCTGTGCTTGTTTCTTCTCACGCTACTGTAATTTTCAGCATTTTTTACTGTGATGTAATAACATCACTGCTATAATTTAGCCTATTTTATCAGTTCGACCCAGCAAGTGTGGAGCATTGTTCAATGTTGTAACATCGATGCGTTGGTTCGATTCCTCACAATACTACAATGTTTGTAAGGCTGTCAATAGAAAACTGTGCTGATTAGCAATTGCAAATCTCTCTATGGCTTATTATGCCCAGCTCAGCTATATGGGGCTAAATATAGCTGCAATACCATCGACGCCTGCAAATCCTCTACTGACGCTCCCCACACCACAGCCTGCTTGAAGTAAAAGTCGACAATGTTCCTGTGACCGCCCTCGTTGACACAGGCGCGCACCTGTCTATTATGAGCGCTCCTCTACGCCGCCGTTTGCAGAAGCTAATACGTGTTGCCGATGGCGGTACTGTGGAAGTCATCGGAATGTGAACTGCTCGTGTCAGCATTACCGGTCGTCACACCGACGTCCTTTTCGCCGTTCTAGCTCGTTGCCCTCATGACCTCATACTTGGCCTTGATTTCCTTTCAGTACACTCGGCCTTAATTGAATGTTCTTCTGGTACACTCAGCCTCGATCTTCCTCTTCTCGCCGATAACTGAAAAGCCCGTCAGCCGCTTCAGCCCAACTACTTTTGTTCGCCTGCCACCTCGAGCAGTGACGTACGTCTGTTTGTCATCGACCCCTCCAGTTCCCGACGGTGACTACATCGTTACACCTATAAGTGACGCACGACTGACGCGCAATATTACTGTGACGCATAACATTTCCACCATAGTGGATAACTCCGTCTTCCTTCCGCTCCTCAATTTTGGCCTCATCCCCCAAGTGTTGCCCTACCAGATGTCGCTTGCCCAACTCACTGCTATAACCGACGACGATGACATCAACGTTGTCGCCGTAACTGCTCCGGACCAAGCTGAAGTCTCACGGTCACCCGGTTCTGACGACGCCATTTTTCGAAAAATGATTGGATCAGACCTTTCGCCTGATCAGGCCGACGCTCTCTCCCAGGTTTTGGCCTCCTATAGTGACATTTTCGATATCCATGATCGTCCCTTGGGCCAGACTAAGATTGTCACTCACTGAATTAACACAGGCGACTCTGCGATCATCCACCGTCGACCTTACCGCGTGTCTGCATCAGAGCGAGCAGTGATTCAAAAAGAAGTGGCCAAAATGCTAGCGAAAGACATAATCGAACCATCGTCTAGCCCTTGGGCCTCCCCCGTGGTATTAGTAAAGAAGAAAGACGGCTCCTGGCGTTTCTGCATTGATTATCGGCACCTCAATAAAATTACCAAGAAAGACGTGTATCCTCTTCCACGTATTGACGATGCACTCGACTGTCTCCATGGCGCCACCTTCTTTTCATCTCTCGACCTCCGATCTGGCTACTGGCAAATTGCTGTAGACGACATGGATCGTGAGAAGACCGCCTTCGTTACCCCTGACGGCCTTTACCAATTCAAGGCCATGCCCTTCGGTCTTTGCAACGCTCCAGCAACCTTCGAGAGAATGATGGACACGCTGCTTCAAGGATTTAAATAGTCGACGTGCTTGTGTTACTTGGACGACGTGGTCATCTCACCCACCTTCGCAACACACCTCGAACGCCTTTCGACCATTCTATCAATATTCCGACAAGCTGGCCTCCAGCTTAATTCCTCGAAGTGCCACTTCGGTCTTCGTCAAATTACTGTGCTGGGCCACCTCGTTGACGCTTCCGGTGTACGACCAGATCCGGCCCGCGCTGTAACGAACTTCCCCGTTCCTCGCTCTGTCCATGATGTTCGCAGTTTCGTGGGTCTGTGCTCGTACTTTCGCCGTTTCGTGAAAAACTTTGCGGCACTCGCACGCCCACTCACTGACCTTCTCAAACAAGACGTCCCGTTTTGTTGGGGATCCTCTCCAAGCTGACGCCTTTTCTCATCGAATCACCGCTCTAACGACACCACCTATTCTTGCACATTTTGACCCAGATGCTCCTACAGAAGAGCGTACAGACGCTAGTGGTCACGGCATCGGTGCAATATTGGCCCAAACTCAGCGGGGCTACTGATCGTGTTATTCCGTACGCAAGTCGGCTCCTCTCGAAGTCTGAACGCAACTACTCTACAAACCAGAACACAGCGAATTCCATGCGCATCGCCATATTTGCATCGCGTCGCGCCATCTATCGCACACGCCAGCAGACGATACACAGAGCAAACGTGAAACTCCCGAAACTCAGCCCGTCGGAGAGCGTGTTTCGCGTCTTTTCTAGCCTGGACATTTTCGCTGACTTTATTGGAACATCAAGAACATCTTGCTCATGCAAGTCCACAATGTATACAGTACGTGCTGAGTGGGCTGCGGAAGCAACCTCGTCAGATACGTACGCTGTTACATTTGTAAAAAAACGTTCTCGCTGTAGTACGCGTGAATCGTAATTGCAGTGCAGCTCGCGAAAGAGTGAAACGATGTTTTGTTGCCCCATATTACAAGTACGCCTTACGGGTAGTTTCGCGGAACGTAATTTTTGTTTCACGAGCGCTCTTACAATAATGCGTCTTGCTCACAAAAGCGTGCTATCAGAGAGTATAACCTGCAGTATCATTCAGCGATCCCTTTTGGAAGCTACCTGCGCGATTTTATTCTTCTAGCGATGGTGCTTTACAAGCGAACCTGTGCTACTGCGACGTAAGCCGTAACCACGGTGTAAGAATAAGTTAGGTGATGTCACTCACCGCTCCGCTTGAGGGGAGGGCAGAGCACTGCACGGGCCGTGATTCTCGGCCCGGGACTCGTTCAACTTTACCTGCCCGGCCCGGCCCGGTGACTCAAAGCGAGACCCGGCCCGAACCCGAGAAAAAATTTCGCCTACCCGGTCCGGCCCGACCCCAGATCGGGCCCGACAGAGGCCCGAGCCAATAATCTAGGTGGCGTTGCCTGAAGATACAATCGACCGCAAGGGCGTTTTAGGCGGCAATTATCTACGCATGCTTGGAGCATGCTTCACTAGCAAGTATACTTTAACCTACGGTACTTTCTTGTAAAAAAGGGCTGGCTCACCGTGGAAACAGTTGAGAGGACATACTGGGTACGATGAACGTTTGTTCGGCTGTGGTATACTGTACCTAGTTTTCTAGGACTACAATAGGGATCATCAAGAGCGTTTTGTAGCAGATATTATAGGAAGAAAAGTGATTTCCAGTATGCGTCCGGTTTTGATAAGGAGCGCAATAAAAACAGAGGGGACAGAGAACAGAACGCTCTCTTCACTTTGTTTTATGCGCTCTCTATTGAAATTTAAATGGGCACGAAAGTGAAACAATGAATCGGCTTAGATTGATAAATTGTACTCTGAGAAATCTAATGTCGTTAGTTTCACCAACAGAGATTCATTATTAAAGGAGACAATCAAGATCAATATTTCATTTTTAAATTTTGCGACAAAATCTCACACGTGACAACAGGGATTTCAAAGCGTATTTTTCGTATTTTGGTGACTGGCTAGTCGAAATTTCCTGAAGCTTCGTATGTTAAGTCTATGCCCCCCCCCCCCCCTCGGAAGACAATGCACATTCATTTTTACCGATTAGAAACTGCGTACGATCTAGCAGACGCCGTCACAATCTATGACGCGTTTGATGCGGGAATTTCACGGTGGCATTACCAGCCGTAATTTCTTTTAGGGGCGAAGCTCCTTAAGGCGGCACCCGTTCGTCCCTCGTAGTCGTAGTAGTGCGTAACCAGTCGTAACGCTAGTACCAGATCTTGACCTCCAAGGTGGTGCCGGTGGGAGATTTTTCCTGTGCGTTGTTGAACAATAAAAAATTCGCAGCGTGCGCGTTAACTAAAAGCCGAATTCTTCTGTCTCTCATTCCCCATTAGAAGCCATTGGCGTGTTCCAGTAGGAAACGTTAGTAGAAGTGTAAGTGAGTGAAGTGTTAGCTAAAAGCCGACTACTTCTGTCTCTCATTCCCATTAGCAGCCATTGTTTACCTCCAAGGTAGTGCCTGGTGAGATTTCTCCTGTGCGTGATTAAACAATAAAATTTTGTTCAAAACGCCGTTGATTGATGAAATAAAACCAACGAAAGGCCGCCAGATGTTTTGTAAAAGCAAGAAAACGAAATTAGACGCCAGCTGCTTAACGAAAGACGCCAGATGTTTTCTAACGCAATGGTTTTCTAAACAATGAAAATTCACAGCGTACATGTAAAATTAAAGTGAGCTGCAAGTCGTCATTACTCATCGAACCTTTAGTATAAACGCGCCCGATCTCACGTCGGTGATGATGTACTGGGCAGAATTCACGGAAGATTCACGGTTTACCGACGAACCTCCGCCAGCTTCGCCCACTCATCATCATTCACTCCGTGGATATGCTGTGATTTTTTGCGCGTTTTCGCGCTTCCCTTGCGTCTTCTCGCGGCAGGCGTGGTGTTGTGAAAGAGTAATTTGCTAGTACACCAACAATCGTTTCCTCCTTTTAATGTCCCTTTAAATCATGCTGTAACGACAAAGTGCACCCTTCAGGATGTGTAGCATATATCTTCATCATAGTAGCACCATAGTCCCTCAATGGCAGCACCATAGTCCCTCAATACTTTTATGGTAGCACCTTGCCAATGAAGAGAAGTACAGGAAAACATTCAAACTTATTAGATTTGTTGTAAATACACTAACCCAGATTATAACGAACTGCGCGCAGCACGTGGACTGTCGAAATACAGTGAAACCTCGGTGATGCAAATCTGACAGGACCACCAAAAATCTTCGTATCATCCGAAATTCGTATCACCAGGAAGTATGGAAAATTATTATGCGACAAAAGAAAGCTGGCGTACATTTTCTTTTATTGCTTTTCAGCGCCGCAGCAACGTCAGGAAGAACCCGAAATGATTGTCAGTTAAGTTTTTAGATGTTGGCAATCATACCAGCACTCGTAAATATACGGCCCGTACGCGCGTATTTTTAATTAATGAAGCAGGTGCGTTGCGACCCAGCCCCCTCCATATTTTAGTATGCTTTTTTTGCATGACACTGTAGTACTGCAGCGAAAGTAACTAATTTTGTGGCTTTGACCCGTCGCGTCAAAGCGCTTCTTTTGTTACTTTCGCTGCAGTACTACAGTGTCATGCAAAAAAAGCATACTAAATATGGAGGGGGCTGGGTCGCAACGCACCTGCATTCATTAATTAAAAATACGCGCGTACGGGCCGTATATTTACGAGTGCTGGTATGATTGCCAACATCTAAAAACTTAACTGACAATCATTTCGGGTTCTTCCTGACGTTGCTGCGGCGCTGAAAAGCAATAAAAGAAAATGTACGCCAGCTTTCTTTTGTCGCATAATAATTTTCCATACTTCCTGGTGATACGAATTTCGGATGATACGAAGATTTTGGTGGTCCTGTCAGATTTGCATCACCGAGGTTTCACTGTATTTCGACAGTCCACGTGCTGCGCGCAGTTCTGTAATTTTGTGGCTTTGACCCGTCGCGTCAAAGCCACAAAATTACAGAACCACGGTCCTGTGTTATGATTTTGTTATCGCGGAGGTGTTGGGAATGTTTTGGGGAGGTTTACGGCCGTGCCCGCACAAGTGCGACCTCAACGGTCGCGCATGTTGACATTCATGTTGACTTTCATGTCTGATGCACGAGGCAGGCATGTGTAAACACAGTAAAACGACAGCAGCCCGCGTCGACGCTTTAAAAATAAGTACGCCATCTCCCGTTAAAGGGGACCATGAGGCGATGCGAAGCCGGAGCACTTGCACGATCGCGTTCCCTTAGCGTTCGCTGGACATGCTACCGACTTCGCGTCGTGGAACGCGAAGAGGAAACACTACGCGCGTCGTGTCTTCCCTCTAGCCTGGCCGTTAATTCTCACAGGGCGTGCGGAGAACGCGGTCGACAGGCGCGCAGAGAGAGAGGCAGCGTAGGAGAGAAGAGAGAAGGGGAGGGGACGCGCATGCGCTGGCCCTCATCGCGGCGCTGCGCAGGGGAGAACTTCGGCATGTCGAGCACGCATTTCAGAGGACCCAACCGAGGCAAGCGCTGGACTGAACGCGCGCAGCGCTCTACCACTTGAAGGAGAGGAGACTAGAGGAAGAGAGTAGCGTATGCGCCGTGAGAGCAGAAGCGAGAACGCAGGAGAAGTGCATGTGCTGGTAGAGAAGTGGAGAGAGTAACCCGCAGCTGTTGGAGAGAGGGAAGGAGGAGAGTTGCGCATGCATAGTGTGAGTGCGGACTACAACGCCGCGTGACATACCCCCGAGCAAGAGATACTTCGCATCTAAAAAGCATGGCGCTAATGTCCTCTGTAATCTAAACGCGAAGGCACACGGAGGCACATAAGAACCTCAAAGGTTCGCACACACAATCTCGGAGGCCCTGACGCGTCTCTGAAGGTTTATTCTGACCGTAAGAAAAGTGTTTTTCTTACACCGTGATTCTGACGATTGGCGGTGCGGCGCGCATGCCCACGCTTGTGTTCCCGCACTCGCACGTGCTTGGCGCGTCTTCCGCGATAGCGCGCACAGCACCTCTTCGTACTGGGCGGTAGCGTAAGTTCGTATCAAACGTCGCTGGGGGAAAATCGGTTCGCAACAAACCGTACTCCACTACATTGCAGGCCAATGGGCCTTGGCCGGGACCAACGAAAAATTCGTATCACCCCGAAATTCGTATGAGCTGTGATCGTATCACCGAGGGTTTCACTGTACCAGTGATGCTACCGAGGACTTCCGATTTGGAGCAATTTTTGGAGCAGCAAATTTCCGTTTTGGAGCACTTTGGAGCAGGAAAAATTTTCATCTTGGAGCACTCTGGAGCAGATAATTTTGCATCTGGGAGCACTCTGGAGCAGCAAATTTTCCATCCTGGAGTGCACTACAGAAGCATATTGCATTAACATTCAAGCACCTGAAAATTATTATGGGGCTCTTATGAAGGCTAGAAATATTTGGAATCATTGCAATTCTCACGAAAAAAATCATCTCAGGAGAACTCCATACTTCACTCGCTAATGAAAAAATAGAGAGAAATAGATTAAAAGGAAGAGGCAGGGAGGTTAACCTGGTGCGAGTGACCGGTTTGCTACCCTGCACAGGGGTGGGGATATAGGGGTCGGAGAGAGGACAGAGAGAGAGGGAGATAAAATAAAAACAAAGCAAAAAATGCACACATGCACACACATGCAGGACGTCCTATCAGAGCCGTTGCGATAGACCGGTTGAACGCAGAAAGCGCATTAGCGCCTGCACAGCCTTCTTCTGTGACGTTAAGTCATGTCGGTGGCGCAGGATTCTTTCTTCCGAAAGAGTCAGTCGTCCAGTTTATCAAGCGCGTTGCAAAGCGACTGTCTTTGCGAACAGTACTGTGGACAGTCGCACAGAATATGCTCAATCGTTTCATCACTTCCGCAGTGGTCACAAGCTGCGGTGTCGGCCATTCCTATGCGGAACGCGTACGCGTAGGTAAACGCGAAACACAACCATAACCTGCAAAAAATAAGGACTCATGCAATTGGGTGTTCTGGATTAACCTCTTCGGCGATTATTTTCGACACTAGCAAATAAACAGAATACCGGATCAATAAAATTGCAATTTATGAAATAAAACTCTAAATACATCTATGTGGTTATCAGCAGACGTGGTAGACAAACTCCGTGATGTACAGCAGTGCCTCAATGCCAGAGCCACACTGTCCCTAATGCATTCCCCTAAGAAAACTCCAAGGCGAAAGCCAGGTTCTTTTTCTTCTCGATCGACGGGTTGATTCTCCCCCTCCCTCTCTGCAAGCTTTCTGCACCTCACATGGTTTTGCACTACCTCCTTGATCGGTGCACCGATCACGGAAGCAGTGTAAAGCGACGATGTCATGTGATTACACCATCACGTGACATCACGATATATGACGCCATGTTGGCGTCACAAGTTTTGACGATGTATGACGTGATGATGACGACATCACATGATTATTTTTTACATCAATCGAACGCCGCCGACGGTCAATTTTCGTGTTTGAGAAAGCATCTAAGGCTTTCGCATTATTATTGCGTATTGAAAGTTAACAGCCTGGCCGTTAACAACCTGGCCTTACATACCAAACTGTCCTGCCACCATGTCACCTTTGAGCCATGCGCGAAACGGCTTCGCTTATCATCCACTTCACAGCTCCTTGATTTTTTTTTAAATTTTTATTGTGATAGCAATTATATGGACACTCTAGGCGTATTTTTACGGTCGCTGTTGCCGTAATTTTCCGTATAAAGTCCAGATTAATAACATCACCACGCGCATTCTAGCTGCGGGTAAAAGCTCGCGAGCGCTGGTGACGAACGTGGCTGAAGCGCAGATTAAACTAGCCGGCCGTCTGTCTCCGTCGCACGGAGCGGGCCTGCCGTCGATTGCTCATCAAACATAGAGGAAACGCCCCGCCCGTCTTTCGTAAGGAGCATGAAGGGACGCCAGGGGGGCAGAGGGGGGGGGGGGGAGCAACCGCATCGTTCGAAAGGCACTGTCGCTTGCGCGCGCGCGCGCTATCTCGAGGCATCAGGAGACGGCTCGTAAACTTGCTGTGCTCTCAACGCTTACTTCGCGTTTAGAGAAATCAGAGCACGAAAACGCTTCGGTTTCTGGAGCGGCCATATCCCCTTAAACCAGCGTTTTGTTGAGTTACGCGAGATCGGATCCAAAAGAGTTAGCTGCTAGCCTTACTTCGTTTAACAATACAATTTGTTGATATCGCATTCATTGCTTAGCCCTTAAGCGAAACTGAGTTTTTTTAACCGTCAGCTATTGACCCTCGAACGCGAGGGGCGGACGTGTAACATGGCGCAGCCGCTTCACTGTGGGCCGTCAGCGACGGGCCCGCTACAGCTGCGCATTTGCGGCTGTTCCGACCAGGAGATATGCTTTTATTAATCAGATGACATTTTTAAAAAAGCAAGCAAAATATTCTAATTGGAACTCTCGCTCGTGAGCTCGAAAGGGCAGGGCCTTTTAGGGGGTATTTACCGCAGAGTGATTACAAACTCGGATGTGCTGGTGGAAGGAATTATGAAAAAGCTCTTCTGGATGAAGATCCATGGATAAAGTATATCTGAGGAAAAGTGTCAACGCGTTCCCACCGTTCGCGTGCTCTTCCATAAACGCGAAGCAAGGAAAATCCGATATTGTTCCATATCTACTGCTAGCGATCCCAAATTTCATTCCGCGATGTCCAGAAGCAGAAGTGACAGAAATTTTAGCGGCACGCATGCAGTTATTACTGAACATTGCTTTCCTTACGTGCCGTGCGACGCTTGAAACGAGCTATCAGCAGCGTTTCGGGAACAGACGACGCCCGCCGATGAATCGCCGTCGCAACTTTCTCGCTACCGATAGGCCTAGACGTCACGAGCCTCTGCGGAG
This sequence comes from Rhipicephalus sanguineus, assembly GCF_013339695.2. Classification (NCBI taxonomy): domain Eukaryota; kingdom Metazoa; phylum Arthropoda; class Arachnida; order Ixodida; family Ixodidae; genus Rhipicephalus; species Rhipicephalus sanguineus. The sequence goes on from NC_051178.1 coordinate 216,875,992, forward strand.
AGCGCATTTTGCTGTAGAACCGACTTGCAGAACAGAAGCTGCGTCGGCACCGTGCATGGCATTGTGGCTTACTCGGGACGCACGCACGAGCGCTATTTATTCAGCGGAATAATTCTTGGTCCATGGTTGCGACTTTGGCAGCCCCAAAATCAAGCTGCATATGTTCTGAAGCGCCGGCGGTGCGACTGCCGGTGATAGACGCCCCCAAACCCGAGACTTTGGCGCAGTTTGGCGCAATTTTCGTCGATATTATCAGGATGGCGCAGTAAATATAATTTGGCGCACTTTGGCGCAGTTGGCGCAGGAGTGGAATCACTGCTGTACGTATAAGAAGCCGAATGGAAAAAAGCAACTATTTGTCATAGCATCTTTTTCATGTACCACACCACTGCTATTATATACAGTCTATAAATTTTTGTGACAAAGTTTATAGTTTATTTGTTCGCATGTTATTGTACAAAAATCAAATTATAAAGAGGTTCCACTTAAGCACACCATGCGCCGTGGCACCACATGTCCTACCGCGCTGAAGTTTCTTGCACTGCTTGCGCTAGCTGTAGGGGCGCACATCTGCCTTGAGCAATGTGAAGGCGTCGGCAGTCGTAGTTCTTCAATTCCACCACTGTAGCAAATTTAGGATGTCTTTTTGCACCTCTGCAGAATGAAAATAGCTGTCCAGCTGATCCCTTCATTTCTCTTCCCGAACGTTGTGTCACTCTTCAATATAATCTATAAATGTCTCTGAGGGATTCTCCTTGCACTTTTTAGCAGTGTTTGTCATGCATGGCTTGCACAGGGCTCTTTTTTTTTCATATTATAATGGCGTATGCCTTCCTAACGATGTTGTACCGGTAGAAGGAGGCCTACGTTGGTAAGACTACACTGGTAGGACTGGCAATAGGTGGACGAATTGATCGCGATCTATTTTCGGAGTTCATTCCGGTTTGGTAATAAAGATGTGAATACGCTTCTTGTCGTTTACTCATTGGATGCATATGATTCGAGATAAGGGGACATCCCCCGGCATGGAATTCGTGATTCTTATTTCAAGCCAATAATAATGAGCACTAACAGACAATAATGCAAAGGAAAGTATAGGAGATGTTTTTAGTAGTAAATGTAAGGTAAATGTGAAGAAAGAAAAGTGAACGAAAAGATAACTTGCCGCAGGCAGGGACCGAACCTGCGACCTTCGAAAAACGCGTCCGATGCTCTACCAACTGAGCTACCGCGGCGGCCATCCCTCCGCCCACTTTATACACCAGAGCACGCCTGTCTCGCACCCAGGCTGCTGGCGAGCCGAGCGGATACTCTCGCACCCAGACGCCGGGCTGACCGGGCTGCCAAGGCGCGCGCGGGCTGCACCAAGCAAACAGGGCAAGCTGCAGTTCTGAGGCTTTAAAGTGCGAAAAAGTACCCGTTCACGCCGTGTGGGCACTACTGCGTCGTCTTTGGATGCCAAAACAAGCAGCGCAACAAGAGGATAATAGCGTTGTCTGCGACGATTACGACGCGCCACGGAAACAGTGCCGGTGCGGTGTTTTCAGCTTCGCCGCGAGTGGATAACTGTGTTTCAAGCAAAAAAAAAAAAAAACTAGGAGCCGAGTGAAAATGCTCGAGTAAGTACACTAAATGCGTGTATTCTGCAGTGTGATGCCCACCTATTTCATTTTGCGAACCTAATTTGCGTGACACGCAGCTGGGTTGAAGGCAGGCGCGAGCTTTGTGTGGGGGTGCACTTCATACCTTTGAGCGTTTCCGTTGACGAAAATGTAGTGCACGCAGGCCCGTAGCCAGGATTTTTTTTTTTCGGGGGGGGGGGGGGGGGGGCACTTGCTGAAAACCTTGACTATTTGAGAAAAACGCCTATTCTCATGATTTATTTTCGATAAAACACCATGTGTCATCAAAATTTCGGGGTGGGGGGCCGGGCCCCCTGCCCCTCACCCCCCCCCCTCCTGGCTACGGGCCTGAGTGCAAGGTAGTGCTTTCAAGCACAAGAAATCAGCATGCTTTGCCACTTTGAACGTAGTATTAAGCGTTAGTGCTTTTGACGGCATCCACGCCTTCGAGATTTCGTCTTCAAAAGGTAATAAATGGCACGGTGCTCCTCAACAGCTGGCCAGAATTTCGTGCTTTCATTGCAGTGTTCGATGTCCCCAAATTTATTTGGACACGACGCATCCAGCTGCACATAATACATATATTGGCACGTAAGTAAAGAGTACTCGCGCCAGTGTCCTTTACGTCGCAGACGTAGCTAACCGGCTTAACTAAGAGTAGCACAGTTTCGCTTGTAAAGCACCATAGTTACAAGAATAAAATCGCGCAGATAGCTTCCAAAAGGGATCGATGAACGTCACTGCAGGTGATACTCTCTGATAGCACGCTTTTGTGAGCAAGACGCATTATTGTAAGAGCGCTCGTGAAACAAAAATTACGTTCCGCGAAACTTCCCGTAAAGCGTACTCTAATTATTACGCGATGCATGCTGAAATGATGAGCTTTCACAAAACCTTGTGCACAACTTGTAATATGGGGCAACAAAACATCGTTTCACTCTTTCGCGAGCTGCACCGCTGCAATTACGATTCACGCGTACTACAGCGAGAACGTTTTTAGGGGCGAAGCTCCTTAAAGGCCAACTCCGGCGATTTTTCGAGGTCGATGGATCTCAGTGAAATTCGCTGGGTACGTTCCTTTGCACGTTTCCGTCATTTATGCCAAATTACAGGCTTGAGACATGCGCAGATTGTTTGCAAACGAATCTTAAAGATTGTCTACAAACGCCCTCCTGGCTTCCCACAATTATTGGCAACATTGCGTCTGTGACGTCATTATTGGCAAGGCGGCGGAAGTGACGCAGCCGAGGGCACCGCTAACTTCGGCGCTTAGGCCGCTACAGCGAGCGTCTGCTGTGCACAAGGCGACAGACAGCGTTGGTTTGGCCGGCGCTTCGCTGGTCGTCCCGGCTGTCGCAGTTTTCATACTCCGCGCCGGCGTGACCGGCATGCCTTGCACGACTTCCGGTTCGTTCGTAACAACGTCTACGTCATACGTAGACAGTACACTCGGTTGGGTTTCGGTTTCGGTGTTGCGCTTTTTTGCTTATTTAAAATTATTCTCCAATTTGCCGAGTATTTCTGCTATCGGGCCCGTAACAGGAGCGTCTCAGGAACATAAAAGCACCATTACTTTGACATGGCCAAAAAATCGCCGGAGTTGGCCTTTAAGGCGGCACCCGTTCGTCCCTCGTAGTCGTCGTCGTCGTAGTAGTAGCAGTAGTAGTAGTCGTAGTCCGTAACAAGTCTTACGCTTTGACCTCGAAGGTAGTGCCAGTGAGAGATCTTTCCTGTGCGTTGTTGAACAATAAAAATTTTGTTCAAAACGCCGTTGATTGATGAAATAAACCAACGAAAGACGCCAGATGTTTTCTAAAAGCAAAACGAAAGAACGCCAGATGTTTCTAAAGCAAAACGAAAATACGCCAGCTGCTTAACGAAAGACGCCAGATTTTTCTAAAGCAATGGTTTTCTAAACAATGAAAATTCACAGCGTACATGTAAAATTAAAGTGAGCTGCAAGTCGTCATAACTCATCGAACCTTTAGTATAAACGCGCCCGATCTCACGTCGGTTGGGCAGAATTCACGGAAGATTCACGGTTTACCGATGAACCTCCGCAGCTTCGCCCACTCATCATCATTCACTCCGTGGATATGCTGTGATTTTTTTACAAATGTAACAGCGTACACATCTGACGAGGTTGCTTCCGCAGCCCACTCAGCACGTACTGTACACATTGTGGACTTGCATGAGCAAGATGTTCTTGATGTTCCAATAAAATCAGCGAAAATGTCCAGGCCAGAAAAGACGCTAAACACGCTCTCCGACGTGTTGAGTTTCGGAAGTTTCACGTTTGCTCTGTGCAGCGTCTGCTAGCGTGGCAGCCCGCGCACGTTGTTTCCTCGCGTGTGCGATAGATGGCGCGACGCGCGATGCAAATATGGCGATGCACATGGAATTCGCTGTGTTCTGGTACGTGGGAGCGTCAGTCAGCGCCGCCAGTAGCCATGACGGCGCTGACTGACCGAAAAAAGGAAAAAAAAAGTAGCCGTCATGGCTACTGGCGGCGCTGACTGACGCTCCCACGTTTAAATGTACATATGTACCCTATAAAGTGGACGGAGGGATGGCCGCCGCGGTAGCTCAATTGGTAGAGCATCGGGCGCGTTATTGGAAGGTCGCAGGTTCGGTCCCTGCCCGCGGCAGGATATCTTTTCGTCCACTTTTCTTTTTTCACATTTACCTTACATTTACTACAAAAAACATCCCCTATACTTTCATTGGTATTATTGTCTGTTAGTGCTCATTAATATTGTGTATAACAAAGAAAACGAGCCCTTAAAGTTAACACTTCTTTCCTTATTTCAAGCCAGATATTTCGTCAAGGTAATATACTTTGCCTTTAAAGATGAATACGCATGTTTAGTGGAATTATGCTATTCCTGCATATTCCAACGCTGTTGTGGCAGTGTCATGTAGCTCTCGCACTATATAGTGCAGGGCAGGCCCGTAGCCAGGGGGAGTGCCCAGCCCCCCCCCCCCCCCCCCCGAAGTTTTGATGACACATAGTGTTTTATAGAAAATAAATAATGAAAACAGGCGTTTTTCTCAAATAGTCAAGGCTTTCAGCAAGTGCACGTTTTAGTGGAGGGCTGGAACTTGCAAGAACGTTTGCCCGTCTTGGGGCTCCGCGATCGCACTTGCGATAAGTTATAGCTATAAAATAATTATATTACATTTACCACTGCGATTACAGAATAATATTTGGGATATAAAATAACAACGAATGCAAATAAAGCACGGAATAGCGAGATGTTAGCTATGTAAGCGCCTGGTCTATTTACTTTCAGTTCGCTCGTTTTAGATAAATCAAGTAGCTCCGTACGCAAGAAGCGAAAGAAGATCACTACTTGTCGCTCATAAAACTTCGCCAAATAGCTTGACACACATAAAAAAAAAGAATCGTTTCATCGAGATAAAACGTGAAACGTATTATGTACGCGCAACGTATGAGGAACACACCTGAAGGCACAGACACTTCAAGGTAAGAAAATTCGGGTGCCGACGCCACCTTGAAAATCGTGCAACAAACACCGTGACGTCATAGCTTCTGACGGCGTCTACTGGGATCTACGTACAGTTCCTAATAGACCTTTTTCAAGCAATCCCAGAACCCCCCGCGGGCGCGCGAAGCACTATGGGAAAAGTGTGTACGGTGAGCCAGCCGGTTGTTCCGTCGCTCGCTGCTCGTTGGCACCGTGGGAGCACCAAACGAAAAAAAACGCGTCGCCGCTGGTTGACTATTATTAAATCCTAACTACTACACATGTCTGAACGCACCTGCATGTATCTCTACGCATAAAATGCGAAAGGAATGATGCAGTCAGTGTAGGCATTACCGAGCGTATGTATACCGGATGTAGCAGTTAAGCGGCATGCGAGTTATCATGTGCCGATACATGCAGTCAAAACGTGCTATCGTGGGAAATGTGACCTGGAAGACCGAATTCGTATTTATTCAATGATTCCTTGTTCACAAGCCGCTATGGCATTTAATGCTATAGCGGCTCGTGATCGGGTTTAACCAAACTGTAGAGAGGTGTTACAGTGTTCAGGTATACAGATGATTATTTGATTTTAATTGACAAGTCACGCGCTGTACAAAGAAGTGAGCACATTCTAAACGTGTTTAAGGAAAAAGGGATGGGACTATGATTCACTTGCGAGATGCCTTGCTCTGATAATTTGCACTTTCTTGATACATGCTTTTAAGTTTCACTGCGGAGCGCGTTTGCGGGCAGTATAGCCCGCGTTCAGCGAAATCGGGGTTTAATTTCGCGTCGGCGCATTCGAATATTGTTAAACGAGGAATTGTGATGTCATGATTTTGCACGGCATTGGAAAAAAACTTGCGCACATAAGATGAGCAGTGGTTTCCAGCTGCAAAGTGATCAAAGAGACGGGATATCCTGCGTATCGTTGTATCGGTTTGCGAAAATCTGTTCCCATGGCAAAGAAAGATTAACACGGACGTCCTCCATCCGTCAATAATGAAGAAACTATAGAAATATTGCAGTTATTCCACATATGTATAAGAAGTCGCATGGCCTGAAGAACGTAGCGAAGCGATGTGGGGGTGAAGGTTGTGTTTGCCGCCCCAAATAAGCTTAGTCGCATTAAGATGGCAGGGGTCTGCGGTGGACAAAGAAAAATGTGGTCAGAGGCATGCCGATTGTTTTGCAAATTGCGTAGGAGTTAAACGCAAATTTCTCTTTCTTGTGTCCACATGTACATCGGCCATACTGGTCGATGTATTAATACGCGCCTCAGCGAGCATCGAAATTCATTGAATGGAGCCGTCTCACCTCGCATCGCTATGTTAGTCATGAAAATGTAATACCATCGTCGAAAGCACAGTAATTTTTTACCATCAACCTAATCAGACAACGCGAGAAATTTAGGAGGCCTATCATGTCACAAATAACGCCACACTTTGTGTCAGTCAACCTTCTTAGTCGTTACAAGACAAGGAATTCAACTATATTAATCGACTGTAAGCACGCGCCTTGGTTGTTTGACTTTTTGTGCCTCTTTATGACACGCGCGACGCACCCTCATTTTTGTATATATGCTATTTTTCACGCGTGCAATAAACTTTCAGTTGTGTATGAGCGCTGGTTTGTGCATTTCCTTCTTTGTACTGCTCCTTTCTTTTTTCGCCTATGTATTATTCCAACCTGTAGTTATAGCACCAACGAAGGTTAGTAGGCACTTATCGTTCGTTACATATATGGTGCGAGCGACGCAATGTATGTATCCCATTCCCCCAAATGCCGACTACACTTTCTAGTGTACTTTTTAAATATCAGAACCTTACGCTGTACTCTTCGACAGTGTCGATGGACGTTGATTCCAAAAGCATCGGCGAATCATAGACCGCTCCTGCACTTCATAGGCAACCGAGTTTTTTTTTTTTTTCATTTATGCCGTAAGGCGCACTGGCGCCAAAAAAAAAAAAATGAAAAGTGACGCTTCTGAGCCGCTCAACTGGTCCAGCAGTGGGACAGATGGAAATCGTCGAGAGGCCGTCGCAGCTAAACACGGAAGTTCGTGATTGAATTGCGCAGTAACATGCTGCACCTTGCCAATTTCACTGTGTCTAAGAAGTCCTGGCACGGCGCAAGCGGAAAGCTACAGCGCGAGGCCCGCGCGCTCGTCGCAGCGGCTAGCTGCGGCGTACACACATTTCCCATGAGCGCTTGCGCGCCCGTTGGTGGCGCTCGTGTGCTTGAAAAAGGTCTATCGGTAAAAATGAAGTACATTTACTTCTGAGAGGGCCATGCCAAGTTTCAAGAAGTTTCGTTGAACCAATGACCCAAAAATACTACAAATACAGTTTGAAATCCGTGACGTCACGCGCGGAGATTGCGGCGCGAGATTTAAAAATGGAACTTTGCCCTTGATTTTCTCCTTTTGAAACTAATTACGTTCGAGTTCTCAGTGTACACTTTATCAGTCTTAACTGATTCGTAGTATCACTTTAGTGTCCCTTTATGAACTGAGCAGAGTCCAAGCCCGGCCCGACCCGAGCCCGCCACCTCAAACCCGGGCCCGGCCCTAAGCCCGGAGCTTCATACCCGAGCCCAGCCCGGGCCCGCCGTGAAAACTACTTTACCCGGCCCGGCCCGGCCCGTGGGCCGGGCCGGGCCCGGGTTTTCGGGTACGCCCGAGCCCGTGCATTGCTCTAGGGGAGGGCGCGGGCAGATTGTGTTCGCTGATGACCTTGAGCCACGAGTAGTTTTCGCGGCGAGCGTTGAGATGGCGCTACAGAATGGGGTCTCAGTAGGGTCTCAGGGGCTCGCGCGGCGCTCATTCTGAGATTCGCGCGCAAAGAAAGATCTTCCTGAAAGCTTTGTGTACATGGCATTCTGTGATTTATAAACGCGTTGCCCTGTGCCTGTGAGCCCTGTCAGTGCAATTTGATTCGTCTATTGTAATTGAGTACACGTATACCTCGACGCTGTGTATGATACCGAGTACTCTTTAGCGGTCTTGTCGCTGGCTGCGCTTCAAAATGGGCAAACGATGTTTTGTCCCGAATTGCAAGTCGGGGTATAGGACTTGTACGGAGCGTCTTTCGCTTTTCAAGGTTCCGCGTGAACCAGAGCGCTTAGATAAGTGGCGACGGGCGATTCCCAGAGCAGACAGAGTTTCGGAGCATACTGACCATGTGTGCGCGAAGCATTTCCCCGGAATAAGCGATCTCTGCAACATATCATGCAGAGTACAAGGGAGACGTCGTGTTGCACGCCCGAAAGAAACCTACGCTCTCTTCGGATGCTGTGCCTAACATATTCCACGGCTGCCCATAATACCTGACCGTGCAGCAAAGAACCAGGACACCTCCGCGAAAACGGCAGGCTCTACTGCCGACTTCTCGGAAGCGACAGCGCCCAGCCAAAAGGTTCAACTGCTTCGGAAGTGCCTTACCCGACCGCTGAATGTCCGCCAAATTTATTGCACGTAGAGACAGCGACTCCACGGCATGGCGATGCTCAATCAACGGGCACGCAACGCAAGAGGCCGCGCTTCGACTTCTGCAGCGACGAGCCTCCTCCACGTGAAGAACTAGAGGCTTCTGAACACAACACTGGTAGTGTGAGTGGCCTTTGCGCTACCGACTCACGTCGTCATCAAGCCGGAAATTTCTTGTTTTAAATTCAGATGTCACTTTTTGAGCCGCCTCATCTATGTCTATTAGGACCAAGAAACATTAAATGTTGTAGAATAATCAGTGCACAGAAATCACTGTACATATTACATCTGTGATGCAGTCACGTTTTTTTACCTTCACGGTATTCACGTGATTATAATTAGTTTGCCAGACTTGATGTCGTCAGGCAAGAATCTCTCGTCCTTCGTTGCCTCTTGCGTTTCATCGTCACCGTCCGGAGACACTTCGCACTAGCCACTCTTCCGACCACGGTGCTTCCGACACAACGCCGTTTATTAACGCGGCACGCCTATTAAGGCGAAAGCCTTAATAGGCGTGCAGCGTATGCGGCGTTCTTCACATCATATCATGCAGCCGACATTGCCAAATGCCGAAATCGAAAAACTGGCAGGGGTCGCGTGTCGATTGAAGTTCTTAATAGAACGCCTGTAAGTTTCGTGATACATTGGTTGAAATTTGTGTGACGAAGTTTTTTTTTCGTTCAGTTTGCTAAGCAAATAGAGCGCAACAGCGATATCCGCACGCAGACACTCACACACACACACAAACACAACACACACACGTGCGTGCGCACGCACACAGATGCACAAACACGCAAACACGCACGTTCACAAATACACATACACGCAGACGCGCGCACGCACACAAATACACACACATACGCACCACACACGCACGCACATGCACTCACACACGCACGCACTCATACACACGCGAGCGCACGCACACACGCAATACACACATGCGCGCACGCACACAAATGCATACACACGCATGCACACAGACGCGCACACATACGCACGCACGCAAATTCACACACACGCGCGCAGCACACAAACGAACACCCGCGCACGCACACACGCGCGCGAGCACACACTCGCAATAAAAGGTCCCTGTATTTATAATGGCAGCGACAACTACACGCGCGCCCTCTCGAGGGGTCCAAGGAGCAGCGATAGCAGACGACGCGCCGCTCGCTCCCGTGCATATTGCGGGCGCCTGAAACCGAACTCGGTGCTCGCTTGAACCGTTAAATTATTAACATTTGTGGCCGAAGATGTTCATCAATTATCAAACTACAGGGACAATAACTTCAACGAGCACGGAGCAAGTTAAACGTTGAAATAAAACGCGTGCCTTTCCGAAGCAGGTTCCGAGCGGGTTCCCCACAGCAGCTGTCGTGCAGGGCATTTATGTTTTTTTTTTTCTTTGCATATTTTGACATTCAGCGTAACTTGAAGTACAGGCGGTATTTGGGTGAGCCAAAAGTGCTTGTTTTCTAGTTCGAATAATATAGGCAGGTGGTGAGCGTACTGCTACTCTCAGGAACTTCATCGGGCACCTAGCGCACTTGTAGTGCGTAGAGCAAAATACGCGCTATTATTGGTTTGACTATGTTTATCAGCGTTCGGAAGTCTTCCCAACGTTAAACGGCACTTTTAACTAAGCTTATTTTGTTTGTACTCTAAGATGTTTACTTAAGAGAAGGGGGCATATTCCACAAATCCAGTTGCACTGCATTTGAGGAATATCAGCGACTTGACTACCTTTCCAGATATACGAAATATATCATGCCCACTAGTGTCGGTGCGGCATATATGGTTTCTGTTTCCTCCCAGTGTCTTGCAGTATTATTTATTCTAACTTGTCAAATGCATTGTGGTCATCTAGGGAAAGCATCACGCGGAATGCTTCAACGAAGAAGCCTTAATCGATCTTGCACACGGCAGTGCGGCGAAACACGGCAAGGTGTGACAAAAAACTAATCCCAAACGGTCATTTCTCTGTGAGCTTGTAGTGTTGAAGCTGAGAAAAATAAATGAAGCTGTATTGGGTTCCGAGCTATTTAATGTTAGAGATACGGGGTGTGACTCTGCACTGACTACTACGCACAAATCTACGGCATAAAGAACGCCGAAACAATAATAGCGTTGCTGAGATGGTGTTCATGTATATGCACGAACGAAAGCAAGTTGGCCCGGCGTGCTTTTTGCTTGAAAATATAACAATTACAAAATCACTTACTTCGTATAGCCGGGTGTTTTCTGTGGGCACAAATTTCTTGTGACTGATTTTGTTGAGCCATACCTTCCATCAGCATATATCTTTGTCACCGCGAGGAACAAAAAAAAAAAGCTTTTTTTTTTTCGTCCTCCGCGCGGTGAGGCAACCGAAGGCACAGAGACCCGACATACTAGCACATCACGCTCCAAACATTAAATTCAAACGCAGAATTCCTGCGTCCACTCAACTTCAGGTACCTAAACGGTTCTAGTTTGCAACAACAATGCGACAGAGGCGCGCGAAGTACTCTCTACTTGCTAAAATCGCCCAACTACACGCTTGAAAACACTGCAGTGATCCATACCTATCGCCGGCACAGCGCTGCCGCCGCTGGACCCTTTGGGCGGGGCGCGTAGGCGAAAAGGTCACGTGCCTCCAACCGGCCTATCGCAGGACGCGGCGGCTGGATCAAGACCTTTCGCTACTTTTGAAAGATAGAGGGTCTTTATCGCAATACAGACACGCGCGCACACACACGAGCACGCACGCACACTATCGCCTTCCTTATCGCTAGCGTGCCTTCGCTCTTCAGTGGAGACTGCCGCAAGGTAGGCCAAACCGCAAACGCCCTCGAGCTGCTATCCTTACTGCAACTACCTCGAATTTTCACTCACGCCCAACGCTGCTTTACTGCTCAGAACCAAAGACGCCGACGCCGCCGACACCGGAATTTCAGCGAAACGAGCTCTTTAACGCGGTCGCGTCAAAATGCGACCGCTCTCCAGACCAACGTTTGCTGCTGTCGGAACATTTATGACAAAAACGCTGTTGGGAAATAATCTTCATACACTATTAGAAAATCAATTTCGTTACTGCAGAATCCCAGTGTACTAATTTATTCACATCTATGTACATAAGTATATCGAGCGTAATAAACAAGCCAGGCTCCGCAGCAATAACCTACCACGCGCGGTCGGCGCCTTTCCCCGATGATGGATGGATGGATGGAAGCCATGAGCGTCCCCTTTATAACGGGGCAGTGACATGTCTGCCACCAGGCTCGAAGAAAGAAAGAAAAAAAAAACTTCCTAGTTTTAAGTTGGCTTATTACCTTATCTACACTGATTAAATCTATGTTATTATACCAAAAAAATATAAATTCACGGTCCATCTCTCTGCCTCTTAAGGCAGAATGACCTTATTTTTCCCCATTATTTATTTTTGTACTTTACTCTTCTGCCACCAATACTCTAACCGTCTCTTACTTATTTCTATCGCGGACGTGTTCAGCTTTCCATTGTTGTCCCTAAAACCCAAGGCTTCATGTAGACTCGTGCCCACACGTATACCTGGGTGAATATCGCCACATTCAAACAGTACATGTTCCATCGTTTCCTTAGTTCCTCCGCAGCATGTACATTGTTCGTCTTCGTTACTGAATCTCGTTTTATAACTACGCGTTCTAAGGCAGCCCGACCTTGCTTCAAACAGCAAAGCGCTTCCCCTTGAATTATCATAAAACCTTTCCCTCCTTATTTCGTTTTTTCCCTTTCGGTAGTTACTCAGAGCCGGCTTCTTTTCCATCGCTGCCATCCAGTAAGTCCTCTCCGCCTCTCTGACCTCCCGCTTAATGCTCCTTGTTGCCACATCGCCCGCACTGAGCCCCCGTCTGTTAGCGCCACCTGTCGCAGCCAAAAGGAAACAGCCAAGGCGGCGAACACAATCTGGTCGCGGCGCCGGCGGCAGAGTCATCACCTAACTTATTCTTACACCGTGGCCGTAACTAACCGGCTTACGTCGCAGGCGTAAGCCGGTTAGTTACGCCTGCGACGTAAAGGACACTGGCGCGAGTACTGTTTACTTACGTAACAATATATGTATTATGTGCAGCTGGATGCTTCGTGTCCAAATAAACTTGGGGACATCAAACACTGAAATGAAAGCACGAAATTCTGGCCAGCCGTTGAGGAGCGCCGTGCCATTTATTACCTTTTGAAGACGAAATCTCGAAGGCGTGGATGCCATCAAAAGCACTAAAGCTTAATACTACGTTGAAAGTGGCAAAGCATGCTGATTGCTTGTGCTTGAAAGCACTACCTTGCACTAGATTTTCGTCAAAGGAAACGCCCAAAGGTATGAAGTGCACCCCCACACAAAGCTCGCGCCTGCCTTCAACCCAGGTGCGTGTCACGCAAATTACGTTCGCAAAATGAGAGAGGTGGGCATCACACTGCAGAATACACGCAGTTAGTGTACTTACTCGCGCATTTTCACTCGACTCCTAGTGTTTTGCTTGAATCACAGTTATCCACTCGCGGCGAAACTGAAAACACCGCACCGGCACTATTTCCGTGGCGCGTCGTAATCGTCGCACAACACTATTATCCTCTTGTTGCGCTGCTTGTTTTGGCATCCAAAGACGACGAAGTAGTGCCCAGACGAGCTCTTATGCGCTGAAGCGGCGTGAACGGGTACTTTTTGGACTTTAAAGTCTCAGAACTGCAGCTTGCCCTGCTTACTTGGTGCAGCCCGCGCGCGCCTTGGCAGCCCGGTCAGCCCGGCGTCTGGGTGCGAGAGTATCCGCTCGGCTCGCCAGCAGCCTGGGTGCGAGACAGGCGTGCTCTGGTGTATAACAGAACGGGAATGCCTCGCCCTTGTCTGGGCGGTTTCAAAATGCCGCCCTTACTTGTATGGCCGTTCATTCCGTGTCGTAACAGATCATCACGCGCTCTGTTGGCTTTCTTCACTGAAGGACCCTACTGGACGACTTGGCCGGTGGGCGCTGCGTCTTCAGGAGTACTCCTACTCAGTTGCCTACAAGTCTGGACGCCTCCATCTGGACGCCGATTGCTTGTCTCGTTACCCTGTTGAAAAGCCAGACGGATCGGTCATCCAGCCGAGCCCCAGCGTCATGTCCATGTCTCAGTTTCTTCAGATTGGTGACGAACAACGTCGCGATGCTTCCTTGCGATCACTCATTGGCCGTCTCGAATCTGCCCCTAACGACGCGTCACTCCACATGTTCGTCCTCGTGAATGGCACGCTGTACCGTCGTAGCGTTCTGCCCGATGGCCCTGAGTTACTTCTCGTCGTGCCTAAACATTTGCGGTCAACGGTCCTGCATGAGCTTCACGACGAGCCCATTGCCGGCCACCTGGGCATATCTCGCACGTACGACCGTGTCCGGCGCCGCTACTTTTGACGCGGCCTCGCCCGGTCCGTTCGACGTTACGTGGCCTCCTGCGATAAATGCCAACGTCGGAAGCGACCTGCCGCACCCCCTGCTGGACTCCTTCACCCGATCTCCATCCCTACCGAACCTTTCTTCCGTGTTGGTGTAGACCTTCTCGGCCCTTTTCCTGAGTCCAACTCTGGAAACAAGTGGGTTGCCGTTGCTATAGACCATGCGACCAGGTACGCCATCACTCGAGCGCTCCCCACCAGCACTGCTACTGACGTTGCCGACTTTCTGCTCCACGACGTCATTCTACACCATGGCGCTCCTCGTCAACTGCTCACCGATCGTGGCCGCGCATTTTTGTCACGAGTCATTGACGATCTTTTACGCTCTTCCTCAACGCAGCACAAATTGGCCACTTCCTACTACATCTCCGCCGAGCGAATACGCACGGGATGCTATCGCTCGTGCCGACCACGCGCGTCAGATCGCCCGCTCTAGGCTGTCGGCTTCACAAGCAACCCGGAAGACCCTCTACGACAGCAGGCATGCCGACGTTCGTTTCTCGCCTGCTTCCCTAGTTCTCCTGTGGTGCCCAGTTCGTCGTGTTGGCCTGTCCGAGAAGTTGTTACCCCGCTACATAGGTCCATACCGTATCGTCCACCAGGTAACGGACGTCATCTACGAGATCGTTCCCGTCTCCGAGACTAACCCGCCTGCAAACACGCCCAGTGACGTAGTGCACGTCAGTCGGCTAAAACCACACCATCCTCCTTCTGAAGAACTTCTGAAGAACATGTTTAAAGTGCACCGAGACGGCGCTTTTACCGCCGGGGGTAATGCTACGTAGCTAATCCATGAAGAGCCAGACATTCTGCGTACAGAAGATGACAAAGAGGACTGGCCTGTCTGTCTGCTGTGGGTGCTGTCCTCCATCTTGATCGATGCTGTGCACATCAGTGTAAATACACTTGTAAATAGTCACGCCTCGTGTCATTTTACGTAAAAATATCAAACGAGTAGACTAATATACATGTATACACATTGAAGATGCCCCTGTGACATGCACGTTTTGTAGACAACACTGTATTTAAACACCCTCGAAATGCAGTGCCAATGCCAGGACATGGCACCGTACATTTCAGCAAAACAAGACTAAAGCTTCTATTGCTACATGTCTATTCTGGTGGGCAGTAAATACGAGTTTCCACGACCACGTCAGCGTGTGGGGTCCACACATGTCCTGGTGCACACTATGACCATGGGCAGCTCAGCCACCACACCCAGTTATGTCTTCAGTTGCTACAGGCACTTCCCTGACATCAGATAGAGCAGCTTGGAATGACAGAATTGAGCTATGCATAACAAACCCAGGAGAAGAGAATGAGAGACAACAAAAACGTCAAACCTCAACTGAAAGGGCACGCAGTGACAAAAAGACTGAGCAGGTCTGGCATTGCAAACACGTGTGCTTCTTATTGAAGATTGCCGCAAGCATCGCTAGGCCCGCACTTTCTGAGCTACGTTTCACCTTCAAGTTTCTCAACCGCTCTGCTTTTGATGGCCCTCCCTTCAGTAAAGCTTGCGATCCGGCAGGTGGCAATGCGACCGCTCTTTTGATTGACCCTGGTTTTGCTTCACCGGACTGCGCATGGCACAGCACTGGAACGTCACAGACGTGGACACGAAATGATATAGTCGAACCCACTTATAACGGTCCCACGTATAACGATCTATCGGTTATAACGACCATATTTGGGTGCACTTACGATTTTCCAATGCTAACCATTGAAGCTGCATCCACATATAGCGAACATTTTTCAAAGCCTCCTACTTTTACAACGAACACTTCAGACACGGTCGCGGTAAAAATATGGCGCATACGAAGCGAAAAAGAAGTTAAAACAGGCCTTCTAAAGCGTGAGAGGGGTGCGCGCTCGCGCGTGCCCCGCTCCAGTTTACTCGCGACTAAGATATCCCAGATCGGCGAGCACCGCACGCAGATTTCGGACGCTGCGAGCGAGGTCGCTCACTTTCCTGGCGTTTCTTCAGTGGCAGAATGGCAGTGATGAAAAAAAAAAAAAGAAAATAGTAGGCAGCATGAAGCCTTGCGATCAGCTTTCACACGGTAAAAGTCCTGACGCCGTTCTCTGCAGCTACGACCGCCTGCGATGAACCACAATGCCTCGGAACGCAAGAAGGCATAAATGCAAAAAGTGGTAACCGCGATAACTTTCCATCGCATAAAGGTTCACTGCGTCCCTAAACTCGTCGACCCACAATGTGCCGCAAAAGGTCATCCGTCTTTTCGGTAACGGCAGAGACTGGTGGATCGGTGATAACGATTTCCACGCGATTGCGGCGACGCCTTCGCGGATAAGCATCAGAAAGGAGTGAAGGCGAGGTGGCAGCCGTCGATGAACGTGCAGTTATGAGTTATAGCCGACAACCTTATATCACAGTCATCTGTAGATATCTGCTCGGCTGCGCGTGTGGCGTATGCGCCATACACTGTGCGGATTGACGGCGGTACGAGCGCGCCATGCTGCCGTTCGCAAGTTCGCCGCCGCCGCGTCGTGCGAGACCGCTTTAAAGTGCGCATCGCTTTGTAGAAACGAAAGTTGCTCACTGTTGTTGAGCGGCGCGGGTACCGAGAAACGTCGATGCACTAACAGCGAGCGTATACTGCGTGTCTGACTAGGTGACAACTCAAGTGCGCCGCGCATCGTCGTGCAGGGCCGCACCCGTGCACGGTCCGGAGTGAAGCAGGCACGAAGAACGTACAAACGCGCGCATACGGCATACAGCAAGCGGCCCGGCAGTGACTCCGCGAGCCGAGTAGGCGACGCACTGCACGCAACTAGCCAGGGATGATCGGCTCCACGTGGCAGTACCGTGCTTCGGTGAAACGGTGTCAGTTCATTGCAAAGGCGGGTAATTCACTTGTGAGCACGTAGCGGGCGTCGCAGGACGCGAAAAGGCTTATAGCTTGTCACCGGAGGGGTTTGGTGCACGTTAATAAAAGTGCACAGAAGAAAAAAAAAGGAAACGGCTTGGCCGCTAAGCGCGCGTTTTTACAGGCGAGTCCATATACAACGAACTACTGATATAGCGACCACTTTTCGCGACACTTTCGAGTTCGTTATAAGCGGATTCGTAAAGCCGACGCTACGGTCAATCCTCTCCAGTGGGTCTGGCAGCGGCATGGCAGACGGTTCTTGCAAACACGTGTGCTTCTTATTTATTTATTTATTTAT
The DNA here is from genome assembly GCF_013339695.2 of Rhipicephalus sanguineus. Lineage (NCBI taxonomy): Eukaryota > Metazoa > Arthropoda > Arachnida > Ixodida > Ixodidae > Rhipicephalus > Rhipicephalus sanguineus. The sequence goes on from NC_051178.1 coordinate 216,893,230, forward strand.
TTATTTAGCACATACTGCCAATCCCTTCAGGGATTATTGCAGGAAGGACACAAACTATAAATATATAAAGGAAAAGACAAAGGAAAAAATCATGCAATGTAACATAACTGTTTTTTCAGGTTTTTTTTTTTGTGCGGGAATGGTAATGTAAAGATCAATACGAAAATTCACATATGCGAAACATCTATACACAACTGTGAAATCTAACTGTATAATGCTGACACATCATATCATATCAATATAATTGCGATTATACAATCATAGTCACTCATAATTACGGAAGCTTTACAAAACAAAAACATTCTAATGTTAGTAAGTGGAATGTGGTTATCGGGATAAATACTAATAGTAATATACATCACTAAGGAAAGGTGCGAAATATTTGTAGTTTTATGTTTGTGCATCACGTAAGTAATTTTCAAGTAGTGATAGAAAGGTAGTTAGGGAGGAGGTATTGGTAATAGCGGAAGGTAAGCCGTTCCACTGTCTTATGGCTAGCGGGAAGAAAGAGTATTTAAAACAATTTGTACGAAAGCGATATTCATTTAGGGTGTATGAGTGCTTTAGTCGAGTTATTCTTGTGTCTGAAATAGAGATGTACTTAGAACTATTAACATTTAACTTGTTATGAATTAATTGATGAAGCAGTTTCAATCGGGCGAGCGCAGCGCGGTTTTCAATTGTGAGTAATCCAGCCGATTTGATTAAAGCACTTGGAGAGTCTGTGAGTTGATATTTATTGAATATGAATCTTATCGCTTTTCTTTGCACTCCCTCTATAATGGTAATTAATTTATTATTATTGCAGGTAGGCCCGATATATCCTAAATGCTATCGGAGCGATGATCGTTTCTTGTTGCTGATGCCAGACCCTCAGCACATTGTGTGTGTTTTTTCATGTGTCCTGCATTCCCTGAGAATCTTGTTGCAACTCTCTGGCGATGTGAGTTAAACCGCGGCCCATATAGAAAGGTGGAAGATATGCACAGAGAACTGATAGCCGGACAGAAGCGAATTGGTAAAGAGCTTTCTACGCTCAGTTCAAGAATGACTTCCTTTGAACAGCGTCTAGAAAACAATGAAACGATGTCTTCGACTGTAAATGATGCTCTTCAACGTATTCACGAACTAGATGTAACAGTTGTAAACCTCAAAGATACAATCAACAAACTTGACAAAACAATCCCGCAGGAATAACTTGAATATTTATAGCCTGATTGAACCAACGGATGAAACTTCCGAAATATTGCTGGTTTCTGTGACGAAATTGCTGTCTTGCAAGATTGGAGTTCAATACGATGGCATTGAACGTTGCTACGGACTCTGCACGCGAGGAAGTGAAATGAAGCGTCCTGTAATCTTTAAGTTGCTGGACTTCAGAACCAAGCTTGAAATTCTTAAGAATGCCAGAAAGCTGCAAGGAACCAACATATACATTAACGAAGATTTTTCTGCACAAGTACGGCAAATCTGCAAAAACTTGAGGGATCATTCGGTTGATATCCGTAAACAGGCATCTAAATACAGATTACAATACGATTCCTTGATAGTAGACAGCGTTCGCTACACGTGGGACAGTGTTCGCAAAACACGTGTTCAGGCTCCTTGTGCCACCGTTTCTAGGGACACAGAGTGACTCAGTAGTGAACGGAAACTAACCCTTTTGAACATACATGCTGGCAGTCTGCTTAACAAGGTTCAGGATTTCAACTGGCCAGTAGAGTGTCACCAGCCCTCGGTTATCTGTGTTACGGAAACATGGCTAACAACGCAATATCGATTCCGAATTTTTGCCGCCAGCTAATTCGGTATAAGAAATGACAGACAATTTAGCAAAGGCGGTGGTGTTGCTGTCTTCATTGGGAAAGGCATCGAATTTTCAGTGCTACTTGAACTTTCGAATACCGAGTCTGTTTGGTGCCGTATAAAACTCTCTGGTTTTGCAACGGTAATTGGTGCTGTTTATCGTCCACCCAGTTCTGAAGATGTATTTTTCCATATTACAGAATATATAGCCCGTAACCGAATTAATCGTTATAAAATGATCACAGGCGAATATTGATTGGGACTTGCTAACTTCAACAGGGATCGTGAAAAGGCACTATGCGACTCCCTGATTAACATGGCCGTTTCTTTTGACTTAACGCAAGTGGCTGAACGTCCAACCAGAGATAACTCTGTTCTGGACCTTGTGTTCATTAACATGGCTTTGAGTGTGACATAATAGATGGTTTATCTGATCGCAAGGGTGTGTTGCTGCAGCTGAACGTGACTCATGAACCTTGTAACCCGAGATTCAGTACCGTTACCGATTTCACGCATGCTAACGATCGTGCGATTGTAGAATTGTTAGAATCCTCTTTCGGTAGTTTCGTGGAAAGCAGTGAATCATGCAGTGTTGATGCATTGTTAGAGCAGTTTTATAATTTGGTGCGCACCTGTGTGACACAGTTCGTCCCCCAAAAATGTGTAAAACATAACCCGAAGCATCCTTGGTACACACGTGACAATCCATCTCATACGGCGCATTAAGCACATACGCAAGTGAAACCGCCTCGATCCGCTCCTTTTTTCGCTGAAGTCTGAGCTAAGGACAAAAATGACAGAAGCGAAAAACTTATTACAACACGACATTAACAATGTTCATGAAGGATAACTCATCAAAATTTTGGAAATCAATACTTCCCTCTTCTCGTGACTCCACAGCATTCATTATCAACGATCAAGCTTGCACTGATCCTGTCGCCATTTCTGAAGGCTTCAAAAGATACTTTCACTCTGTCTTCAGCCAAGATGATGGTTCTCGTCCTTTTATACACAGCTCGGAACACGTGTTGCCGGGTCTCGAGGTAATTCACGCTGGGGTTCATAACCTGTTGCTAAAAATTGACACGACTAAAAGCGCGGGACCCGATGCCATAACCAACATGTTTTTGAAGAGATACTCAGAATGGAATGCCCATTATCTTACAGTGATCTTCAATAAGTCTCTGGACACTTCAACTAATCCCAAAGCTTGGAAAATTGCCAACGTCGTTCCAGTATTTAAATCTGGTGATAAGCAGCTTGTAGTAAATTATAGACCAATATCTCTTATTTCGACTTGCTGTAAGCTTCTTGAACACATTCACAAGCATACTGTACAGTACTTTCCACAATCTTCTCTCACAAAGCCAGCATGGCTTTCGCTCTGGTTTCTCCACCGTCACGCAACTCATTGAGTTTACACACGACATAGCTTCTGCATTCAATAGTCACGAACTAGACGCCATTTTCATTGATTATTCGAAATCTTTTGACATAGTCTGCCAAGAAAAGCTTCTATGTAAACTGTGAGCAATATTAAAAGGGTCTAAATTAATAGACTGGATCAGTGACTATTTACAATTAAAATCTCAGTTCGTTACTTTTAATGGCACGCATTCTTCATCGGTAACAGTCCCATCTGGATCGCCTCGGGGTTCAGTGCTCGGACCTCTGTTATTTGTGATTTTCATTAATGATGTAGTAAGTGTAACACCAACGTTAAGCTGCGCATATATGCAGATGACTGTGTCCTCTACCGCACTGTTACTGATGCTAGTGATCAACAAGAATTAAACAAGGTATTTTCAACGTCCTGCGAATGGAGCGATATGTGGCAAATGAAAATAAATTTTACCAAACAGTCGCCCTGACTTTCGGTAACAAAAAGAAGCCGCTGAATGACTCTTACAATGCCAATGGTAGTTACTTGTCCGAAGTCAGTGACTTCAAATATCTTGGTGTCATTTTTTCACATAACCTAAAATGGCATGCCCATATCAACCATATCTCTGCAAGAGCACTTCGAAAACTTGGTTACATAAGGCGAACTTTAAAAAAATGCAACGTTGGAATGTAAGCCGACTGCCTACAAATCACTAGTTCGTCTGATACTAGATTACGCTTCGACTGTATGGTCTCCTCACCTCACGTGTGACAATGCAGCTAGAATTAATCCAGAAAGAAGGTATCACATTCATCTTCGGTCGTTATGATCGCAGCTTCTTTGGAGCACAGACGCAAACGCGAATGCGTAGTTTTGCTGCACAAGATCATCTACACACCATTTGGTATTCACGCACCCTTCTCTTTTGTACCCGCTAATACATGTGTCACTAGGCAAACCCACAGACTAAACATTATTCCCTTTAGGACACATATTGACTGTTTTAAATTTTCGTTTTTCCATTCACTGTTGAAACCTGGACAACTTGGATGGTTTGCTTCACGCATTAACTCATGATGAGTTCGTTGAGAAACTACGAATACCTATCTAGTTTTAATCTGTTTGCATTGTCTTAGCGGTTGTCTTTTTCTGTACTCCCATGAACATCTGTACTCGCACCAGATGAAAGATTTTGTTGTACAGCTATGCAAGCATATCATATCTTCAACTGTTTGTATAATTTTAGCATTTCTCTCTTTTGTTGTTTGTACTAAAATATGTACCCACTCCTGCTATGTCTCGAAATCAAGACAGTAGTATTTATAAATAAATAAATCTTATCTGGACATGCTCAAATGTGAGCACCATCTAGCAATTTGGCACACATGCAGTGAGGGATAACTGCTTTAATTTCTTTATCGATGGCTGGCTCATGCATCTGCTTCTACTACCAATAGACCGATCTCACCACGAGTTGCACTACGCCACCGCTGCCACAGTGCATGCCAGTACTTAGAGTACTCGGTACGTTCAGCTGCATATAGCTGGTGTATCGGCAAGCTGCATTAATGAGCTTTAGCGGCTGTATTTGGATGAATTGCGATGGTTGGGTTCATGTGCTGCGTGCTGGGATGCTACAACAGCAACCTGAATGAAGCAGAAGGACTAGGATTTTACGTGTTTTCAAAGGATGCCAAGCTCCGACAGGAATGTGTGCTACAGTCAACGAAGTCGGACGGAGCTGCAATTACTGCGCACTTTCACTGTATTGTTCAACGTGTTTGTGAATTCCGTGTGTATTATGCATGGCAATTTAGCAGCACTCTATTGCGTCACAACAAGATTTCTGCGTGACTGATGGGCCGATCAGCAACAACAAAACTTCATACAACATGTGCTCGATACCCTCACCGCCAGCGGCAACAGATTGGGTGCAACGTGTTTTCTGAACAAAACAGAGATCGCTTAAATATTAGCGACACCTAAACCGACCTCTCATCAAAAGCGACGACGACTGTCAAGTGTCTAGCATGCACGAGACTTGTGATACAAGCCAAATTTATAACTGCATGCTGTGTACAGTTCGCGCCATTCAGTGCACAGCGAAAATCGACAGTGCCGGAATCGCAGCCAACTTCACTGCCGAGATTTCCCTATTCCTTTCAAAATGTGATATTATCGAGAACGCCAATGTAAAGCAGCAACCGCAGTCGCAAAGCTTAGCTTCTTATATGAGTGTAGGTGGCTCTTATTAATGTACCGTACACTGCGGCTTTGAAGCGGTACAGGCCTAGCAACGATATCGGTGCCGAACCATCGGCTGAGGCTGCCGCCGCCGGCCTGAGCGGGCTACTGCTTATCCACCACATTGTGTGGGTCACCCAAAGCTTTTACTGACTCCTCCATCCCTTGTGCAGCAGAAAATATTTTGCAGTTCACAAGATTTCCGTGACTTTAAACTTTTGCAAACGGCATGCAGTGAGTCGTCGCACCACGGACACGCTTCTAACCTGCTTCACGGCGACTGTCTCATATTCATTCAAGTTAACGCATCACTGATCGAAGTCCTGCATTGACAACCATTGAAAGTACTGCTTGAACAAAAAAGCGCAAAATGCTTCCCTTTTTTTTTCATCCAATCGGTTTGTTTTTTACCTGTCTTCATAGTTGCGGAGAGCTCTATGCAATTTGGGCAAGTTATTTTCCGTACACTAACTTGTGTCGCTCACATGCTGACGCTCACTCAAGAAGATTTTTGCTCTCATGACGACAGGAACGTGATTTCTCGTTTTTTTTTTAAACACGAAAGTGTTTTATGCCGGGGTCCACTAACACTTTTATGACGTATTTCCAATGCCATCAGAGGGCAAAGAAAAAAAAACGAAGAAAAAGTTCCGTTGACAGGAGTCCTAACCTCTTGGTCTGCGACTGATGGTTGGCGGGCGTTTAGCCCACCGAGCTACCGACAAACACATAACAGAGGCTACATGAACGCGCCTTTTCTCTTTAACACTTTGCTCTCACAGTGCTCTTCGATAGATGGATGGATGCTGTGAGCGTCGCATTTATAATGGGGCGGTGACATGTCCCACCAGGCTAAAAAAAAAAAACAAAACAAAAAACAAACTTCGTTGCCGCCGCAATTAGTCCCTGCAACGCGCTGTTGCTACGACCCCCCCATTCGGCACATTTCCAATAGGAGAAGTGTAATTTTGTAAGCTTTAACACACGGTAAGGTGGCGGCTTTAGCCCAAGCCTCGCTCATAGCATCAATCTATATAAAAAAATAGCTCTCCGACGCTCGCCTGGCTGTTGCACCGCGTTCCCCGCTGGCCTTGTGAGAAACAGGCCAGGCTAGAGGGAAGACGCTACGCTCATGACGTTTCTCTTAGCGTTTCACGCCACTTTGAAGGAGTGCATATCGAGTATCAGTGTTTATTAATGTGCTTGTTGATGCCATCTTTGCGCGGGATTCGCCATATGCGGTGTCCAGGTATATCTTGAGATGTCACCTACCGCAAGGGTTAAATCATGATCATGGGCGTTAGGCCTCGGTACAGAGATGTGCCACTAGGCGTCAACATGGGTGCGTCTACATCAAGCGACGCGAGCGCATCAACACGACGAGACGACCTGGCCACATGTAAGCATTGTCTGGTGTTTTTTTTCGTTCTTAACGCTAGGATATGCAGTGTAACCTGAAGTAAAATAACATCAGAGGTCCGGACACAGTTTAACACAGCGTTCAATTGACTTCTGTGCTGAGGATTCATGCCAAACGGCAATATACCTGCAGCACGCAGCAAGCAGCCGCACCAGAGATGCTCAAGAGTACTTTAACTAAGATGGCGGCAGTGCCCCTGTCGGAAACTCGCACATGCGCAGATTGTCTGGTGAGATTGGTCTATTGATATGCAAAGCTTCATATTCATTCCTGTGTCTGTATTGACTAGCATTGAGAAGAAATGTATCTAAGCAGTTGCACAATACTACACGTGTGCCCGATTGATGGGTGGTGCTCCTTTCCCGAGCATGCGCAGATAAGTTTTGTGTCTACCTCCTGCTGTGCTTGCATGCCCACTCTCCTGATGCACCTTGGATTTACCTGCAACAGTGACATCATCACTGTGTGGGCCAGGAATGCAAGCACACCGAGTAATTGCGAATCAGTCCCGCAAGGGGGCAGAAGGGTTAAGAAAGAGAAAGTTGACAACCACCCATTCGTAGCATGAAGCCACAATCCGTATGGATTACAAATGGGTGGTTGTCATTTTTCTTTTTCTTCATACAGAGTAATTCCATGCCACTGTGCTACACTGTCATTGAGCAGACCCACTTGATGCAATCCTTGCAAGCTCTGCACAGAACTAACCTTGTTGTCCCCTCCAGAGACGGCCAGGATGTTGCCAGTGACAGACCAGGACACGTGCCAGATGACATCATCAAAGGTAGCAAGAATCTGAAAAAGGCAGTCCCTGTCAATATTTTCGCATAACCCAGCCTAGTATGCTACTGCTTCTCCCCTGAGAAGAGGCAGATGATGTTGGCAGCCTACAGTTAACAACACTGCAATAGCTTGCTGATAGCCTGAACACACTAATTTGCTTAATTATTAACACAGTATTTTTCATGAGCACCGCTTCCTCAATGCAGCCTACTCGAATTTTGTGTAACACGGCTCCTTACCAGCTTTCATTACTATATTATTAACCCTATGAGCATCACTGATCTAAATACACGGTGCCACGAACAAGTCCGAAATGGTCAAAGCCATACTACATTCAACACAAATTTTTCAACTCTTGTACAGCAAGTGTTGTAACCCGGTGGGGATGCAAAGAATCTTTTTTCTTGCACTGTTGATTTTTGCACATCTGCACAGCCATGGTGGTAAGTTTTTATCTCACGAGTGGTTTTAGTTTACTGCACATGCAAAAACTGATGTCTATCTGGCTTCTAATTTCTCTGCATGCAGTGGCTTCATGCTCGCTCATTTATTGTACACAGGGAGTGTGATTTCAGCTGCAGACACCAACATATACAAATTACGGCACTGTGCCAACGTAGATAATGTGCTTACACGATTACTTTTTTGATAATAATTATCGACTGTCGCTGGGTGGTAATCAGGGGCTATCAGTGGTGATAAGGCAAAGGGTTACTAAAAGTTCCTCACTCATTTGGTTTATATGATGGACAGACAACCATAGTGTGCACCCACAGCGATTGCGCTATGGGCGTGCTCGTTGGTTTCTCCTGCGAGCGAGTCAAGCAGTAATTCCTTCGATTCAGACATAAATGATTCATTGATTGTCAGCTGTTGAGATGATGACGAGTTCATACTTCGAATCCGACCATGTAACAATTTCTAAAAAGCACGTCATATTGATTGACTGGTACAAAGGTGACAGTAATACAGTGGCTTGCACAGGGGTACAACAGCCGAAATAGGAGTTGGAGCAATTTTTGGAGCAGCAAAATGTTGCTTTTGGAGCACAAAAATCCAAATTTGGAGCAGGTTACAAAAAAAACCTGAATTTTTTAGCCCGAAATCCCAAATTTGGAGCAGTATAACAAAGAAGGCTTACTTTTAGAAAAGAAAACAAAAATAAGTACAAACCATTCAACATCAGCTAACTCGTGCACAGTGCACGTGAACACTGCTATTTCAATAAAAGCAGTGTGTTGAGCCACCCCACAGAGCGAACAATGACCAAGTCCACATTAGCATTTGCAGGGCCTGTCAAATAATTCGAGAGGCACTGCAGATGCCAATGTGGACCTGCGAACATGGCAACCTCGAAATTCGGGAGTTTCGTAAAGCAGGAGCAAGTGGGGGTGGCAAAAAAATAAAACTGGTGTACGTTTTTGTCCGTTTCTGAAGGCCGCAGAAACGCCATACGCAGCAGCTCCAAATGATTGCCAATAATTTTTTAGACATTAGCGATCATACTAGGACTCGTAATTACACAGCGCATGCACGAATGAGTAAATAAGGAACAAAAGGTGCTGTGTCTCTGACAGCTAGTACTAATAGCCCCTTCTAAATCTCAATACGCTTTTCCGTAGGACACCAGTGTACTGCGGCAAAAGTGGCTTAAAAAGCATTCCGCACACAATAAAACGAGGATCAGGAAATTTGAGAGCCACTGTCCTTTTTTATTGCAATAGCAATTATATGGACACTCTCGATGGGTTTTTGCCATCATGTCCCGTATAAAGTAAAAAATTGATAACATCGCCCCGCTCATAGCATGTTCTACCGCGGGTAAAAGCGCGCGTGTGCCGGTGACAAACGCGGCTGAAGCAGAGATCAAACGAGCCAGCCCATCTCCCTCGCTCGGACGGCGCATGCGATAACACCACTCCGCTCTGGAGGCCTGCCATTGAAGCAGAGAGGAAATGCTCCACCCGTCTTGAACGAGCATGAAAAGACGTGAGGGGGAGGGGGCTGTCGCTCGAGCAGCAACTTTGAATTTTGATTCTATGGGCTCGGTCGCGATCGCATCTCGGCAGCCAATCAGCGGGGGGCTTGCATATCCTGCTATGTGCTGCACTCTCAATGCGAAGACCCTGTGCACAAAGAGCATCTTTCCCTGGAGCGGCCGTATTCTCTTACACCAACGTTTTGTAGAGTTACGCGAGATCGAATACAAAAGAGTTTGCTGGCAGCCTCACTTCGTATAACGTAATATTACAATTTGTTGGTATCGCATATATTGCTTCGTCCTTGCGGTGAAACTGACTTTTTCCTTTTCTTTCGCTGGGGGTTTAGGGCTAGGGTCTGCGCATCTGTATTGGACGATGATGATGCCCACACTGCAGATGACCAACGCGGCCTCCATTTCTCGCTAAAATTTGCGCAACTGAGAAAATTTTGAAGCTGGTCGGGCATTTTGGTGCAGCGTGGCACAATTTCAACAAATTTTATGGCTTTGGCACAGCTTGGCGCAAAAATACGGAATTGTATCAAATTGGCAAAATTGGCACAGCTGTTGCATCACTGCTTGCAGCATAGCGCGGAAACAAACAAGGACAAGGACGAAGTAGTACAGGATGAACACAATTGCTAACCAACAACAGTTGTTTTCAACAGCTGTTGAAAGTTAGTGCTTGTGTTCGTCCTGTACTACTTCGTCCTTGTCCTCGTTTGTTTCCGTGCTATGCTACAAGCCTGTTTACGATGAACCAACAAGCCCGTATTGGTACTTTTGTTGACAGTAGTCCACTGTGCATATTTTACTAAACACACAAAACATATTTCAATGTGTACGTTTATAACTATTTCATTATTACACTATTCTGACATTATTATTATTATTATTATTATTATTATTATTATTATTATTATTATTATTATTATTATTATTATTACAATTTCTTCAATGTAGCAGTTTGGGTATGTTGGTAATTTGTACTGAAAAGAGATAAAAACGCATGAAAAACACGGACAAAAAAAGGCACACACATTGCCATGTACGTTTATTGCTTCATTTTGAAGTGTTCGAGCTCACCCATAAAGACTGTTAGCAACGCTCGGCGCAGACTGCACCGCAATGTTTAAAGGGGTCGTGAAATGTTTTCCGAAAATTTTTAACTACGTGTGTATTCGGAATCCTGGCCATCCATTCAATACTATACCTCGACATAACTATAAAATCACAATAACGATGTCCCAGTTCACATTCCCCTTAACTGTACAACTGACGTCGCTTTAAGTCAGCCAATGAAAAGTCTGTTGTCGACACAACATGGCGACGCAGCGATGTTTGCTGAACCATAGTTGGATGAGATTTGTAGCATCATACCGTCTCGATTGACACCGGCAGCTTGTGAAAGCGAACATTGTTTCCACTTTAGTTGTATGGCACTGTCTGACGATGCACATGGTTGGCATAGCGAGGACTAAGCCACCCAAAATGCGCCTTAAAACACAACCTAACGCAACCAGAAAGAAAAAACTGGGACACTGCACCGTGCGAGCGAAGGCAAGAATACCCACATGACAGAGCCCGGATGTACTTGAAAGCGGAAGCAAGCAGATCAAGTGCTGTACTTGCACAGTATACACCTCGGAGCGCGAAAGTTGCTGTGTTATTTTCTTTTCTAGGTTCCTATAATTTTAGAGCAAAAAAAGAAGCTAATGCTGTGTTTAGAACGTCCCTGAGCATGACGTCACATGTTAGTGCCTATGGCGGCCGGTAGTGCCGCATAGTCATTTAGGAGCCCAAGAAAACAGATTTCGAACGGGCATCATTAATTATAGACTGAATATAGCACTGAAATATTTCAGAATCGGCATGTCTAATCCTTGTTGAAGCAGGAAAAATTACAACCGGGCAGCTTCATTTTCTTGTCACGACCCGTTTAAGAAGCTATGCGATTGTTTAAGATCATTACGCGAAGGACGCGAATAGTTAAGTTTATTCGAGAGCTTACGCGAGCCCCAGTGATAAGACTCGAATGTTCGATGCCGCATGTAAAATGCCGATGCACCTTACCACAGATCAGATTACTGAACGGCCAACGCTGTTCTCGCCGCTGTCAGTGTGCAGCTTGATTGCTCATACTTTCGCCTTTCGTTTTCCGGGGCGCAAATAAAGAGTTACGTATTTCCGAGTTCTGCTGGAGCCTTCTTCACTGTAACGACCACGAGCTGGAGGTGCTGGTTCGTCCATGCTCCAGACACACACATGAAGTCAGGATCCAAGTCAAGTAGTCGAGAAGAAGACATTAAAGACATCCAGATCACCGAACTAGCCGCCAGCAACTAGGACTAAAGCCAGAGTATGGGCTCTTTTCCGACAGCCGGGCAACAGAACGCTATGACCTCGACAGCAACGATGACTGCCCCAGTGGCTCCTACATCAACCCAGGGAGCCAACAAACTTCTGCAGGTCATCACTTGTAGGGGTTACTTTGTAACAAACAGATCTGCGCGTGCGAAACTGTCCCGTCTTTGGATCACACAGCGCACTAGAGGAGTGTAGTTACTCGCTACTAGCGCTACGCAGCAGCCCTAACAGTCAGAGCTGGATCCCTAACACGTGGTTCGCGTTGAGTCGCGACCACGGCGGGTTTCAGGCCAGTGGTAACAGAGACGAGTTCTTTGCCTGACACAGTTTATTGTGCCAAAAGCGCCACCAATGCAACAAAAATACAGATAACAACGAAGCAGCGGAGAAGTTCTGCACGACAACGTGAAAAACAACAACAGGGATGCAACAGACAAAACAGGATTTGGAGCAATTTTTGGAGCAGCAAAATGTTGCTTTTGGAGCACAAAAATCCAAATTCGGAGCAGGTTACGAAAAAAAACCTGAATTTTTTAGCCCGAAATCCCAAATTTGGAGCAGTATAACAAAGAAGGCTTACTTTTAGAAAAGAAAAAAATATGTTAAAACCATTCAACATCAGCTAATTCGTGCACAGTGCACGTGAACACTGCTATTTCAATAAAAGCAGTGTGTGAGTCACCTCACAGTGCCAACAATGACCAAGTCAGTGGTAACAATGACTAAGTCCACATTAGCATTTGCAGGACCTATCAAATATTTCGTCAGGCACTGGAAATGCTAATGTGGACCTGCGAACCTGGCAGCCAGGAAATTTGGTAGATTCGTAAAGCAGGAGCAAGTGGGTGTAACGAAAAAAGAAAACTGGCATACACCTTTGTCTGTTGTTTCTCAAGGCCGCAGAAACTCCATACGCAGCAGCTCCAAATGATTGCCAATAATTTTTTACACGTCAGCGATCATACTAGTACTCGTAATTGCACGGCGCGTGCACGAATGAGTAATTAAGGAACACGATGTGCTGTGTCCCTGACAGCTAGTACTAATAGCCCCTTCTAAATCTTAGTATGCTTTTCCGCGGGATACCAGTGTACTGCGGCAGAAGTGGCTTAAAAAGCGTTCTGCACACAATAAAACAAGCATCAGGAAATTTGAGAACTACTGTCCTTTTCTAATGCGATAGCAACTATACGGACACTCTCGACGAGTTTTTGCCGTCATCTCCCGTATAAAGCCCAAATTAATAACATATCCCTGCGCATAGTATGTTCTACCGCGGGTAAAAGCGCACGAATGCGGGCGACGAACGCAGCTGAAGCAGGTATCAAACAAGCCAGCCCATCTCCGTTGCTCGGAGGGCGCATGAGATAACACCACTCCGCTCGGGAAGCCTGGCATCGAAGCATAGAGGAAACGCCCCGCCCGTCTTGAACTAGCATGAAAAGACACGAGAGGGGGGCGGGGGGGCTGTCGCTCTTTGAACTTTGATTCTAAGGGCGCGCGCGCTATCTCGGCAGCCATCAGCGGGCGGCTCGTATATCCTGCTACGTGCTGCGCTCTCAATGCGAAGACACTGTGCAGAAAGAGCATCTTTCTCTGGAGCGGCCGTATTCTCTTACACCGTTTTCTAGAGTTACGCGAGACCGGATACAAAAGAGTTTGCTGCCACCCTCACTTCATATACCATTACAATTTGTTGCTATCGCATTCATTGCTTCGACCTTGCGGTGAAACTGACTTTTTCTTTTCTTTCGCGCGGGGGGGGGGGGGGGTAGGGTTAGGGTCTTCGCGTCTGTATTGGACGACGATGCCCACACTGCAGATGACCAACGCGGCCTCCATTTCTCGCTCAAATTTGCGCAACTGACAAAAATTTAAGCTGGTCGGGCACTGTTCTGGCGCAGCGTGGCGCAATTTTAACAAATTTCACGGTTTTGGCTCAGCTTGGCGCAAAAATAACGAATTGTATCAAATTGGCGCAATTGGCGCAGCTGTTGCATCCCTGCAACAACGAAATGGGAAGCACACGAGATTGACAGCGATAAGGCTCGACTCACCTCTCGTGGCTTCGCAGTTCGGCCCTGAGGCGGTAAGTCGCCCACAAAAGGCCGGGCGTTGTGCAGGGGGTGATGGCGGCTGGGTGGCTCCAGACTCGATCGAGCTGTGGTCGTCACCGCTCCCCGAGTCGAAAGACTAGGAGCTTCCCAAGAAAGCGGCGTGCGTTACTTGGGGTCTAGCGAGGAGTCTCTCCAGAAAAGGGCAAGGAGGGAAAACGAGGCATCTCGACTTCGGCCAGGGAGCAGGGCGCGAAGGGCTGCGGGAGCAGCACAGTGCCCTCTCCCACGCAACCCCCTTGCCACTGCGCATACAAACGTGGCGCGAAGCCGAGGTGCCACTGCGTTGAAGACAATGGGTTGCGTGTGCAAACCCACACACTAGAAGATCCAAAGAGCTGGCTTGAAGGGTATGACCAGGTTGTCCAATTTCAACAATTGGACCATTGAAGACAAACTACAGCACGTTTATTTCACCTTAGAAGATGCCGCTCCGACATAGTTCGAGAACCGAGAGGCCATGCTGACTACCTGGGACCTTTTTTGCGCCGCATTTCTGGACAACTTCCTGAACGTCGTCCATAAGGGAAACCCTGTTGGAGACCCATGTACAGCAGCCCAATGAAAGCATCGGGTTGTACATCAAAGTAATGACCCGACTGTTCTGGCACGCTGACCACGCTATGTCCGAGGAAAAAAAGATTAGTTTCCTGATGTGGGGGGAGTGAAGCAAGAGCTCTTTGTCAGAATTGTACGCAACCCGCCCAAGACAGTCACGAAATTCATTTGTGAGGCCACGATCAAAAAGGCCCTAGAAATGTGTACCAGGCAATAAAACCGCCGCATGCTGATGACGAAATACGGGGAAGCACATGTGCTGGGCACCGACGACCTGCTTGAGACGATCAGGGTAGTCGCGTGAAGAGCTGCGGAAGATGTTTCCTGGATTGCAACCCCAGGCACACTCCATAGCCGACATCGTTTGCGGGGAACTTAAGCATTTGATAGTAGCTGCTGTACTCTTGAAACCCAAGCCGGACTCCATGAGCTATGCTGCCGCTGCATGCCGTGCTGTCACCACTCCGCACAATCACCAAGGCCCCACACCGTCGCAGTTCCGTTGACAGACACCGCCACCACCTTTGACACCATCCAACTCGCATGTGGGTCAATGTTACACCCCTCGAAAGACACGTTTGGCGTGCCCCTAACCACAGTCAGCTCTGCTACCACTGTGGAGAAGCAGGCCACAACTACTGCCGCTGCCGCTGCCGCTACCACAAAATGGGCCTGTGTGGCTTTTCCATCAACGCGCCACGTCCAGAGTGAGGTGAATGACCGTGGGACATTGCCGACTAACTCATCGCACCTGAGTGGAGACTTCGACGGCCTTCGCATTCGCCATCAACAGGACCCTCTCACTGCTACAGCCGCAGTAAAGCGGTCCTACCCGGGGCCGTTCCACGAGCCCATATGTAGAAAACTAAGGGCAGTAATTGATGGAGGTCCAGTTGCAGTACGCTGAAATACTGAAGATCCTCCGCTGCCACGATCTTAACAACACGCCGCAGGCTAAACGGAGCCCTGACGAAGCTTCACGCCTGGAAAAAAGAGCTCACGACGAAACGTAGAGGCAGCAGAACAAGCTGACGTGACCGTGATTCAACAGGGCGACTTAACCGCAATGCAAGGTGACGAACTAGCGACCTCAAAGTTCTCATCGATGGCCATAACGTCACCACTGGGGCTCTTCGATTTTCGGACTTCTGGCAGTTCTCTGGCAGCCAGAGATAGCCAGAGGGTCAGCCAGCAAGTTCCGGTCGGGACAGGAAGCAGCGTCTTGGTCACGTGTGTGGGAAGCCCGAGACAACCCGAAGCTGCCCCAAGATTACAAAATCGAACGCTGGGACAGCCAGCGTAAACGTAAACAAACGCTACCGCCGTGGCAGCAAACGAAACTTTGCGCCGCGTGCGCGTTGGTTTTTCTGCATTGCCCGCTTGAAAATATGTAGCTAGGTTTGCTGAAGAGCTGAAGTGATATTCTCGAGCATACGGATTTGGAAACGATCACGTACGTTCGCAAAATCGTGCGCAACTCGCCCCGTCCGCGAACAAAACAGCCAGCTGGCGCACGGCGCCACGAAAGCGATGCAAGGTGAGCTACCGCGCCGCTGACGGCTTAACCAGCTCACGTCTGCTTAGTACGTGTAACAGTCACGGCACAACACGACGCGAAAATCTCGCGAAAGTGATCGTGTCCCCAAAAGAGCTCGAGGATCTATCGCGTACTAACTACGTCGCACACACGTGTTGACCAGCTTGCATTTTGTCATAACTTGAGACATGCGGCGGTATGGGTACCACGAGTGCGCGTTATATCTAAAATAAACTTATGTGTGACGCGTCTTCGACTCGTTTTGGCAGATGTTGCCTGAGCCTCTTTTCCAGTCCTAAGTGGCACTCCAAAAATCTCATGTAGCTCAGCTTTTATTTGAGCTACTAGGTGATAACCGCGTACATACTGCATGGAATTATTACTAAGAGGTGGAAAAAGACAGAGCCGACGATGAAATAAGCAACAGAAGGATGTATTCGCAATGCCCATAGACTGTCGCGCCGCCAAGCGGAATTAAGGAGCGTCCTCTCGAGGAGGGTTAGTAGACGATAAAATGGCAGCACTACGCAGTCACTCCCTTGTTCGGCTGTGCTAACCTCAGTGTTAACGCATTGGCAAGGAAGGAACACTACGGCTTTGCATGTTCCCTGCATCAGTGAACAAACCGGGCCCTCCGTGACATGAGAAATCCGATTCGTCCTTGCGAGACGCGAAGTTTTCGTGAAAATACGTGGCAACTCGCGCTTTCAATGCTAGCCCACAGCGTACGCACACTATCAGCTTCGCGAGGCTTTCTGTAGCCACGTAGGTTAGTTAAATGTTATCGTCTGACATATTCAGTTGAATCTCACCCTGTTTTACTTGCATATAGCATTGGCCACTGTTTCTTGTAGAGCATGAATCCCATAACACTGTACGCGGGAGGTCGCGCGGGCTCGCGATGTGCTCTTGTAAAACTCAGCGATCTCAAGTTGTCGATACATTAAAATAGGGCCTCTATCCTTTGCAAGCAAAGCGCTGTTACTAATCGTGCGAGCGACGTTTGAATCATCGGAGGACGCGTCTGCTCCACGCCTTTCGTGGAGCGAACGCTTTCCACGCCGTCCTTCGCCAGTGTGTTGGTGTTGGTTTCATAGCCAGCGCTGCGCCGTTTGTTTTTGTACGTTTGTTGATAGGTGGCAGCACACTGCAAGCGATTTGCTCGTTGACCGATCCGAGAGCATAATGTTCTTCGCGCCCAGACGTCTCTCTAATTGTAAACGTGGTGACGCGGAGTGGTCGCAGTCGTTCGGCGGAGGAATTTCTTCGGATTGCTTTCAGCAGTGATGTTGAAAGAAACCATCTTGACGACGAGGATTTTTCACTGGACATTGAAGACTGTGAAAGCACCGAGAGTGACAGCTGTGACAGCGACGGTGAACGATCAGCTGAACTCCCGAGGAGCGAGTTGCACTTCACGTCCCCTCGTGCGTTAATGTTCTTTCACGCTCGTAAGTCACTTTGATTGTATTTAAAGGGACACTAAAGAGCAACACGAAGTTGATACGGGACGAAAGATGGGCATTCGAGAATGCGTGTAGGTTTTTGTTCGGTGCAAAAAGATGACTTATTAGTGGAGAAATTCGTAATCAAAGACCAAATATCTCTTCCTCAATTTCACTCGCCCGAAATTTGGCGCTGGAGCTGTGTCGTCACTGTCCGCATTGCTCTCAGCGAATCAGAGGGCGCCATGAAACGTCACCGCATGCGTAGGCGGCCGCTTCCGCTGCTTCATGACCGCTTCCGTGTTTTCCGTGATCATGGCTGCGATGGATGTCGGCGCAGACGTTGAACCCGCTGAACCTTGCAATGAAGACCTCGCAAGGGAAGCGGGTTTACATTTCAGCGACCTAAGCCAAGTGGAGCGCGATATGCTCCTTCGAGCTCGCGCGGCAGGCGTTCCTGCGTACGACAGCGGGCCGCTGGCCGCACCGTCGGAGAGCGAAGCCTCGTTGTCGACGGAAGGCGAGGCGGCCAGTCAGCCAAGCGAGGACGTTTAGGGTAGCAATCATAACTAGGATTCTACACTTACCGAGACGCTGGTTTGCTCCTGCGAGGGCACCTGTGGCGGGAATGAAGG
Organism: Rhipicephalus sanguineus; assembly: GCF_013339695.2. Classification (NCBI taxonomy): domain Eukaryota; kingdom Metazoa; phylum Arthropoda; class Arachnida; order Ixodida; family Ixodidae; genus Rhipicephalus; species Rhipicephalus sanguineus. Next base: position 216,911,504 of record NC_051178.1, read on the forward strand.
AGCCAATAGGGACGGCACAGCTGATCGCGTGAGGAGTCCCTTTTGGGGCACGCCGAGAGCCTTCCCGAGCACAGGATTGTAAACATAACTGATGGCGAGAAGTGCAGTGAACACACCACCGGTTTCTTTAGCTCCTTCTGTCGTCCAATCATGGGCACAGCGTTGAGCCATCGCGAACGACGGGGCTCATCGCGTGGCACCGCATGGAAAGACACAGACGGGTCGACACTGCCGCTGCCCTTGATCAGACGCCGTGGACCGTTAATACAGCCCTCAACACTACACACATTACGCATTTTGCGGTTTGCTGCAAGTTCTCCGGTCTCAGAGCCTGTAAGGTGTGGTGTCCGGCGGGTATCGTAGCAGGTAGCTGGCTCGCGCCGTCGTCCACAACGGTTGTGCTCAAGTCGATATCTCCAGAGAGAATAACACGTATCCGATGGGAAGCACGGACGGGGTGCCCAATTGGTTCCACAAATGCACCGCACAATGACGACGTACAAGTCCCACACCTTGACGAATTGATTCCGAGGACACCCGGCGACATGGTACGCGTCAAGTCCGGAGGGTCGTTCACTTCGGAGATCTTCCATGACGGCCACTGTCTCGAGCATCTGAAAACGCTTGTTTTGTTCGTGTGAAGACAGGTCCTGGCGCGGTGAGAACCTTTCCAGTGGCTCTGTCACACGCTCACGACGCCGCGCAGAAGGGGTGTCCGCAACTGCCCCGTCAGGCTTCCGCGAAACGCCACGACAGGCCGCACTCGACCAGGTGTACCAAGCACATTCCGGGTAAATTCCGGGGTCGATGCCTCCCTCCATTGCGGTGGGAAAGGTTTCCGGCCGACAGGTCAGCGCTCACCGGCGTCTGTTATTTCGGGATTTTAAACGAAACCAATGCGGGAGAGTAGCTGGAGCGCGAGGCACGCACGCTCACGCGCGGAGCAAAACTGAAACCATCACGGCCATACGCAGCGCGGCAGCGCCATGCCGTTTTTTTTCTTCTTTCTTTATTTTGTTTTGCGTTAAATTTGTACTTCCTTGAGTGGCACGGCTTAAATAGGGGCGAAGTACTGTTTACGGACGTTTAAGAGAAATTTCATCGGGCGTTTCTATTAGCAGCATTAAATCACTGTCGACCAATCGCAGCCCGTCTGCATTCGCGGGTTTCTACGTCACGAGCGCCTAGTGCGGGAAAGCCGCAGGGGCGTCAGCACCCGTCCTTCGGTTTTTCGCTATTTTCTCGCTTACGAAAAGCTCTGCTCGCCGTAACAATGGTACCGTTGTAATCATAATAAGATAATCTACCATCGAAGCTCAACTTCCGGTTTCTCTTTAGTGTCCCTTTAACGTATAATATCCTTGAGCGAGGTCAGAATAAAAGCATAGTTCCTCTTGTGCATTGCATGTATCACAATTATTGTGGATATTATTGTGGCACACGCTCGAGCTCGACCAGCGAAGCGAAATGGTTTAGCGATGGAACGTGCAGTCACGGCCACAATATCCACGCCTCTCGGCTAACTTCTTCGACGTTGCGAAAAGCATACGTGTGCATTCTTTTCGATATTCACGTTTGGATCGGGCTGATCGAATCTGCAACATGCGAGTGAAGTGAATTGCACACGGCTAGAGTCTCAGCATGGCTGTGACACAAGCGCTACTGAATGGGATGTTAAATGCTCGTGTTCCGTTGAAGACGTAATACCGCGTTCCCGACTGCACAAGTAATGACGACGGCGTATTATGTTTGCAAACCATAACCACGTTAAACGTGCGGTCCCGTGCTGCAGCGATGACGGTACTCGCTGGCGGCCTACTACTGCGGCAAATCCGTCAGGCAGGCTCGGTACGGGCTACGATCGGTGTGCCGTTCAGCTCATGCGTCAATTTTACTTCATGCAGTTTTATGTAGCACGCACAGGATTTCGCAAAGCATCGTTATGCACGGTAACGGAGCTGAAATATAACCTTTCACACCACAGCAAATAATTAGGTGGGGGAGTACTTTGCATTTTCTATGGTTTGGGAAAGTATTTTAGTCTCATATCCAATTCAGCGCGGCTCATGACTTCATCCGGTGAAAGTGGCACGGGCCGTACGTCCGCACGTCCTATCTGTTCCTATGCTAACAAACGGGTTGACCCTCCTCCTGGCGCCATCTTGAAAAGCACGGCGCGCCACCTATAGTTCGTGGGCATTGCGAATACATTTCTGAATTCATCTTTGTTTTTTCACATCGACGCGTCCGTAGCATAACATAATACCATACCTCATGTACTGGCCCGTAGATCGAAGTACGCTCGCACGCCGTTCGCGACCAACGAGGATCACACAAAAAACAGTGTCGCGATCGCTTTTATTCGATCAGTGCATTTTATCAACATCGAAGACCTAGTTGAAATAGTTAAGTTCTGACGGGGTTCACGCACGCAAACATACGACGGAGCGAAATAGGTAGTTCGATCACAATCGTCTCAGCTAAATGCACATAAAGCACACACGACACCACAATCGAATACTACTACGAAAAAATAAACTCGAAAGGGGTCTCCATGCGTTCGTACGAATGTGTACATAACTTTTGGGACATGTGCACGACGCAGTTAGAATGGTTAGAACGCCACAGTTCGCCGCCTTGTTCACAGAAGGAAACTTCACGGGACACGTAAGAAAAGCAATAAACATTAGCTCCAAATGCTCGCCGCCACTCGTAATCGCGCCATCTCGCACGGCGGAACGGCGCCGAGCGGCCCGAGCGTAAGGACAAGCAAAGGTGTAGTCCGCAAGCGCCCGCATTGCAATCCGTCGAGTCTTCACAAAGATGGCGGCGAGCGCGTATCGTCTCTTTTCGGCGTCTGCTAGCCCGAAACCTTCCAGAGAGCTTCCACGACTAAATTGTCCTGGAAGGTTCTGGCGACCCTCGGGCTCCCCGCGGGTCGCCAGAACCGTCCAACCCGAGAAAAACGAACGCCAACCGGAAGTGCACCGCGGGGGGGTCGGAGCAACCCGAGAAAAACGAGCGCGCTCTGGCTGGCTCTGGCAGCCCGCGGGTAGCCAGAAGTGGAAAATCGAAGAGCCCCACGGCCCCACTCTTGACACTGGCGCCGACTATTCCATCGTCAACGGGCCATTCCCCGCGAAGTTAAGTTAAGACTGCTTGGGAAGGCCCCAAAATCCATACTGCTGGAGGCCATCTAATAACGCCGTCTCCCAGCTGTCTCTCTCTCCCTGCGCTGTGCGCACCGCACTCAATTGCTCAGTCGTTCTTGACACTGAGCGCAGCGGACGCTCTCCCCACCCTACTGCCTCCATGAAAGCTGTGGGGATCGAGAGCGTCCTCCTACCTGGCGCCTCGTTCCCCAGCTGCCGCGCGCGTGCCGCCGCGTAGCCCGGGCGCACTTAGGCACCGGAAATCGCCAAGATGGCGGCCAGGGCGCCTCCTTGTCTGGGCGAGCCAAGCGTCGGCTCCGTCCCGCGCTGGCATGTCCGGGCACGCTACGCTGGCGAAGCTGCGCGGGCCTACGTCACAACGCAGCGCCATTCCCCATTGGGCCGCTGGTGACATCCTCCTCTCCTACGAGCTAAGATGCGCCCGACGATTCGCTCGTGGCGGCAGATGCTCTCAGGCTAGCACGAGAGGTTGACGCGCTGCTCTAGGAGGCGGCTTCTCGTTCGTGTGCTCAACCGCTGCCCTTTGTGTGGTAGTCTTAGCGCCGCTGGCAAGCGTACTCGATCGGTCTTGCGGAGTTCCCCTTACGGCCTGCAAGCCCGTGACTGTCGTACTGTGATGCATCTTGGGTTAATAAACCCGTGTTGTTTGTTGACCTCCTGCCTCGAGTGCCTTTTCTGCGCCGTGCCGGAGAATCGACGAACCCGGCCGTAGCGTCTTTGTTCGCTGCGGCAGTGGAGAACGTCGCGTCCCTTGCCGGTCGCCTCGTAGGGTAAGCGTCTCGCAAACCTATCTCCACAAAGCCAGCAGCAAGATCAGGCGCATAGTCGTTTGCATCCCATTTCTAAGGAGCTTCGCTCATCGATTGTATTCGTACACGGAACAACTGCTAGTTTTTTGTGTGGGTTTCATTTATATATGGTATACATAAATATACATATCCGGAACATGACGGCGATGACGAAAACCCGAAGAGTGTGTTCATATAAATGCTATCACAATAAAAACATGGCTGATTCTTCCATCATAGGAATCGGTATATGTGAAACGTGTCCTGACAGAAGTAGCCGATTGTTTACTGCGTATTGATATATGGGAGATGGTACAATGTCTATTGGTGTATGGCAGCTGTAGCACCATTTGACGTGGATGCACTTTTAAGTTGACGCCTAGAGGCACATCTCCATACCGACGACTAACACATCATCATCATGATTTAACCGTTGTGGTAGCTGAAGTTGTTCACAACTTCAGCACCACAATGGCACGGCATATGATGAATCCCGCGCAAAGATGACATCAACAAGCACATAATAAACACTGGTACTCGATATGCACTTCTTCAAAGCGTAGTTGATTGCGGAGAGAAATGGCACGGTGTGCACTCCCGAGTAATACAGTAACCTACGCCTGTGCTTATGCATACATTGCCACACTGCGCTTCAGCAATACGGGAGGCAGAGGTTCGTAGCTTAAGCCGGGAACGCACGTTCCCCTTCCCGTTGGCCTCTGTATAGCTCCACCGAGGCACGACAGTCCCCTGTCGACATCATTGCCTTTCTGTGGCGCTTATTGCAGCAGTTTTATTAGTCGGTGCTATTGCACTCGAAGCAATAAGCGGCGAAGAAACGCTGTTGGCGCATGCGGAAGCTGCACTACTCGGACAATGAGCTGTCACACGCTAACACGAAGAGAAAGGCGTAACTGCATCTAGGACTCTTCAATGCTAGCATGGCCAGCAACCCTTGCTGACATCGAGACGCTTTAACTGCGTTGTCGCCGAATCACTCCCTATCGGCGCTAGTTAGTTGTCATGACGCAGTACAGTGTAGCCCGGCATGGGCGTAGGCAGGGGGGTGCAAAAGGGGCACTTGCCGCCCACCCAAGCTATGCCAGCTCTCTGCCCCCCCCCCCCCCCTCTTCAAGCCGCGATGCAACATGGGTTTGCACCCCCCAAGGCAAAATCCTGCCGACACCCATGTAGCTCGGTTATAACGAAATTGGCGGGAATCTGAAATTACTTCATTATAACCGCTTTTTTGCTATATCTGGACTCTACCAGATAATCCAACCCGCTTGGGACAAGGCTTGCATCGCCCGTGGCTTCCCACAGCTGCCCCAAGCTCGTCACTGCCGCAGCGCCATCCACTCCAGCAGCATCGATATCTGCTTCTGCTGTTATTCCTTCGGCAGCGCTGCTTCCCCGCAAAAAACCTGCTTTCTCGAAGCAGTGAAGAATGGTCTCAGACTTCATGTCCCACCAGGCTCCACTTGCGAAAAATACCGCCTTTACAAGCAACACCTTCAGGTCGGCAGCGTTGTCGGCTGTACGATGTCAATGAGCAGACGCTCGATGACACGGTGGCGATAATGCACTTTGAAGTTTGCTATCACTGCCTGGTCCATCGGCTGAATCTTGGCGGTTGTGTTCGGAGGCAGAAAAAGTACCTTGACAGCGCTCAGATGTGCGTTAACATGGTGTGCACTGCAATTGTCCAGCAAGAGCAGCACTTTGCGCTTCTTCGCGGACATTTCCTTATCAAAGTCTGTCAGCCACTTCCGGAATATCTCCCCCGTCATCCACGCCTTTGTGTTGTGTGTGTACGCAACAGGCATTGACAGCACCTTGGCAAAGCCAAGGTGCTGTCAAGGTGTCAAGGCGAAGCCAAGGTGCTTGGTAGCAAAAACTACGAGTTCAACGCATATGTGGCTGCCCCGGAAGGCACCTTGCATGGTGTTATCCACGGCATCGATCCAGGAACACCACCAGAATAGTTCTTAGCAAACCTACGGGTACGCACGCAGGGCGTCAAGGTGCATAGTGCCCGAATGCTAGGAGACACTAACACAGCAGTCGTCACCTTCGACGGCAGCATGATCCCCCGATATGTGCTCTGCTACGGGGGTGACGTGGCATGCCATCCTTACAAAGCTACCCGACAAGTCTGCAAGGTCTGTCTGCAACAGGGGTACAGATCATACGTGTGCCCTAACCCGACAGCTCCTATCTGCCTCAACTGCGGTCTTCTCAACCCACCGACGGACCATCCCTGCGCCCCTCAGTGCCAGATATGTGGGGAGGGACACCTCACAGGCACTAAGGAGTGTCGACAACGGCTGAAGACAATTTGCCAACATCCACCATCCCACCAGACCAAAGCCCCGGCAACGTACAGCGAACACTATCGTAAGCCACAACGCCGCCCTCGGTGGTTCAGCTCTGAGAGGGACGTTTCACGCAGCGGGTCCAGATCTGGGTCTCGATCCAGATCCTTCCTGCCCCTTCCCCCGGCGAATTTAGACCACGACCAAACCCAGGGCAGCCCCCGGAACCACCAGGACACCGAGCAACAGCAGCAGCAGCCACAGAGCGCCAAAGGCACCAAGATGAAGAATCCTTAACGCACGCCCCACGGGGGATGGCACTAAGGTGAGCTGGCTGGCAGAAGGTTCAGCTCCCGCGGCTCCGCACTCGCTAAACCAACCCCACCAGCACTTGTCTGACAGCCTAGCTCGCGAAAATCAGGCACTAAAATGCAAATTACAAACCCAAGAGCCGCACATGCTAGGGAACTGGCAGAGTTAAGAGCCCTCATCACGGGGATTCGCACCTCACACCCTGCCCCAAGCTCCACGAACTCCCTGCCCCCATAGCACCGCAATCCTCCAACGACCCTCCGGTCACCATTTCAATGCTTCAGAGCATGATGAGTGATCTAACACAGCAGATTACGCACCAACTTAACCAAACCCTCTTGCACCAGACCACACAACTAAGTGCTCGTCTCGACACCACTGAAAATCGAATTGATGCGCGAATCAGCGAACAAAGCCGCATCGCGCGGAAAAAAGCGAGCCACCACTGGCACCACACGTGCGGCCACACAACCACTCTTAAACCCTGGTGTCTTAACGCTGGCTCCCAAATCACTCATTCCACCTCTCAGAAATAGTATGGGCAGCGCACCTTCTCCATTTCAAAAATCCTTAGAAATTTGGCAATGGAACTGCCGCGGCTACCGTTGTAAACGGGGCCTTTTACAACAATTTATTCAGAAGCAACTGGTGCCGCCGGATATCATCGCACTTCAGGAGACAGGGACACTCCCCGCACTAGCCGGATACGAGGCCTTTGTGGGTCCGGAGGATGGGAAGGTGGCCGTCGTAGTCAAGAAGGCCCTAACGGTCATTGGCCTTGACACCATACCTGACACTAATGTTGACCATGTAATTATTGAGCTGACCCTGCAAGTAAAAAAAGCAGAAGATGAACAAGAACAGCTTAATCGTGCTCAATGTTTATAGCCCGCCTCGGCAATCGGACTCGGATCTACGGAAACTCATTCGTGGAGCATGCCGTATCGCACAAGGCAAAGGAATCGTCATACTAGGTGACTAACACACCACGATCAGTGGGGCTACCGCAAAAGGGATGCCAAGGGGAGGCAGTTAGATGCAGATATAGACGACTTTCAACTTGTCTTGCTTAACGATCCAGCTGCACCCACACGACTGGGCAACAGTGTATGCCAAGACACCAGTCCCTACCTTACCCTAGTTCGGGGCAACGCGACGTACACATGTGAAAACATGCAAGAGACTTTGGCCAGTGGCCATTGCATCGTCCAAACCCAACTCACGGAGTGTGCCAAAAGCCGCCCCATTGGGCAAGCAAAGATCACTGACAGGGATGCTTTCCGTAAAGAAAGCACATTGACTCTCCATCTTTCGGATTTTGGTGATTGAACTGCCCTTATAGGCCACTCAAAAATAAAACTCTTTAGGAGCAATTTATAGTGCAAAATATTAATTATTTATTTTTGGGGAGGTGATCTTTGTCAAAAATTGCATTAAAAGTGGTAGTCACGCCAGCTGTGATAAGTGACTAATGGGTGGCTTAATTCAGTAAAGCTTTGGCATTTGTGTAACTAAAGGTTAGAGCTATGCAATGAACTACGATAAATATTATGCAGTAAATATTAAGGAAGTAATGTTAAAAAAATCAAGAAGACATGGAAAAAGAGCCAATTTAGACTGAACCTGTTTGCAAAATCAGCTGCGAATTCAAAAATATTCCATCAGTTTCTTTATTCTAGTTCATTGCACAGACACATATGTTGTAAACTATTATACAAAATTTCAGTTCGAAGTACACAGAGAAAAAAGTATGAATGTTTACGTCACATGATTTGGAGCAAATTCTTATTTCGATAAAAACGCAAACAAAGATTTCAGAGCTTGCAAGATGTGGGCGTCCCCCTTGTGTCCGTTTTTAGAGAGTTAAAAACAATTAGAAACACAAAATCATATTTAATGACATCCTCTTATGTAACAGTCAAAATAAAATTTATAAAGTATTTTGAATATCATTAAAGGGACTGTCTACCGCTCGGAAAAATTTTTCCGATTGTGGTGAAAATGAGAAGATCGTTCGTCACATCGGTGGCAATGAGCATGCTTTTGTCCCATAAAAAAGGAATTACATTTTTAATTTGATGTTGCAAATCGTGAAAGAATGACTGCTAGCGTCACCCAGCGGCGATGTGGTTCAATCTACTGGTAGGACAAGAAATCCCCGCAGGTAGACTCATTTTGCTGAAAAACAAACATGTATAACTTGAAATTGTATTTTAAGCACTTGAGGCAGCTTTCCGTTGCATCAGAGAGAATTTGTTTTATTTTCTCACACGTCCAAAAAGGCACCCGGTGGCGCTGCTTGCCTTCGATTTCGTCTGTTTCAACTCATGCGCTATGCCATGCAGCCCTCCGCGCTGGTCGTACCGCGCCGCTGTATGCCGCTGTTAGGATGTGCCACATGTGCTGCGCTGTGAAGGCGTGCATTTACAGTCTCTTTTTGATAATCAACTTGGCTTGGATTGCGGCAGCAATGCTAAAATAAACGCAGAGACTGCGATTACAGCAAAACAAGTGTTCTGTAATCGTATAATAAGGCTTCATTTAACCGCTAGCACTCTGAAAATGGCTGTTACATTCATTAGTGTTCAGCGAAATTAAGTAATACTACAGGAATCACGTGAGCTTTCGGTTTTAATTTTTACCGGCATTACATTCGTCATCGCATCCACCAACCAGTGTTGTTGGCATGTTTCACGTCAATGTAAGAAGACCGAATGCAGATAAAAAAATTCTGTTTTAAAAATTTCTACTCACTTTCCAAAGAAGCCGCTGCAAGGTGGGAAACTTCAGACTGTATGCTTTAGATTGCGGTACAAAACAGTAAAGCAATGAAGGATGGTAGACAGTCCCTTTAATAAGGACGAAAAAATTACATTCGAAAAAAAAAAAAAACAATGGGGTTTCGGTTTCACTATACGAGCATGCGGTATGGAAAACTTGCTGTAACTTGCAAACTAATGACGATAGGAGGATAATTTTTGTTGCAACATATTTTTGAATGTTTGGGCGTGCACAAAAAACAAAAAACTAAAAATTGACCTCATGAAAAAAATTACGACTTTTGAAAACTGCACCAAGAACATAGCCAGAACATTAAAGAACCCGGAAGTTGACGGCCATCTACTCCACCTCTGGGAAGCACGTCGCAGCCTCAAGAGGTGGAAAACCCAGAAGCACAATCACAAATTAAAGCTTAGAATTGCCGCCCTAACAACTCAGGCGGAACTATATGCGATGCAACTAACCCGCCTTAATTGGGCTCAATTTAGCGACAGCCTTCAAAAGTCACTGGGGGCGGCCTGCAATTGGAATATCTTACCCCACAAAAACAAAAAATGAAACAACTAAAGCAATATAGGCGACTAGTCCACACCTACCCAGGCACTGAAGATCAACTCTTGGAGCAGGTCCGATGCAAGTGCTTTGGCACCACTAATCCCCCTCCCTATGAGGGCACGTATCAGGGGGAGCCAAACCACAACCTGGACAGCCCAATAACGTTTGACGAGGTCTATGCCGCAATACGCAGCAGCACTCGTAATACAGCCTCCGGTGCCGATGATGTCCACTATAGCCTCATATGGAATCTCAGCAATGCAGCTGTGCATGATCTCACGACCTTCCTCAACGCACACTGGGAGCAGGGTACAGTCCCGCCCAAATGGAAACACGCCAAGATAATTTTGATTCCATAACCAGGCAAGGTGCTTCAGATCGCGAACCTTCGACCCATCTCTCTGACCGCTTGCCTTGGCAAACTTTATGAGAGAGTGATTACCACCTGTCTCCAGAACTACCTAGAAGACCACTCACTCCTTCCTAATACCATGTTTGGCTTCCGGGCTCGCTTATCAACTCAAGATTGCTCCTTCAAATTAAAGAGGAAGTCCTCGAGACGGTACCCCAGCACGGAGCTCACATCCTCCTGGCCCTGGACATTAAAGGCGCTTTTGACAATGTCAGTCATCGAGCTATACTGGACTCGCTCGCTGCCCTCAATTGCGGCCACCGAACTTATGAATACGTCAAGACTTTCCTTACAAATCGCACTGCAATGATAGGGCTGGGCACACTTCGATCTGCCACACTGACTGTTCCTAACAAGGGAACCCGCAGAGGTCTGTAATTTCCCCGCTGCTTTTCAATGTAGTCATGATAGGCCTTGCGCAAAAACTCCAAAAATTGAGGGAGTCCACCATGCGCTTTATGCGGATGATATTACGCTATGGGCCACACAGGGTTCCCTCGGAGAAAAAGACCCATCTGCAACAAGCAGCTACCTGCGTTGAGGATTACGTGCCTAATTGTGGCCTCACCTGCTCCACAGAGAAGTCGGAGCTTCTCCGCATCTGGCATTCGAAGAAAAATGTTGCAGTGGCTTAGCTCGGCCATGCCAGGATAACGTAGCGTTAGCAAAGGTCCAGCCGATTGTTCTTAGCTTTCCTGATTGTCTAAGATTAGCTTGATTATCATACTTACTGCTGCTCCAATGACATACATGGTATACATATGTGGCACATGTATATTTACTTTGCCGGGCAACTACTTCGGGATCTGATGAGTTAAGCTTCTCCGCTCTTGTGCGCCGCTAAACAGCATTTGCGAATCTCCTTCTCCATGGCTAAACCACACTGGCAAACGCCAATCAGAGGCGCTATCAAGCGGCTCCAGCGCAGTGTCTGACGGCGCCAGTACGTCTACCTCTGCTACGACATCACTCCTCTGGAAAGCGGCGGCAGCGGCGAAGTGCGCGGGAGGTGCCGGCTCCGATGCGCCAGCTGTGTGACATCACTGACCCTGGCGCATGCGCAGCACGGCTCTTGAGGAGCCACGCGAAACTGACTTGGCTAGGCCAGTGGAGCTAAAGCTACAAAAATAAACCCAACTCCCAAGATCCCAGCCATCGGCTACGCATTATGCTGGCCAGGCAAGAAATACCGGAAAAAACTATTGTACACATCCTGGGCATGTGGATACAGTCGAACCGTCAGAGCAGCCACACTCAGCACCCTTCGCACCACCACTCTACAGGTCTCTCGTATGACAGCGCGAGCGATCACTCGTCGCCACTGTATGAGAGAGGAGGGTACACGAACTCGTCCGCAGCCTCGTTGTCACGCTATGTTACGATGGGAGTACAAGGCAGCCCTTAAAGGAGCACTGACACAAAATTTCGAAGGCGAGATAACCCGTGTGATGGATTTATGTGGACACACACGCATCATCTACGAAATATCAACGGATAATATAGCCTAGAACATATTTAAAATCATGTTTAAAGTGCACGTCGCCCCACTCCACGCGAAACGCGCCTTCGGTGTCCTAGTAAACAACGAACAGCCACCTGCGTCACGAGTTTGTGTTGGCTGCCACGATTGTTGTGGACGCTCTCTACCACTGACTCCTAGCAGACCTTTTCAACGGAAAGAAGGGGAGACTTGCACAGGAGTTCAAAGGCTGATGTCCTCGCCTCGGCAGTGCATCTTGGGGGGGGGGGGGGGGGGTCACGCATATTTACAACACCTCAGAGGGCATCGTAGCAGCACCAGGAAGCCTTCGTTGAAAAGAGTTGTCGACGCGGTGCTCATGTGCACACGGTTTTGTGTGCTCACGTAGCCAGCTATGCTTACACAGCCACCACTCTGGGTCCTGCCTCTCTCGGCGCTCTCTGAAACCGAAACTGCAACTGGGTGCTATAAAACAGTCTCCAAATAATTAACGGTTGCGCGCTCGAGCAAACGAGCTTTCCAGCTGTGATAAGTGGGTCGTTAACTACTTATCGCAACAGAAAAAACAAGATGCAAAATTTTGGTGTCAGTGCCCCTTTAAGCTCCCTCTAGGAACGTCTAACAACAAACTTTTAAGTCTTGGCGTTCACAACACATTTGAGGAGTTATGGGAAACGCAGCTGGCCACCCAACTCTCCCGACTTGCGACCCTTCCACCGGTACGGACTTACTGCGGTGCCTTGGGCATATGGGCCCCCTTCGAGATATCGCTAAACAACAACCTGTTCCACCAAACCTCTAAGCTACCTACAAGGTTGCCCCCATACCCCGTAATATGGATCCTCAACTCCATCATGGTAGGTGGGATGCCCAAGTCGAGGCTCTACGGAAACAACACTCAAATAAGACGAGCGCAAGATATGTAGATGCAGCGCTCTACACTGGTAATCGCAATAATGCTGTAGCCACGGTGGTTGACCATCGTCTTCGCGAAATCACCAGTGCGTCAATCCGCTGCTCTTCCATTACGGATGCTGAAGAAACGGCCATCGCTTTGGCCATTGCCACCGGCAGCCACCAAAGACGGTCACTAGATATCCTCATGGACTCTCAAGCGGCCTGTAGAAATTTCTTGAATGGACGAGTTGGTCAAGCGGCGATTAGCATTCTCCGTGGTGCACCAGATCAAAACCCTATCATCCCGCACAGGATAATATGGACGCCTGGTCAAATGGGGCTGGAGGGGAACCAGGAGGCAGACAGGGTGGCTCGAGGGTACACAAGACCGAGCACTCCATGACTCTGCCTCCGAGGAGCCTATCCCAGTCCCGTGTGTGTGTGGCCATCCTAAATCACTACAAGGGACTCAGACGTATCTACTCCCTCCCCCATAAGAGGCTCACAAAGGAGGAAGCTGCCAGCTGGCACTTAATCCAGACCGGAGCGTATCCGAACTTACATTTTCTAAATGAAATGGACCCAACAGAATACCCTGCACGCTGCCCATGGTGCTCTGAGAAACCCACATTAATACACACTACATGGACTTGCCGGGCCATCCCCGGCTTGCCCCCACATTGACCAAGCGAGTGTGGAGCGGTGGGAGGAGTTGCTGGCCAGCGATAACCTTGATGATAAGATCAGTTTGATCGACAGGGCACGCAGGGCGGCAACTGCCTGTGGTATCCTGGACTGAGGGCAGCTAGCACTGCTAGATGGTACTTACGGACCAAGCATCACAAACCCCCTTCTGTTAATAAATGTTTTTCCTTCCTTCCCAGTCAGATTTAACACATTTGCCGGAACAGCATTTTATTCCATTTTCATTCGAAAAATGCACACACTTGAAGCATCTGTTGACATTTCATGGCACACAGGGGTGAATACAGGATTTTTCCGAAAGAGTCAGCTTTTGGGAGACTCTCATATGTGCTTTTCTTAGGGTATAAATTAAAAAAAGGTAAGGGGTAGCGGTCAGGACATTCGGGCCACCCCTCTGTATATGACAGTGATAGAACACGAAATGCTTGAAAAATATGCATAGTGAAGTAATACGCGTGCAAAGCATCCTACCAGACACTACCTTGTTAAACTCCACCAATCAAAAACAAACTACAAACAACACACTCCAGCGCTATCGGTCCATTCACTGAGAATTGATGACGCGCACGAGCTTCCTGTCTATCACAATGTAACATTGTCAACACCAGCGCAGGCATGATCGAGTTTAGCCGCGATGCAGCTTTGAAGCTCGTACATGAAGCCGGTTTGTCTGTGCCTGCAAGCACAAAGCGTGAAGGCTGTCTCGTTCCGGCATGACACGAAAGAGTGTTCTCCGATGAGTACCGATGCTGTCACATACCGCAATTGTTAAGAACAGCGAACGTAAACACGGCATTAGTCGTAAGGAGTAGCCGGAGCAAGGGAACGACCTCCCGCTTCTCATCGGCCTAGAGGAAATCTAATAACATGAAGTTAGTTTCCTGGAAAGCGTTTTTCAGCATCCGAATTTACTCAATCTGAGCAACACGGCACATGAAAATATCTCGGCATTGCTGTTCCTATCAGCTGCCACACGTCGACACGTACACTCTGCGTGTGCACATCCGGAGCGCGCTTAGCCTTCAACATGGCGGAAATGCGCAAGGCAACCGCTAGATGGCAACAGATTTTGCATAAGGTCTATTTGGCCGAACTTGTGGCCGGGAAATGGAATGTCAAACTACAGCAATACACTCTGTACAGTGATAGCAGCGAACAATGCGTCAGCCGTCGATAAAACTGAACTGCAGCAAGGCGTGTCGGCATTTATACATGTGGCATTGAACATTCGAGCCTTATCGCTGGTGCCACATTAGTTCGAGAATGAACTCATCTGTTTGCGGTTGCGCGCTCAAGCGTAACAGACTATCCTAAAATAATCTTGAATGTTCTCGCACATTCTGGCGCAGTTTGCGCAAGACAGCAGCTACATGTGCAATGGGCAGGTAACATAAAGGAGCGTGTGTGGCATTCCCTCCCTCTGAAAAGGCATCATCCCGATGCTTGTAAGAGAACATAGAAGGGGAAAGAGGCGCATAAACAAAGGAAGTACAATAAAGCAAGAAAGTACAATGAGCAATAAGCACAAGCAAAAAAATACAATATTAAAGCAAAATGTACAGTCCTCAGGTTTGCTAACGCGTATAAAATGGCTTAAGGCGCACGACATGGACGACTTCCGGTCATGCACGGCGCCGTTGAGAGTTCGTAATGTCGTCCAGGATAAACTCGCAGTCTAGAGTGCCGAGACGTCTAAGCACCTTGTGTGATCAGAAGTAGACAGTTATAGTTTAGCGTTAGCGTGATAGCGGGGGTTAAGGGAATAGCGTTACCGTGCCGCAAACGTTGGTTGCAGAAAGCGTGTTTTAGTTTAGCGGGATAGCGTTTACGTGCCCAAGCCGGGATGGTGGCGCCACCTAGCGAAGGGTGAATGCGTTAAAAAAAGTGGAAAGAACAAAACCGAGAATGCTCGCCTGTATCCCCGCACGCAGCAATATTCCTCCTTTTTTTAGTGAAAATAAAAGTAAATAAATATGAACTAAGCACCAAAAGCAAAAATTTCATGTTGCAGACTTGTTTACACCGATCTTCTAGATAGGCCTAGCGACGTTCGAAATGGGAAGCGATCTCAAAAACTACGCTAAGTTATCCGTAATATCGTGTCGTCGAAGCTACCTGAAGGCAAGCGAAGCCATTTAGCACAGTCGTTTGCTACGAAAGAAGTGGATCCGTCCACATCAACGCTAAATTCAGTTCGAAGCGGGCGTCGAAAACCGCCGCCATGTTTTACATACACTACGTTAACCACGCAAACACGCTAACGCTAAATCTGAAAAATAGCGTGCGTACGGTAAACGCTACGGGTCGTTTACGGTACTGCGCATGCGCACTTCGATCCCGCTATTCCGGTAAGCCCGCTATTCCGTTAAACCCGCTAAACTATAACCGTCTAATATCGCCGTCTAGACCCACACGCGGTCACCAGGTTGGTGTTCCATGTGGCGTCGTCAAAGATTGCTGGTTCTTGATGGTTCTTGATGTGCAAGCAGGCGAGCTGTCGGGTTCCTTCAGCGCGTTGCAAATAAGTGGCGACGTCGATATTGTCTTCTTCGTTGACATTTGGCAGCACTGCGTCAAGCGTCGTAGCTGGGGCACTTCCATAGACTACTTGTAAGGCGTCATCTGCATCATTTCTTTTACAGCCGTGTTGTATGCGAAGCTCATATACGGAAGGATGCAATCCCACGTCTCGTGCACGATGTCGACGTACATGGCGACCATGTCGGCAATGGCCTTATTTAGACGCTCGGTGAGCCCATTGGTCTGTGGGTGGTAGGCGGTGGTCCGGCGGTGGCTTGCCTCGCTGTATCCCAAGATCACGTGAGTTAGGTCAGCAGTAGAGGCCGTACCTCTGTCGGTGATAGCTACTTCTGGGGCACCACAACAAAGAACGATGTTCTCAACAAAGAACTTGGCTACCTCGGCGGCACTGCCTTTGGGCCGAGCCCTTGTTTCAGCGTAGTGCGTGAGGTCAGTAGCTACGACGATCCATTTATTTCTGGAAGTCGACGTTGGGAACGGCCCCAGTAGGTCCATCCCGATTTGCTGGAATGGTCGGCGAGGAGGTTTGATCGGCTGAAGAAAGCCTGCTGGTCTTGTCGGCAGTGTCTTGCATCGCTGACAGTCTCGGCATGTCCTTACGTAGCGAGCGACGTTGGCGGCAAGGCGCTGCCAGTAGTACCTTTCCTGTATTGTTGCGAGCGTGTGGAAAACACCGAGGTGTCCAGCCAGTGGATCGTCGTGTAGGGCCTGAAGGACTTCTGGTCGTAATGCCGAGGGCACCACGAGAAGGCAGTTGGCTCGAAGTCACGGGGTCGTGACGTAGACGAAGGCAGCAGTCGGCACGTCCAAGATGAAACTATTTGGCCGAACTTGTGGCCGGGAAACTGAAAGTCAAACTACAGCAATACCCACTGTACAGTGATAGCGGCGAACAGAGCGTCGGCCGTCGATAAAACAACTGCGGCAAGGCATGTCGGCATTTATACATGCGGCATCGAACATTCGAGCCTTATTGCTAGTGCTGCGTTAGTTCGAGAATGAACTCATCTGTTCGCGGTTGCATGCTCAAGCATAACAGATGATCATAAAATAATCTCTAATGTTCTCAGACATTCTGGTGCAGTTTGCACAAGACAGCAGCTACACGTGCCATAAATACAGAGAAAGAAGCATGTGTGGCAATATAAGGCACGTTTGTCGAGCCTCGTGCATGCCTGTAGAGACCGAGAGGCGGGTGCGATTCCTGGTAGTGGAACTTTTTCTTATAGTTTTATTATTTTTCTTTCTCATCCATTAGTGTGCATTTTACCAACGTCATATCCATGACAGAAATACATCAGTGGTGGACTCTGTCATCAAATACTTTCATGTTAAATATCACCGGAGTCGGCCTTTTTCAAAACACTCAAGGCCTCCATGCAACCCGTGTTGCAACTTCTATGCCGCATATCCTCTCTACACAAGCGTTTAGACAAAGTGGACAACATGAAAGTTGTACATGCTTAGCCGCATTTTGTACGCCACCCCATATCTCAAGCTAACTGCATGGAAACTGAGCGCATGAACGATATGATTTGCCTTGTAACTAAGGCAGTCCTCAACTTACCTCGTAGCACTTGTAGTTAAACCGCACCTTCAAAACGTCCATTCTCAGTATCACATCTCTCATTGTGTAGCTGGCATTACGGACAAGCGCCAGATTCCATTTGGGTAGATCCACCAACACATGAGGCTGTAGCGGTTGGTTACAAGTCAACTACACTCAGTCCCAGGGAGCAGGAATAATGCTGTTTTGGAGCAACGCAAGCTAGTTTTGGAGCAAATTTCTAGAGTAAAACATCATTGTTCTGGAACACAAAACAAATTCCACTAAACCAACCAGACTTGTCACAAATGTGTGTGTTCTCATTAAAACATCACAGCTGACAGAACAGTAACTCAGAAAAAGCAAGAGATAAGCGATGCTTTGGATAGCTACACTTGACTAGACCTCAGATGAATGAAAAAAAAAAAAAAACGTTAATAAAACCGCAGCTGACATAAACAACTGAAGACTGGAGATCCCTTCAAAGAATGGAGAACAGAGAGGAAAATTGATATAAGCAATGTACTGCATAACTAAACCCGACTACCTTCAGAAAACTTTTTTTTTAAATGTTCACATTGACAAAACTACTGACATGTACCAATGAGAAGACGAGAGAACGGAAATGTTCACTTTTAATGCGAAAGCAATTATATGGACACTCTTGGCGGGTTTTTGCCATTGCTGCCATTTTGATAACATCACCCCATGCATGCATCGTACCATAAAAACCGGAATATAGGTCGAATTTTTTTTTTCAAAAAACAGTTCTAAAAAGTCGACTCCCGTCTTATATACCGGTCATTGGCAGAAAAACTTTGCAAGTTTGGTCACTATGGGCAAATGAAGTCAACCGCCTCCATTGCCATCGCAATCATCGGCATCACTTTGTTTACCGCCTTGTGCCGTGGGCGATCTCATTTTGCGCTTTTGTTGTTGTCTTGTGAATCTATTTGGCCTCCGAGGAGCTTTTTTTCTTGTTCTTGACCGGTGGCTGACAACAGTTCACGGTAGCGTTAAGGAAAACAGTGATCGAGCTCGCGAAGGCACGAAGAAATCTGGTCTGAAGTGTGTGAAAGGTGTGTTGCGATGCTAGCGCACGTGAACGCGAGCGGGAGCCGTGAGTCACAAACAATAACTGAAAGCTCATCTTTGCACGGGTGTTCTTGCTCTTCCAATCTCCCCGGATACTGTTTCTTGTTGCTTCCTGCGACGCCAGCAGCTCTGGTTACAGTGGCACGTATGGCTATGATCAGCGGGCAGATCGAGCTCCCCACAGAAGCATTCACTACTGGTGGACGCTGAAGGATCACATGGCAACTCGCAGGGATCAGAAGAAAACTGTTTCGGTTCCAGACAGCAGAGTATCTAGAGGTGGAAACGAAGGCTGCACAGTTTATCCGGGAGCCGCGCTCGCGTCGTGATTGCTACCGGTGACCTCAAAGTGCATCCAAATTAATGCTGTCAAGACGGTTGCGACGTTTTACGAAGATAATGCTTGAGCTCATCATCTGGCTTTCTGCCACGTGGAACTTACGTGTATATTAATGGCATTTTCACTGTGCACCATTTGAAATAGCATTTGTTATGCAGTAAAGGCGCGCGCCTTCTGATACTTCGGCTATTCCATGTACATTTTTTTTTTCGATTTTCAGGAGTTAGAAGTGGGGGGTTCAACCTACATTCCGGTCTGACTTATATTCCGGTTTTTACGGTGTGTTCTACATGCAAGTAAAAGCACGCAAGTGCTGGAGACAAACGTGGCTGAAGCAGAGATAAAGCAAGCCAGCCATTCCATCGCATGAAGGGTGCATGCGATAACATCACCTCGCATGCGAGGCCTGCATTCTTTGCTCCTCAAGCAGCAAGGAAATGCCACAGCAACCCTCCTGGCCGAAGGAGCGTGAAGGGAACCGGGGGAGGGCGGGAGGCTGCATCTCTCTAGCAGCAACTGCAAACTTTGATAATAAGGGCGCAGCCCCTAGCACTGGTGCATGGTGGCCATAGCTGGCACGTGCTATCTCAACAGACATCAGAAAATGACCTGCTTACTTGCCATTGAGACGGCTGACACCACGAAAACCACACCGCTCTCTGGAGCTGCCGTATTCTTTTGCAGCACCATTTTGTAGAGTTACGTGAGATCGGATCCAAAAGAGTTAGCTGCTAGTCTTACTTTGTATAACATTCCATTTTCTTGCTGTCCCATTCACTGCTTTGCCCTGCGGCAAAACATTTTCTCGCACCGTCGCAAATGTGACGGAGAACGCGCCAGGTGATGATGACAGGAGCTCACTTAGGCGCGCGATGTCGCGCATGAAAGTGGCACATCAAGGCACCAAAGACTTCGTGGGAGCAGTTTTGGCTCAACAATGCATTTTGGAGCGGGATGGTGCAGCAGAGGAGGATTGGCGCAGCATGGTGCAAATGGCACAGCACTTCCACAACTGCAGTCCCCTAACTCACCGTCTTCCTTCTGGTTCCATACCTGAGGAGGTAGAGGAAACCGCCATTGCCCTAGCCCATTCAGATGCTGAATGCATCTTCAGCGATTCAAAAATGTTTCACCGCAAGGGCGAACCAATGAATGCGATAGCAACAAATTAGAATGTCACACGAACGGCAAGCAGCTTAATACTTGCAGCGCGCTGCTTAAGTGAAAAGGACTCACGAAAAGAACACACACAGGATGACCGTGAACTAACAACGGTCACAGCTCTACACTTGCAGCGCGCTACTCAAACACAAGGAAGAACGCTCGAAAAGAACACACAGGTATACACAGGACGATCGCGAACTAACAACTGTCACAGTTGTTACTTCGTGTTTGAGCAGCGCGCTACAATCGAACGCTCTTAGATTTTTTTTTTCTTGAAAACTGCGGCGCGTGGAGTGACCCCCCCCCCCCCCGGGTCTTCTGCCACGCGGTGGCGTTCGACGCATTGTTTACCCGACGTTTGTTACCACGAGCGGGTACAGAAATGGACCACTTTTTAGTGCACGTCTCAAGGGCAGTTTTTAAACTGAAGCAAAATGTAGCAGCGTTGCTTTAAAGAGCGCCCTTCGGGCAATCTCACGGGTGATACTGCACACACTGAAGCACCTCCGAGCTCTGTGTTCCGCCAGCGTTAAATGGTGTATATAAATAGCTCGCCGTTAATATTCTAAACAACCGGCAGCGCGTGGCCGTGTTGTATAAAGCGACGTGCTGCGAAGTGATGATGATGATATCTGGTGTTTAATGGCGCAAGGGCCAATTGATGGCCAAAGAGCGCCAGGTCATGGAACAAGAAATGTGAACAATGATTGTGGTATGTGGCTGTATAAGGGCCTTAAAATTCCGCACGCAGGCGGATAAAACATAGAAGTATTAAAAACATGGGCATGACATGAAATTTGTGCAGTGAGGATCAGTGGCAAACGGTCGATATAATAAAACGATGAAGACATGGTACGAGCATGAATGCCTCGTCAACGCCCTTGTGTCCAAGGGCCACGAGGCAGGTGCTTTCGGTAATGTAGCTACCGCAGGAGCGACCACTGTTCAGAGGTCGTGCTGCGGATTACCTGGGTATATCACATGAAAACTATTCATATCTTTTAAAAACGAGAACAATGAATCAAGTTTGAAAAGCGGATCCCTACTGATGAACATAGATGGATGAAGTGGTATTTGCTCTCGGTAGGGTGATGGGAAGTGCTTTTCTCTAATAGGATCAAACTGCATTGAATGATAATGTGCAGGACTAAGTGGTTGACCACATTTCTCGCATGTGAATGGATCACCACTGGACAGAAGGTATGTATGTGTGCTGTAGGTGTGTCCTGTTCTTAGCCTTGTAAGTGTTACTTCTGTGCAGCTGATAGTGGCAGCCAATTACCTAGGTACGGCATGATAACATGTGGTTTATTTTGAGTTTGCCTATCCCATGTGCTCTGCCAATAAGCCCAGAGTTTTTGTTTAAGGAAAGGTTTTAAGTCTAGTGCAGGGATAACTATATATAGATGTATTGGCAGTGTTTTCGTGGACAGATGCAGCTAGCTGGTCTGCCAACACGTTGCCTTGGATCTCACGGTGCCCTGGCACCCAGCACACTACAACATGTTTGAGTGTCTAGACCGTGCATAAAAATGTGTAGACCGAGGCAAGGACAGGGTTCATGTGCTTTGAGGAGTTTTCAGAGCTTTTACTACGCTTAGGGAATCGGTGTATATCACTGCACTTTGTAGTTTTAATTCTTTGATATGTTTGATGGCCGCCAATATTGCGTATGCCTCCGCGGTGAAGATGCTTGTATTGGGGTGCAGAACGCCAGCATCTGAAAAGGATGGACCAACCACTGCATAATACGCAGAAGTGTGAGTCTTTGAGGCGTCTGTGAAGAATTCAGGAAAAGTATTTGTGCTGCAGTTCGAGGAAGTACGTATGGATGTGTGCTATAGGAGTATGTTTGGTAACTTCCACGAAGGATACATCACATTCTATGAGCTGCCACTGCCACGGCGGGAGATGTGCAGCGGGAGCCATGAGAGAGTGTCCACGGAGTGACAGACCCAATTCCTCAGCTAGGCTCCTCGCGCGAAGTGCGTAAGGCTGTCTCACGGCAAAACGGTTATAAAAAAGTGCAGCAGTGGACAAATCATTGATTGTAGAGTGGGAAGGGTGTTCCTTGTCTGCATTCACCTTGAGGAAATATACAAAGGACACGTAAGATCTTTGCAGGTGGAGTGACCACTCGTTCGATTCAACGTAGAGGCTTTCTATGGGGCTGGTGCGAAAAGCACCCGTAGAAAGACGAATGCCTAAATAGTGGACAGGGTAGAGCATCTTCAAGGTGCTTGGTGTCGCAGACTGATAAACCACGGCCCCGTAGTCTAGGCGCATGCGAATAAGGCTTTTATACAGGTTCATCAGGCACTTTCTATCACTCCCCCACGAAGTGCGTGATAGCACATTTAGAATATTCATTGTTTTTATGCATTTGTTTTTTATATACTTGATGCGAGATAAAAAAGTTGAGCTTCAAGTCCAGAATCAGGCCTAGAAATTTATGCTCTGTTCCTACAGGCAACCGCTCATCCTGCAGTTGAATTTCGGGACTTGGGTGGAGGCCTCTTTTTCTAGAAAAGAGAACACATGTGCTCTTTTGCAGATTTAGTGTGAACCCGTTCTCATCTGCCCATTTGGACACTTTGTTCAGACCGAGCTGGACCTGCCGCTCACAGACTGCAAGATTGCAAGACTTGAAACCTATCTGCACATCATCCCCATACGTAGAGTAGAACATGTTTCGCGGGATGCACAGGTGCAAGGAATTTTTACAATAAAAAGAGTACAACTCAGCACACCACCCTGTGGCACTCCAGTTTCCTGAACAAATCGTCGGGACAAAACATTGCCCACTCGAACACGAAAGGTCTGATTAGACAAGTAACTTTCAATTATTGTTAACATCGTACCCCGTATACCTAAGTGTCTCAGTATTCCAAACCGCCATGTTGTGTCGTACGCTTTTTCCATGTCAAGGAATACCGAGAGAAAAAACTGCCTATCAACAAAGGCTTCGCAAATTTCAGTCTCAATGCATATTAACTGGTCGGTTGTGGATCGACCTTCTCGAAATCTGCACTGGTACGGGTCAAGTAATTTGTTTCGAGGAAATGCATTAACCGGCAGTTTATCATTTTTTCGAAGACTTTACATAAGCAACTTGTCAGCGCGACGGGTCTATAACTACTGACAGAGGATTTCCTTTCCAACCTCTCTCGTTCCAACCTTGTTTTGTACCTTTGGAAGGTTTCGGAATAATGTGTAGAACTAGATAATAATTCGCAATGGGCTCCCAGAGAGTCAGCTTGGTTTTCCAGGCTTTGCGCCTGGGTGTCTACTAAGGGCAGCGAATATGCTGATTGACCATTTACTTTTTTCACACCATTCCAGACCTTAGCCTCATCCCTGTAGGAATTTATGCCCGATATAAACTTCTGCCAGCTTTCCCTTCTAGCCTGCCAGCCTTCCGATTTGACCTGTTTAAAATTAATAAGGTTTTCTGCTGTGGGGGAATCGCACAGAAGCTCACACTATTGTTTTCTCCGAGCTTGCCGGTCCCCCTATTTACTTCTGGTATGCATTCAGAAGCAGCGTTAATTACAAAAGCAGTAAAATACTCAACAGCAGTGTTAATACTAAAAGAAGAAATGTCCGCCCACAAGGTGTTAGTAAGCTTGTAGAACGCCTCCCAATTGGCTCTGTCAAGCTTCCACTGAGCAGCCTGGAGAGGAGATTCATATTGTTTTTGTGTTTTGAGGAGTATTGGGAAGTGGTCACTCCCGTAAGAGTTTTTAAGCACTTCCCAGTTAAAATCAAGTAAAATTGATGGAGAGATGATGCTAAGATTGATGGCTAAATAAGATTTGTTCGTGAGGCTAAAAAACGTGGGTTCTTTCCCGTTGAGTAAACATGTGCCTGTGGAAAAGAGGAAATTCTCAATGAGGCGGCCTCGAGCGTCAGTGCGAGTGTCGTCCCACAGGCTGCTGTGAGCATTAAAATCGCCGAGAATGAGGTAAGGCTCGAGCAACTCGTCTATAAATGATTAGAATTCATGTTTGTGTAGCTGGTAGTGTGGGGGTATATATACAAAACAGATAGTTATAAGTTTGTTTGACAGTATAGCTCAAACGGCCACTGCCTCCAGTGCTGTTTGGAGTGGAAAGTGCTGGCTTGCTACATTTCTGTCCAGTATAATTGCTACACCGCCAGATGACGCAACAGCATCCTGGCGGCCTTTTCAAAAAACAACATACTGACAAAGGAAATTTGTGTGCTTGGGCTTGAAGTGTGTCTCCTGTACACGGACACAATTTATAGTAGAGTTCTTGTATATCGTCTAGATTGTGTAAAAGTCCTCTAACGTTCCATTGTAATATTGTGTCCATATTAAGAGTCTGCGTGTACTGTGTGTCGCAAAGGAGGAAAGTGATTTATTTTATAGAGCCTTTATCAGGCCCTGTGATTAGAGTTTTGTCTTTTTTGGAGCGGTCGAGGGATGCTCGCCATTCCTTCGGCGCAGCCTGTGCCGGTGGACCAGTAGTGTCCATCGCCTCTCGAGAGGCGACAGACAGTCACTCTACCGAGCGGTGTTTGCGTAGTGCAGACTTCGCCACGGTTGACCAAGTCTTCGCCCCCCACCAAGCCGGAGGTCGATGGGACCCCCTTGGCCTCTTCATTGCCCAGGCTGCTGCCAGAGCTTGTGGAGGCCACTGATGTGGGCTGAGTGACAGTGGACAGGTCAGCACTGGCTGCTCCCGTCGTAGGGGCGAGTGGCGTTAGCCTTGGCACGCGAGGCGTGGTTCGGGCAACTGCCAGGGGCCTTAGTGGTGCCGCCCCTCGTTGCACCACTTCGGGGAAAGATGTTTCCAGTGGGAATGTCGATGAAATCCGTTGTCTTGCTTCACAGAATGTTATGTTTTTCTTTAACTTTACAGCGATTATTTCCTTTTCTTTCTTCCAGGCCGGGCAAGCATGGAGTATGCGGGGTGACTGCCACTGCAGTTTGCACAATGGATTTCATCATTCCCGCAGTCGTCAGCACTGTGGCCGGTGGTGCCACACTTAGCACAAATAAGCTGCCCTCGGCAGCTCTGCGATCCATGACCAAATCTCTGGCACTTGAAGAAACACCTCAGGTTAGAGATATACGGTCGGACATGAAGTTTGGGGTAGTGTGGTTGAACTGAAAGTAGCTAAACACAACCGCGGTGATGATGAGGCACAGGGACCAGCGCACGCGTTTGAAATTATAAAAGCAAGAGACAGATGCGTGAGCCAGCCTTCAATTGCTCTTACAGAAGCTGAGATTACATATCTACAGCATACGTGAGTACATGCCTGGTGGGGGATAAGATTTTTGTTTTTCTTTATGCTTAAATGTAAACATTTCGACAGAAGTCTGTCTGGCTGGGTGGAAGAATTAAGAAGTTGAAATACCTCCAGCCACAAATTCTTGGAGGAAACCCGACGTTTCGAGACCGGCTTGGTCTCTTCTTCAGGGGTGACTGTGCTGGTCAGGGAGGCTTCGTCGCAGCTTGTTTTTGGCTGCGACGAAGCCTCCCTGACCAGCACAGTCACCCCTGAAGAAGAGACCAAGCTGGTCTCGAAACGTCGGGTTTCCTCCAAGAATTTGTGGCTGGAGGTATTTCAACTTCTTAATTCTTTATGCTTATATATGACACGTTTCTTCCATTAAACTTTCAGTTGTTAGACGGCGCTTGTGTCGTGCACTTCCTTGTGTTTTCGTGTTCCTTTTTTGTGCTGAACGTGTTGAGACTGAAAGTAAGTATTAGATGCTTTGTTGCGATTTCTTTGTTGTTCCGTCTGATTTTGATTCGCTGCACAAGGATTACACCTTGGTCCCTCTATCCGTCGAGGAGTTCATCTTCGTTCAATGTCATCAAGTCTTCGTCCAATACTATGCCTTTGACTGTGTTCGTGGTTCGGTGTGGACTTAGATACAGGGACGTTACCAAATAGCTACTAGGTGTGCGAGTTTGTTGAACTGTTCTTTGTCTTAGTTCGAGCAGCAGATCCCCCCACTTGCCATCTTTGTGGCCTTATAACCGGCTCCAATCGTCTTTTAGGCACTCGGCCACTAGGAATGGTGAAATAGCTCTAGCTTTTGTTGACGGTTGCTTGCAGTGAACACATGAAATTTCGGAAAAGTTTCTTTGCTTTCAGGCCAGAAGAGTGAGTTTGCGTCGGTGCGTACCCTTTATGGGGCACGATCGTTGAAGAAGGGCTGAAGGTTCCCATGAAAAAGTGATTTGTTCGAAAACGGCACCTACCACCCACCACGAAGCCCAACAAGGGGACGTGGCAGAACATGTGAACAAGTTTGCGCAACGCCAGTAGTGCGCCGTCACTATAACCGAATATGGTTTACCCTAGGCAGGATAGCCACACAAGGTGAGCCCTTGCCACCAGGAAAACTGGAAGACAGGAAAAGGCGACTGCCAATTTCCTCCGGGTGGGCCAGCCCAGGGGTGCCGTCTACGTGAAGCCAGGGCCAAAGGGGTGCGTTGCTTCTGCCGGGGGGCCTTAACACTTTCGCGACCGCACCTATTCCCATCAATAGTATGTTATCGATGACTTCAAGTTCAAGTTTTGGCACTTTCTGAGCGGTTCTGGACAGCTAACGCCATTTAAAGAGTACAAGAGGAAGTATTTTATCAGTTTCACTTTTGAGTTTCCTTTTCCTGCCGCGGGAGAATTTTTAAAGCTCTTTCGCAGTCGGGGAGGCGAGTGCTCATGGTTTCGCTTATGGCTTCAACGTCGCTCGCGGGTGCTCAATGAAAACGGCGAATTTCAATGGATTCCGATGAATCTGAGCAACAATCTCTGGATGATGATAGCAGCACAGACGACTTCAATTCATCAGACTTCAGTACGGACGGCGATAATGCGTCAAACTGCCCCGGAACAGAAGTAGGTATGTGCCAGTTAAGTTTTGCTCTCTCCTCGGGCCACCTTATAACTGCTGCACATTGATGTAAACGTAACCGGTGTGTACTAAAGGTCACAGCTCTTACCTGCAAAGTGTCAACTTGGTTAGGGCGGGAGCATTTGGCGCTGGCTGCAGAAAGAGCGGAGTCCTCTCCGCGAAAACGACACAGAGTGGACCTTGACCTAGCGCTCCGGAGTGCCGCGCGGTGGCTTCTTCCTAGTTGTTTTTCACGGCAGAAGTCGTCAGAGAGATATGCAAGTATGCGTGGATGCATATTTTCGAAAAGCACAGTGAGAGGGACGGATCCTGGAGAGAGGTCACTGAGGAGGAAATGCGCATGTTCGTCTGGTGTACACAGAAATCGTCCAAGTCCCACGGCTGCATTGCAATTGGCTTCGACGACACACATTTCCAGGCCTTCTTCCGCCGTCAGTGATGCCACAGAAAAGGTTCAAGGCGTTGCTTGTATTCTTGTCTCTGATCTGGAGAAGACGACGATCGCATCTCACAGGACGTTTCGCTGCGTGTCTTCTCTACTGCAACACATGAACGCTTCATCCGCGCTATTTTTTCAATGCTTCGGAACCTTTCCGTGGGTGAGCAAATGGTGAAATTTAAAGGTCAGTCTGGTATTCGGCAGTACATGAGGAACAAAGTGGTCAAATGGGAATAGAAATTATGGGTTTTGGCAGATTCGAAAATGGGGTACACTGTTCAGTTAAACGTATACACAGGAAGGCACTTCAGGGTACCCAGCACCAACCACAAAAAAAAAGGAAAAACACCAGAACTGAAAACTATGCTACAAAGAAAGGAAAGTTGAGCAGCAAAAAAAAAAATGTTTTCTGTGGAACATGTGCAGCCAAGCTTTGTTTCACTGCGTCGAGAAACTGCTTCATGCGGTGGCATGATAGGCACTAGTGCTTACATTTTTGTATTTATGTAAGTAACTTTTGCACTTACATAGCCTATATTTGCAGCATTATACTATAAGGGCTTTGTGTTCAATATGTATATTTAGATTTTTTTAAATGTTTACCCTGTGCAGAGTAGCATGGATGTTTTTATGATTTTTTTTCTTGTTACATAACTGTGCAGAGTAGCATGGATGTTTTTATGATTTTTTTTCTTGTTACATTTTTCCTTGTTGCAGTAATTTTTTTATAATATTGTAAATAAATCTGTTGTCTAAAATTAATACTGTTGGAAAGACGAATTCTTCCTCGATCATTTGATACCCTACAAATTAGCATCCATCAGTTTCTGTGGCAGGAAAAAAATATTTCCTGGACTACCCAAAAACAACCGATTTTTCCACGGTCACGAAAGTGTTAAAGGTCCAATCACCTGGCGCCGGCTCAACCCCCAGGATCCCCTATTCCTTGGACATGGCAAAGCCACGCACAACGAGGCGGGCGGGGGGGGGGGGGGTCAAAACCCCCGTCCGTTGTGTTGCTACACAACAAACGCCTGCTTGCGCAGACGCCCCTACGGGGGCGCTGCAAGTAAGGGGTCGCTGGGTGCCTTGATGCCCGCGCGCTCCGCTGAGGGTGAGGACAGCCACGTCGTCTGCTACGGCGGCCGCCATTGCGAATCCCGCCGCAGCTCGGCAGCATGCGAAACGCGCTACACAACGCGCTTGTGGTACGCGGATACGTCCGGAAATAAGTGCACGCTAGCGAGTTTTTTCTTCTTCTTTTCTTTTTTGATGCTTGGACAGCCTTTAGTGCCGTTGTTGCCTAAATGTTTATTAAGGGAGCATGTAATTCATGTACACTGACGGCATGTGTATGTGGTATGCACGAGAGGTAGACGTAGACACGTTGAAAACGAATCCTCTTCCTTACGCCGGAAACAACACAGTTAAGTTTAATGCCTTACTTAATTTTCTCGTAAACGCTGCATTCCAAAAACACAAATAATCGTTTAAAGTATTTATATTCATGTCAGCAGCAACAGCAGTACGTTTATCTCAACCCACACGTTTTAGTGTTGCGAAGCTACCTAAGCGCGATTAAGTTGGCTTATTTTGCTGAGTTTACAAACAATTTACTCGTTTATTATAAATGACAGCATACATATTGTACACAGGATAAAGGGCCGAGAGGCAGTGTGGTGCAAATATTCTGATATAATGAAAGGAAAGCTTATTTATCGTTATTATAGCTGGCATTTCTTGCTCACAACCTGTGGCCGCATTTGTATCGGCATCGGAGTTTTTATCAAAACAATGAATACGTTGTTGTGTAGTATGCCATAATACTTTGCATAAGCGCAGTATGTGTGCGTTCTCCCTTTTTTTTGTACCTGCAGCTTTTCGTTTTTGCATGCCCAATTGCATGCACATGTTATTGAGTGTTTCCAATACTGTCTTGCATTCTGCGCGGCAGATCCACTGCGTCCTTTGTTTGTCTCTTTTATAATATCTTTGATAATATCTCTTTGTTTGTCTCTTTTATAATAATATCTGGAATTTTACGTGCCAAAACCACGATATGATTATGAGGCACGCCGTAGTAGAGGGCTCCATGAATTTTGACCATCTGGTATTCTTTAACCTGCACTGCCATCGCACAGTACACGGGCCTCTAGCATTACACCTCCACCGAAATGCGACCGCCGCGGTCGAGATCGAACCCGCAATTTTCGGGTCAGCAGCCGATTACCGTAACCCCTATACCACCGAGGCGGACGTTTTTTCGTTTTTTTTAAGTCGAAAGTCTTAAATGCCTCATAAAACACGAAATTTGACCGTCGGCGTTGGCGTTCCGCGGCGTCGGGGACAAGTGATGCAAAAAATCAGTCACGTGATGACGTCGCCATATGACACCATCATGACGTCACAAATTTTGGCGGGACGTCACATGATGCTGTCGTTTCATGACATAGCTTGGTCAAACAAAAGTGGCTAGATCACAGAGGCAGTGCAAAGCCAGGTGAGGTGCCTCCGATCCTGGAGGCAATGCAAAACCACGCTAGGTGCGCAAAGCTTTCAGTGGATGGCGGGACAAGATTAATACATCGACTGAGAAGAAGATGGCTTTCGCCTTAGACTCATCTTAGGTTAATGCATAAATGACCCTCTGAGTTTTTATTGTATCAACTGGTTTTCCATGAGGTACTCATTGTACACCTGGACTTTGTTACTTGTATTTTTTTTAGTGACACAGCGGGTCTGCTGTACACAATGCTGCCCCGTCGTCTTCTTTGTAATGACGCTTCGCGAGTGCTGTTTGTATGCGCACTTCTGTATGAACCTTCACGGCATATATTATAAATAAATAAATAAATAATGCTTGCTCAAATACTTTAATACTGGGTTTGTGTGTGTGCGTGTTATTAACCCCCTATTATTATCCAGTGTACAGGTCATTTGTGCGTATTGATGCTGTGCTGACAGAAGCAATTACACAAATAAAGTGCTCCATGGCGGAATTTGCCGAGGACTGCCACTAGTCGCTTCACAGTGATTGTGAATGCTTAAAAAAACAAGAACTGTGTAATGATTCAAGACAGGACAAAAAGATAACCTGGAAACGCAGAAACAGTGAAGAATAAAGATTTAACTGCCCCCATACATACATGGCATCAGACAGCACAGAAGGCGTACTTAAACCACGGAAAGGAATATAGAAAACAAGAACCCGCCGTGGTTTTCTAGTGGTTATGGTGCTCCATTGTTGATCCGAAGGTCACAGGATCGAATCCCGGCCGCAGCGGCCTATTTCCATGGAGGCAAAACGCCAGAGGCCCGTATACTTAGATTTAGATGCACGTTAAAGAACAGATGGTCTATATTTCCGGAGCCCTCCACTACGGCGTCTCTCATAATCGTATCGTGGTACTGGGACGTAAATCGCACAAATAATTATTATTAGAAAAAAAAAGAAGGATATCATCTGCAGACAAACACACATAATGTATTTGATGATAAATTTCACATCACAAAAAATAGCGAAAGGAAAAATCAAAGGCAGATACAGGATCAACCAAGTGCAGTAAGGAATGTTTACGAAGTAAATAGCAGGATTCATACACACGTGAACCAAAATCTTTTAAGCGTACAGCTGATTGATATCAGTGTGCCCATTTCTTACGCAAGGTTGACGCCGGTACAAGTTTTGCTTGCGTGACAATTCGAAATACTAGCTGGAAGCTTACGCTGCAAGTGGATTATGTTCGTTGAATGCCACTTGTCGCGTCTGATTTTTACTGTCCAAAGAAACCTTCTCTTCGGGTCTCTTGGAAAACGATATAGCTTGCTGCGTTCCTGAATGATTGGTGCACTGCGGTATACGCAACGTCCGGCCATGGTGACGGTAGCGATCGCATAAAACAGGAGGGAAACGAGCACCGACCTAACAACAGCACGCGCGCAACGCACAAGTTACCGGGCGGGGGATTCAAAATGGCGGCAACGCTGCCACCAAGGCCGAGAAGGCGGCATCTGCCCTTTCAAAAGATGACACCACTCTAAGCGGGGGCGCGCGCATCGAGGCACTCTAGGGGTCGCAGGTTTGAATCCTGGTGGTGCGCTTCAGAATTTTTTTTCTTCCGATTTATTTTTCTTTGTGGCTTTTATTTATATACACTACATACATACCTCGGTGATACGATCATGGCTCGTACGAATTTCGGGGTGACACGAATTTTTTTGTGGTCCCGGTCAAGGCCCATTAGCCTTGAACGTATTGGAGTACGGTTGTTGCGAACCGATTTGCACCCCGCGACGTTTGATACGAACGTACGCTGGCGCACAAGTACGAACAGGTGCTGCCTGCACTGTTGTGGAAGACGCGGCAGTCACGCGCTGGCGCGGGCATGCGCGACCATCAATGGTGCGTTGTTGCCTCCGAGATAGTGCGCGCGAATCTTAGAGGCCTTTAGGTGCCTTTGCGTTTAGATTACAGATGACGTTGGCGTCGCACTTTTTTTTTCCTGACGCGTTGACGCGTGCTCCTGTGCTCGAGGCAGCAGCGTCTTTGTACTGTGTTAGCACGTGCCTGCCGTGTCGATGCACGCCATGTCCCCGCAATCAGACGTTCTATGAAACAAGACTGAAACTTGGGCTGCAGGTCCGTCATGAAATCCCATTAAAGGTGGACGAAGACCCCAAGAGACGAAGCAGACGGTCTGGGCGAAGGAGCTTGGCCTCTATCGATCGTGTGCAAAGCGCTTAAGTCACTTTCGCTGCAGTACTCTGCTGTCATGCAGAAAAGCGTAGTAAGATTAGGAAGGGGCTACTGGTGGTCACGGGGCACAACACATCTGGTTCATTAATTACACACATGCGCATGCACCATATATTTACGAGTACAAGTATGATCGTTGACGTCTCTGCAGCCCTGAGAAATACTGAATCAAGACGCATGCCAACTTTCTTTTGTTGCATACTAATTTTCCATGTTTTCTGGTGATACGAAATTCAGATGATACGAATATTTTTGGTAACCCAGCGAGATTCGTATCACCGAGGAACCCGCGGAGTGTCCATACAATTGCTATCGCAATAAAAGGGCTGTGTCCAACTTTACCAGAGGCAGGATTCACTCCCCTGCCTGGTACTTCACACCAGGGGCATGAGGGGGGGGGGGGGGGGCTTATGGGGCTTCAGCCCCCCCCCCCCCCAATTTTTCGTGCTCTCATACACCACCGACCAGGGGCGTCTCCCGGGGGGGTGGGATTCATTAGGCTTCAGCCTTATTATTATTTATTTAATTATTTCTCTTTTTCAGACCCTCAAAATGTTAGCAAAAGCAAGTTTGATATCGGGCTCTACACAGATGACTCCAAAGTGGATGATCAGACAAAACATCAACTGCTAACTTCTCCTTGAATTCCTCTGCCAGGCTACATGTTTATGAACGATTTGAAGCAGAAACGAAGGTTTAAGGTGGCTTGGCTGGACAGGTACCGACGGCTTAGCTACTCAGCGCTTCAAGAGTGTGCGTTTTGCCGAGTGTGTGTCCTTTTTAGCAGAAGTGAGGTTGGCAAGGGCCAACATGCGCGCACTGGGGCCCTCGTATCCAAGCCATTTCAAAAGTGGAAGCACACCCTTGAAGTCTTCGGTGCACATGAAGCCACTAAATATCACACTGACACTCAGCTGGTAGCCGATGATTTTCTTCAAACCTTCTCAGGAGGTGTGTGTGTCTCAGATGTTGATCAAATGGAACATGGCAGGCAAATTCAAATAAGAGAGAACCGAAGGAAATTACAGCCTATTGTTGAGACAGTTCTCTTTTGCGGGCGGCAACATCTGGCTCTCCGTGGCCATGGAGACAGTGGTCCCATGGATTCAAGCACAGCCTCCTCTACAAATGCAGGCAACTTCAGAGAGCTGCTTCGCATTCGAGCGGATTGTGGCGACACAGATGTACAAAAAGCATTTGGAAAGTTGCGCAAATAATGCCTCGTATTTAAGCCCAGATGTAAAAAACCAGATTATAGAAATCTCTGCTGCAATCATGAAGGAAAGCCTAGTCGCAAAAGTGAACGCTGCAGGCTGCTTCTCCGTACTTGCTGATGAAACGACGAATATTGCCGATATCGAGCAGCTAACTGTTTGTGCAAGGTACCTTAATAAGGATGCGAACGAAATCGAAGAAGTGTTCTTAGGCTTTGTGCCAATTCACGACCAAAGTGACCGCAGGCCCTCACCGACACCATCATAGGTTCCTTACAGACATTAGAATTAACATGCAGCATCTCCGTGGTCAAGGCTACGATGGTGCAAGCTCGATGGCCTGCAGAACGAATGGTGTTCAAGCTGCTGTTCGGGAGAAATATCCAGCCGCACTCGACACTCACTGCGCCAGTCACCCCCTTAATCTAGTTCTGTGTGCGGCATGCTCCATCACAGACATCTGAAACTGTTTTGGGACCCTAAAGGCGACGTCAGTCTTTTTCCCTAAATCTTCTAGCCGCTCACACGTTTTGCGAAAAATGATAAGTTTGAGCTGTCCTGAGTCTACAAGGCTGCGCCTTTTGGGACTATGCGAAACATGCTGGGTCGAGAAGCACGATGCAGTGCTTTCATTTATGAGCATCTTTGAGCCGTTGATCGAAGCACTAGAGGAGATTAAGTTTAACGGAAATGGCGAAAGTCCAGTGCAGGCAAACAGTCAAATGTTGGCACTCTTGTCACCAGCGTTCCTTGTAAGCCTGCATGTGGCGGAGCACGTGTTAGCACTTACTTTGCCACTGTCCAAGAAGCTTCATATGAGGAGTATCGACATGGGCGCTGCCATTGATGACATAGAAGCGGTACAGCAGACAATTGAATGTGACCGCAAGAACGCGAATGCTTCTTTTTCAAAAATATTTGCACAAGTGCAGGTATTGGCAGAAAAACTTAATGTGGAGATCACCAGCCGTCGAGCCGGTGTCCGGAAGCAAAACCTTGGGAACAATGCATTCGAAAGCGTGGAAGAATATTTTCGCAGAACCCTGTTCATTCCGTTCATGGACCACGTACTAGCCCAGTTAAACCAACTGTTCGAGAAGCACAGGGCCCTTCTAAAGGACTTTTCAGTAATTGTACCATCCGCAGTACCACCAATGCAAGATGATAGGGAGAAAGGAGCAGAAAATCTCCTGAGCGTTTTTGCGCATGACGTCGAAACGAGGGCTGCTTTGGGAGAACTGCGACTATGGTGGACAAAGTGGGCGGACAAAGCAGCAAACCAGCGCCCCAATACAGGAACCGATGCCCTCTCTCATTGCGACAGCAGGTCCTATCCGAATGTGTACAAGCTACTCCAGATTCTAGTCACCCTTCCAGTGACCACTGCCAGCGTAGAGAGAACGTTTTCAAGCATGAGGTTACTTAAGAACTACTTACGCTCCGAGATGCCTGAGGAACGCATGGTTGGCCTGGCACTTTTGTATGCCCACAGAAACGTCGACATAGCATGTCGGAAGTCATTGACCGCTTCGCTAAGCGTCCTCGCCGGGTCAATTTTGTACTTTGATAGCGAGCAGGACAAAAAGCAGCACAAACGAAAGGAAAAGACACTGCTGTTCCAGAGTTCAGGTCAATGTCACCACCTTTTAAAGCAGTGAGGATTTTGTACCTTTTAGCAGTTAACACCGTGACCTAATATAAGCATACGAATACGGGCATCAGGTGGACATTAACAGCCAATCGACAGCTTCACCTTGTTCACTGAGAGGTCGGCATACGCGGTGTTACCAAACAAATTCAGCTATTGGGAAGCCGTAATATCGGTATTGTTTGTTACTTTCATTTGTCGTTTTTGTTCTTCATTGTTTTTTGAACTAGAAGTGACAACTCTCATTTTATATTGAGTGCACAATAGTGGTTCGCACTTTTAAAAGAGTTTTGGAATAGTTTCTTCCGTTATTTCTGCGTGTCCGAGACAGCAGCTTGGCCCAAGGACACATCAGTTTCTGTGATCGTGCACCATGTTCTTTTGCCTTATTTTGGGCATTATGTATATTGATCATTGTTTAGTTCCGTATATTGATTGCATATTTAAATGTACATTTGTGATGTTTTGTGTAAGCATACTGCGCACTGTTTCCGGTGACATGTTTTGCCCGTATTCGAGGTGTACTTTCCCATTGTCGTTTTTCCCTGGCCGCATCATTTGTGCAAAAAGATGAACATTTTGTGTAAACAATCTGCATTAAAATATTTGACCTCGTCATGGCCATTTTATGGACTTCACTTTTTTTGTTATCAGGTGCTTCTTCGGTTGGAAACTGATGCAGTTCCAAAGTTTACGTGATATTTGCCGTACCTCTTACACAAAAAAAAAATTGAAAAAATTGAAGACAATTATTTCTGGAAAGATTCTGCGGGCATGCCAACATAATAATTTTATGAAAAAACTCATTTCTTACTCGTTCTTGACAGTGCACAGCATTCAAAAAGTGATTTGCGGCATCTAATACAAATTGTCACTGGTAATACATGTTATTCATATACTTAGTCGTTCGAAAAATTCAAGGAGGAGGTCGTGCTGCAACGTCAGCCCCTCCGCCCCCCGAACAAAATTTCTGGCTACGCCACTGCTTCACACCTACATTCAAGATTTACCACGCAGGGTACACTCTAAGAAAAAATCGAGTACTTGGGGAGTGTTTCTGCCACACAACAATAATCGTCATCCACCGCGCATACTTTCCTTGCGTTATCACCGTGGTCCCGGGACTTCCCGGTCACGAACGGCACGCGCGTTATCAGCGCGACATAGCATTCTTGATAGGAAAGTGACGAGAGCTGGGTTTTCAAGAAAGGAAACGCGAGCAAGCCAGATGACGATTATTGTTGTGTGGCAGAAATACTCCCCAAATACTCTAGTGTAGAGCTCTGGTGGGTGCCTCTGGAAGCCCCAGAAATCTCAAGGGAGCAGCTCACACAGGTCCCACATTTGTACCCTCCTCCCCTCGAGACACTCCCTTCCAACCCCTCAGCTGCAGTCCCACTACTATGGCACCTCTCCTTTGTGCAATGACCCACATCTTTTCCGGCTACCCTGCTGATCAGCCTGCGACCTCTAGCTCTGGAATATGCATCTGGTCTTGTTTAGCTCCAGCACTATTCTTGCTAAGGGCAATAGAGTACTGCACAATGAGCTACATAGCACTGGACCTGTAGAATGTTTCCGCTACGTAGATGACTTTCTAGTATGTTTTCCATTTCACCATTTTCGGATCAGGATGTGTAGAGATGTTTGCAAGAGCGCACGCACCAAGGATTAGAATTTATGATGGAAATGCCAGACAAGGGAGGCCTACAGTTTTTGGACATTTCGCCGACTTTTAGTGCTAGCCACACATGTTGGGAGTACAAAATGAGAAGTGAAACAAGTCTGTTACCTTACGTAGTCAAGAGAGCCATAGGCAGTTCAAACGTCAGCCAGTCTATTAGGAAGTCATGCCCCTATAGTATCAACCACACTACGATGTGTCCAGTTTCTAAGCTCAGAGATAGTGGTTACCCCCCTTCTATGACAGCGTCTATTGCTGAAAAAATTCTTGAGAGGCCCGAGTGAAAGGAAGAAGGCAGCCAAAAACACTGATGAAGATCAGAAGAGGGTGACTGTGTTACCCTACATACATAAAATTTCGCAGGGCCTAAAAAAGATAGCTGAAAAGCGTAGCACTAAAGTTGTGTTCTCAGCTCCTTTAAAAATGAAAGGGTCGACAAAAAAGTTAATTCCGATAAAGAAAAACTGTCAAGCAACAGTTACGGAATAAAGGAAAGACGATTACTTTTAAGGGCTCGTTTCTTAGTTAGACAAAATATTAATGAGAACTAACAGACAATAATGCCAAAGAAAGTAAAGGGGATGTCATTTGTTGTAATTAAGATAAAATGTGAAGAAAGTAAAGTGGACGAAAAGATAACTTGCCGCTGGCAGGGACCGAACCTGCGACCTTCGAATAATGCGTCCGATGCTCTACCACTCAGCTACGGCGGCGGTCATCCTCCCGTCCACTTTATGGGGTATATATGGGCATTTAAACCTGGGAGTGTTAGTCAGCGCCAGTTGCAGCCATGGCGGTGAGTGTGGAACACTCTTTTTCTGCCTGCTGGCGTCACGTAGCACATGATCTTTTTACGAGCTGGCAGCTGACCAATAGTCCCTCGCATACTACCTGAAGGCATCAAGTCTGCCAGAACGAGACCCTCGCTATGAGTGCAGGAAAGACGATTACTTTTAAGGGCTCGTTTCTTAGACACAATATTAATGAGAACAGACAATAATGCCAAAGAAAGTATAGGGGATGTTATTCGTTGTAATTAGGATAAAGTGTTGCAATTAGAATAAGCCATCCTAACAGGTATTTGGATTGTGTAGTCAACGTGGTTTACAAAATTCCCTTCACATGCAAAATTATATATAGGGCAGACAGGACGAAGTTTAAACATCAGATTAAGAGAACAGAGATACGTGACTGGAATGCTGCAGTCTCCAGGGCATTTAGCGGCGCACTGTGCACGATGTGGGTGTAAACCTATGTTTAGTGATACCAAGGTTTTGGATCGCTGTAAGTAAAAAAATGGAGGAGAAATCATCGAAGCTTACTTCATGCTAAACAATGATCCTTCAAACCACGTAAACTCTCTTTCCGTGGTGCTGGGAAGCCAGATTTCCTAGATGCCCATTACATGAACCCACACGTGTTTTCATGAATCCTAGAATTGCACAGTTCACCTTCATTTCTTTTTATCTGTTTTTATCCGTCTCTCATCCTTTCATGTGTGTTGTTAGCAATAAACAAATGCAAGTTTACGCACATGCGTAGAGTCTTCTCATTTTGTCCTTGTGTTTCAGTATAGCGCAGCAAAAGAACGGTGCCACACCAACTAGTCCCCGTCGAATAGTTATTGCTACTGTTTGAAGACCACTGTTATCTGCGAGGTCCATGCTTTACTGCGTGGGGCCGCAATCGAGAGTGGTTCTTACACAGACAGTGCTGTCAGAAGCAGATTGCAAGTATGTACCAGCTGTTAAGATAGAAGGCGACCATTGCGTCTACCCACTCAATAAGTTGAACTAGCCTGCCTGCTTCCACCGCCCGACACAAACCGGGTCAGACCTTACACATTTTTCACTGTGTTATGTACCATGGTAAAACGCTGCAACTACTCGTCGTCAACTGGCTTTAGGACCAACTCTGTCCAACCCAAAAATTAATATTGCAAGGGGTGTTGACTCAAGTGCACCTTCACGAAGACGTTGACAGTGAAGGCAAAATCTGTGATGCGAGGAAATCACGTTAAATGAGCTACACAAAAGATGCAAACCTGGAAGCTCCATGTGGCCAGGTCAGAGCTTGTCCAAAGGATGACGCGTCGGTCCTGGGAGCAAGAGGCAATCGTGCTCTGGGCCTCCAGGCCAGGTGACGGCGCCCAAGCAACGTCGCGAACCCAGTCCGAGTGGGCCTCCAGCTTGTGCTCTTCCACCCATTTGGACTCGGCCTCCCTGCACGTGCGGCACTTTCGTCTAGACCCTACTTTTTAAAAATATTAATGCTCGACGAAATTGGTCGATTTAATATACAATCTTTTTCTTAGTACAGCATGTCCTTTTTAAAACATCAGATATTTCTTGCGACTTTTTGGGAGCAACATTTTTCCTAAACAGAGAGTCACAAAGTAAACTGGCACATCGCAATAATCTGATGAACGCTGCACAATTTATGTCCTAACCCACTTGAGCAAAAGTTACGGTGTTATGAACATTTACGAATGAGTTGATATCAAGCTGCAATTTCAGTCGTGAATGTTAAACAACTTTTGTTTAAATGAGCTTAGAACATACAATTCTCATTCCAGATAAGTGCAACTTTCTCAGTTTGGAAAATATCTTGCTTTCAAAAAGGCACACGAAATATTTTATAATACCTTAAAAATTACATATTGTCCTATGAAAAATAATTGCATGGTCCCTCCTTAACAAAGTATTTCAGTTGCATGAATCATTGCTGTGTTCAGATAGATACCGAGATAGATACTGCTTTTATCAGTAGCAGGGAATCAAAATGTAGCAAAAAGATGTGATGCAATCGCCAGGATCATCCTACCTTGGCTGACTTTCAATAAGTATAACTCTGGCATCATAACTTGTAAATGAACCCCTGCTGCAGAGAACGTTGCGTCTAGCCCTCATGCAAACCCAAGGCCAACTTACATTTTATGGTGTCCCCAGTCACACTAAAAAACAGCTTCCATTCAAGCAAAAATTTTCCCATACTATAGGTAGAATTTCAGAGTCACGGTAATATTAAAAATATGTAGTACCTAAGACGTTTGCATATGATGCACATGCAGTGACAACAAATGCTAATGTGAAACATTTTTTACCAGAAAAGCGGGTCAGAGGTGAGTAAGCGACACATGCCGTTATGAAATTTCTTTTGCATTTGGTTACTTCCTGTTCGCTAATTTCCAGTGTTCATTGAAACAGTGCACCTGCACAGCTTG
Organism: Rhipicephalus sanguineus; assembly: GCF_013339695.2. Classification (NCBI taxonomy): domain Eukaryota; kingdom Metazoa; phylum Arthropoda; class Arachnida; order Ixodida; family Ixodidae; genus Rhipicephalus; species Rhipicephalus sanguineus. The sequence continues at coordinate 216,951,470 of NC_051178.1, forward strand.
TTCCTTCAATAAAATCCGTTGTCAGTTTGAGTCTGTGCGACTTCCTTTTAGAGCGCAGCTCTCAGGCGACCACTCCTGCGTTGAGCGGCGTCGTCATCGCCGTTGTTGGCATAACCGATAGACATGAAAAAGTAACCGATGGACTGAGAAGTCGAATGGGATTTGAACTCAGGCCCTCTGCGTGGCAGTCGAGTATTCTACCACGGAGACCAATGAACACGTTTTAATACTGCTGGAGTTTGCGTTAAATCTACATGGAATCCGGTTTCTCTCCGTTGAAAATGAAGGTGCACCTTACGACCTTATGTTCCAGGGCCTGCATAGTATACGGCAAACCCGAACGGCCCTTCCCGATGCCAATGTGAAGTAAGACCTGTTTGCGATTACTTTTGAGAACCTGAGTCTCGTTTTGTCGAAATGCAGAAAGTGCAGATGGATGTACTGGAGTGGGTTCCCACAGTGGAGTCGTCGTTAAACATGCCGAAGTTTTAACATGCAGTCAGCTAACAGCTGATGGTGTATCATTGCACTGTACCCTGGTTTACAATAAGTATGTGAAAATCCTTGTGCGAGGCAATAAAGAAAAAAAATATAACAGAGCCATGCTGGTGTTTGAAACTCATTTGTAAAAAGACCCTATACAGGCGTGATGTCGAGCAAGGAATCTCGTTAACCTATGTAATATAGTATGGCAAAAGAGTAAAATAACAACCAGTCATCACACAATTTTAATTGTGCAACGAGTATGTGGTTTAATGCTTCCCACCCGCTGCAAAGTGCTCAGCCATAATTCTTAATCGTCATCAGCCACATGCAGCATCAACAAAGCGCACATAATACCTTACAGATGTGTAGCGGGTACCTCGCTTATCCTCAGAAAGACTAATAATGGCATACAGTGAAACCTCGGTGATATGATCACGCTCATACGAATTTTGGGGTGATACAAATATTTCGTTGGTCCCAACCAAGGCCCATTGGCCTGCAATGTAATGGAGTACGGTTGTTGAACCGATTTTCACCGAGCGACGTTTGATATGAACGTACGCTACCGCCCAGGTATGAAGAGGTGCTGTCCGCGCTGTTGCGGAGGACGCGCCAAGCACGTGCAAGCGTGGGTATGCGCGCCGCACCGCCACATTGTCAGAATCACGGTGGAAGAAAAGCACTTTTCTTACAGTCCCAAAAAACCTTCAGAGACGCGTCACGGCCTCTGACACTGTGTGCGCGAATATTTGAGGCTCTTATGTGCCTCTGTGTGCCTTCGCATTTATATTACAGAGCACATTAGCGCCATGCTTTTTTTTTAACGCGTCAACGCGAGCTGCTGTCGTTGTACTGTGTTTACACGTGCTTGCCTTGTGCATCAGACATCCTATGAAAGGCGGACGAGGGCCGAAAGAAGGCGAGGACGGTGTTGGTGAAGGAGTCAGGCCTCACAACGTCAACATGCGCGACCGCTGAGGTCGCACTTGTGCGGGAATGGCTCTAAATCTCCCAAAAAACATCCCCAACACCTCCGCAATAACAAAATCATAACATAGGACTGTGGTTCTGAAACTTTGTGGCCTTGATCCATCGCGTCAAAGAATTTCTGTTACTTTCACTGCAGTACTCCGGTGTCATGCAAAAAAATCATACTAAAATTTGGAAGGGGCTACTGCTGTTGCGGGTCACAACGCACCTGGTTCATTAATTAAATACGCGCGTACGGGTCATATATTTACGAGTGCTGGTATGATTGCTGACATCTAAATGCTTAACTGACAATCATTCAGGGTTCTGACGTTGCTGCGGCCCTGAAAAACAATAAATGAAAATGTACGCCACCTTTCTTTTGTTGCATGCTAATTTCCCATGCTTTCTGGTGATACGAATTTCGGATGATACGAATATTTTTGGTGGTCCCGTGAGATTCGTATCACCGATGTTTCACTGTAGTGGGTGTTGTCCTACTTCCCAAAAATTATGATTTAAGGCGTAGAGGATTATTTTCGGAAAGCCAAAACTTCAAACACAGTTGGCCTTGCCCCAACACGAAGCAGTGCTCTGAATTCTCATTAGGCCCAAACAACATAACATGGTGTCAGAACAATGACTCTTCGCCTGCAACCAGTAAGCATGGCCAGCACGTTTATCCAGCCACCACTGCACTTCGAACTGGGTTACGATCCATCCACCGCATGGGAAGCATACACGATATATGAACTGGCTTGTGAATATGACACTAAACCTAAGTCATCGCGGAAGGCATTGTTGCTTCATGTAATGGGACCGCATGCTCATTGCATCGCTCAGACTTCTCCTGCGGATCCTGCCACTGACAGCGACAATGCAGACCCAGTGAAGTACATTCTTGACAAGTCTGACGAGTTGTAACGCCCGTACAAGAACGTCACACAGGCAGCGGCCCTGCTAAACTCGATGGTGCAAAAGCCAAGTCAATCAAGTGACGATTTTGTAACTTGCCTTCGACGACAGGCGCAGAAATGCGACTGTGGCGACAAGTGCGACAGACTCATCGGTGACCGCATAATGGTGGGCATTCGTGACGGAGCTCTCCGTGAACGCCTCTTACAAGAGCGCGACATTACTCTTGAAAAAATAGTGTCTGCATGCAAGGCAGCTGAAATCTCAATGAGACATGTACAGGAAATTGCAACAAGAAACCAAAAGAACGGTAAGGAACTGCGCGATTGACGGGACACAAGAACAAGTAGTACACAGGACAAGCGCAGACTAACAACTGAAATTTATTGAAGCATAAATCTTCCACTTCAGAAAACGTACATGCGCACAAGCTCTCTCGACAATACCACACACCATAGTAAAAGCCCTTTATCTACGCTAAAAAATGCCAACTCTTTCTTATGCAGATAAATGGAGGGTTCACTCATGCATTTATCAGGACCTAGCCTCGAGATCACTGACGCTTCCAAAATTTCACGTGCTCTGGTTTCTCTGGCACGCCCGAGCACTTTCGTTTCTTCAAAAAGTGGGATGCAGTTAGCGCAGGATCTGCAATGAACCGCCAAATGTTGCCCACTGGCTGAAGCTACAGCATACGAATGCTCCGAAAGGCGTTTATTTAAACATCTTCCAGTTTGGCCGATATAGACCTTGCCGCAGCTTAACGGGACCTCATAGACAACTTCCGATCTGCATCCTACAAACTTGCGTTTGTGATTCGTGCCGCAGCTTCCACTCCTCTGCACACTCGTAAGGGCGCACACCCGTGACAATTTACATGGTGCTGAACAAAGAACATCTACGCCAAATTTCCTGGCCACCTTCTTGATACCATGCGAAAGTTTATGGACATAAGGCAAAACCACAAAAACCTCGCCTTTCTGTTCCTAATGTAGTGTCCGCCCGTGGAGACGCGGTACATCTACCAAAGGTTTCCAACAGTTTCTCTGCTACGGCCTTTAGCAGAACGTCCGGAAAACCCACTTCTTGCAGTCTGGCCACTTGGGAGGTGAAACTATCCTGGACCGTGTGGTGGCATGACTTACTTAAAGAAGACTTCAAACATGACTTCGCGATTCCCCTCTTAACAAGCTTTGAATGGCAAGTATCGTATGGTAAAAGGGGCTTCTTAGAGCGTGGCTGGTAAGCCCAGCACATGTGACCACCATCCCTGAAAAATAGTCATATCTAAAAACTGCAAACTTGCATGTCCATAAACTTTCGCATGGTATCAAGAAGGTGGCCAGGAAATTTGGCTTAGATGTTCTTTGTTCAGCACCATGTAAATTGTCACGGGTGTGCGCCCTTACGAGTGTGCAGAGGAGTGGAAGCTGCGGCACGAATCACAAACGCAAGTTTGTAGGATGCAGATCGGAAGTTGTCTATGAGGTCCCGTTAAGCTGCGGCAAGGTCTATATCGGCCAAACTGGAAGATGTTTAAATAAACGCCTTTCGGAGCATTCGTATGCTGTAGCTTCAGCCAGTGGGCAACATTTGGCGGTTCATTGCAGATCCTGCGCTAACTGCATCCCACTTTTTGAAGAAACGAAAGTGCTCGGGCGTGCCAGAGAAAAAAGAGCACGTGAAATTTTGGAAGCGTCAGTGATCTCGAGGCTAGGTCCTGATAAATGCATGAGTGAACCCTCCATTTATCTGCATAAGAAAGAGTTGGCATTTTTAGCGTAGATAAAGGGCTTTTACTATGGTGTGTGGTATTGTCGAGAGAGCTTGTGCGCATGTACGTTTTCTGAAGTGGAAGATTTATGCTTCAATAAATTTCAGTTGTTAGTCTGCGCTTGTCCTGTGTACTACTTGTTCTTGTGTCCCGTCAATCGCGCAGTTCCTTACCGTTCTAATGTCATACCAACTAGCCCCACAACGCACTTTACTTAAGAAACCAAAAGCCGGAGGTGAATGCCATTCATGAGCAGAAAAAAGCCATGAATCGAACGGACCGCCCGATACGTGCCAACAGGCCTCAACAGCCTCATCACTCGTCTGGAACCTCGCATGTCCCTCGACAGTGCCCAGCGTATGGCAAGGCTTGTTACAACTGTGGAAAACTTGGCCCTTTCACACATCTGTGCAAACAGCCAGGTCGGCAGCCAGCAGCGTACAGACCGCAAATCGGATTGCTAAACGAGCATCCACAGCAACACTCACAGGAGGAATTGTACTTGGGCTGTTTGACTGTGTGCGGTGGCAATGTCAACATAGCTGACTGGAGTGAGACTGTCAGTGTGAATGGGCATGAAGTGACATTCAAGTTAGATACCGGGTCGGATGTCAACATAATTCTTTTACAGATGTGTGGCCGTGCAGGCCAGCAACAAAGCCAACAACAGCAAAAGTCACTACCTACAGTGGGCAACAGCTTCCGATAGACAGTGAATGTGAACTCACTTGTGCAGTAAACAACAGGGAGTGCCAGCAGATTTCTGTTGAAGGAGCCACTAAAGCCAGCACTGGGAGCCACTGCATGTACAACTTTGGGATTGTTCTCCCGTGTGAAGATTTTTCATGCAGCAACAAACTTAGCTAAGACACAGCCCCAAGAGCAGTACCAACAAGTGTTGGATGAATTTCCTGACATCTTTGAAGGCATCGGTCAGCTTCAGGACTGTACAGCATTCACCTACGTGAAGGTGCCGTGCCAACACTTTGTGCTCCTCGCAGAATACCAGGCACGCTCGAGGACAAGGTGAAAATGGAGCCCAAATGAATGGAGGAGAATGGCGCGATTGCGCCACTGACTGAACATGGCGAGTGGATTCATTCGATTGTGGAGATAACGAAGAAAGATGGGGCTCTTCGTGTGTGCCTGGATCCACGCAACCTGAATGCAGCCCTCAAGAGGCACCACTACTCCATACCACGACATGCTCGGTCCCGCAAAGGTGGTCGATCAAGCACCCTCCTCTGGTGAGATTCCCACCGTGAAAACGTTTTTTCCATTTCTGCGATCTTTCTAAACCTTCAGAGCAAGCGACACGTGAAGCTGCACGTGCACGGCGAGCAGAGAACAGTGCGTGCAGGGTGCGTCAACGTGCTGAGACAGCGCAGTCAAAAGGCAGGTGCGGGGAGAGGAGCGACCAGTTTTTGCGAGAAAGGCGGCGAAACGCGTGCGACGCAGCACTCCCTGGCCGAGCTTCGGAGGCCTATACGTGTGCACCAGCCCTATAATTTTGCATGGGAAATTTAAGGGGATTTCTCAATTGTTCGATATAGCCAATAATTCGATATATCGGAGTTTGATATATCCGGGATCGACTGTATACACATACAAAACTGAAATGTTCCTGGGGGGGGGGGGGGTAGGAGGGTTGAACCCCCCGAAGCCCCCTTCCCTCCCTGGCTACGCCAGTGGTTCACTGCCAGGGGAGAAATTGGCTCTACACGATTCAACCCGGCCAATAGGAGGAATCCCTACCTTTTGGTCTTTTAGCTATCTGGCTATCTGCTCTTACTCTGCCATCCCCAGTCATGCCGAAAAGACACCTAGGAATGTGTTGATGCGACAGTGGCTCGCCAAGCAGAACACGGGAAAGTGTGTTCTGTGAACCGTGCGGGACAAAGCACAATTGTACGCCTATGTTCAACTGTTGGCGCCTTTGTGCCATCTTAAGCGATAACATTTTTGTTTTCCTGTCATAGATAGAGGTCGCACACGTCTTCCTTCCAAATTATTTGCATTTATGTACAAATTTATTGTGCCTATATTTACGATTATGGAAGCCTAAAAGGTTTTGCCTGCCTATTTTTGGAGCCTAAAACGGGCTTCTTTAATGCCTAAAAATTCGGCCTTTAATTATGACTTTCCAGTGCAGTATCGGAAGGGGAGCACTAATGTGGTAGCTGACGCACTATCTCGTGCCCCAGTGTCTACCAGGAGCCTAGATCCCAGTGCGACAACCGCTAACAGTGCCTTTGCGCAAGCGTCGGGGGCGAAACGGCGGCCGAGCCGCCGACTGAAGAGAAGGGCGAGCGTGCCGACGAGCAAACCCTTTCCGCGAGCATGGCAAGCAGCGCGCCGCGTAGTGGGCGAGAGGGTGAGCATTACGAAAGCGAACCCATAATGCCGATGCAAGCAGCAGCGATGGCTGCAGTCCTCAGTGGGAACGATAGCAGGCTCCCCTTTGGGAGAATGGGGAATCACTTTCAGCAGCTACTGAAGGCCCAGCAAGATGATCCGTTTTGTCGAGGTTGAGCGACGGTATCAAGGAGACTGAGCACTGAGACGCTGCTGGTAGTGCGGCAGGCGCAGGGGGACGGGAACCAGTGTCTGTCGCTGGGTCCCCCGCGGATACATACTTGCTGGACCATGACAGGCTCCTGCCAAAATACATAGCCACCGAAGAGGAGTCCTTGGACCTGTTTAAGGTGGTCATGCCCAAAAGTCTGAGAGGTGCACTGTTGCAATTCTCTCACAACGAGCCCATGACCGGTCACTTGAGTGGCTCCAAAGTTTTTGCAAAACTGAGCAAGACTGTGACCTGGCTTGGCATGAAGCCATGACACTTTCCACTATTGCTGTTCCTGCCATGTCTGTCAAGCGGTGAAATCAAGGGGTGGCAAGACGCCCAGCCTGATGAAACCGATTGTCAGGGAGCGTCCGTGGCAAGTAGCCACCTGTGATCTAATGGGGCCGTTCGCCAGGAGTAAGCAGGGGTTTATACATCTGATGGTAGTCATGGATCATTTTTCCAAGTGGGTGGAGTTGTTTCCGCTTCGGAAGATGACAGCGCGAGTGGTGCTTCAGAGGCTGCAGGAAGTGTTTTGTCGGCTTGGCTTTCTGGAAAGACCGATTACGGACAACGCATCGTATTTCACCGCTCGGGTGTTTGGTGATACGTGCCGTTCCCTAGGAATTGATCACTGCACTACTTCACCCTACCATCCCCAGTCCAATCTGACGGAGCGAACCAGTCGTACGCTCAAACCGATGTTGGCGGCCTTTGCCAAAAGTCAAAAGATCTGGGCAGACCATTTGAGTGAGCTCTTGTTCGCAATCCGAACCTCCGAGAATTGGCTCTACTGGTTTCTCTCCCGCTTTCCTGAACTTCAGAAGGGAGCTGGCAAATCCGGTGACCAGTGTCATGCAATGCCAGCTCTGAGACGAGGAAGCACCGGCACACTGTTCTGCTTACGAGTCGACACTTCAGGACAGGCTTGTCGAGCTCTCAGTAGAGCAAAGCAGAGTTTGGCATCGGCCATGGCTGCGCAGGAGGCCCAGTATGACCGGAAACATCGCCATCTTTTATTTAAAAGGTAGGTGATCTTGTCCTGAAGCGCAACCACCTCTTAGTGACGCGAGCAAGGGGTTCTCAGCCTCGCTCGCTCCTAAGTGGCTTGGTCCGTACCGAGTGGAGAAAGCTTGGACTCCACAAGCGTACTTGCTGAAAGATCTCCTTTCGGGAAAACTCAGCCGTGACCACATCGCAGACCTGAAAGCCTTTGCATCGAGGTCTGACGAGCTCACGCCAGCGCCCAGTGGCACTGCGCGCAAGCAACGGGGCACACCCGGGACGGCGGACCGCATTCGGACCACGCACCGGTATAACCTGAGGAAGCGGTCACCTTAGTGATTTCGCGCCAGACGGCGGATTTATTTCCGCAACCGAAGGCTTTCACTTTACTGTCTAGCCTCAGTCGGCTAACTTCTTTACAGCCAGTGCTCGCAGAGAAGTCTGCCTCTGCCCAGTTTGCTGCTATTTTTGTTTAAGTGGTCATGTTTACCTTGATTGTTTCTTTCTCGTATTTTTCTGCATATTGAGGGTCATTTTGTTTTGTTTACTTTTTCGCCGCGCTTTTTTTTTGCCTGCGGAAGGGGTTGAATACTGGTGCTTATGCGGGGGGAGAGGTACGAAGGACGCTTCGCACCTTCCATCGCGTGACGCATTGGGAGAGGCCAGTCTTCGGAGGTATGTGTGTGTGTGTGTGTGTGTGTGTGTGTACGTGCGTGGTGCATCTGTGCGTGCCCTGGAAGAGTGCGGTGTGTTGACGACACCATAGGAAACCACCTTCACCCTATTACCGTGGACCCTGGAGGTGTTCAGGGACCTGCTGACGTCAGATGAACAGCCCGGCTGTGTCCTGCTTTCTGCTGTCGCTGAGAAGCCTTGCTGCCATTTACCTCACGGCTGCTGCGCGAGGCTAGCTGACATGGCAGCTGTGCCCAGCTCTCTGCAGACGCCAGGACACCTTGCAGCCAATTTGGTTTGGCATCAGGATTATAGCAGAAGGACTGGCTGTCCCAGCAACGAGCCGAAGGCGAGTCCGTTCCGGGCATGCGGACCTCAAACAGACCTCTTGCCTCGCACTCTGGCCAACAGTATTATGCGCCGCCTCAGCTCGATCCGTGGACGCTCTCCCGCGTGAACATCATGAACACTTACCTTAATTTCTTTTACCCCCTTCTGTAGCACCATTTTAGGGGCGTAGCTTCTCTTAAGTCTAACCTTGTCACGTCTCCGTTGTCCGGCATAAACGGATCTCCCGTATGGTGCAATAGATGGCGCTGTCTCATAGATGTACATACAAACTGCAGTTCAGGGACGATATTCTAGATGGCGCTGTACACAATCTGTGTCATCACCATTTCTCGTCTCATTTCCTAGATGGCGTTGGTCCAATAGAATTGTGTGCAATATGGCGCTTGTGTGAATCGACACTAGATGGCGCTGGAAGTGCCACTGCTCTCCGATTGGCTGCTGCGCGGGCTGCGCGGGGAGCGGGCGCCTCTCTCATTCTCCTGGATCGTCGCCGTACGTGTCGGATCGTTGGCGGAGCATGGACGATGCGCAGCGGCGGGCGCTCGCTCGGCGGCAGCCAGGCGGCTCCCGTGACGGTGCGCTCCAAGCACGCCGCTGCGAAACAGGCTCAACGAGAAGCGAATCCCGAGACCATGATTGCTTCAGGAGCCTCGCCCAAGCTCTTCATCATTCACCCGTGGATATGCTGTAATTTTTTATAGTATAGTGTATTTCAAGTGTATCGTTTCTTTTATAGTTTTCTCAGTTCCTCATATTTTGGGGTTTTTTAGCAGCAGGGCCGGGATTAGGTTAGCTGTTGCTCATTCCACGACGTCTTTGCATGCATGGGCTATGACTGGCTACCTTTGCAGACCGGTATAGGGTAAATTAAGGAAAGAAAGATGTGGGGATCCGAGGCGCGCCCAAAGCCTCTGCGCGGGCATTTCGCCTTTCTGCTAATCCCTTCCCTCTCCCGTTCTCCCGCAATGGCAAGTGGCGCCAACTTTTGCCATGCGCCGTTTCTCATGGCTGTGCACGGTCTCGGAGTCGCGAGATTCGGCACGACTGAGACACGTGCACGCTGGGACGAAGTCTCTCTCTCCTCGGACGGCACTGGGTAAGCACGTGTTTCCTTCTGGTCCGACATCCTCTTTGGGAATCGCCAGACTGTAGCCTGCCCGGGTGCCTCGGCATCCTTGGCGGGTGCGTTTACCCGAGTGTTAGCTCCGGTTTCGTACGAAGCCAAAGAGCGGTGCCTAGTGCTCGTGCGTGGTCGTACTATGCCGAGCCGCACTTGCCGGAGGCCCACGCGTACGGAGATTTGCCCTAGCCCTCGCGACCAGGCTCAGTGCTCATCGCAAGAGTGCCCAGCATAGCCGCGAAGGACCTTTTCCCGAGCGGCATGTCAAAGCTCGTCGTTGCTAGCTGTGACGTGCTCGCGGTTCCCTCTTGTTGTACCGTCCGTGCGGGAAGCCCTTTGCTTCCCCGTGTCCCGGGAGCGGACGTTGTGCTGTGTGTTGGGGTGCCGCCAAAGGCAAATGAAGTGTTTGTGTGTGTTGTTATATCGAACGCTGCGTTTTGGCCACGTGGTGCTCAATGCCTCTGCTTGCTCAGTGCGTGCGGAGAGGTGTACTACACATGAGCAGGCGACAGTGGACGCAGCCCTGTGGCTCGCTAAGCCTGAACCCGTGGTGATCTTCAACTCCGGTGAGTATCTAGGCTACCACAGAATGCAAACACAAATGCTGACTAATGACTGAAAAGGAAAAGAAATAATTACCTGCGCTTGTCCAGGCAAGAAGCGACACTAATCTCGGCATGTGTGTGGGGTCTAGGGAAGAGAACTGCTCAGGCAATTAATCTTTTCTTTGTGCAAGTTGATCGACGGCTGGCTCATGCATGCACTGCCACTATTATCAATATGCCAGGCTTCATTTGGTCGTGCTTTCTTCAGCCTGTCCTTTGCCATACAGAACATTTCAGCACTCACCGCTAGAATATTGTGCATGCACATGCCAAACATGCAAAAGGCAAATTACTTACGAGAACTTCCACACTTTCACCAGGTTGTCACAGCCACCAGTCACAAAGCGCTTGAGGGCTTTGGAGTCGTCCAGGGAAATTTCAGCCGACACTTTAGCTGGGGCCCAGCTGACAGCATTGCAACCAATCTGCAGAAAGGCCTCGCTACAATCAACCTTGCTACAGAGGAGCGCTTTTCTTTTTTTAGCACTGTGCATACCTGCTCAAATAAATGGCACTAAGTTCAATCGGGCTTAGAACTGGATGACTACAATCCTGAAGAAGCCCAGAAGCCCTTATGGATCCGTATTAAGACAGCGACATGATGCATATCGCAAGATTTCTGAGCACATATTCTGCATACAAGAACGCAAGTATGGTGAAACAATGCAACCTTGTCAGATTCCTTTTTGAAACGATCTGCGTTTCCAACATTAGTCTTTGAGTCCTAGTCCTGTCTACAGGTTGTTTAGTCTAATTACAAGGTGTTCCGCAACACCCATTTTCCTAAGATAATCCGAGAACGTGCAGTTGTCAACGGAGTCACAACCTTTGCTATAATTCATCTTTTAAAAATGTGCGCCTCCCATACCACACACTTTCCTGAATCCTGTTCTCTCTATCCATTGTAAGGTTCCATCGTCTTTCCTGCAAGACTTTAGCAGGGGTGCAACAGCCGAAATAGGATTTGGAGCAATTTTCGGAGCAGCAATGAGTTGCTTTTGGAGCACAAAAATCCAAATTTGGAGCAGGTTGCAAAAAAAAAAGCCTGAATTTTTTAGCCCGAAATCCCAAATTTGGAGCAGTATAACAAAGAATGCTTACTTTTAGAAAAGAAAACAAAAATACGTAAAAACCGTTCAACATCAGCTAATTCGTGCAAGGTGCACGTGAACACTGCTATTTCAATAAAAGCAGTGTGTTGAGCCACCCCACAGTGCGAACAATGACTAAGTCCACACTACCATTTGCAGGACCTGTCAAATAATTCGACAGGCACTGGAAATGGTAATGTGGACCTGGGAACCTGGCATCCTGGAAATTTGGGAGATTCGTAAAGCAGGAGCAAGTGGGGGTAGCAAAAAAGAAACCTGCCATACGCTTTTGTCTATTGTTTCTCAAGGCCGCAGAAACGCCATACACAGCAGCTCCAAATGATTGCCAATAATTTTTTACACGTCAGCGATCATACTAGTACTCGTAATTACATGGCCTGTGCATGAATGAGTAATTAAGGAACAAAATGTGCTGTGTCCCTGACAGCTACTACTAATAGTATGCTTTTCCGCAGGACACCAGTGTACTGCGGCAAAAGTGGCTTAAAAAGCGATCAGGAAGTTTGAGAACTACTGTCCTTTTCTATTGCGATAGCAACTATATGGACACTCTAGACGAGATTTTGCCGTCATCTCCCGTATGAAGTCCAAACTGATAACATATCCCTGTGCATAGTATGTTCTACCGTGGGTAAAAGCGTGCGAGTACGTGCGAATAACGCAGCTGAAGTAGATATCAAACAAGCCAGCCCATCTCCGTCGCTCGGAGGGCACATGCTATAACACCACTCCGCTTGGGAAGCCTGCCATCGAAGCATAGAGGAAACGCCCCGCCCATCTTGAACGTGCATGAAAAGACGCGAGAGGGGGGAGGGGCTGTCGTTCGAGCAGCAACTTTTGAACTTTGATTCTAAGGGCGCGGTCGCGGTCGCTGGCGCGCGCGCTATCTCGGCAGCCATCAGCGGGCGGCTCGTATATCTTGCTACATGCTGCGCTCTCAATGCGAAGACACTGTGCAGGAAGAGCATCTTTCCCTGGAAACGCCACATTCTCTTAAACCAGCATTTTGTAGAGTTACGCGAGATCGGATACAAAAGAGTTTGCTGCCAGCCTCACTTCGTATAGCACTACAATTTGTTGCTATCGCATTCATTGCGCCGACCTTCCGGTGAAACTGGCTTTTTTTTCTGTTCTGTTTTTTTTTTGTTTTTGTTTCTGGGGGGTTACAGTTAGGGTCTGCGCGTCTGTGTTGGACGACGATGCCCACACTGCAGATGACCATCCTCCATTTCTCGCTCAAATTTGCGCAACTGAGAAAATCTCAAGCTGGTCGGGCATTTTGGCGCAGTGAGGCGCAATTTTAACAAATTTCACGGTTTTGGCTCAGCTTGGCGCAAAAATAAGGAATTGTATCAAATTGGTGCAATTGGCGCAGCTGTTGCATCCCTGCTTTAGTAGTTGGCCTGTATCAGGGCAATGGTTGTATAGTTTCAGTATTGTTATAAAAAACCACAAAGGCATTTCACTCTCCTCGTTGCAATCAACTTAGGTATTCGTTTTCCCTTACATGTGCACTCCTCCACACATTGCGCACCTGAGCAAAACTCCACGCATATCATGCACTAAACCACACACAGATATATATATATACCTGCCAGCTCTTTTATGTCAAGTTGGCACAGTATATAAAAAAAAGTAGCTTGGTCAGAGAGCTCACCCTACGGCCTGGTTGTGCAATTTTGTATGGCGCATTTACCCTTGCCCCCCAGATTTCTAGCTATGCCCGCACATACGGGGGGAGTCGGACTCCCTCAGCCCTAAAATAAAATCCTAGCTAGATCAACTTGTTCAAAGAAAACGGAGAAAGTGTCTGTGGCTATGGCACATGGAAAAGCAACGCCTGAAGAGCAGGGTTATTTTCCCTATGCAGCTTCCTGCGTGCTCGTGGAGACAAAAGGAGGGAGAAAGGTGCTTGTAATACGTTATAACCACCATGCAACTCTACCTGTAGTGCAAGAAATCAAAACATTTTTACAGCATGAGGCAATGTAGTCCGATAAGATCGTTCTTAGAAAGTGGCCTGTTGTCAAAAGTGGTTACAGCAGTGACACCAAATTTGCGCATGTCAATCTTCTTGCATTGACGATATCGACCTAGTAAAAAGTGGAGACTCAAAATGGAATGGAGGAACGAATGAATATCTTAACATTCATTAATATCACCAGTATCGAGAGCCGAGCCTGCCAATATGTAGTCCTGGCAGCGCTATCGCCTCCCGACCACACCCCAGCTAATCAATCACGTGGACGCAGAAGGAAGTGGCGCACTGATGAAGAAACTAAACTGAAATTTGGAACATCGCCGATCATTTATGCTTTGACTCTCTGCAAAGCAGCAATTCAGAAATAAAATGCATACCGGTTCGCGCTTCGACAAGGAGGTGCTGGAAGGCGCAAGCTAGGGCCATGCTCGCTGGTTAAGATGTGCCACAATTAGCTACATTAATACGATCTGCATGTTTCTTGTTGCATGTACCAATTGCGTGTTGCCAGAGAGAATGCGGCAACTTCGAAAGCAAGGTGCGTTTATGCGTGTGACGGCAGGATGGTGCCACACTCCCACGCTTTTGCTGGTTTTTAGTGCAGTATAATTAGCAGTTTTACTTGCTGCTTGTTGCACTGCACGTTACTTGCGCCATGTATATGTGTGTAATCAAACTATACTCGTGCCGGATCGCCGCATTGAAGGATCGAGCCAGAGGAGAGGAGAGCCAGAGCAATAGGAGTGGGAGCGTTGCCAGGAGTCGGCACCTTTATGAAAACTAGGGGTGTACCACTATTTTAAAATTTCGAATATTGAATTGAATAGTGTTCAATTTGGCACTCAAATTGAATAGTGCATATAAAAAATACCGACTATTGTTACAATGCTTTTCAAATAAAAAGCACCGATGAAAAACCTCAAAGGAGCTGAATGTTCAAGAAGGTAATGGGGAACTCCACAGAGCTGTTTTGCAATACCAGAGAGAGGCGACGTTTCTAGTTTTAATCAGTGAATTACCAAGATGCATGCAGCCCAAGGCTTTACGGTACCATCAATGCTATATAGATTACAGGATGAAGGTGTTTTTGCTTAAAACTCCAATGTCGCCGAACAGACAGTCATCAATACACTATATTTCATCATTACATTTATGATGAGGTTGACTCATGAATATTGTTTAATATTTCGAGCACGGGTGTCGCTCTTTGGCAGGTTCCCACTCGAACCACACATTTTCTTATTCTTTCATTATTAGCATCTATAGTCTCAAATTCATGATGAGGTCGCTCATGGAGAAAGCTGATTTTTCCCTCACAACCAATCACACTGACGTCGACATCTGCAAAACAAGCTTTTAAACGCTATCGTGTTAAAATTGCTCAATTAAGCAGTCTTGCAGATCACTGCGCGAGTCCCCCCACAGGCCGCTGTGCATGTTAAAGTAACTAAGACGAGTGTAAGATTATGGCAATTCAGCTATTACAGATAAAAATTCATATTTGTCTAGCTGATAATTTGTGGGCATGTAAATTGAACAGATGGTAGTACGTTTGTTTACAAGTACAGCTCACATGGCCACGGCCTCTAGTGCAGTTTGGAGTCAGAGGTACTGAGAAGCGACATTTCTGTCCAGTACGATGGCTTCACTGCCAGATGATACAGCATCTTGGTGATTTTTGCGGAAAATAACATACTGATGAAGGAAATAGGTGCGCGTTGAATATAGGTGTTTCCTGCACACAGCACACAACTTACTAAAAGTTCTTGTACATCATCTAGGTTGTAGAACTCCCCTGACGTTCCACTGAATCGTTGTGTCAGTGTTAAAAGCTAGTTAATGCTGCATGTCTCAAAGGAGGAAACTGACTTTTTCACAGAGCCTTTTTCAGGCCCTGAAATTGGGCCTCTGTCCTTTTTGGAGCGGTCAAGTGATCATCGCCACTCCTTAGGTGCCATCTGTGCTGGTGGACAAGATGTAGTGTCCATTGCCTCTTGCGAGGCACTAGACAGTTGCTCTAGAGGGCAGTGTGTACACCGTATAGGCTTCGTCACGACGAACAAGTCTTCATCCTCACAAGGCAAGAGGTGGACGAGACCTCATCTTCTGGGATGCCCTGGCGGCACCCACTGTGGCCTCAGCCCACTGCGTGTGGCATGGGCGACTACAACATCCTGGTGCCATTGTAGTGTTACCCCCCGTTGCACTAGATTGTG
Organism: Rhipicephalus sanguineus; assembly: GCF_013339695.2. NCBI lineage: Eukaryota > Metazoa > Arthropoda > Arachnida > Ixodida > Ixodidae > Rhipicephalus > Rhipicephalus sanguineus. The sequence goes on from NC_051178.1 coordinate 216,967,245, forward strand.
AGACACTGTCAGGCTTCTTGGAAACTCATGTTCTGTGCAACATTGATTGCGGGTTTTTTTTTTCTCTCTTCCAGGCTGCACACTATCCAGAATATGTGGGTTGGGCACCATCAGTTTGCGCAATGGGCCTCAGCCAAGGCATTGCGGTCATCAAAAGTGTCCCTCTGGTGTCGCACTTTGCACAAGTAAGCAGCTTTTGAGATGCATAGGGTTTGGGATATGTGCTGTGACGTGTAGCTTTAGATCATCATCAGCCTGTCTACGCCCACTGCAGGGCAAAGGCCTCTCCCATGTTCCGCCAATCAACCTTTAGATAGCCTTTAGAAATCAACCTTTAGAAAGCTTTAGATAGCCTGTTGCAACTGTTCCTGGGATGCAATAGAGCGAATTTGGGCATGTTGGTGTAGCATAGTGAAACACACAGAGCGAAACAACGACGGGGACACAGAAAGGAAACACAGGTTGTAAGTCAGCGCTGTGTGTGTTTCCTTTCTGTGTCCCCGTCGTTTCGCGCTGTGTGTTTCACTGTTCCTGGGAGTGTACATGAGCCAAAGGTGAGTATTATATGTCTTGTAGGATGTTCCTTGTGCATTGTGTGTATATGACGCCCTGCCACCCATCCAAGAGTTTGTTGTCGCCAAGATCCACGAAGTCGTCTGAAACAACATTTTTCATGGTGTTCACCGTTATTCGTCATACTGGGGGCTTGTCTTTCACTTCAATTGGTAAGTACCCATTGGCCATCTTGGTGGCTTTGTAGCCACTGCCAATGGTTTCAGTGAGGCTGCTAGATAGGAGGAACGCTAGCTAGCTAGATAAGAAGAATCCAGGTAGCTAGCTAGCTACACTCAAACCTCGTTATAACGAACACGGATATAAGGAATCATCGGTTATAACGAAGTAAATGAAGAATAGTCTTGTCATAGCTACAGTGTTACAAATAAACGTTTATAACGAATTTTCGGATATAACAAACTTGTTTTCGTGGCAGATGCTACTTTGTTATAATGGGATTTGAGTGTATCTTGATTCCTTGTATCTAGCTAGCTAGCTAGCTAGCTATTGGGTATTTATGTGCATGCGAACCTGGGAGTGTTAGTCAGCGCCGCTCCTAGCCATGACAGTGAGTGTGGAACACTGTCTTTCAAGTTGCGTCACATAGCACGTGAACCTTTTGACGAGCAGACAGCTGACCAATAAGCCCTTGAATACTACCTGAAGGCATCGGCCGGAACGAGACCCTCTTCACGAATGAATGAAGGGAGTGTTAGCAACAGGTTTGCATGCATATGAATACCCGATAAGTGGACGAGGGAACGACCGCCACCATAGCTCAATTGGTAAGAGCATTGGGTGCATAATCCGAAGGTTGCAGGTTCAGTCCTTGCCGGCGGCAAAATGTCTTTTAGATGCGAAGGCATCTCTTGCTCGGGAGTATGTCCCGCGGCGTGCTAGTCTGCACTCACTACGCATGCGCAACTCTCCTCCTTCCCTCTCTCCAACAGCTGCTCATTACTCTCTCCACTTCTTTACCAGCACCTGCTTGCGCTTCCCCTGCGTTCTCGCTTCTGCTCTCACGGCGCATGCGCTACTCTCTTCCTCTAGTCTCTGCTCTTTCAAGTGGTAGAGCGCTGCGCGCGTTCAGTCCAGCGCTTGCTTCGGTTGACTCCTCTGAAATGCGGGCTCGACATGCTGAAATTCTCTCCTGCGCAGCACCGCGATGAGCCCCTGCGCATGCGCGTCCCCTCCCCCCCTCTCTCCTCGCCTACGCTGCTCCCCTCTCGCGCGCCTGTAGACCGCATTCCCCGCTCGCCCTGTGAGAATTACCGGCCAGGCTAGAGTGAAGACACGATGCGAGTAGTGTTTCTCTTCGCGTTCCACGATGCGCGGTCGGTAGCATGCCCAAGGTCGGTAGCATGCCAAACGAACGCCAACGGAACGCGATCGTGCAAGTGCTCCGACTTCGCATCGCCTCATGGTCCCCTTTAGCGGGAGATGGTGTAATTTTCCGTCTTTACTTTCTTCACATCTATATGCCAATTACTACACTGTACTTAAAACAGTACAATTAACGTCCCCCGTACCTTCCTTGGCCTCATTATCTGCTGGTTTTCATTGAGGTTGTGTCAAACAAAGAAACGAACCCTCAAAAACCCTTCATTAAGTCACAGCAGTACATGATACGTTAATAATGATTCACATGTACGTCATAAGCATTTAAATATTGTATCAAACTGCCGATAATTGTGATGGTGAACCCACATGACAGTGCCCGTGCGGACGCAATCGCGCGCTTTGATCTGAACTGTTGCTTTCTACCTGCCCACTCTTCTGACAGCAGTAAACAAACGGTGCAATTTGTTATCACTTTATGTCATCTCCTGCTGCGTACAAAGTACCAGGTATGTGTTGTCCTATCAGGTATGTGTTGTCCTACAAAGTATCAGGTATGTGTTGAACTATTCAGCCACGAGTGCTAAGCCTTGTACCCAAGAATTCGACAGTGAATCTTGCAGACAGCGCAAAATAGACATGAATACATTGCTGTAGAAGTGCCAGAATGCAAATATAATGCAAACACAAGCATCGGTTTGGTTTAGAACACATGGGCCACACAGCAAATCACGGCGACTTAGTAACTTCGAGGCACAAGGAACCAGCTTCGATAAATGCCACTGTGTCCCCCCCCTGACGCTATGAGCATTGGTTGCTGCCGTGTACTCAATGTACTCGTCCAACACGTAAGTGCAGACGCTATGAGGACGCCGAGCAGACGACGCGGTGCGGATGAATATGTCGAGCATTGGTTGCTGCCGTGTACTCAATCTACTCGTCCAACACGCAAGTGCAGACGCTATGCGGGCACCGAGCAGACGACGCGACGTGGATGAATACGTCGAGCATTGGTTGCTGCCGTGTACTCAATCTACTCGTCCAACACGTAAGTGCAGACGCTATGAGGACACCGAGCAGACGACGCGGTGCGGATGAATATGTCGAGCATTGGTTGCTGCCGTGTACTCAATCTACTCGTCCAACACGTAAGTGGAGACGCTATGAGGACGCCGAGCAGACGACACGGCGTGGATGAATATGTCGAGCATTGGTTGCTGCCGTGTACTCAATCGTCCAACACGTAAGTGCAGACGCTATGCGGACACCGAGCAGACGACGCGACGTGGATGAATACGTCGAGCATTGGTTGCTGCCGTGTACTCAATCTACTCGTCCAACACGTAAGTGCAGACGCTATGAGGACACCGAGCAGACGACGCGGTGCGGATGAATATGTCGAGCATTGGTTGCTGCCGTGTACTCAATCTACTCGTCCAACACGTAAGTGGAGACGCTATGAGGACGCCGAGCAGACGACGCGGTGCGGATGAATATGTCGAGCATTGGTTGCTGCCGTGTACTCAATCGTCCAACACGTAAGTGCAGACGCTATGCGGACACCGAGCAGACGACGCGACGTGGATGAATACGTCGAGCATTGGTTGCTGCCGTGTACTCAATCTACTCGTCCAACACGTAAGTGCAGACGCTATGAGGACACCGAGCAGACGACGCGGTGCGGATGAATATGTCGAGCATTGGTTGCTGCCGTGTACTCAATCTACTCGTCCAACACGTAAGTGGAGACGCTATGAGGACGCCGAGCAGACGACACGGCGTGGATGAATATGTCGAGCATTGGTTGCTGCCGTGTACTCAATCGTCCAACACGTAAGTGCAGACGCTATGCGGACACCGAGCAGACGACGCGACGTGGATGAATACGTCGAGCATTGGTTGCTGCCGTGTACTCAATCTACTCGTCCAACACGTAAGTGCAGACTATGCGGACGCCGAGCAGACGACGCGGCGTGGATGAATACATCGAGCATTGGTTGCTGCCGTGTACTCAATCTACTCGTCCAACACGTAAGTGCAGACGCTATGAGGACGCCGAGCAGACGACGCGGCATGGATGAATACGGCGAGCATTGGTTGCTGCCGTGTACTCAATCTACTCGTCCAACGTGCAATTATGGAATTGTGAAAGAGTAATTTACTATAATGAGAAAAATTGTTTTCCACTGTAGTGTCCCTTTAACATGATGCCTTCACATTCCCATCGATTGTTGGTGGCCGGCACGGCCTCTCGCCAAACTTTGCCACCATGGGAAAGCATGGCACTAGATGCTTGGAAAGGGGTTCATTAACCAGCTTCTATGTAATAATGACATGCAGGAATGTTTTTGGCCTATGTGCATGAATCATAAAAGAAGCTGCATGTGATTTAACGATAACCTGACAACACAAACATTGGCCTTATGTTAGTACTGAAACATGACGGTTACAGCGACGTCAGCGCAGATGCCTACTGCTGCTGGACCGGGCCCATAAAGTTTCCCATTATTTACTAGAGGGAACTCTGACACTGATTGTACAGCCACCATGGGAATTATGGGTAGGACATAGATTTGCCTAGTCTTCGTGCTTCGGGCTTCCAACGCACTTGTGGCTTTGTTTATTGTTGCGTTTTGGTTTTGTTTCAGATAAAAGAATGGATTGTTGTGAATTTCGTGACCCAATTTGAATTGGTGAGCCTATAAGGTTAAAGTGGTGAAGTGGAATTGCTGAACGTTAGCTGAACTTCGTCTTGCGACAAAGTGGCTGCAAGGGACACAGAGCCGAAAGAACGAAGCTTAGACAAATCTGTGTACTACCCATCATTCCCATGCTGGCTGAAGTGCCATGCGTTGCAGCTCCCATAGACACTAGCACCAGAGAGCCTCTAGTAAATATTGTAGGAAACTACGACCGGACCGACAGCGAGGTGCCGTCCTACCGATGACGTCATACGTCTCGGGTCACGTAACCTGGTGCTGTTGTTGAGGGCAAACAGACACTTACCGTGTGGGCATTGTTGATTTTCTGGCTTTCCCCAGGAGCCGTCTCCCGAGGTGCTGACGATAGATACGGCTCCGTCCGAGCTGCCGCACGCTAGCATCAAGCCGAACTCGTGGGGAGCCCAGCAGATGGAGTTGACCGAGGAGTCGTGGTTCTTGAATTCCTCCAACTTGGCCCAGGCGCCGTCAGTCTCCTTCCACAGGATCACCTTGCGGTCGTACGAGCAGGAGGCGAGCACAGTTCCAAACATAGGGTGCGCCCAGGCGATCTGCCACACGGGACCCTCGTGGCCCTTCAGGTCGGCGACCAGCTTCTGCGTCCCGTTGCGGATGTCGAACACCTTGACGGAACGGTCCGACGAACAGGTCGCCAGCCGGATGCCGTAGTAGTCCATCTGGGCATCGTGCTGCAGTGCACAACAAACACATACGCTCTAACAAACACACACACTACACGACGTGTGAAAGCTTACAATCATGTCCTCGTGGGCAGTGTCGATGGTCTGCAGTAAAGACACCTGAAAGGGAAGGAAAAAAAACTCGCTTTAACGGTGGCAGTTGGTGACGTCTGTCTAAAGCTGGCCTCGAGTTTTGCGAGAGCCTCGGCTTAAGCCTAGTCTGGAACGCTAGCTCGTGCATCCTAGTGCCGCTCTTCCTTTTTTGGCGAAATTCTGCAACGACGGTGACAGCACGCCGACTTACCATACTTCTAAAGTTTGCGGCAGGCTCCGGTTCTCCTCAAGTCCAGGTGGTTCTCCGAGCACACGACGCGTTGCAGGCCCGCTCCGAAGCACCGCCACCGGCGAGTCGAGGAACTGCAGAGAATGCGAAACAGAATACATTGCACCAACACCACGATAAAGATTCGAAAGACCGTAGTAAACGAACCCAAAGTGAGGTCCCGGACGGCTGCCCGATTAGCAGGCACTGCCACACGACCGGTGTCCCTTGGCGATGGAATACTTGCGCGTGCTTACGCAGGAACGAGGCACGTTGGCACGCGGAGCTTCCTGCCGTCGTCGTTTTCCTCGATTAGACCGTCATGCGATTCTATCCAGACAAATTTCTCTTAAACAAACCATCGAAAGAAGATTATCAAAGTCAAGTTTTCGGATAAATTCTCTGTTGACATACCGAAGTGAAGTCGCACGCAGAAAGCGATAAATACTGCCCTTCAGAGCTTTATTTTTTGTGCTCCGTTTTAGTAACCCTTCCGGCCCCAATCAAAGCTCATTTTTATGGCAGTTATGAAGCACAGTGTACCGGCACCGGTGGAACGGGCTCCTTTTAGTTTTCTCGCATCGATGTCATGGACATCAGCATTAAAGTGAGCTAGAATAGGGTAGTGGGCTCACTCGCCGGCGGGAGAGTATTTCGACGCGCGTTAAAAAAGTGCGGCCGGTGCGGCCCTCTGGCGGGCGTCTGGCCGTTGCCAGGCGAGCGAGACCGGCGAGACGGAGACACGGAGACGCGGTGGCTCCGGCCATCGTATCGATAGTATGCGCTCCCCTTCTGCGGTAGTGTTATGTTATTTCGGCAGAGTAAAAAGCTGGGCTTGGTGTTCCCTGACTACTGTGCGATGGAGTTAGGAGAGGCCAGGATAGACGCACATCATTATCTTTGTTTATTGCTAGCGTGCACGCTTGTTGACATCCGACCGTCAGTTCGTACGTACGTGTTGCATATCGTGCTTTAATTGTGGTGTTAATTCTAATGCGGCCGGACTGCTCGCACTGAGCTTACAAGAGTGCCCCCTACCTCTAGGCCGCACACCTTGATTTAACAGCACTAACATTGTTTCATTTCGTTGTTGCTGCAAGTATAAATTCTGAGTGAACAAAGCAGTACAAAAGCGTGCACTGTCGGCGCAGAGCATTACGACGTTCGGCGACGAGTATGGCGAGTACGAACAAGGTTCTGTCTTCGGGAGAAGAAGCGGCGCGGCGGGAAATATGATGGGAATTCGCTAGAGCATATGGGCCCAACGATGACGGGCCGACCCCGAGTTTCGAGTGAGAGAAGCGTGTCGCCGCAACTGCACGACAAAACTCGTCGGGAAGAGAGACGTCGGCCGCCCAGCAACGAAGGGAATCCGATCCTGACTTGCGAGTGGCCAAAGCAGGAGCTCACGGACCGTTTAGCGGCGTCATATTATCATCACTGTATCGACAGCTAAAATAGTACTTAGTAAAAAACGCACCCCAAAGCCAAGGAAAAGGCACCAGCTCCGCAGTCTCATCAGTCTTCGCGACACCAAGTCAGTGAAGCTGTGCTAAATTTTACCCTTGAATGTTGCATTTGTGCGCTGTGACGTGCAGCTCATGCAGTCACTGCTTCATCGCAATGCCCACTGAATACTTTGTAATACCAAAGGAAACATGGCACTGCCGCAGAACCCAACGACGGTCGGAGTGCCGCCGCGGCCGCGTCTTCGTCGTCTAGGCAACCGCGACCGCCGCGCGCGGAGCAGCTCTGTGTACCACGTGACTTTTTTAACGCGCGGCCGAAATACTCTCCCCTCGCCGGCCGGCGCTATGCATTGCGGTGACGCCGCCAATGTCACAAAAACGTGCTTCGACGCGCCTCCGCGGCGCGGCGCCACCGTCGCACCAAATGTAGAGATCGTTGGCGCTGGGGCAGTTGCGAGGTGTTGGCAGTTGCTGGCTGTTTGGAGTGGCGGTCGGTGTGTGCGAGTTTTGTTTTTTTGAGAACTCTTCGCGCTTTGCATCCTCAATCTGCTAGGTCCTTCTGCGAACAGCGATGTGGCCTGACAAGCAGTGACCGTCTCACGAGGTTAAAATGCTTCCGCGGCGGCAAAACCACTGTTTTGCGCCAGGCTGTCGGACAGGTTACGTCCACGTTAAGGGCAGCACGAAGCCGTCTTTGTTAGGCGTTCCGAAGGATGCAGCCCTGAGGAAGCCCTGGGAAAGGAATTTGCATCGAGCGGACAAAGCACTGGACGACACATCTGCCATGTGTCAACTTCATTTTGCGCCGAAGTATGTGCTACGCGGTACTACGTGCATATATAATTGAAGGGAACGAAGTACGCACACCGCGTGGAAAACATTGCCTACGAGAGGACGCTGTGCCTACAATCCTGCCTAACTTGGCGTCGTATTTGACAAAGAAGACACCACGAGAAAGACCGACCCGAAAGAGAAAGCAATCGGGAAGCATTCAAGGCGAGAAGAAGGTACGTTCTCGTGCCATTGGCGATACTGTTCAAGCAAGCAACTGTGCCCAATATATGATGAATAAATGTTCATGTACTTGTACCCAGTACCTGAGGAGAGTGGCTTCCTGCTTTTCTTATCTGTGGATTTTTACAGTGTTTGCATAGGAATATTCAGTGCAGAAATGGCCAAATTACAGAGCCAAGGTACTGGAGATCTGCAGAAAGAATGAGCAGCTCCAAGTTTTTAAATGCTGTGAAATGTATAACATTAAGAGCTCGTGGTAAACTCCCGAGTGTGTGTCACGGTCAGCATCGGCAGTAATTTCACACGCTCGTAAAAGGCGTGCGTGACGAAAGTGGTGCCCAAGAAATGCAAAGAATCCAGTTTACAATTGATAGCCGCAAAACGCGTAAGCTTTGAAAAGTTCGCCATCGCTGCTTATCACTCGTAAGAGCAATTTATTGCATCTCAAATTTGCGCAGCATCCCTTTCATGCAGTTTAATCGCGCGTTCGCGCGAGTTACGGCGACAGAGTTTCAGAAAAGAATGTTTTCTGCAGCTTTACTCGCACGAGTACTAACGGTCTTCCGTGTGCTTCATTTAACATCAGATAACTATAGCTAACAGCAGAGCTGCATACACCATGCTACAGTGTTCTAGATGGTTACCATGCCTTACGCGCGCATGTAGGCCAACGCACCTAGCTCGCGCTAGTTTTTTTCTTTATTTTTTATTGTCTCAGCAACATCAGCATCACCGTTTACACTGCCGAAATTCGCGTACATTTCCGTCCAGTGCATATGATAACAGCGCACAAAAAAGCATGGCATCAGTTGCGCACAAACGCCTCCGTCAGGCAGTGCCCTACATTTAAGTCGCTGGTGGCGCCACCACACATGTGACATACCTGGCGTCAAGCAGGGGACCCCAGCAACAGGGATGTTGCCACCGCCTTCAATGCAGCACAAACGCGTTTAGAACGCGCTCTTTTCAGGCTGTGCCAAGGCAGCACAAACGCTACAAACGCGTTTCAAACGCACTGCATTGAGGCCGTGGCAAGTCACGTTCAAGTCAAGGAGCGTTTCAGAAGATGGAGGATGCGGAGGATAGACACTCGATTTTGCTGCGTCTACTCGCTAGGCTGTGTTTTCTGGCGCTACCATCGTATCTCGGAAACTGCATTGCCGGGTGCCTATACAGTAACTCTACCCACCACCATGACCACACCAACGCTCGTGCGGCGCGGCCGTCGGTCTCTGCTCTTTCACGAAAAGCACGGCGTGCGTGAGCCCAGTGGCGCGAGTACGTGCGTCGTACCGCCTCTACCAAGTGCGACACTTGGTCACGCAGTCAGCAATCGATCCCTCGTCCTCATAACGGCGCGACATTTAGAAAAAAAAAAACAGAAACGAACACTTTCACAAAAAATGCGGATAATTGCTTTTCATGTGCATGTAGATATGCTATTGTGCCCGCGCGCCAACCATGCACTCCGGCGGAGTTGCTGTTTCCGATTGTTTATAGGATATCGCCAATTTTCAATACGGTAGCTTATTTCACCGCTAACTTGAAGTCCCAATCAGATCCTACAAGGGATGTTTTAGGAATGATCCCTATGCACATGTCTAAAGGACATCCTAAAAACCACCTTGTTGGGATGTGGGACGTTTGGACTTTTTTGGGAAGTCCCTGGGATGTAGTGTGTTGTCTGGGTTCATAATTACAGTTGAGACTCGAAGTGATGACCACGCTTCTAAATTATTTCATTAAATAGGGCAGTTCATAAAACTGAGAAATGAATTTTCCAGTTGTTCGAAATCTAATATTGTGATGTAGTGACACCCAAAAGCTGCTGCGGCATTGTATTTGCTGCTAACCCACACTGTGCGTGTGAGAACTCTGTGAGTGCAGCTCGTGCATAGCGAGCCTCCCATGTCGCCTGGAAGCGGGAGGCGACTAGCAGCTAGCTGGGAGGCAGTGCAACTAGCTAGGTCACACGTACCCAATGTTGATGTGTGAGGATGGGGAGGACGAATGCAGCAATTGTGCGAAGAGGCTGAGCTGAGAGGAGACCCTGAAATAATGAAAGCAACCACCGTAGTGTTTATAGGGTCCACTAAACCATCGCCACTCCAATCTGGTGCATAAGAGCACTGCCGACTGCCGTGTCCGTTGTTCAGTGCGGCGAGCAACTACGTTAAAATGTGGTTGCCACTAGGATGGCTGGATGCTTTAATGCAATGGTGTTAGAGTGAAAGCCATCTGTGTCAAATTTCAAGAAAAAGAATTATAGCTTTTTAAACCCGTTTATTTCCAAACACATTTTGTTAAATTATTTGGTGCAAAGTTACATTGAGCCTTACGGGTACTTGCCGGGGAACTGCAATTTCTTCAATTGGCAAGTTCGTAAAATCGGGTGAATACTCTTTTTTGTGTGGTGTCACGGATCTTGAGATGACTAGACATCAAGCACTGCAGTAATTTTAGAAATTAAATTATTAATCTTTTAATCAGAACTGAGACAGCTGGCCATGGGTGCCTTTCAATCCTGTGAAGAGCCCGTTGCTGCTTTAAATTGTTTCAACATGATGAATTGACCGATTTCACCTGCTACCATATGGGTGCCAGCTCAGTGGGGTTTACATTTAAATTCGTGCAAGCATCGCTGAATGAACCAATTTCTGCACTTGCTCTTACATCCCAGCGTCACAATGCCAGATCAGTTCAATCACAGCATGGACAGAATTCCAACACCTAAAGTTTTCCGGGAAAGGTGTCCATTGAGACAATTCAGGGTCATGATAACCGGCCGGGTTACGCTAATGAGCAGTTTGCAAAAATCTGCAAGATGGTCTTCCTGCAAGGATTTTTTTCCTTCAACTAAGCAGTCTTGTTCAAAGACTGCTTAGTTGTGCTTTTGCGGCTCCTAATCCCAGTGAAGAACACCACACAGGCTTTTACAGCAAAAGCTGTTATGAGGTCACAAGGGCAGTTTTTGGCGCCGTAGTTCCGTGCCGCCGGTGTCCGTAACCACTATCGCTCGAAATAAGAAAAAAAAAGAAACGAAATAAGAAAAAACTTCCAGGATGGAACAAGGTTCGAACTTCGGCCCTCTGCGTGGGAGCCCAGTATTTTACCTCAGAGCCATGCTGGTGCTTGAAACTGCTCTGCAAAAAGACCCTATACAGGCTTAATGTCGGGAAGGAGCCACATTAACATATGTAATGTAGCATGGTAGAAGAGTAAAATAACAACCCAGCGTCACACAACGCGAATTCTGTAACCAGGCGTCACACAATGCGAATTGCGAAACGAGTGGGTTGTTGAATGCTTCCAACCCATTACAAAAGGCTCTGCCATAATTCTTTATCGTCATCAGCCACAGCTTCAACAAAGAGCACATAATGCATTCCAGGTGTTTAACGGGCACCACGGTTCTCCGCAGAATGACGAAAAATTGCATAGTGGTTGCTTCCCTACTTCAAAAATTATGATTTATAGCGTAGTGTGTTCCTCGCTAGAGTGCCTCGATGCGCGCGCCCCCGCTTAGAGTGGTGTCAGCTTTTGAAAGGGCGGGTGCCGCCTCCTCGGCCTTGGCGGCAGCGTGGCCGCCATTTTGAATCCCCCGCCCGGTCTGTTGTGCATGGCGCGCGTGCTGTTTTTAGGTCGGCGCTCGTTTCCCTCCAGTTTTATGCGCTCGCTACCGTCACCATGGCCGGGTGTTGCGTGCCGCAGTGCACCAATCATTCCAGAAACGCTGGGAGCTGTATCGTCTTAGAAGATACGAGGTTTCTTTGGACAGTAAAAATCAAACGTGACAAGCGGCATCCGAAAAACACATTATGCCCTTGCAGCCTAAGTTTCCGGCCGGTATTTCGAATGCACATGCAAGGATAACTTCTGCCGGTGTTAACCTTGCGTAATAAATGGACACACTGAGATCAGCTACACGCTTAAAATGCTTTGGTTCACGTGTGCATGAATCCTGCATTTTTCTTCGCAAACATTCTTTACTGCATTTGGTTGGTCCTGTATCTGCCTTTGATTTTTGCTTTCGCTATTTTTGTGATTTTGAAATGTATCATGGAATATATTATGCTTGTTTGTCTGCAGACCAATCCTTTTTTCCTAATAATAATTATTTGTGAGAATTTACGTCCAAGAATTCGATATGATTATAAGAGGCACAATTATAGTGGAAGGCTCCCGAAATTTTGACCATCTGTTGTTCTTTAACGTACACCTAAATCTAAGTACGCGGGCCTCTTTCATTTCACCTCCATCGAAATGGGGCCGCTGCGGCCGGGATTCGATCCCGCAACCTTCGGGTCACCAGTCAAGCACCATATCTAAAACCGCGGCGGGTTCTTGTTTTTTATATTCCTTTCCGTGTTTCAAGTACGCCTTCTGTGCTGGTCTGATGCCCATGTCTGTATGTGTGCAGTTAAATGTTTTTTATCCTTCCCTGTCTGTGATTAAAGGTTACATGTTCGTCCTCTCCAAAATAATTACGCAGTTCCTCTTTTTTTAATCATTTATACGATCACTGTGAATCGACTAGTGGCAGTTGTGTTTTATTGTTTAATTTGCGTTTTATTTGTGTAATTGCTTCTGTCAGCGCAGCATTAATGCGCACAAATAAATGGCCTGTACACTGGATATTAACGCGCGCGCGCACGCACGCACGCACGCACGCACACACACACACACACACACATTCAGTATTTTATTTCTTTGAGCAAGCATAATTTAATTATTTATTAATAATGTAAGCCCTGACGGCTCATACAGGAATGCGCATACAAACAGTTCTCGCGAAGCGTCTATACAAAGACGCATGAAAACAACAAGACGGGGAAGCATTGTGTACAGTAAACACGCTATGTCAGTAAAAAAATACAAGAAACGAAGTCGAGTTGTACAATGAGTACGTCACAAAAACCAGTTAATGAAATAAAACTCACAGGGTCTTTATGCGTTCGCTTAAGACGGCTCGAAAGCGAAAGCCATCTTCTTAGTTTTTTGCGCACCTAGCGCGGTTTTGCATTGCCTCCAAGATCGGAGGCACCTTACCTGTTTTTGCACTGCCTCCGTGATCTGCCCACTTTTGACCAAGCTACGATGTCATGTGATAACGGCATCATATGACGTCACGCCAAAATTTGTGAAGCCATGATGACGTGATATGGTGACGTCATCACGTGACGATGACTTTTTGCATCCCTCGTCCCCGACGTCGTGGTACGCTGACGCCGTAGACGCGGGACGCGGACGGTGAAATTTCGCGTTTGATGAGGCATATAAGGCTTTCGCCTTAAAAAATGCGTCCGCCACGGTGGTATACTGGTGACGGAGCTCGGCTGCTGACCCGAAAGTCACGGGTTCGATCCCGGCCGCGGCGGTCGCATTTAGGTGGTGGAGAAATGCTAGAGGCCCGTGTACTGTGCGATGTCAGTGCAGGTTAAATAACACCAGATGGTCAAAATTCATGGCGCCCTCCACTACGGCGTGCCTCATAATCATATCATGGTTCTGGCAAGTAACACCCCAGATATTATTATTAATAAAAGAGACAAATAAACGACGCCCTGCACCTGCCGCACGAAGTGTAAAACAGTATTGGAAACACTGAATAAATTGTGCATGCAATTGGGCATGTGAGAAAAGCTGCAGATATAGAAAAAGAAACTGCAGATACAAAAGAAAGAAAAACGCACTGATACTGCGCGCATGCAAAGTTTTACGGCATACTACTCAACAACGTATTCATCGTTTTGATAAGGACTCAAGGTGCAACTCGAGTGCCGAGACACTAGCGGCTACAGTTTGTGAGCAAGGAATGTCAGCAATAATAATGACAAAGAAGCTTTCGTTTCACTTTGGCAGGATATTCGCACCGCACTGCCCCTCGGCCCTTTATTCTGTGTACAATATGCATGATGTCGTTTATAATAAACGCGAGTAAATTGTTTGCAAACTTAGCAAAATGAGCCACCTTAATCGCGCTTAGGTAGCTTCGCAACACTAAATTGTGTGTGTTCAGATACATATACTGCTGCTGCTGACATGTATACGAATACTTTAAACGATTATTTGTGTATATGGAATGCAGAGCTTACGAGAAAATTAGGTAAGGCTTTAGACTTTGTTCTTTCTGGCGTAAGGAAGAGGATTCGTTTTCAACATAACAGAGTGTACGTCTACCTTCAGCGCATAATGCACAGGCCGTCAGCTTACATGAATCACATGCTTCCTTAATAAACATTTAGGCAACAACAGCAATAAAAGCTGCCCAGGCTACAAAAAAGAAAAGAAAAAGAGAAAGCTCACTAGCGTGCACTTTTTTCCGGACGTATCCGCGCACCGCAAGCGCTTTGTGTGGCGCGTTTCGCATGCTGCCGAGCTGCGGCGGGATTCGCAATGGCGGCCGTCGTAGCAGACGACGCGCCTGTCCTCACCCTCAGCGGAGCGCGCGGGCATCAAGGCACCCTATTCCTCGCAAGAGCAATACGCCACCTGACGGTGGGCTTTTCGTCAGTTTCGCTTCGCTACAGTGAACTAAAAGAACTGTATTCTAAAGTATTCTAGTACACTGTAGCTTCGCAAAGGAGCGTGGGATAGCCAGCGCCATCTTGAGGGCATAGAAAGCGAGCCGTCAAATGCGTGAGTGCTGTGATGTTTGTGTTGGCGGCTAGCAGGGGCGTAGCCAAGGGGGGGGGGGTGGTTGGGGGGGTTCAAACCCCTCCCGAAATTTTTCAATTTTGCTTGCGTATATAGGCACGCACACATACAAACGCACGCACGAACATACATAAAGTATGGTTGAACCCCCCCCCCCCCCCCCCGAAAAAAATTTCTGGCTACGCCCCTGGCGACTAGTTCTCCGTGTCATCCGCTGAAATCTCACCGTTTGCGTGCTTGAACGAGCTCTTAGTACTCTCCGTTGGTCTTTCTGAGGTGCTTCCGCTGCACAATGAGCAACATTTTGTACCCTTCAACGGGTTGGACGAGCAGTTTGGCTCGACTGCCGCGGTTGCGGGACCGTGACCACAGCCAACTCGCGTGCGCGCCCGGACTGGGAAAAAAAAATCTCACCGAAAGCTACAAAATTCTCACCCAAGGAAAGGAAGGACGTCACTGTCGCGGAACTACGCGAACGCAACCGTGGAAAATCCTGTCTGCCGCAAGCCACACCACGCAACTATTTTCCGGACGCCACGCGTTGGGTATATTAGTATGCAGTGGCGTAGCCAGGGGGAGCGGGGGGGCACACCGGGCCCGTGCCCCCCCCCCCCCCCCGGATTTTTTCTGCCATGGCACACAGAGCACAAAATGACACTCGACCACATCTGCCTGTCCGGCCCCAACTTCAGATCAAGGTGGTCCCCCCCCCCCCCGAAAAAAATTTCTGGCTACGCCCTTGTTTGTCTGTACTAAAAAAATGTTGACACGTGGCTTACGATATGCGAGTACTGTTGCTGCTACTAAATGAACGGTACGCAACTTCATTTTTATATTTCTGGCTGGCCTTACGAACCCTCGCAGTATTTCTGCACAAACAATCTATCGCAATTCACCGCATGCAGGCAAGCAAGGCTACACATGGCGCTGTGAAATAAGCACGTCCGTTTCTGTAGCGCGAACGGCGCCCTTCCGCACGCCCGTTTGACATCACGTACGGAGAGAGAGCACGTGCGTTGGTTGTTCATGTTTTATCGCGTACCTTATCGCTGTTCTCGTCGCGATATACTCTATGGTGGCACATGGGAACGCAGCACGTCTGCACCATTGTAGCACGCCGTCTCTACGAAAAACGTTGATGACAGAATTCACGATTCGGCGGTGCTGAAATGTCACGCGCTGGCACGTTGCCGAAGCCTGCGTCGTCTGTTGCGGTGCGCTCACAATGGCGGCAGACGGTAGTTTGCGTGCGCGGCGCTAGGGGCGCCCTCTTTCGAAAAGGGCCAGGTATACGTGTGGGCACGAGTCTACATGAAGCCTTGGGTTTTAGGGACAACAATGGATTGATTGATTGATATGTGTGTTTTATTGGCGCAAGGGCCATTCTTGGCCAAAGAGCGCCATGAACAGTGGTGAAAAAGTAGCAATGACCCGTGATTTACGATATGTAAAGGATGTGAGCTATGATAGTGTTACGTGGCTGTATACGGGCCTAAAATTCCGCACGCTTTGGCGGTTAAAACATATAAAGATTAAAATCATGGGGATGACGTGAAATGTGTGCAGCGGGAATGGATGGCAATGCTCGTGGTGATAGAGCTATGGTGTAGATATATGGCATAAGCACGAGTGCCTCGTCACCGCCCTTGATTCCAAGGGCCGCGAGGCAGGTGCTTTTTGCGTGTAGCTACCGCAGCAGCGACCTCTACTCAGAGGTCGCGCTGTGGATTTCCTCGGTATATCACATGAAAACTAAGCACGTCGTTGATAAACGCGAGCAATGAATCATATTTAAAAAGCGGATCCCTACCGACGAACATGGAAGGATGCAGTGGAAATTGCTGTCGGTAGGGTATTAGAAAGTGCTTCTTTCTCAAAGCGTCTAATTCTTTGCACTGAATGAGGACGTGAAGCACCGTAAGTGGTTCTCCACATCCCTCACACTTGGGCGGATCACCACCGGACAAAAGGTGTGCGTGTGTGCTATGTGTGTGACCGATACGTAGCCGACAGAGTGTTACATCTGTGCGGCGTGTTCTTGATGTGGATGGCCAGTCACCGAGGTAGGGCTTGATGACATGTAATTTATTATGCAGTTGTCGGTCCCATGTACGCTGCCAGTAATCTCTCAGCTTTTTCCTCAGGAAAGGTTTCAAGTCGATTGCGGGAACAGCTATAGATGATTGGGGAGCGTTTGCATGGACTGATGTTGCAAGCGCATCTGCCTGTTCGTTTCCCTCGATTTCACGGTGCCCTGGCACCCAGCATACAACTACATGCTGTCTGGAACTGTAAATGTCACACAGGAGGGAGTATAGTGAGACAATGACTGGGTTTTTGTACTTTCTGGTAGTTTTCAAAGTTTTCACGACGCTTAACGAATCAGTATATACGACTGCATTACTTATTCCTAATTCTTTAATGTGTTTTGCTGCCGCCAGTACTGCGTAAGCCTCCGCTGTGAAGATGCTCGTGCTTGGGTGAAGAACACCAGCATCTGAAAAAGATGGGCCGATCGCTGCGTAGGACACACCTGCGTGAGACTTGGAAGCGTCAGTGAAAAATTCGGGACAAGCGTATTTGTGTGTCAGTTCACGAAAGTACATTTGGATGTGTAGAGGTGGGGCATGCTTTGTGACATCTACGAAAGATGTGTCACAATCTATAACCTGCCATTTCCATGGCGCGGCGTGTAAAGTTGGAGCCATTAGGCGGTGATCGAGCAATGGGACGCCTGTTTCCTCAGCTAGTGCTCGCACACGTAGCGAGAAGGGCTTTTTCACAGTGGGTCGATTTTGAAAGACCTGGCAGGTGGACATGTCATTTACGACAGGGTATGTGGGATGGTCCGTGCTTGCATTAATCTTCAAAAATACATAAAAGATAGGTACGATCTTTGTATATGTAGCGACCATTCGTCCGATTCCGCGTAAAGGCTTTCCACGGGGCTTGTTCGAAAGGCACCCGTAGAAAGGCGAATGCCTAAATGGTGGACAGGGTCCAGCATTTTCAAGACTGTTGGTGTCGCTGACTGGTATACTATCGCCCCATAGTCTAGACGCGTGCGTATCAGGCTTTTATAGAGACTCATGAGACATTTTCTGTCGCTGCCCCAAGTTGTGCGGGACAGCACCTTTAGGATGTTCATTGTCTTCATGCATTTCTCCTTAATGTACTTAATGTGTGGTACAAACGTGAGCTTCGTGTCTAGAACTATGCCTAAAAACTTCTGCTCTCTTTTAACAGCTACAAGCTCACCCTGCAACTCTATATGGGGATCGGGGTGGAGGCCTCTCTTCCTGGAGAACAGAACGCAGGAGCTCTTTTGTGGATTCAGACGGAAACCGTTCTCGTCTGCCCATTTGCAGACCTTGTTGACACAGAGCTGAACCTGTCGCTCGCATGATGAGAGATTACAGGATTTAAAACCTATTTGTAAATCGTCAACGTATGTTGAATAAAACATGTTACGTGGGATGTACGAACGCAGGGAATTCATTTTTATAATAAACAGTGTGCAACTGAGGACACCGCCCTGTGGCACTCCAGTTTCTTGCACAAATGGTCGAGACAATACATTGCCCACTCGAACACGGAATGTGCGATTGGACAGGTAGCTCTCGATCACATTTAGCATATTACCACGTATACCTAGGTGTGAGAGGTCTCTCAATATTCCGAACCGCCACGTGGTATCGTATGCCTTTTCCATGTCAAGGAAGAGAGATAGAAAAAAACTGCTTATGAACAAAAGCCTCGCGTATTTGTGACTCTATGCGAATGAGATGGTCGGCGGTGGACCGACCCTCTCGGAATCCGCACTGGTATGGGTCGAGGAGTTTGTTTGATTCAAGGAAATGTAGTAGTCGGCAGTTTATCATCTTTTCAAATAGTTTGCAGAGGCAGCTAGTCAGGGCTATAGGCCTGTAACTTGAAACCAGGATGGATCCTTGCCCTGTTTCAGGATAGGTATTACTATGGCCTCTTTCCACGCAGAGGGAATCTCGCCGGAAGACCATACAGTGGTTTACAGGCACAGGAGAGTTTTTTGTGTTTCATGGGGTAAGTGTTTCAGCATTTGATATATACACGGTCAGAGCCTGGCGCAGATTTGCTGCAGCAGTTTAGCGCTGCCTGCAGCTCAGCTAAGTGGAATGGTTCGTTGTATGGCTCTTGTTTTGCACATTTCCTTTCTAGTTTTTCTCTTTCTATTCTCTCTTTATACCGTTTGAATGTATCTGAATAGTGCGATGAGCTGGATACGTGCTCAAAGTGGAGCGCCCAGGAAGTTTGCTTGGTCTTCAAGGCTGTTGCCCTCTGTGTCTACTAAAGGGAGTGAGTGTGTCTGTCGGCCTCTTATTCTATTTACCCTGTTCCAGACCTTGCCTTCATCTGTGTAGGAATTGATGTCGGATAAAAACTTCACCCAACTATATCTTCTAGCCTGTCGGCGCGTTCTTCTTCCTTGGGACTTTACTTGCTTGAAATTGATCAGATTCTCTGCAGTAGGGGAGTCACGTAGTAAACCCCACGCTTTGTTCTGCTTTTTGCGAGCGTTCCTGCAGTCATCGTTCCACCACGGGACACGACGTCTGCAGGCACCACGACTTGTTTGGGGAATACATTTTGAAGCAGCGTCAACAATAAAAGCGGTAAATAATTAGCAGCAGAATCAATTCCTAAGGAAGAAATCTCGGCCCACGAGATACTGCTGAGACTCTGGTACTTCTCCCAATCAGCTCCGTCTACCTTCCAAGTTGGAGCCTGGGGTGAAAATTCGTTTTCTTTTGGCGTTCTCAGCAGTATGGGAAAGTGATCGCTCCCATAAGGGTTTTTTAATAACATCCCATTTAAAATCAGATAAAAGGGTGGGTGAAACGATGCTAAGATCAATGCACGAGTATGTTTTGTTCGCCAGGCTGAAAACGTGGGTTCCTTTCTCATTTAATAGGCATGCGTCAGTGGAAAAGATAAAATTCTCAATTAAACGCCCCTCGCGCATCGCTCCGTGGAGTCGCCCCACAAAGGGCTGGGGCATTAAAATCGCCAAGGACGATATATGGTTCAGGTAATTGATCCATTAAGGACTGAAACTCAGGTTTGTGCAGCTGGTGATGAGGGGGGATGTACAGTGAGCAGATGGTAACAAGTTTGTTTAAAATAACTGCTCGGACCGCCACTGCTTCGAGCGGCTGTTGTATCTGCAAACCTTGACACGCTACGCTCTTATCTATTATGATGGCAACGCCACCAGATGATGCGGTAGCTTCATCTCGGTCTTTACGGAAGATGACGTGGTGTCTAAGGAAGTTCGTGTGTTTTGTTTCAGGTGTGTTTCCTGTACACACAGCACTTTTGGCGAGTGTTCGTGTATGAGTTCTTGGATATCGTCGAGGTTCCTGAGAAGGCCTGACATTCCATTGTAAAATTTGTGTATCCATTTTGTGTGTAACTTAGTGCTGTGTGTACGGAGAGAGCTGTAGCCTTAAGTCACAGAGCCCTTTCCAGGCCCCGTGATGCGGGCTTTTTCTTTTCTGGCGCGCTCCAACGAGCTGCGCCGTTCCTTCGGCGCCTGTGACGCCGTTAAGCTTGCCGTTGTGTCCATCGCCTCGGCAGAGACGCTGGATGCCCGCTCGCGGGTTACGCGCACGGGTGTCAGAGTTTTGGGGCCTTCTGACGGCACAGAAGGCCCTGGGCCTGCAGATCCGGGGGCCTGCACGCCCTTTGGTTGCGGGGCAGCCCGGGCTGCTTCCGCTGAGGGAGCGGATGGCGCTGCCGCCCGTCCACTGTATGTGGTACGTGCGGCAGCCGCGAACCTCTGTGGCACTGCTCCCTGACGTGCCACATCCGCGAAAGTAGGACCCTGCGGAAAGGAGAGGCGTCTGCGCGCCTCCTTAAATGAGATATTTTCAGTTACCTTGAGTGTTATGATTTCTTTTTCTTTTTTCCATGAGGGACAACTGCGAGAGTAGGCTGGGTGCCCACCCTCGCAGTTTGCACAATGGTAAGTTTCAACACAGTTGTCTGCAGGGTGTTCATGCGAACTGCACTTTGCACAGGTTTGACGGCCACGGCAGCTCTGAGAGCCATGACCGAAACGCTGGCACTTGAAGCAACGGCGTGGGTTAGGGATGTATGGTCTAACTTTCAATTTCAAATAGCCTGTTTCTATATGTTCTGGCAGTGTGCTTGTACCAAATGTGACGATTAGGTGTTTAGTCAGGATTTCCTTGTCATCTCGCCTAATTTTGATTCGCTGTACTTTTGTCACGTGCTGTTCACTCCAGCCCTCGAGGAGATCACTTTCTGTCAATTCAAGCAGGTCTTGGTCTGATACTACACCTCGCGAGCTGTTGAGGGAACGGTGTGGTGTGACAGAGACAGGTGTGTTTCCGAACGAGACAAGTTTGGTCAGTTTTTCATACTGTGCTTTGTTTTGCACTTCAAGGAGAAGATCTCCGCTAGCCATTCTCGATGCCTGATAACCACGGCCGAGTGTTTCAGTGAGGCATTTTGACACAACAAAGGGGGATATTGTTCGGGCATTCTTGTCAGCTGTTTCGCAATGGATCACATGAAATCGCGGAAAAATTTTCTTGAGGTTTCATGAAGATGTTCACAGTGTCTTCGGTGCGTCCCCTCTTTGTGAGAGGACGATTGTTGGGACTGGAAAAGGCGGTTGAGGCCATAGATTATGGATGAATTCGGCAGCCATGCCAGCCGCCCTCCATGGAGCCCTACATGGGGACGCGACAGCACTTAGATATATATATAAGGCATGCCAACGTCAGCTGTACATAGCCACTATAACCAAATATAATGTGCCCAAGAGAGGGCACACACACAAGGTTAACCCTCGCCGCCAGGAAAAATCGGAAGTAACGAGAAGGGAGAAGTAGACAGGAAAGTTTAAAAGTGAGAGAGAAAGACGAAGATGAGGCGAGAGAGAGACAGGAAAAGGCGACTGCCGGTTTCCCCTGGGTGGGTCAGCCCAGGGGTGCCGTCTACGTGAAGCCGGGGCCAAAGAGGTGTGTTGCCTCTGCCGGGGGGCCTTTAAGGTCCAATCACCCGGCGTCGGCTCAACCCCCAGGATCCCCTTTTCCCCGGACACGGCAAAGCCACGCACGGCTAGGCGTGGGAGGGGGTCGAAACCCCCCCCCGTTAGCTCGGGTCCGTGGTGTCGCTACACACCAAACGCCTGCTTGTGCAGACGCCCCTGCGGGGAGGGACAACAATGGAAAGCTGAACACGTCCGCGATAGAAATAAGTAAGAGACGGTTAGAGTATTGGTGGCAGAAAAGTAGAGATAAAGTACAAATTTAAAATAAATAATGGGGGAAAATAAGGTCATTCTGCCTTAAGAGGCAGAGAGATGAACCGTGAATTTATATTTTTTGGTATAATAACATAGATTTAATCAATGTAGATAAGGCATTAGGACAACATGAAACAAGGAAGCTTTTTTTTCTTCTTTCTCTTTTTTTTTTTGCCTTCGAGCCTGGTGGCAGACATGTCACCGCCCCGTTATAAAGGGGACGCTCATAGCATCCATCCATCCATCCGGTCTATAAGGCTCCCATGATCTATTTCTTCAGTCTCAAAAATTTAATTCCCTCCCTCTCTTTCTCACGTCAACGTATGTTACAAAGCGTGGTGGGAGTGTTAAATAACAACCGGGCGTCGCACAATACGAAATGCGTAACTAGTGTGTCATTTAATGCTTCCAACCCATTACAAAAGGCTCATCCATAATTCATCGTCATCAGCCGTCGCATCATCAAAGTGCACATAATGCCTTAGGTGATACCTTGCTTCTCCGTAGAAGGACAAATAATGTCATGGTGGGTGCTTCCCAAACTCACAAAAATTATTTGTGACGTAGAGGGTACGTTGCTTGTGTACTTGTCCCAAATGCCACTCTTCCAGCTTTCGCTGTGACTGTGCTGCGCTTTCCGCGCAGGCCTGGCGTTTCTTCTTTTTTTCTTTTTCAAAAATAAGACTGGCATGCCTCGCTGCTGTTGAGTCTGTGTGTGGTGGACAAGGAACCTGTCACTGCAACTGGGAGCGGCAAAAGCACAACGAGCAAGAAACACAGTCTGTCAGTGCTTGATTTCATGTTCCCCCAGGGCTGGTCTGGCAACATCACCCACATGCCGATTCTGCCAGGAAACCTTGTACTTTGTGCTATGTTTACATTACAAAGGAAAAGTTGAGGTCCAGTAAAAGCTAGTCAATTTGGAAAAATTGCCCCAGGTAACCGAATTTTGAATTATCGAAAGTACCAAGAAAACAATAAACAAATGTCTATGACAATGTGTGATTACGTAAATGCTGTATTTATTTTGTATAAGAGCAGCGACTCCATCCACATCCCCATTTTCCGAATGAATGAGATCTTACCGTACAGCCCTGTGTTTTGGTTTGAGCCACAGAGATGGGTTCTCTCCAAATGTGAGCAGCAGTGATGATCACGCATGCATTTGCCGACGACTGCACAGGTTTGCCCAATGGTGGCTTGAATAGTGCGTCACGTGACAACACGATAGAAAGAGACCAGAGTGAAAGGGTTGTCATTTTAATGCATCCATGAGTACAAAGGAGAGAGCATCGCATGCCTACAGACTCAACACTGCTGACGTGTGATTAATGAGACTAGCGGCGTGCTACGATGACGACGACTAGTGCAGGATGGGGAGGGGGGCGGCAGTGCAGTCAGGGTCGGCGGCGGCGCCCCGCGGTCCCGGCCGCGGCCTCACTTGTAGTAGTTCCTCCGGTGAGCATCCCCGGGAGGCATCTGCAAGTGGACACACGCACCGGGTCACGCGGTCGCCGCCTCTCACCTCTCTCTCCAGTTGCGCAGTCCCCCGAGAGAGGACTGCTCAACTGCAGGCTTGCCGAGTGTACCCCGCACACGCCACCCGTCTCTCCCGGGACCAAACCTCGATGTACAGTGAGGTTTGACTCGAATGCAAGGAGAGGTCTGCAGCTGGTGTGGGGAGGGCACACTTGTTGCACGCAGCCCCAATCCACCAGCTGGACTGGGGCTCCAAGTAAGGCAGGCTCAAACAGGACTCTGTCTGTGGACATGTGGCACAGCGCGGTTGCTGCTGCTCACACACTGCCATTTGTACTGTCTCAGAAGGAAAGAAAGGAGCTTGCCTGAAGAAGCGATTTCACACACAAGGTCACCTGTGTTGCTGTTCCAACTCGCAATCCTTTAAGGTGTGAGGCCACTCTTCCCTTTTACCGCCTCGCAGATAACTAAGCCTAAAAAGACGAATGCTTTGCCATGATAATAGAGAGTATGAGAAGCTTAGGAATGAAATAGCTCTGAGAAGCACTGGGAATACTGTATTGTGAGTGCTAAATAGAATGTTATCACCAAGTAATGATTAAGGGACACCAACCAAGGACGTTGCAGCTGCTTGACAAGGGAACAGAGGTCGCATTTCTTAACGCAATAGGCAGCTTATTTAGACGAGTACCAAGACAAAAATGTTTGGCTTCGCTGTTTACTTGATACCAAGAAATTCCAAAAGAGTGCATGAAACAATCGTTAATGCACCTTCTCCTGTGACCCATCCAGAAAGTGCACCAAGGCTGGTATTTTGCAGTGATGCATTATGGTAGTCTTATCATCCACTGCCCATGGGCGTTAGCCTACACAGTACCGGCCTAAGCGTAGCTTGGCTCCATTCAATTCCCATCCCTAGCTCAGAAGCAAATAAGGCAAAGGTGACACGCTCACTGTATCCACAACAAGCAGTGTTACGATGTTTGGAATCTTCACCTGTGTCATGTTTCCACCTACACTATGTGTTTTGGGACGTTTTTATTTATTTGTACCACTCCAGAAAAATTCAGGCTTGGTAGTGCAATGGTGGAGCTGATGGCTACCTACAACAGCAAGTGCTGTGGGACAAAATATTTTCATTGAATGACTTAATCTATGGTAAATTTACATACCAAATGCTGTTACCAGGCAATTTCCAGTGGATCTCAACAAGAAATAGATCAAAACCAAGCCAAGAGAGAATGCGACTAAGCACAGAAAAGAAAGTGAAAATGTTATTGCAATGCAGTACTTCACTGCATCAACATATATTATATGCACGAAAAGAAAAATCCATACAAAAGCATTCAAATGGCCTCATACCTTAAATGCATGGCAACACATCATCACACAGATATAAAAGCTCAAGTGGGCAAGGAAACCTGTTTACCAGAGCCCACTGGTCATGCACCGTGCATACAGTCTGTCTGACAAACAATCCACAGTGCAACAAGTGAAATCATTTCCCCTCCATGATTGAAGCTAGTTTTGCCATAAAGAGAATGAATGCAGCACCTTGTGTACAAGCACTGACATTTGTTGACAGGTAAGTGTCGTTTCCTTCAGCACACTTGGATGGAGCGTGATTGTTTTTTTCTCTGGGCTTGTGCTGCCTGTGTACTGACAGCCTTGAAGGCAGTATGGCATGCCCCGTGGATGTGCTCAACCACTGGCAAGGGTTATTGCTACCTTCGGGCACTTGGTTTCTTGGGCTTCTGCATTCCTCTGCCACACCAATTGTCTTTGACAATTCCTGCTCATTAGGTTTGCTGTGTCGTAAACCGCCAGACAGCTATAATGCATGGCTGCACCTATGCTGCACTGTTCCATGTGGCACAGCAGCCAATCATGCAGCTACAGGTGCTGCTACTGAGTGTGTTGCAAAATATGTCAACAGCTGAAGAAAGCAAGAACATATGTGGGCCCCATTCAACGCGTCTATCACCATTTGTGAGCTTCAGTAAACCATGGTGCCCAACAACAATTAAAAATGGCCAGTGACCACAAAAGTTTATAAAATCAAACATGTTTTGACACCCGCATTGGGAGCCTTGTTCACAATGAAAATGACTCTGAAAATGGTGCAGTTTTGTTTGCTTTAAGATGTGATGTAGGCAATGTGCGTGAACGTGTGGGAAGTTGCCATCATTCAAGCCTCACAATCCAGACTTAATCGCAATGATAGCAGCTTCCCACATGGTCATGCACGTTGCCTACGTCACAGCACCATTCTCGTGGGTGTCCAAATGTCTTGGATTTCATAAACTTTTCTGGTCCGTGCCCATTTATAATTGCTGACATGTATGTTCCTAACCACACAGGTTTCTGTCCAACTTTTGACTTCACCATGGTGTATAGTTAATGAACGCAGTCCTTTGATATGGTAACTCATTATTCAGTACTGTATCTCCCTGCATAATTAACTGATCTGCAATTTGCATAAAAAGGAGCTTGCTCCATGAAACTTGGCTACTGTTTTCATATGTAAACATTTATACCATAGAAAGGATACAGCCTAAACTAACAATAAAATATTACTATTCCGTTACATCACCATCATCGATTCTGGCCTCACTGGGGATTGAGAGGACCCCCCAATGGAGAGCAGTCAAGACGGAGAGCCCTGCACTGGGTCACAAGTAAGTGAATTTAATTAGCTGCTTGTTTCTCTAAATGAAATCCCCCATTGATAACTGTCATGAATTGATCCTAAACAAAAATACCTTGTATAGTAGACCAACTCAGCTGCAGCACCAAACTCTGGGAGGTATGCCTGGACACTCAGTGGGAAAAAATCGTGCTTATGGTGAACAGCTTGGTAGCAAGTGGAACTCTGGTAGCAACTAAGAGCTTTGTGAATGAGTTCCAGCCACATTTCAGGGACTTTTTTTCTTCTATAGGCTCGATCAAGCCAGGTCATTCCTCAATGAGAACGCCAGTCTAGAGGCTCAAACTACATGGTTGCAGAATATTAATATGAACAGCTAGCTCAATTCCAAACCGGTATCTACGGGTCCCTTCATGAAAGGCTGTTATAACTTTTTACTAAGCAAGGGATCCTGACAAAATTTCGATACAGTTTTCAGAAATGTAAACCAAGTCAGAGCTGTGTTTTTGTGGTTCTCTTTGTCTGTGTGTGGATGCACTGCCATTTTAATATGTTTTACAAGCAATGAGCCCAAGCTGGCTTCAGAAAGGGCTGCTCTAAAACTGATTACAGCCATGTCATCAATCAAGTGAGAAATATGCTGAGTACAACACATAGGAGTAATAAAAGCCATTAGAGTCAGTAGATATAGTAGCTGTCTTGGAACCATTATGTTGCCAAGGAGTACTTGAAGCCAACTTGTACAAAGACTCCACAAGAAAAGAAAGATAATTGCAAACGAGGAATGGGTGGGGCAAGGAGGTAATACCATGCTTAAAAGTGCTTCAACGATTGCACTGGGAAGATTGGTGGAGAATATCTCGGCAACTTGCGGTACACAGATGCTCTTCAGTAATGATGGCGACAACTGCAAAACCTACCTAGGTGGTACTGGTGGACTATCTGGTTGTACACGACCTTGAGAACAGCAGCGCAAAGTTCAACACAACAGTTTAGCACCTGTGTATTTTCATTTGTTTGTCCACATTTTTAAAAATTTTGCGCTGCTGTCCTCAAGATCGTGAAGACCTGAACTGAGAAGTAGCTTGTAGAAGACAAGGGCCTGGTGAGATCACTTGTATGAGAGTGTGCATATCTTGGTCAATTACAGACGGGGGAGCTTACTCATGAAGTCTACGCAAGAATAAGGATGGGCGCAAATGGCAGCCACTCCCAACTTAACACTGTCCCAAAGAGAAAAGCGTTCAATCATTGAATTTCGCCAGCACTAATATGTTGGCTGAAACTTGTAGGATCACATAGGAAGTAAAAAAAGTGCAACAGAAGGAATAGGAGAAACAGACAGGAAGTGGATCCGACAGGGATAGTATCGACCTGTGCAGGTGAAAAGGACCAATAACCAATGGATGGCAGAGGGTTCAATGAAGAAATGTGCAGGCATAAAATGGAACTCAACATCACTACCTATATTCTCACCAACCTTGCTTCAACCTAAAAAACTGGCAAGATGCAAAAGCCTAGAAAAATTCGATCAAGTGCAGCAGAATTAATGGACGGTCTACTGTACTACTACATCATGATTTGTTTGATTCAGCGGCGGTCTCTACAACCTGCTTTACGTGCAAGGGAGGATGATGCAACGCATGCTCCTTGTATCAGCTGTCTTGAGTCAATGTGATTTTTATATGTTGCCTATATGGACAGTTTTTCTTAAAAGGAGCTTGGCATTCACTGTACAATCCTTCAAATGCTTGGCACACATTTTCACCACTGAAGAATGGAAGCTCGATGACTCAACATTCGGAGGATGTGTTTGGCACTGTGGTTTCTGTGCTGCCCCTACATCTGACAGGCACAGCCAGTGGCAGTGTGCTTCAATAGACAGCAGTGACTGGCTGTCACCAGGGCATCGAATGTTGGCTGCTTTGGACAACAGAGACTTCACAACAATGGCAACTTCAAAAATCTTGTTCAACCGAAATGAGTTTGGAATATCTTTATCCTGAATGAAGGAAAAAGAACATACACATAGTCATTTTTATTATATAAGGTGTTTCAAGAGACATGTCCGAAAATCGTCAAAGATAAGAAAAATGGAATATCTGCTGGCTGCCTTCATTACTCTTCCTCTTACGATGGCTAGAGACATCAATTACAGCACTAGCTAGTTAAAATTTTATTAGTGGAGACGGGCGGTAGAGTCAGGTGGGAGCCCTTCCTGCAAAGGGCCTTTGGCACTTTACTTTGAGAATTCCATAAAGTAATCTCAGCAGAGTGATCAAGTCTGACCAATCTTGCCAGCGAAACAGAAATGTGGATGCGTGCAATTGCCCTATTCTTCTGAGACGCCCAGAATGAGTGAGTGTCGTGATACCAACTATCGATCGGCTTCGCTTTGTGTGTATGTGGGATGTGCTTGGGATTACAGTTCACATGGCGGTTACGAATGTGGAAGAACTGCAATCATTGTCGTGAACAGTGTTGTCATTCTGGTCGTCTTCTAGTGGTGCTTTGGTTTTGCCATTGAATTTGTCGACGTTAATTACTCCGCAGTAATTACCAGAGGCCACTTTTATCAAAATCTCAAGGTGGCTCTTTGAAGGAACGACTTCAATCCGCCTCTTTCATTTGCCGTTTTGGTAGGGCTTTGGTAGGGGCCGGGAGAACCGGTAATGCCAGAAGTAAAGCCTCCGAGATGGGGAGATGTTTTACAACATTTCCTCTAGGGGAGTGCACATGCGTATCGTGGAAAGGGCGAATTCTCCCATTGGACCCGAATGCCTGTCCCGACTAATTAGAAAGTGAATTAATTCAATTACTGCCATAATTGATGTCTCTAGCCATCTGAGCATGTCTGCCTCTACAGAAAAAGTAATTATGAAGGCAGCAAGCAAATATTCCACTTCATTTACTTTTGAGAATTTTCGGATACATTTCCCGAAACGCCCTGGGTAATTCCACAAATTTCAGGCCTGACAAACTTTTGATGGTGATAGAAATGAAACAACTGCGTCACTTTTTATCCAGGGTGTTTTCTTTTTTTAGGCAATACAGAGTTTTTAATAAAAATACTACGACAGTCGGGCCTTTATCGTCTTGGCAAACAAACTCTAAGCCGAGGCGGAAAAACTTTGCCGCGCCTAGAGTTGCATGCAAATGAGTAATTAATGAAAATTCATTAATTAACTTTTAATGATTAACTTAAAAGCCGTTGTTTAATGGAACAGTTGTAAGATGTGACAATTTATAACATGCCCATTTCTTAAAAATTGCAAATGATGCATGTAATTAGAGATGATAATAATCGAAATTCAAGGCCCCGATCTAAGTGAAACCGAAACTGAGTTCACCGGGCATGCAGGAAATGCAGCATCTGTGTTACGTTCTTTGTCGAGAACAAAGGAACTTAAAATGACACATGTTGTGTGTTCCCGTCAATTTGATGATCATTGTATCTTTCAAACAGATCATAAATGGACAGCTTGTGGAGAATGACCATGGACGGCCAACGAGGACGCCGTCCCGAGAATCTTCGCCGATGCACCCTACTACACGAGTATTTCGACAAAGAAAGGAGCCTTGCGGAACAGGTGAGGTGCATGCTGATACCAACACATACCGTCGCTCAGTGTTCTGCCACAGCATAACGGTTGAGGAAGTTTGTGTCAAGACAGCTGTAGCGGCATTAACAAAGCTGACACCTTGCTCGGGCATTGAAATCAACCCAGTTAGCGCAGAGAAGTGAGTTCACTTCGGAAACAGGAACGTCACAAGTAACTGTATGGGGTCTCAAACTGTTTGCAGTGTAAGTGCACCAAGAAGCTGGCACAAAGCAAGTTGTATTGGCTCAAAAAAAAGCCTGTAATATCATACAGGCAATGCAATATCAGGAAGTCTCTTCGATTTCTGCGGACAAGAACACTGGCAAACGCTGATAAAAGTCTTCCAAGACTTTAGGTGATCAATGACTCCATTGTAAGCTCGAGAGAAAGACACGTAGTGGGCTTCCACCAAACCAACGCCTTGCTGTGACAACTTGCTTTGAAGCTGGCTGCAGAAAGTCAAGCACTGGCATGCAGTGCGAGCTGAGATACTAGAATGTACACACTGATGCATATGCGAAGCGCGAAATTTTATGAGTGTGTCAGGCAGCAGAATTTCAAAAGTGCATTTAGCTTCAACACCAACATTCTTTCAGCTCTGCAGGAGAAGACACAAGACATGGACAAGTTTAGTTGCCATGGCTTAATGCGATGAAAATATCAGCGTGAAACCTTCTGGAGAGCGATGGTGCAAAGACAACGACATGTGATCATGTTCCAAGGAGGGTAATCCATATTCGCAAACACTGCAGCACTCAGGTGTTGTATAGTTTTCACGTGTCTTGTTATAGTTGCCACTCCTTTTACAGCAAGGGTGATGTGTACTATGAGTGCTTTCATTATGTGCAGTGCCTTGCTCCCAACTCACTATTTTTTGTGCCTTTCCAGGAAAATGAACACTTGGTGTATTCGCTGCCTGCTAAAATATCAAAGCACCTGTGCTGTCTGAAATTTTGTTGGAGGCCACACTAATAGCTGAACAGGCTGGACTCTTTGTAAACTTTTGGACTAATGATAGCACTTGATGGAATCGCTCCCACTGGAGCTGTTTGGCATCAAAGATAGGCAGCTCATGATTCACAGCATTTGTAGGCACAATCGTTCTCAAGTTATTAACAAGGTGCTAACATGTGGCTGCATTATTGCCACGCATTCCCTCGGGTATTCAAGCTGCATTATTTTTCCAGCACAGGAAATCAAGTTCCACATCTCGTGGGCAGGGCTTCGCCTCATTTTGGATTTCCCTCACATTATCAAATCTCTAAAGGACTCCAAAACATTGGCATTATCAAAAAAAACCTGGAAAATGGACAAGGACACACTGCCACTGAAAGTCATGGCACACTTAAAATTAGCCCATTTGCAACCAAATGCTTTTGACAAAATGTGTGTCTATTCAGCTTTCTAGCTACTCAGCGAATAAGTTTTGAAAGGGCTTTTTCTTTACAAGTTGCAAAATATTTACCGTCCAGCCTAGCCAGCAAAGCAATTCAAGCTCCGTTGTGATGACATATGCCAGCTGTCATTCTGAGAAGAATTGATACCCGATGACTGGGAACAACCATGTGCCGCTCAGTGCAGAAACTGCTCTTGGAATTTGAGTGACGAGCACACACATCATCGCTCAACTACAGACACCTGCTGACAGCACAAATTGGAGAATGTTTTTGGAATTGTGAAGCAATCACTTGGGCGCCCCTCCCCAGAGCAGTTTTTTGTCAAATACTGCATTCTCAGTGATGCTACTGAGCAGGGGCGTAGCCAAGGGGGGGGGGGTTGGGGGGATTCAGACCCCCTCAAAAATTTTCAATTTTGCATATGTATATATGCACGCACACATACAAATGCACGCACGAACATACATAAAGTATGGTTGAAGCCCCCGGAAAAAAATTTCTGGCTACGCCCCTGCTACTGAGGACTTCTGATTTGGAGCAATTTTTGGAGCAGCACAATTTTCGTTTTGGAGCACTTTGGATCAGCAAAAAGTTCCATCTTGGAGCACTTTGAAGCAGCTAATTTGGCATTTTGGAGCACTCTGGAGCAGCTAATTTCACATCCTGGAGTAAACTGGAGCATCAAGTTGCATTTACATTCAAGCACCTGAATAATTATTATGGGGCTCTGATGAAGAAAGAGCTAGAAATATTTCGGCAAAAGGGAGAGTTGGGTTAGTTGGTCCGGGTTCATTTCAGAACAGCGCAAAAGACAAAAGACACAGAAGAAAACTTAACATGAGCGATGAAAACTGCCGGATTAGTAAACCAGCGCACGTGTAGTCAAGTCTCCTTCTGTGTCATTCGTCTTTTGCGCTGTTCCGAAAAGAAATATTTGAATTCATTGCATATCTCTTGGAGAAAATCATGTCAGGAGCACTCCGTATTTCACTCAATAATGCAAAAATAAGGGTGTCATGCACTTGAGTGTTCTCAAACAACCTATTCAGCGATGTTTTAAACTAGCAAATAAACAAAATACTGAACACTGAAAATTGCACTTTATGAAAGAACAGTCTAAATACATCTATGTGGTTATCAGCAGAAGTGGTAGGAAAACACTGCCGCATACAACAGTGCTTCAATGCTAAATATTCGTACTTTCGCAAATACATTGGCCTCAGACGACTCAAAGGCGAAAGCCAGGTTTTTTTTTTTTTTTTTTCCTCTATCGATTGTATTGCTGGGCGCAACATGACGTCACTTAGCTGGGCTCAGAAAGCCAACCTCCTCCAACACTCCTTTCCCACTCTCTGAGGCCTGTCTGTGCTGTAGCAAGAGCACTCTCGCAGTGCTTCCAGACTATCGTTTGCGCATGCACCGGTTTGCGTGGATGATGGAGATCTGCTTTAAGTCCAGCATCTGTGGAAGTGTCCGAAAGTGGTTGGTTGTAAACTGGTGTATACCTGCCAACCTCACAGCATAAAAATTCGGGAGACCGCGGCGGGGGGGTTCTTTTTGCAGAGCGGAAAATGACTGAGACTGGAGACTGACATCAGAAAGGGGTAAGGATGTTTGTTTGTAGCTGCTTGAATCAAACTTCAATTACTTGTGAGGGCACCTGGCAGTTCACAGGCGCACGTGGTACAGAATCCGTACTTCTCACCTTTCCGTGAAGTCGCAAAGCACGGAAACTCAGCTGTGTATGAGTCCAGAAACAGAAACACTTGCAAGTATTTCTTTGACTTTGATGCCGCCATCGACCTTCTAACTGAACTCTGGAAACACGCAACCCCCCCAACCACGGCAGACGGTGTAGGCGTAGCGTACAAGATGCGGGGGCTCAATGGAAACGATTGCCGCAAATGAACTAACTACGGTCCCTAGAATATACTGAGCGGTGGCCGGAGCGACAAGATTGGGACACGCGGCGCTGTTTCTCCCAAGCATGCCGATATCGAGAGTGCAAAGCACAATGGGGGCCGCTTACTTACCGCCGTTGAGACTACCTTTTCCCCTGCCTTCTTTCGGTATTTCGGTAAGGTGGCGAGCGCTTCTCGCGGCCAGCCTTCGCCCAGATGCGCAGTGCCTAGAATGTACTCAGTGGTACTTTGCAATATGGTTACAATGAAATAGAAGTGTGGTGGCGAGTGCTCTTCCGCAACACCGCCACAGCAGGAAAGGCTGACGTACGCGCGTGATTTTTGAAAATAGAGAGGAAAAAACCCGCCTCTGCTGTGGTGGCCATTTTTTGGGAGATTCGAGATGACATTCGTACAATCGGGAGATTAGGTCCAAATTCGGGAGTCTCCCGGACAATTCGGGAGAGTTGGCAAGTATGCAGTGACCCTCCGCGGGGGATTGGCCATGAAACGGGCGGTGCCTTGTTATATAAATAAAATTGTTTATATTCTAAAATTGTTTAGAAATACATAACTTTTGAAATAGCTCATTAGCTTAATTAAGGAAAGGAAAAGAAGAAAAATTAAGGAAAAAAAAAAGTTAAATTTAGATAACCTGAACATTCAATTCGCTTTGTCTCACATAGGAAATCAAATACGGCATTGCAAACGTTCCTGTGGCTAAAACCCAGTATAGTAGCGCCGAAGAACCAATGGAAGCGATAAATTCAAGCCCATCCTTCGGAGGAGGTTATTCTAGAATTATTTTCCTTTGATCGGTAAACAATGTGCATGTTAAGAAGAAATGACGCAGAGATTCACTCTCATTGCAATGGAGGCATAAAGGTGACTGCACAAGACCAGACCCGTACAGGTAAAAGTTCAGTGTGGCATCGTATTCGCGTAATTGATATTTCTGCCCTTCTAATGGAGCACCATCGAGTTTTCCAAGAATAATTAAGATGAGGAAACTCAGATGCTGGGTGTGCATTAACTGGGGACTACATGATATAACAAACTTGGTTTTCCTTTCACAGCGAAGTTGTATATGGCTAGGACATACCCTAGTGCCCTCTAGAGAGCAGTGCAAAAAATGCGTATTGAACGTTAACAGCCCGGCCGTTAAAAACCTGGCCTTACATATCAAACTGGCCTCCACCATGTCATATCTATGCAATGTGCTAAACAGCTTCGCTGTTTGTCCAGCTTATAGATTAGAATGGCTCTTCACTTTTCAACAGCGAAGCTGTCTAGAATTCACCATAAGCTATTGGTCAGTTGTGCTCCATTGTGCAACACTCCTCAGGCGGGTATGTGCCGCAGGAACTGGGCAAGTCCCACAAGCGAGTACAGCAGGTGCGACCGTTAAAGGGGCCCTCCAACACTATTCAACCCCCCATTTTTTACTTGCCGGTTGCATAGACTGATGGCTGGGGATAATTTTAGCACAAGTCTAAGCACCGACATCAAATTATTTAGTATTTTAATCACGCGTTGAAGTCGCTACATCGCTGCTGACCGCATCAGCGCGTAGTGGCGCTTGCCAGAACTATTGCGGGCGGAAATGACGAAGATGAGTGCTGGCCTATGATTGGATAAATGTAACGTTAGAAGTAATAACGGCGTTGCATTAAAGTTGAAATTACTATTGTGTTTCGTTTTTCTTTTCTGTGCTTTTTAAATGAACTCCAAATAGCCGCCGTCGCAACAAAAAGTATCACTGCAACCACAAAGTACGACAGAGGCGCTGGTTGCCATTTCGCCTCTGGTTTTTTTTTTCTTTTTTGCCTGCGCCGGTCGGATGTCCATATGAAATGCTTGTCCCTCTTCCTTCTTTTTACGTCTGTACATTTGCGAGCTGCCTCTTTCCGCATGTGTGGTAGGCTCATGATTGTTTGTAATTCGTCGGGCTGCTCACCAAACAACCCGCGTAGGGGCGACCGTGTTTAACTGCCCATGCCGCTCCACAAATTCCCTTCTCAATATAAGAGGAGAGAATGACATGGAATGTCGTTGTAAGGAGCAGCAGACAAAGCCTTGCCAGTCTCGCTTCGAAGCAGTAGCGCCCGTTCAAGGTCTGACAAGTCAGGTTTCAGGAACCACATTTGTTACTATGGCAACGACGTCAACAATACGTTGGAAAGGAAAAGCAACAATGGTGTGCGAGCTTCCCCTACGTAAGAGCTTTCAGCCCATTTCATTGGAGCGCCATCCGACGTCACAGCAGAGAGTGAAATGTGGTCACGTGACCCCGCGAAAATCGAGTTGAGGGTAGGCATTTTTTTTCTTGTATTTTGAATTTTCTAAATTGAATAACTTCGTACTGCGTGCCGCCATCGCTGCCGTTCTTGCTGCACTAGTTCGTCCGTACTTCAGTCTACGCAATCCACGAGTAAAAAGTGGGGGGTTGAAGAGTGTTAGAGGGCCCCTTTAAGCGAAAACTCTGCTTGGCGAAGTGGAGCACGTGAAACACGTGCGCGAGAGAGAGAGAAAAAGAAAGCGATAGAGAGAAAGAACAAATGGAGAGAAATAAAGGGAATACAGACATACAAAGTTAGAAGGACATAAACAGCATAGAGACAGACAGATAGAAACAAGACACGAAAAATACATAGAAAAAAAAACAGAAAGCAAGGCTGAAAGAAAGAGAGATAGAGACAAAGAAGCAGAAAGAGATAGAAGGATAGAGGAAGCAATAAATAGAGAGAGACAGAGCGTGAAAGAGAAAGAATTAAATCGATGCAAATAAGAGATACAAGAAAGAGAGAGAAAGAAAGAAAGAAAAAATAAAGTGAAACAAGGAAGCTCACAAAGCTCCGCTCTTCCTTCATATTTGGTAACACTAGTGCGAAGCTGTCATAATTCTTTTTTTTTTATTGTGGTAACAATTTATGTGGACACTCTTGACGGCTTTTTGGCGTCATTTGCAGTATAAAGTCCAAACTCATAACATCTCCCCGCGCATCGTATGTTCTGCCTGTGAGTAAAGGCTCATGAGCGCTGGTGACGAATGTGGCTGAAGCGGCGATGAAGCGAGCCGGCCGTCTTCATCACACGGAGGGCGCATGCGATAACATCGCCCTGCGCGCGAGGCCTGCCGTCGATTGCTCATCAAGCAGATAGGAAACGCCCCGCCCGTCTTTTGTAAGGAACATGAAGGCACGGGAGAGGGAGGGGGGGGGGTGCTGCGTTCGAAGGGCACTGTCACTGGCTCGCACTATCTCGACAAGCATCAGGAGACTGGTCGTAAACTTTCTGTGCTCGCAACGCTTACTTCACGTATAGAGAACTGAAAGCACAAAAACCACTTCTGTCCCTGAAGCGGCCGTAATCCCTTAAACGCTGCCGATCCGTGGTCGAGGCTCCTGAGAATACGCGAGCTAATCATTATAGCGCAGCACGCAGCCAGGATGGCACTGGAAGTAAGCCGTGCATTCGGAGAAAAAATAAGTGCTCAACGTCATGACGTGCGTGTGGCGTAGCTTCTTTCCCCCGTGCCATCCCTCCCTGCTTAGCTTCCAGTGTGCGACAAATCTCTTAACTCCAATCGTATTGACGGATTTTAAAAATTTTTGCGGTTGTCGATTCATAAGGCAATAAGCTCTCTCAGTGAAGCCAGTCGAGGATTACTTGGAAAAGTGTTGCAGGGCCACTTTATATCAGCGTTTTGTTGAGTAACGCGAGATCGGATTCAAAGGAGTTAGCTGCTAGCCTTACTTCGTAGAATGATACGCTCACGAGCTCTAAGGGGCAGGGCCTTTTAGCGGGGTATTACTGCAAGAGCGATCACCAACCTGGATGTGCTGGTGGAAGAAAATTACGAAAAAGCTCTTTTGGATGAAGATGCATGGATAAAGTATACTTCAGGAAAAGTGTCGACGCGTTCCCACTGTTCACGTGCTCTACCGTGGACGTGAAGCACGGAAAATTTGATAATGCTCCATACATCTATTGCTAGTTGCACACGTGTAGTTAATACTGAACACTGCTATAATTATGTGTCGTGCGACTCCTGAAACGAGCTGTCAGCAGCGTTTCTAGAACTGACGACGTCCACCAATAAATCGCCGAAACGCACTCTCGCTTCCGAATGGCCTAGGCATCACGAGCCTCTGCGAAAATGCACTTTGCCATCGAGCAGACTTGCAAAACGGAAGCTGCGTCGGCACCGATCATGACGTCACTGATCGGGACGCATGCGCGAGCGCTGTTTATTCAGCGGAATAACTCTTGGTCCGCGATTGTGACTCTGGCGGCCCCAAGATCAAGCTGCACATGTTTTGACGCGCCGGTGGTGCGATTGCTTGTCAGTGATAGACACACCGAAACCCTCGACTCTGGCGCAGTTTACGTCGATTTTATCAGGATGGCACAATAGGGAGTTTTAGCTTGTAACGTATACTTATTTACATCACCGTTACCGGATTACGTTTACCGTTTTACCGGAACTCGAGTTTTAGTAAAGTTTTTTAGCCGCCCAAACGTAAACCTTTACGTACGTACGTAAACCTTTACGTTTGCGCAAACCACTAAATGGTGATGATAACAGCATTTAAACTACATTTAATTTAGATAATATTGAATTACGCTGCAGCAAAATCATCAGAGAGGTTTTTAGCGTGTGCAGTATCCCGGTATAAGCGAAGGGGTGTAGCAATACAAGGTTACCGGGCGATGGTGTCGACAGCTTGTGACGCTTCTCGCAACCACAATCATGCACACGTTTGTTTTCGCTTAGTGTTCTGGAGGGGAAAAAATGATTAGAAAGACAACTCATTCGTAATAATGCCGCTGCAAGGCATTTACATTGGGAGTAGAATGCCCGATGTTTCCGCAATAACAATTTTGTGCTCGCCTGGTACACCTTGGCCCTGTTAGATGGCGCCACCTGTCCAGCCGGTCAGCATCTTTAGGCCTCTCACGTTTTACGGATTCGGTATTCTGCGTCGCTCTAGCCTCGGTAATCCGGCTGAAATAAGGGGATCGTAAGTGGCGCTCGCACTTCGGCTTATTTTGACTCGGCGGCTCAGCGGCTGGAGTCTCCGCAAAGCGGATATCGCGAATAGCCACGAACGAAGGTGGATTTGCGAGATAGGGCCGTAAACGTAAAGCCTATCCGGCGAGTAATTTACGTTCCGTAAACCTTTACGTTCCGTAAAGGTTCGCGCATGCGCGGATTCCATCCGGTATCCGGTAACACGGTAACATAAAGAAGTATACGTTACAAGCTAAAACTCCCTAATAAATTCAATTTGGCGCACTTTGGCGCAGTTGGCGCAGGAGTGGAATCACTGCATTCTACAACTTGGCAAAACGACCAAGGAGTGGCAACTCGCCAGCAGCAGTGGTAAGCTGGAACCGTCTGATGTTGGGAAGGCGCTGCAAGACCAACTTTCAGATGAGGCTGTGCTCCAACATATGTTGGAGGCGGCTGCATTGAAAAGTGAGGGCACTAGAGGCCAAGACAAATGAGAAGTGATGAGACAGTTCGCCTGGAGAATGCATTTACGGCACAGAAACAAGCTGAAAGCATGGTGTCATTTTTAGATTTTCTGCAGGGGCATGAACTCCAAGAAGTTGGCTGCAATGTACGCAGCTGTGCACTCACAAGGAACATGATTAAGTTAACAAAGAGAAGTCCTCGCAACACGAGATGCAAAAGTTACTTAAGATGAGACGGTTCCAGTGAACTGCAGTGGTGAAATGTTGAACTGAATAAACATTTCATTCTGTGTTCTGCTCTCTTAATTATGCAGTTTCATTACAGGCAGTGGCGTAAATCATGGGGGGGCCGGGGGGTCCTGAGCCGCTTTGTGTTCAGACGACACCCCTTGCAATGTCTCCCCTTGAGATTTATCTTTCAAACATCATATCTGAATTTCTGGAGAGTAAAAGACAATGCGCTCTCCGCAAAGCCAACTCTGAAGCTCTTCCAATGAGTAGGACCAAAGTACCTCTAACAGGTACGCTTGATGGGGAATGGAGCTGACATTAAGAAGTGCCACAATTTTGTTCCATGCTTTAATCTGAATGCCTACAAGCATGCCTACAAGTTACAATTAGAAACTAACCTCACCATACGCTTGTATACTATTGGCTGCTCTGCTATTTTCTCTGATTCGGTGCCGACTCTCATGCTCATTTATTACTATTATTTTATGTTAAAGGGACCGACAACTGATTTTTCTCGACCCAGTTTTTTACGGCGCGACAGGAAGCTTACCCTTCGTATCGTTTGTAGCTGCAGTGGTTTATCCTAAAAGCACGTAGTTATTTTATAAGCAGTATTTTTCGATCTGAAAGGCTCCAAACACGCATGAAGGCTTGCTCCAGCAACGCTGAGAATTGGTAGCGATGCCGCTAGCCCTTGTGAAAGCTGTCGTTGTCCTGCTTTCGCAGGAGTTACTGTAACTATATATGCTTAACCACCTTTATTTTGAGCTTTTCAACCATTTTTGAAAATAGCAAGCTGTTCAATGAGATGATGTGGCTTGATACACCTTCTCGGTATTTGTACAGCGTTGTGTGCGCCTGCGCCCAAGGTTGCCTGCGCCTGTGTCAAGGCTGCCTATGCCAAGCGAAGGCAGCGCCACTTTGTTGCATACAACTAACGCAGGCCTATATGTACATTTTTATAGAGTAATATCTTTTAATATAAAGAAATCAACAATATTTCAGTACTAACAGAAAAGTCATCGAACACGTACACCAATCAACGGTCACGTGACCGGCTTCATCGGACCGTTTATGATTTTGCCGCCAGAGGCGCCAAAGGTCATTTTTCGATACTTTCAATGAAGAAATAAAAATATAAATCCACCTCTCACGAGATAAACAGGGTTGGTTTGAGTCAATGCGACGGACAATCTTTTCATCAGTGCAGTCATCTCATTTCATGTTCTGGGTAGTTGTCGGTCCCTTTAAAGCATAATTTTAATTTTTATATAATTAAAAACAAAATGGCCACCATTGTGCTCCTTTTGTGGTTTTTCTGGATTTACGCCCCTGATTGCTGTGTCTTCGAGCCACAACGAATGCGCACAACAATGCATCCGAAAGAAGAGGCCAGAATCTTTCATATTCAGCGATGCTGTCTCCCACTTACATGACTCTGTTTTTTCTTTAAGCCTGAAGCTAGTTGGTGATGCATATTTTTCTTTTTGAAAGATATTCAGCGCTAAAGTTTAAGCAGACAGAAAGACGTGCCAGGATGGGTGTTGTACTCCTGCTTTTTCTGTATGCTTCTGTTTAAGCTTCTTTAGTGCTGAATACCTTTCAAAGAGTAGATTGCTTTACATAGCAGAGTAATCAGAACGGGGGGCGGGGGAAAAACAAAACAAATTAATCCACCATTTCTTAACATGAAGATGGCCCTGTAGCCCATCTCACCAGCAGGCTGGAGCGCCATATGTAGTGCGCCATGCGTCAGAGTAAATGATTCCATCTTTGCCGGCACGTTCACAACACTAGCCAACCCTTCTAGCCTCTCTAGTTGCGTGCAGCAGGCACTGTTAACCACAGTTTCTTTCAACACTGGTGATATCAAACCAAAGCCTCCAAGAGCAGCATCAGCAGCATTGACCCCACGAATGGAAAGAATAAAAATTAGGATGCCAGCAGGAATCGAACCCAAGCATAGTGCGTGGCAATCGGGTATTCTACCATAGAGCCACGCCAGGTCTATAAACTGGTTTGGAAAAACAGCCTATGCAGGTGTAATATCGGTGCAACATCAATTGTGGTTGTGGTGCTGGCTATCTAATTTTACAAGAAAGCAATAAACACTACATATTATGACGTCTCAGTTGGAACGACGTTTATTTGGTCGCGACGTCGGGAGCGAACAAGTGCACGAACATGATGATAAAGAGCACACACCCGAAGACGATGATGATGAAAGACAAACGTGTGATGATGATTACAATAACGCAGAGATGAGGAAAAAGTGCATTATAGATGCCTACACTAATTCCCCATACGTGGAAGTGGCCAGCCTGGCCGCTGCAAGTCAAGGCGACGAGGAACGTCGCGTGAAGTGCTTCATGCGAGAGACATGAACAATCTCGGTACTGCGATAACGGCGGTCAGTAGGGACGACAAGCGGTGTCACGCGATAGTTAACAGGTGAAGTCTGCTCCAAAACTATGTATGGGCCGATGAACCGAGGCTGGAACTTGTCACACAGACCAGGTGTGCGAAGTGGTGTCAAAAGCAGCACCTCGTCACCAGGTCGGATGAAGACAACGCGATGAGATGTGTCATAAACGATCTTCCTGGCTTGTTGCGTGGCTTCTGTGTTCATGCGAGCGCGCTGGCGACACTGCGCAAGTCTCGAAATATATTCTTCGCAAGAAGTCGGGGATGAATGGCCATTGCAGGTGAAGAAAGAAACGTCGAGAAAAAATGTAGGCGAACGCCCGTAAACGAGATAAAACGATGAGTAGCCGGTTGTGCGTTGAACGGCCGTGTTGTAGGCGAAAGTGAGAAATGGTAGAAGTTTATCCCAGTTTTTGTGGTCTGGTTGAATGTAGATGGCGATCATATCGGCAAGGGTTCGATGAAATCTTTCGGTCAGGCCGTTGGTTTGAGGATGGTAGCTAGACGCTGTCTTGTGTGTAGTGCCAGAAGCGCGTATAGCTTCACTTAGCAGTTGTGATAAGAATGCCCTTCCACGATCGCTCAGGAGTACTCGAGGAGCACCATGATGCAAAATTATGGCGTGAAGGACGAAGTCAGCAACTTCCGAAGCTGAACCAGTAATCACTGAAGTTGTCTCAGCGTAGCGCATGAGGTGGTCCACGGTGGTCACTATCCATCGATTTCCAGCGCCAGTGACGGGAACAGGCCCATAAAGGTCGACACCTACGACCTCGAATGGTGTTGTGGGGCACGGAATTGGCTGTAATTGGCCGGCAGGAGCAGATGTCGGAAGTTTGCGACGCTGGCAAGAAGAGCAGGAACCTAGGTACCTTGCTCCGCTAATTGAAGGGCCAGGCCAATAAAAACGGCTTCGAATGCGGTCGTGGGTTTTGTGAAAGCCAAGATGGCCAGCTGTCAAATTGTTGTGAAAGGCTTTAAGAACATGATGCCGAAGAGAGCGTGGCAAAACGGGCACCCAGAGTTGACCGTCAGGGTGGTAAATGTGATGGTACAGGCACCATTCTCCAGCTTGAATTGCAAGAGTTGACGACGAAGCCGCGCGTTAGGTGGACGGGATGCTGCAGAGAGGTGATCTATGATGCGCCGGCAGTACGGGTCAGCCAGCTGGCGAGAGCTGTGTGGTTGATCGTCGTTGGCTGGTAGCTGGTCTATCGAGGCGAGTGAGGTAACTGAACTAGAAGTGACGTCCGAGCGGGTGTTGTCGAAAACGGTTGCGGGAGCATCGAGCGGAGCAGTAGGTAGTGGGCAACGAGAAAGAGTGTCGGCGCCTTGATGTTTTTTGCCAGACTTGTAAATGATCTCAAAGTCATACTCTTGGAGACGTAGGATCCACTGACCCAAGCGTCTGGAAGGTTCTTTAGTGTAGAAAGCCAGCATAAGCCGTGGTGGTCCGTAACGATGGTGAAATGACGGCCGTGCAGATAAGGATGAAACTTCTGTACTGACCAAACCACAGCCAGGCACTCCTGCTCAGTGATCGTGTAGTTCTTCTCGGAAGGGGTCAGGACGCGACTAGCGTATGCAACGACTCTCTCTCGGGAAGAGTTGTCGCGTTGGAGAAGAACAGCACCTATACCGCGGCCGCTAGCGTCTGTGTGCAGGAGAGTCGGTGCGGTCTCATCAAAATGGCAGAGTACAGGGTCTGACGTGAGGGCCCCCTTCAGCAGGTCAAACGCAGATCGACATTCTTCGGACCAGACAAATGGTACATCGGAAGCAAGTAGCTTGTGCAGTGGCACAGCCATTGAAGTGAAGTTCGTATAAAACGACGAAAATAGGATGCGAGACCAAGAAAACTTCACAAATCCTTAGGCCTTTCGGGGTGAGGGAAGTGAAGGACCGCAGCAATCTTGTCAGGGTCAGGGTGAATTCTGTCCTTGCTCACGACATGACCGAGAACCTTGATGGATTTGCTGGTGAAACGGCATTTCTTGGTGTTGAGTTGTAGACCAGTGCCGGCGAGGCATGTTAGCACTTCATCCAGGCGTTGCAGGTGCTGAGGAAATGTTGATGAAAAGATGACAATGTTATCAAGGTAGCAGAGGCAAGTCTTCCATTTCAGGCCACGCAGCACGGTGTCGATCATGCACTCAAAAGTCGCGGGTGCATTGCAGAGCCCAAAAGGCATCTCGTTGAATTCGTAGAGTCCGTCGGGAGTTGCAAACATAGGTCGGCAAACTCACTCATGAGTCGACTCACTCAGACTCAGATCGAGCCGTGAGTCTGAGTCTGAGTGAGTCCGGGTGAGTAATATTTTGGTGAGCTTGAGTCCGAGTGAGTCCGGTT
Source organism: Rhipicephalus sanguineus (assembly GCF_013339695.2). NCBI lineage: Eukaryota > Metazoa > Arthropoda > Arachnida > Ixodida > Ixodidae > Rhipicephalus > Rhipicephalus sanguineus. The sequence continues at coordinate 217,010,826 of NC_051178.1, forward strand.
GAGAAAATTTTTAGTGAGTCTGAGTTCGAGTGAATCTGGTTGAGGAAAACTTTGGTGAGTCTGAGTCCGAGTGTGCTCTAAGCACAAAATATATTTCTTGAGTGAGTCTGAGTGAGCTCCACACTTTTTTGCCGACCTATTGATCTGTCTACAGCACTTCAGCATCACTATCAGCCTCATGTCAGCTGACGTTTATAGTTGCGTTGACTCACACATACTTCAAAGCGCTAGAGTTCATACGCCAGCTCAATATTTGCTGGTCAGAGGCGTGAGTTGCAGAGGTGAGGGGGGGGGATGCCATGAACTGCCCCCGGAAGCTCTTTCGCAGGAAGTTCTTGTTAAAAATATTTTGTCTGAGTCATCTCTTTCAATAAAAATGTCCTTACTGGATTTCAACTACTCATAACTCATATTTGAAGGTACAAAATCAAAAGGTGCCAAGTAGAGCGCCAATTATGCGAGTTATTGGTGTGAAAGAGCATTGATACCATAGTCGATAAAACCAATTATACGCTGACAGACTCATGAGTCAACTCACTCTGACTCGGACAGAGCCGTGAGTCTGAGTCTGAGTGAGTCCGACTGAGTAATAATTTTGTGAGTCCGAGTGAGTCCGGCTGAGAAAACTTTCAGCGAGTCTGAGTCCGAGTGAGTCCGGTTAAGGAAAATTTTCGTGAGTCTGAGTCCGAGTGAGCTCTAAGGGCAAAACATATTTTATGAGTGAGTCTGAGTGATCTCCACATTTTTTGCCGACCTATGGTTGCAAATGCTGTTTTTTCTTTGTCGTCTTCGTGCATGGGAATTTGCCAATATCCTGAACGCAATCAAGGCTTGAAAAATATTCCACGCCTTGTAGGGAATCAAGGGCGTCATCAATGCGTGGCATGGGGTACACGTCCTTGCGAGTGATCTTGTTAAGCGCCCTGTAATCAACGCAAAAACGCACGGAACCATCCTTTTTTTTGGACCAAAACAACAGGCAATGACCAGGGGCTAGCTAATGGACGGATTACCTCTCGTTGGATCATGTTAGCGACGTTTTCTTCGATGATTTTGCGCCCAGCAAGAGACACGCGGTATGGGCGGCGGTGCACAATAGATGTTCCCTCTGTCTGAATGCGATGCGCTGCAGCGGTAGTCTGGCCCAACGTCGAGGAGAAGGCGTCAAAAGAATCGGCATGTTTTGTTAACAAAGCAAGCAGCTGCTGCGTCTGCGTAGCGGACAAGTCCTTGCCGAGGAGTTCAGTAAAGGGAGAGGAAGAAGCAGGCTCACAAGCTGGAGGTTTGTTGGTAGAGACAGGTGTAAGTGGCGCTACGCTTACAGGCTGGCTGGACGTGCGCTGGACAGGTCAAGGATGTTAGTTCCTCCCTCATGATGTCTCGCAAGGCCGTTGCTGAAGGCTGTGTAGGGCACTGTGAAGGTGGCGAGAAGCCCATTGACCGCAGTTCGTCGCTGTATGATCTCCCTGATCACGTCGCGTAGGTCACGGTCCGCTGTAGGACGGTGTTTGACAGTGCCCGGTTGTAGGCGGACGGAGTCAAGTTCATCGAGGCGCTGACACGTTGTGACGTCAGCGACAGTAGACGGATTCTGAACAGCGAGGGCATTGAAGGCAACAGGCCCTATACCATTCAGTATGTGGCGTAGTCTGTCTGACTCCGTCATTGATGAGTTGACACGCCGGCAGAACGCAAGAACATCCTCAACGTACGATGTGTATGACTCACCGGAATGTTGTGTGCGAGCATCGAGGGTCCTCTTCGCGAGAGCGGATCGAACGGCAGGTGTGCTGAAAACTTGGTGAAGCTGCTGCTTGAAGCCAGGCCAGTCGGTGAAATCCATCTCATGGTTGAAGAACCATGTCTTCGCAACACCCGTGAGATAAAGGGAGACGTAACGGAGCTTGTGAGGATCGTCCCACAGATTTGTAGAGCTTACTCGTTCATAATTGTCGATCCAGTCCTCCACATCATCTCCGCGGAGACCGGTGAAAATCGGGGGGTCACGCTGGAGGTTGCCGACGTAGAGAGGTGAGGCTTGCGGCTCCGGGATGGGAGCGGCATGGGCATCGGCTGGCAGGTTCTGCGCCATGCTGGGGGACAGTGGGTGCAAACGGCGGCCCGAACGAAGCTCCAGCGAGTAGACGGGGCGAGGAGAGGACTGACGATCGTAAATTCACCTCTACCACGTATGACGTCTCAGTCGGAACGATGTTTATTTGGTCGCGACGTCGGGAGCGAACAAGCACCATGAACACGACGATGAAGAGCACACACCTGAAGACGATGATGATGAAAAACAAACGCGTGCTGATGATTACAATAACGCAGAGATGAGGAAGAAGTGCATAATAGATGCCCACAATATGTACTCCTATGATACAGGTGTCATATCAGATTAACGTCTGTGGTTCCAGTATTGGCTTCGCTTTCATAGCAGTCTAATAAACATTACATTTGTATTCCTATGATTCAGCAAGCTATATTGAAGCATTGCTTAACAAAAGTTACGTATGATATTCACATGATTGCACCATAAAGTGCACTTAGTTTCAATCATACTGACGTATGTACTCTAACGTGAGTGCCGACGTTATGTCGCACCATAAGTCCTTTAAACGCTCGTGTTGTCGACGTCCCTGGTAAGCGCACGATGTGCACACAGCTACTACACTTACAAAAAAACATCGATCCACCTCGTAACGCTTGGCTCAAAGCCATAAAATACAACATAGAAGCACTCGCTGACTGCTTCGCATGAAACCGATTCCCACAACGCGTGGGATCTGCCGAGTATTTTGGAAGGTGTTGTGGGGATCCGAGGCACACCCGAAGTCTGTGCACGGGCATTTCGCTGTTCTGCTAATCCCTTTCCTCTCCTGTTCTGCCGCGACGGCAAGTGGCGCCATCTTGCGCTACGCACTGCGCGTGGTCTCGGAGCCGTGAGATTCGGCGTGACAGAGACACGTGCGCGCCGGGAAACTCTCTCTCTCCTCGGACGGTGCTAGGTAAGCACGTGTTTCCTTCTGGTCCGACGTCCCCTTTGGGAATCACCGGACAGTAGCCTGCCTGGGTGCCTCGGCATCCTGGGCGGGCGTGTTTATCTTTGTGTTACCTCCGGTTCCGTACGTTAAGCCTAAGAGCGGTGCCTAGTGCTTGTGCGTGGTCAAACCACGCTGAGCCTCACTTGCCGAAGGCTCACGCATACAGAGATTTACCCTAGCTCTCGCGACCAAGCCCAGTGGTCATCACGAGAGTGCGCAGCATAGCCGTGCGGGACCTTTTTCCGTGCGGCCTGTCAAAGCTCGCCATTGCCAGATGCGACGTGCTCGTGGTTACCCCCCTTGGTGTACCGTCCGCGCGGGAAGCCCGGACATTGTGCTGTGTGTTGGGGTGCCGCAAAAGGCAAATAAAGTGTTTGTGTGTGCGTTGTTATATTGAACACTCTGTGTTTTTGCCACGTGGCGCTCAACGCCTTTGCTAGCTGAGCGTGCGCGGAGCGGTGTGCTACACGTGAGCAGGTGACGGTGGACATGGCCCTGCGGCTCGCTAAGCCCGACACCACGGGGGTCTTTGACTCCGGTGAATATCGAGGCTACCATGCTGTCTTGTGAACAAGAGGGTACATACCTAAGACAGCATCACTATCAGTGCTGTAGACACCATGCCAGCAGGGACCCTTGCGTGGGTAGGTCTGGGCAGTCTTGTGGTCATGACAATAGAGTTTTGTTGGTAACTATGATCAGGTCATGATAATACAAAAGGTTAAGAGATCCAGGGGGCGGGGGGGAGGGGGTAGGGCAATGGAGATACATCTTTTTTCTGATACAGAGTGCTGATGTTGGGCACAAAAACTGCTAATTACCTATATATAAGAAAGACAATTGTGAATTGTCGCGAAGTTACCTTCATTAGCTTTTCTGTTAAAGGGACCGACAACTGATTTTTCTCAACCCATTTTTTTACGACGCGACAGAAAGCTCACCTTTCGCAGTGTTTGTAGCTGCAGTAGTTAATCCCAAAAGCACGTAGTTATTTTACAAGCAGTATTTTTCGATCTGAAAGGCTCTAAACTAGGATGCATCTTTCCTCCAGCAACGCTGAGAATTGATAGCGATGCCGCCAGCCCTTCTCACGATTTGTGAAAGCTATCGTTGTTTTGCTTTTGCAGGAGTTTCTGCAACTATGCTTAACCACCTTTATTTATAGCTTTTCAACTATTTTTGAAAATAACAAGCTGTTACAATGAGATGATGTGGCATTATACAACTTCCCTGTATTTGTACCGCGTTGTGTGCGCATGCGTCTAAGGTTGCCTGTGCCTATGTCATGGGTGGCTTATCCCGGCGTCGTTACTCTCTTGATGCACGAGCCAAGCCAAGTCATCGAAAACGTCACTACGCATATGCACGGCCGCGCCGAGTAGCAGCGCGCGTCATTTCTGAGACGAGGTGTAGGTAGCAAAACTATGTCACTCCAAAATCTTAGCGACCTGGAAACTGCGTGCACGGTTGCATGAGCACGCTGAAAAGTTGCTCAAGACGCGCTGACGAGCATGGGATCATTACGTCACGTGAAGGCAGCGCCACTTTAATGCATACTACTAACGCAGGCCTATATGTACATTATTATGGAGCAATACCTTCTAATATAAAGAAACGAAGAATATTTCAATAATAACAAAAAAATCGTCGACCGCGTACCACAATCAACGGTCACGTGGCCGTCTTCATTGGATCATTCATGTTTTTGCCGCCAGAGGCACCACAGGTTATTTTTCGCGACTTACAATTAAGAAATAAAAATACAAATACATCTCTCACAAAAAAACAGGCCTGGTTTGAGTCAATGCGATGGACAATCTTTACATCAGTGGAGTCAACTCATTTCATTTTCTGGGCAGTTGTCGGTCCCTTTAATAGTTCCCCACTCATGGGACGCCTGACACAGTGATGAAGCATGGCTCAAATTACTCGTTACATTTGTCCAGACGTGATGTTTACATCAAGACAGTGCAAGTCACTTTTTTAAAAACTGCCCAAATAATTTTGTCATCACTGTTCTCTGCATGTGACCATATTTCACAATCTAATACCACACTGTAACTTACCCACAAAACACGAAACCTCTATAACACATTTCATAGTGGTTTTAAAGACGTTTTATAGAGGTTTTGTGTTTCATGGGTTACGCCTAAACGAAAACTGCCTTTATGTCTCTGGATGACAGCAGTAACAGACAAGGTCGGCTTTTGTGTGATGCTTTCCACAAGCGAGGTGGCAAGCACAAAAAGCACTTGTGAAAAAAACGGGCCACTAAGGTTCTGGATGCCCATCCTGTTCTACCTTGCCATGGCAGCCTTCACTGCAGGTGCTTTTGAGCAAAGCCTGTATGTCAGTACAGGACATGTTAAACCTTTTTGTGGCCATATCATACTGCTGCCGCCAGGAGTAGTGTGGTATAGCTTTGGTGGAGTTCGTGGGGTTCCGAGGCATGCAAGGAGCATCTGCGTGGGCATTTCGCTGTTCTGATAATCCGTTTCCTCTCCCATTCTCCCGTGATGGCAAGTGGCGTCATCTGGCGCTACGCGCCGGCTCTCATGCTGGCGCTGCGTGCGGTCTTGGAGCCGCAAGATTGGGCATGACGGGCGCACGTGCGCGTCGGGACGAACTCGCTCTCTTTCTTAGACGGCGCTGGGTAAGCACGTGTTTCTTTCTGGTCCGACGTCCCCGTCGGACTGTAGCCTGCCTGGGTGCCTCGGCATCCTCGATGAGCGTGTTTACCTGAGTGTTAGCTCCTGTTCCGTACGTTCAGCCAAAGAGTGGTGCCTAGTGCTCGCGTGGTTGTACTATGCCGAGCCGCACTTGCCGGAGGCCCACGTCTACAGAGATTTGCCCTAGCTCTCGCGACCAGGCCCAGTGGTCATCGCGAGAATGTCCTTCATAGCCACGGGGGGCCTTTCCTCAAGTGGCGTGTCAAAGCTCGCCACTGCCAGCTGCGACGTGCTCTCGGTTCCCCCTTTGGTGTACCGTCCGCGCGGGAAGCCCTTTGCTTCCCCGTGTCCCGGGAGCGGACGTGTGCTGCTTGTTGGAGTGCTGCCAAAGGCAAATAAAGTGTTTGTGTGCGTGTGTTGGTATATTGAACACTGTGTGTTTTTGTCGTGCGGCGCTCAATGCCTTTGCTAGCTGAGCGCACGAGGAGCGGTGCGCTACACATGAGCAGGCAACGGTGGACGCAGCCCTGTGGCTCGCTAAGCCTGACACCGTGAGGGTCTTCGACTCCTGTGAGTAAAGAGGCTACCACAAGTTTTGCAGTCGTCGCTGGCAACCACTGATATCAAAGTATTTGTTTTTGTGATCAAAATGGCGCACCAATGCTGCAACACAGATGCCTCAATTGGCAGTCTGGGGCTGATGTTGGCTTCACACGAACTATGCCAGAGAAACACTTTTTCATGTGGTTCACTTTTCTAAAAGCGACAAACATGCTGTTTCCCCTAATGATGCCATGTAGCTTCCAAACAGTGTCCTCCTCTGCAGTCAGCTTCGCAGAGCAGTGCAAGAGAACGTCTCTCAACTGGAGCATACGGTTTCTTTCACTGCTTCGTTATCACAGCCCAACATTCTGATTATTCTTCAGAGGGAATGGTGGATCAACCAAGTTTTCAAAAAAAGGCCTAGCAGACAAGAACTTTGCTGGAAGTGATAATGCAAAAGATGTCATAGCAACAGCCAATAGGATGTCACCAATGGGAGAGTTACGTGTATCGAAAATTTCATTGGACTGCCCTATTATTTTTTATGTTTGCCATCTTCGGCCAACAAGGGTAGGAACGAGAAGGCAAGACTTTGAGCTTTTGAACAACATCAAGATGGCAGCACTCGATGGCTGAAAGTGTGACATATGGCTTCGCGAATTGCGCTGTTTTTGTTGCAATCTGGACCTTCTTTTTCACTGTCAGGCTTACGAAGTGACTCTTAACAGCTGAGCTGTTTAAGCTACAGACCATTATAGTCCGTGCAGAGAATTCAGAAAACCATATGAACTAACACGCGCTCTCTTCATCCTCTTCTTCTCGCAGAACACGCACGCCAATTTGTCCGGCATTTGATGCAATAATTCTGATGGGCGAGAGAAAGAGTACAGAGGGAGAGAGAAATAGCGGGCAAGAATTGGGAAGAAAGAAACAGACATGCAAAAGAGGAAAAAAAGAGAGAAATAAACAGATACAAAAAAAGATGGAGAAGAAAGAGAAACAAGGCAGCCAGCCCAGCTCCAGTACACTTCTTTCAGGCTTGGCACCACTGTGCGAAGTTGCCCTAACTTTTTTTCAGGCACTTCAAGTGCATTTTCAGCGTAATCATTTTGATTCAATGTAGATTAGGCATTGCAGATGCCAAAAATAGGTGTTTTTGCCTCAAATCATATTTAGCAATTTTTGCACTCTGATCCCTGTGCCCCCACACAGAGATCTATTAGTACAGGCATAAAACCAGGTCCTCATGATATGGAAAGCTATGGTCACAGTGATACTCCATTTTGCTGCATATGCAGGTACAGTACAACACTATAGATAAAGCTGGCTCAGAATGAAGCACTGTACATCATCCTCTTCAGCAGCATCCTATTGTATGCCGACCTCTCCCTATGTTCTCCAATGTCTTAAATGATTCCCTTGTATGCCTGCAAACATGCCACTTTCATCAACCCAGCTTACTCACTGCTGTGTTTCCAATACCTTGGTATCCATTCAGTCACTGACCATCTATCCTACCTGACGCACCCAGTCTTTGTGGATGGTGGTCACAGCAAGTTCCTTCTTTACTCAATTTGTGGTGCAAACAGCATAAAACAGGATTTCTAAACTCCGTTACAGCGAGTATTGTGATCTGTGTCATCGTAGCTTGAGCTTGGCTAGAATAAAGTGCTTCCTTATGAGCACCTCCACCCCTTAAATAGCAACCGAGACAATGTATCTCATCAACATCATCAGTAACTGCCTGTGTCTTCAGCCCATAGTTGTGTTACCAACCACAGCCACTTAAACTGAGAGTGTACCAAACCAACATTGAGAGAAGGCCCTCTGAAAGCAGCTGTGGCCTTGGAATGCTGCTTCAGAAACTGCACGGCCAGTCTTACAATATTACAGCTAAGTTGGCACTTTTGCTAGCTGTGCATCTGAAAACAGCATCAAGTCAAGTTCTAAGGAGGTGTCCACGACATAAGCAGAAACATTCTAGAAATATTTAGAGAACTATTAAGGTGGACTTGACAACTAATATTTGTACCTTATACTGTGCAGCATCTTTCACCTTGTGCCCTCGCAAAACATTATGTTTTAAGTCTGCCCTCCAACACACTCCAAATGCTGTCGTGCCGTCAAGGGAGGAGTGTGCTACACCTTGTACTCGGGAAACTTCTTCTTGGGCCGAGTGCGGCGTGGCGGTGGTCCGGGCAGCAGCATCGGTGGTGGTCGAAAGTTCTCCTCCAAGGAGCCGGACTCCTCCGATGGTGGGCTGGGCAGTGCACCGGCTGGAAATGCCAGTGGCAGGGCCTCTTCACTTGCCGACCGCTGGCGCCGCGTGGGGCCAGTCTGCTGCCGCTGCTCTGTGCCCCGTCCAGTGTCCTCACTCTCCTCGTCGTCTTCGTCCTCCTCGTCCGGCTGCGCGTATGCATCTTCCAGCAGGTAGCGCAGGCCGTAAGGCGAGCCCCCATCCAGGTAGTGCCGGTCTGCCTCAGGCTCACTCAGCCGTTCCGACCCACTCGGCTCCAAGGGACCTGCACAGCAGAATGCACTTGTTCAATCCTGGTATCCACTGGACATGCCAGTGGCCTGTGCTGCACAAGAGGGCAGTACTTTGCAGTTTACTTTATGCGGATGATATCACAGCCACAGAACTTCTTGAAAGTACTTGGCCTAATTTTTACCATGGTAACTTTGACAGTGACAAAGACTGCAGCAATGCATTACATGTCCTGTCCCAGATGGTGCGTCAATTCGCTATCTTCCGCAATCTTGTCATGGGCATGTCTGGGTCTTGGAATGGACTTTTGCAACTGGTATGATTAAAGAACTATGCTTGAAAATCACTGAAATTGATAAGTATGTGTTTCAAGGCCCCCGAAAGTCCTGGAATTCTTATTACCTCTGTGAAAGCACTTGAATTTCATACAGCTGGTTTCAAAACTATCTGCTTTTTATGATGGATCAGCATTGACTTGGCAAACACCTAATTTGGCTTGGCAAACCCCCTATGTTTGGCCATACATGGCTGAACATTGCAAACAGTGAAGGTATGTGCCCATATTTGAGAACACCCAGTTTTTCAAAAGGCAAGACAGAATGTGAAATTGTTAAAGCTTATTTTGCCAGGGAAGCAGGACACAGCTGCATCAGCAAGCCATCTGTTTTACTCATTGATGCACAGGGCAGAAACAAGGAAGCTTTCGAAAAAGGTTCAACTTAAACTGAGGACGACGCAGCGAGCCATGGAAAGAAAAATGACAGGTGTAACCTTAAGGGACAACAAGAGGGCAGGTGTCTGAGCTGAAGTCACTGAGAAGCACTGGGTCATTAAGAGTAACAGGCTGGATAGTAGGAGGCAGATCAGATTACATGGCTGGGTTGCCCTCAGGCTGCTGATGATGGTGTATCTGGATGCGTCCAGATAAGAACAAACACGAGGTCTTCATTTTGATGAAATTTACTCTAGGCGATGGTTTTTGACCCCGAACAATAATCTTAAACTCAGTTCCGCAAAAAAAAAGGGCTTTGTTCACCTAATAAAAATATACACTTTTCCATTAATTTAGCAATTTCCCAACTTGAAGCACACTTAGTAAAAAAAAATGATGCACTTCTTGGTCACAATATTTATTCCAATCAAAGAACAAGTGAAATGCAATCTTATGAGTATTTTGTTTCGCTTTGGTGTCGAAGGACTTCCGAGGAAAAAAATCACTAAAGTGGTAAACGGCACAAAATACCTGTATTTCAGGAATTTATTGCTACAGACAACTTAAACTGAGAATAATAAAGCTCAATAAATATTGCCTTTGATAGTAGCTCTTTCTTTTGAGGTAAGTTTCATTTTTTTCACGTGCATCATTACACTTCAGAATTATGCTGAAACATTAGTGGATTACCAAAAATGCTCAAGTTTCAAAGTAGCTTTCTCAAAAAGGCTGTTTTTTATTTTTTTTAAGACCGTTGGATTGAAGTCGACTACGTAGTCCACCATGCTGCGTAAAAAAACATTGCATTATTTGGGTTGCTAACAAGTTATAATGCATCAAATGTGGCCAACTCAGCCGAGTGGTTGCACCATTAATTATGTGCTGCAAATCAGATACCAGTTGTTTAAAAGTACAGTTGAAACTGGATTTAAAGGGCCCCTCAGTAGGTTTCAGAATTTTGAGCTGACGAGCGCAATGCATACATTGGGCATTAATGATCACGTCTGCCAAGATTTGCAACCCTATGCGCCGCGGAAATGGGTCAAATTTCAAGCTGAACGCTGCTTGCCCTTCTTCTCACGAGCGCATGCCCAGAGAATGAGGGGATGATGCACACGATGGAATGGTCCTACGTAGACAGTAGTGCTGTGACGTCGACCCTTTACGTAGACTGTGCTCTGACATAGCCAACAGTAGCACATGCCACTGCGATAATTATTTGACACGGCTTGTATAGTTTGTGTAATTTGTTGCTTGAATAGATGAGTAAAACTTGACAGAAATAATGAGACACACAAAGGGAACGTGTGCGTCTTTTTCATGAATTGCAGCGAGATGCTGGCCTAGTGTGCCTTCGTTTCACATGCGTTCGTTCAAGTTTATTCATTGTTATTGAGTACAAAAACGAGCTCACATAATACATACAGCATCAGGAGGTCCCAAAGTGAGATACTGTCAGGGGAACCTCCTATCATTAGTATGGTACATAAAAGATAAGTAGCTGCAGCAAAAGCTAAAAGTGCGTGTAACAAAAATAAAAAATGCATCCAATAAAGAACAATGAATAGTGAAATAGAAAAAGTTAATTTACCAGAACAACAATATACAAAACTAAAAAATACACATAGGTAAGTAGGAATGCAAAACGAAGAAGTGACGGTGAAAATAAATTTATTACAAATGAACAAAAGGCTCGTTTAACAGTATGTTTTTAATGTTATGTTTAAAAGACTGCAATGAACGAGACGACTTAACATGAAGAGGGATATGATTGCAAAGATGAACACTAAAGAAGCGTGCTGTAAATCTGCCACATTTTGACCTGATTTTAGGTAAAAGGATGTTATTATGCTCTGAAAACCTGGTATTATTGTTGTTGACGAGGATATGGAAGGGAATACTATCTGATGATATTTCACGATAAATGAGACGGTATGTGATGAGTGACAATCTATGATAAAACAATTGTTGAATGGGTAGGACGTGAAGATGTTGATAGACAGGTAGAGAATGGCAACGGAATGGGCTAAAAGTCATTAATTTGATCGCCTGGTTTTGAAGACGTTGAAGCGTTTGAAATTAATGGCGTATGTGTTACCCCATGATGATAAGCAGTATGATAAATGGCTATTAATATAAGCATGATAAAGTGAGATGAGAACATGAGGTTGAAAAAATGCACATGTTTTAATGATAATGCGGATACCAAATGAAACCCTTTTTATTAGTGAGTACGCGTGACTATTGTATTTAAGATTTTTATCGAGAGTAACACAAAGGAATTTAACATTATCAGATGCCAGTATAACATAATTATCCAACAAGACAGTTATAGAAGAAGAAACCACAGTTCGTGGGCTACGAAAGAGTACAAAAATTGTTTTAGTAGGATTAATCTGAAGTTTGTTATTTGTAGACCATGAATACACGTTGTTAAGATCTGCATTAAGTGTGTCCTGAAGTGCGGTGAGTGATTTATGTGGTGAGTAAATAGTCGTGTCATCAGCGTACAGCAAACAGTTGGAAGAGGTAAGCCTACTGGGTAAGTCATTTATGAATAGTAGAAACGGACCTAATATAGAACCTTGGGGAGCACCACAGTTAGTCAATGAAAATTGAACATTAAGATATACTACTTGCAGCCTGTTAGACAAGTAACTGCGAATAAGATTGAGAATTGGGCCAAAAGACTCGAGCTTATCCAGAAGAATAGAATGTTCTAGTGTGTCAAATGCCTTTGTTAGATCAATGAATATGGCTCCTACAACAAACCCTTCGTCAATAAATTGTTTAATGTTATCCGTGAAGTTAAGTAATGCCTGTTCCGTTGAATAACCATTCCTAAAGCCAAAGTGGAGTGGAGAGAGAAGATCAAATTTGTTTAGATAGTGCATTAGATGACTGTAGAGAAGCTTTTCAATGACTTTGCCAAAAAATGGCAAAATGCAAGTTGGGCGGTAGTTAACGTTATCACGATAACCTTTTTTGAAGACAGGAATTATTTTACCACATTTCAACAACTCAGAAGATATGCCTGTTCTGAAGATTTTGTTAGCAATACCTGCAAAAACTAATGATATGTCCACAGTAACCAGTTTTATTCTAGAAGGCAGGATAGAATCCAGGCCATGGTCCCCGAACTTTGAGGGAAGAAATTACGTTAAAAACTTCTGAAGAAGAAACTCGACGAAGAAAGAAAGACTGAGGGCTACATGGAAGATGGGCTGGAACACTAGGTGAGAGCATATTTTGGCACGCGGCAAAATGATCACTAAAAACATTTGAGATATCAGCCTCGGTAGTGTATTGCTTGTCTTTGTAAATTATTTTTTTAATACCCGCATCGGACTCTGTAACATTATGAAATTGTTTAATTAGCTCCCAATTACGCCTGGTATTTGTTCCGTTTTCAATTATACGTCGTTCATAATATTCCTGTTTTGCACGTTTAGGGCGCCAGAAAGAATGATGCTATAATTTTTAAATTTAGCTCGCAAAGATGCGTTCAAAGGCTGCAATTTTTGTGAAGATTGTTTTTCTTTATTATCGAGCACATTTGCAATCCATGGATTCCTAGGAGACGAGAATGTGTGCTTACGGGATACATGGGTTGTGCAGTCATTAATGTAATTCGTTGATAGAAATGTGTATCGAATATGCCTTCTCAGGACAATCTTCTCAAAAAACGTGATTTCAGCATGTGTCATGCACTTTTCGTGCAAATAAAGCTTCAGTGAAGGAACTATTCGTATATTGACGGTGCTGCACACGTTTTCTGGTACCAAGAGTGAAGAACAGGGGATAATGATCTGTAATGGAATAATCTATCACTCCGGTGGTGTAATCAGAGAATGAGGATGAAAATATATGGTCTATTAACGAGCAAGAACTGGCAGTGTCATACTTTGTTGGAACATCAATTAAAGAAGAGAAACCATAGCTAAAGAAGCAGTTGATATAATCAGAGATGATTGACAGCTGAATTGAATTGAATTGAATCGACGAATTCACAAAAATAGCAGATCCACCACTTCTCTGAATTCCACGGTAACTATGTTCACTGATGTACCCTGGTAGATAAAATAGATTGCCATCTACTTGTGTCAACCACGTTTCAGAGAGACAGAGTATAGAAAACGTATGGTCAAGTATAGAAAGAAAGTTGAACGGATCATTGCGATGCTTACGAAGATTGTGAATATTGCACAGCCACGTTTCAGACAGACAGATTATAGAAAACGTATGGTCAAGTATAGAAAGAAAGTTGAACGGATCATTGCGATGCTTACGAAGATTGCGAATATTGCACAGCCACGTTTCAGACAGACAGATGATAGAAAAGGTATGGTCAAGTATAGAAAGAAAGTTGAACGGATCATTGCGATGCTTACGAGGATTGTGAATATTGCACAGCCACGTTTCAGACAGACAGATTATAGAAAACGTATGGTCAAGTATAGAAAGAAAGTTGAACGGATCATTGCGATGCTTACGAAGATTGCGAATATTGCACAGCCACGTTTCAGACAGACAGATGATAGAAAAGGTATGGTCAAGTATAGAAAGAAAGTTGAACGGATCATTGCGATGCTTACGAAGATTGTGAATATTGCACAGCCACGTTTCAGACAGACAGATTATAGAAAACGTATGGTCAAGTATAGAAAGAAAGTTGAACGGATCATTGCGATGCTTACGAAGATTGCGAATATTGCACAGCCACGTTTCAGACAGACAGATGATAGAAAACGTATGGTCAAGTATAGAAAGAAAGTTGAACGGATCATTGCGATGCTTACGAAGATTGCGAATATTGCACAGCCACGTTTCAGACAGACAGATGATAGAAAAGGTATGGTCAAGTATAGAAAGAAAGTTGAACGGATCATTGCGATGCTTACGATGATTGTGAATATTGCACAGCCACGTTTCAGACAGACAGATTATAGAAAACGTATGGTCAAGTATAGAAAGAAAGTTGAACGGATCATTGCGATGCTTACGAAGATTGTGAATATTGCACAGCCACGTTTCAGACAGACAGATTATAGAAAACGTATGGTCAAGTATAGAAAGAAAGTTGAACAGATCATTGCGATGCTTGCGAAGATTGCAAATATTGCACAGCCACGTTTCAGACAGACAGATTATAGAAAACGTATGGTCAAGTATAGAAAGAAAGTTGAACAGATCATTGTGATGCTTACGAAGACTGCAAATATTGCAGTGAACGAATGAAAATTTAGGCGGTTCATCATGTAGCAATGCTTTCGTTTTGTCACACGAGAACATGCTTCTGTTCATGACAGAAACTCGAAGAAAAGGATGTGCAGGCGCACTGATTATGCAAGCATGGCCAGATCATTTGCGCTGGATATGCGATAAATACAACTATTTTCAGTCCAGAGGAATCGCCACCCTTTAGTCTTCTTCAGTTCGAGAGCTTGTGTGAAAAGACACTTGTTCTCTGGCATGAGATGATCATTCACAAAAAAAGGTGAGTCACTGCTTCGCGAAAAACCAATTGCCGAGGTTGTGAGCTTAGCTTTCCTAGCTTTACTAATGAATTCCATTCGCTTCGATCTTGAGCAGAAGCACGCGATGATGTTCTTGTCTTTTTTCGTGGGAACATGATGAGCGATGTTAATATCAGAGGGTACAACAGGACAGCCAATTTTTTTACCAATAGCTTGTATTACAGCCAGGCAATTTTCACCTTCCATGACAGGAACACCTTTAATTTCCACGTTTTCTACGTGTGCCCGCAGTTAGTGCATCGAGCAGATGCCAGCCCTGGAAACGAAAGTAATGTTCTGGTGTGTTCGAGCACTCATGAGGCACATTTATTTTCCCGCATCTACCTAAATGTTCATGCGGCACTGGCTCTTGATACCGCTAGTCTCGTGCCCGTACGAATGTCACAACTTTCATGCCAGTCCCGCAGAAACAGAGAACACCGACACAATGCCCACAGCCGCTACGTAAAGAAAAGATAGCGGTCGTGCAATGCCGCTCGCATGCTCGGGCTGGCTTGGGCACGTCATGTGCACGTGATCATGCATGCGCATGACGTGTTCATGTGTATGCGTCATGTGATGCTCCGGCTCAGCCTCCGAAGAGGGCAGGGAAGGGATTTGGCTTGTGAAGGCTATACGGGGCGGGTGGCAAGGGTTTGAAGCTCGCCTCCTCACATCATGGTTTCGCGCCGCTACAAATTATTGTTTTTCTCAGCTCGTAATGAACCTATTTGAAAAATTCTTGTGGCATAATGCTCTTCATTCGGCACACAACTTCCAGCGTCTAACTAAAATTTGCTATGTGGCCTGGTGAGGGGCCCTTTAACAAAGTGACAACCACACTACAATTATTTAATTAAATTGGGAAGCTCGAAAAATTGAGCAAGGGATTTTTCAGTCTTTCAAAACCTATAAGTTATGCCGGCATTGTATTTGCCACTAACCCAGACATGGAGCTGCTCCTGTTCTGGCAATGCAGGCTAGGTAGACGGTCACGTGAAGCTATGACAGGCTACCGACGTGCACAGGCGGGAGAACGAATGCAGTGAGAAGGCTGAGCAAGAAACTAATGAAAGCAACCACCGTAGTGTTCCTGCGGGAGCACTTACAGCGACACTAAACCATTGCCTCCCCTAGCACCATCTTGTACATAAGAGTGCCACAGACTGTTGAGTCCATTGTTTCATGCATTTGCGTGGCATGCAGCTTCATCAAAATAAAGCTACGGTCGTGACTACGGTGCCTATAACTCATCGTGATAGTATTCGAGCATACGCAGTAAGAAATACCCCCATGGCTGTGTCCAAATTTAGAAAAAAAAAATCACTGCCTCTTTTAATAATTTATTTCTGGAAAAACTTGGCTAAATCAGGTTTGGGGTCAAGTCAGCTTCATTAATTTGGGTTGATGACAACACTGAACCCCGTGGATACCTGCTGGGAAATGGAAACTTCTTTGATAGATCGGGAACTTTGTAAATTGGGTTTCATTACACTGAGCTTTAACTGTAATTGTACTTGCCATAGTGATAAAGAAGCTGCTAAAAAAATATTTAGCACAGCTTCACTGACTTAACATTGCGGAGCTGGTACCTCTTGCTTGGCTTTAAGGTCTCTTACTAAGTACTATTTTAGCTGTGGTATAGTGATGACGATGTGATGTCACTAAAGCGTGTGTCAGCTCCAGCTGTAGCCACTCTTTCTCGGTGATGGAAGTTTTCCAGGACTCGCAAGCCAAGGTCAGATTCTTTTCAGTGCTCGGTGGCCAAGCAATTTTCCTCCCAATATGCCTTGCCGTAGTGTAGACATGACGTCGCCTCCCTGGCACCCCTAGATTGAGACGCAGGGTCTTCTACTCTTCGCTGTCGCTTAGCCTCGGCTTCCTCTGCTCGAAACTTGGGATCGGCACGTTGTTGGGCCCATGCTCGAGCAGCTTTCTGCCATTTCTCTAGCCGCACCGCTTCTTCAGCCTCGCCATACTCGCAACCGAACACCGGAATGCATCGGAGACTCCCCCCCGCTAGCTCTGCCCAGATCTCCTTGGCTCGGCCCACCTGTCGTGCATTCTCCTTTTCTCATCCTTGCTGCTCTTTGAACACTTGAGCCTGGCGCACTCCTTTTTGGCTCCGCCCCCATCTCACTCCCTCTCCACTATGCCTTCTCTCTCCCCTTGCTCTCCTAGCTAATCCCTCCCTATGCTATGGCATGCCTCCTTTCTCTGTTTGCTTAGCCCTCACTCAGCTGCGCCCAGTTCTTGCGTACAAACGGAATGGTTCAACGTCGACTTTAAAAAGCACCGCTGGTAAAAGGGCAAAAGCTTTGTCTTGCAATTAGCCACTTAGCAAACTTGAGCAGACGATCAGTGGTGAGGTGCTCACATTACATCAGAGCCACTTTAATTGTGCGCAAATTCTGCTTCACGTGAAAACATATTTCAGAGGGCGAATGAGCTAAGCAATGTAGCACTGTGAAAAGTGAAAGCTGTTAATCATCAACAAGGTCCATATCGTGCAACGAGAACCGTGCCAGTAGTTTGCAGTGAGCGCCTCCAGTGCTGTGCACATCATGTGCTGCTTCCTCTCTTCTGATGGTGCAAAAATAATCAAGTCCACTCTATAAGCAGCAGACAACACTGAAAACAAGCCGATAACACTAAAAAAAAGCACTTCACACATGCTCACACTGGTCAAAAAACTCAAACTCCACTTCTGCTTCACGTGCTGGAACACTGGTTTTATGCAGGGGTGAACATAAGTGTGTCCTTGTCCTTCGCTATATGAAAAATACCACTGAAACAATTTTATATGCTTGTGTGTCTGCAGACCTGATGTTGAAAACAAGTCCAATGTTTATAATGATATTTTCTGGCATCAGGCATAACAGCAGAGGAGGAAATACATGCCTGCTGTACTGAAGGACTGCAAAATTACCAATATGGACCTTGCTGGCATTTAACATAAGCTTTTACTTTCTCTAGAGTGCTTATTTGGGTCGGTTGGTACATGTTCAAAGAAACGAGAAACAGCGCAAAACACAGGACAGTGAAAGAGACGGACCAAGCGCTGCTCCGTCTCTTTCACTATCCTGTGTTTCATGCTGTTTCTCATTTCGTTTTACTTTCCACAGTGAAAAATTACTTCTTTCATTTGCTCTCTCAGTGTAGTTTTCTCGTGCAAGCCGAGCTCATCTGCAGTTGAAGCGGCACTGGAGTAATGTGAGCGCCCTTTATCGTGGACACCCGCCACCATGGATTGTCTGCTCAAGGTTGCCAAGTGGCTGATCGCATGACAAAGCTTGCTGAACCTTGCAGTCTGAGTGCTAATATACATCATGTAGCACGAAAAGACAAAATGGACACACAGAACCACAAACCACAGTTGTCTATTAGCAAGCATCCACTAGCCCAGGAACAAGTCCTTCTATGAACAGTCTGAGAACACTTGTTCATTTTTAACAGTTTCTTTGTGGCTACGTCAGGTGTAATTACTTACTTCTAAAGGGACACTAAAGGCAAATTACAAACTCGGCGTGGACTGCACAACACCTTTGGAGCTATCAATCACCAACAAGCCCACCGTGCACACTTGGAAACTGTCAGGGCATGTTCACGC
The DNA here is from genome assembly GCF_013339695.2 of Rhipicephalus sanguineus. Taxonomy (NCBI): domain Eukaryota; kingdom Metazoa; phylum Arthropoda; class Arachnida; order Ixodida; family Ixodidae; genus Rhipicephalus; species Rhipicephalus sanguineus. The sequence continues at coordinate 217,029,408 of NC_051178.1, forward strand.
TACTAAAATAAGAAGAAGTGCAATGTTTCATATGTGTCAGTTGCTTTGTTCTGTCTTGGATGCGCAATACGTTTGGAGCTATCAATCACCAACAAGCCCACTGTGCACACTTGGAAACTGTCAGGGCATGTTCACACCACTAAAATAAGAAGAAGTGCAATGTTTCATATGTGTCATTTGCTTTGTTCTGTCTTGCATTGGCAATACCTTTGGAGCTATCAATCACCAACAAGCCCACCGTGCACACTTGGAAACTGTCAGGGCATGTTCACGCTACTAAAATAAGAAGAAGTGCAATGTTTCATATGTGACATTTGCTTTGTTCTGTCTTGGATGCGCAATACCTTTGGAGCTATCAATCACCAACAAGCTCACCGTGCACACTTGGAAACTGTCAGGGCATGTTCACACCACTAAAATAAGAAGAAGTGCAATGTTTCATATGTGTCATTTGCTTTGTTCTGTCTTGCATTGGCAATACCTTTGGAGCTATCAATCACCAACAAGCCCACTGTGCACACTTGGAAACTGTCAGGGCATGTTCACACCACTAAAATAAGAAGAGTGCAATGTTTCATATGTGTCATTTGCTTTGTTCTGTCTTGGATGCGCAATACCTTTGGAGCTATCAATCACCAACAAGCTCACCGTGCACACTTGGAAACTGTCAGGGCATGTTCACGCCACTAAAATAGGAAGAAGTGCGATGTTTCATATGTGTCATTTGCTTTGTTCTGTCTTGGATTGGCAATACATTTGGAGCTATCAATCACCAACAAGCCCACTGTGCAAACTTGGAAACTGTCAGGGCATGTTCACGCCACTAAAATAAGAAGAAGTGCAATGTTTCATATGTGTCATTTGCTTTGTTCTGTCTTGGATGCGCAATACGTTTGGAGCTATCAATCAACAACAAGCCCACTGTGCACACTTGGAAACTGTCAGGGCATGTTCACACCACTAAAATAAGAAGAAGTGCAATGTTTCATATGTGTCATATGCTTTGTTCTGTCTTGGATGCGCAATACGTTTGGAGCTATCAATCACCAACAAGCCCACCGTGCACACTTAGAAACTGTCAGGGCATGTTCACACCACTAAAATAAGAAGTGCAATGTTTCATATGTGTCATTTGCTTTGTTCTGTCTTGGATGCGCAATACGTTTGGAGCTATCAATCACCAACAAGCCCACTGTGCAAACTTGGAAACTGTCAGGGCATGTTCACGCCACTAAAATAAGAAGTGCAATGTTTCATATGTGTCATTTGCTTTGTTCTGTCTTGGATGCGCAATACGTTTGGAGCTATCAATCACCAACAAGCCCACTGTGCACACTTGGAAACTGTCAGGGCATGTTCACACCACTAAAATAAGAAGTGCAATGTTTCATATAGTGTCATTTGCTTTAGTTCTGTCTTGGATGCGCAATACGTTTGGAGCTATCAATCACCAACAAGCCCACTGTGCACACTTGGAAACTGTCAGGGCATGTTCACACCACTAAAATAAGAAGTGCAATGTTTCATATGTGTCATTTGCTTTGTTCTGTCTTGGATGCACAATACGTTTCGAGCTATCAATCACCAACAAGCCCACTGTGCACACTTGGAAACTGTCAGGGCATGTTCACACCACTAAAATAAGAAGTGCAATGTTTCATATGTGTCATTTGCTTTGTTCTGTCTTGGATGCGCAATACGTTTGGAGCTATCAATCACCAACAAGCCCACTGTGCACACTTGGAAACTGTCAGGGCATGTTCATGCCACTAAAATAAGAAGTGCAATGTTTCATATATGTCATTTGCTTTGTTCTGTCTTGGATGCGCAATACGTTTGGAGCTATCAATCACCAACAAGCTCACTGTGCACACTCGGAAACTGTCAGGGCATGTTCACAGCCACTAAAATAAGAAGTGCAATGTTTCATATGTGTCATTTGCTTTGTTCTGTCTTGGATGCGCAATACGTTTGGAGCTATCAATCACCAACAAGCCCACTGTGCACACTTGGAAACTGTCAGGGCATGTTCACGCCACTAAAATAAGAAGTGCAATGTTTCATATGTGTCATTTGCTTTGTTCTGTCTTGGATGCGCAATACCTTTGGAGCTATCAATCACCAACAAGCCTCACTGTGCACACTTGGAAACTGTCAGGGCATGTTCACGCCACTAAAATAAGAAGTGCAATGTTTCATATGTGTCATTTGCTTTGTTCTGTCTTGGATGCGCAATACGTTTGGAGCTATCAATCACCAACAAGCCCACTGTGCACACTTGGAAACTGTCAGGGCATGTTCACACCACTAAAATAAGAAGTGCAATGTTTCATATGTGTCATTTGCTTTGTTCTGTCTTGGATGCGCAATACCGTTTGGAGCTATCAATCACCAACAAGCCCACTGTGCACACTTGGAAACTGTCAGGGCATGTTCACACCACTAAAATAAGAAGTGCAATGTTTCATATGTGTCATTTGCTTTGTTCTGTCTTGGATGCGCAATACGTTTGGAGCTATCAATCACCAACAAGCCCACTGTGCACACTTGGAAACTGTCAGGGCATGTTCACGCCACTAAAATAAGAAGTGCAATGTTTCATATGTGTCATTTGCTTTGTTCTGTCTTGGATGCGCAATACGTTTGGAGCTATCAAAAACCAACAAGCCCACTGTGCACACTTGGAAACTGTCAGGGCATGTTCACGCCACTAAAATAAGAAGTGCAATGTTTCATATGTGTCATTTGCTTTGTTCTGTCTTGGATGCGCAATACGTTTGGAGCTATCAATCACCAACAAGCCCACTGTGCACACTTGGAAACTGTCAGGGCATGTTCACACCACTAAAATAAGAAGTGCAATGTTTCATATGTGTCATTTGCTTTGTTCTGTCTTGGATGCGCAATACGTTTGGAGCTATCAATCACCAACAAGCCCACTGTGCACACTTGGAAACTGTCAGGGCATGTTCACGCCACTAAAATAAGAAGTGCAATGTTTCATATGTGTCATTTGCTTTGTTCTGTCTTGGATGCGCAATACGTTTAGGAGCTATCAATAACCAACAAGCCCACTGTGCACACTTGGAAACTGTCAGGGCATGTTCACACCACTAAAATAAGAAGTGCAATGTTTCATATGTGTCATTTGCTTTGTTCTGTCTTGGATGCGCAATACGTTTGGAGCTATCAATCACCAACAAGCCCACTGTGCACACTTGGAAACTGTCAGGGCATGTTCACGCCACTAAAATAAGAAGTGCAATGTTTCATATGTGTCATTTGCTTTGTTCTGTCTTGGATGCGCAATACGTTTGGAGCTATCAAAACCAACAAGCCCACTGTGCACACTTGGAAACTGTCAGGGCATGTTCACGCCACTAAAATAAGAAGTGCAATGTTTCATATGTGTCATTTGCTTTGTTCTGTCTTTGATGCGCAATACGTTTGGAGCTATCAATCACCAACAAGCCCACTGTGCACACTTGGAAACTGTCAGGGCATGTTCACGCCACTAAAATAAGAAGAAGTGCAATGTTTCATATGTGTCATTTGCTTTGTTCTGTCTTGGATTCGCAATACCTTTGGAGCTATCAATCACCAACAAGCCCACCGTGCACACTTGGAAACTGTCAGGGCATGTTCACACTACTAAAATAAGAAGTGCAATGTTTCATATGTGTCATTTGCTTTGTTCTGTCTTGGATGCGCAATATGTTTGGAGCTATCAATCACCAACAAGCCCACTGTGTACACTTGGAAACTGTCAGGGCATGTTCACGCCACTAAAATAGAAGAAGTGCAATGTTTCATATGTGACATTTGCTTTGTTCTGTCTTGGATTCGCAATACCTTTGGAGCTATCAATCACCAACAAGCCCACCGTGCACACTTGGAAACTGTCAGGGCATGTTCACACCACTAAAATAAGAAGTGCAATGTTTCATATGTGTCATTTGCTTTGTTCTGTCTTGGATGCGCAATACCTTTGGAGCTATCAATCACCAACAAGCTCACTGTGCACACTTGGAACCTGTCAGGGCATGTTCACGCCACTAAAATAAGAAGTGCAATGTTTCATATGTGTCATTTGCTTTGTTCTGTCTTGGATGCGCAATACGTTTAGAGCTATCAATCACCAACAAGCCCACTGTGTACACTTGGAAACTGTCAGGGCATGTTCACGCCACTAAAATAAGAAGAAGTGCAATGTTTCATATGTGTCATTTGCTTTGTTCTGTCTTGGATGCGCAATACGTTTGGAGCTATCAATCACCAACAAGCCCACTGTGCACACTTGGAAACTGTCAGGGCATGTTCACGCCACTAAAATAAGAAGTGCAATGTTTCATATGTGTCATTTGCTTTGTTCTGTCTTGGATGCGCAATACCTTTGGAGCTATCAATCACCAACAAGCTCACTGTGCACACTTGGAACCTGTCAGGGCATGTTCACGCCACTAAAATAAGAAGTGCAATGTTTCATATGTGTCATTTGCTTTGTTCTGTCTTGGATGCGCAATACGTTTAGAGCTATCAATCACCAACAAGCCCACTGTGCACACTTGGAAACTGTCAGGGCATGTTCACACCACTAAAATAAGAAGTGCAATGTTTCATATGTGTCATTTGCTTTGTTCTGTCTTGGATGCGCAATACGTTTGGAGCTATCAATCACCAACAAGCCCACTGTGCACACTTGGAAACTGTCAGGGCATGTTCACACCACTAAAATAAGAAGTGCAATGTTTCATATGTGTCATTTGCTTTGTTCTGTCTTGGATGCGCAATACGTTTGGAGCTATCAATCACCAACAAGCCCACTGTGCACACTTGGAAACTGTCAGGGCATGTTCACGCCACTAAAATAAGAAGTGCAATGTTTCATATGTGTCATTTGCTTTGTTCTGTCTTGGATGCGCAATACGTTTGGAGCTATCAAAAACCAACAAGCCCACTGTGCACACTTGGAAACTGTCAGGGCATGTTCACGCCACTAAAATAAGAAGTGCAATGTTTCATATGTGTCATTTGCTTTGTTCTGTCTTTGATGCGCAATACGTTTGGAGCTATCAATCACCAACAAGCCCACTGTGCACACTTGGAAACTGTCAGGGCATGTTCACGCCACTAAAATAAGAAGAAGTGCAATGTTTCATATGTGTCATTTGCTTTGTTCTGTCTTGGATTCGCAATACCTTTGGAGCTATCAATCACCAACAAGCCCACCGTGCACACTTGGAAACTGTCAGGGCATGTTCACACTACTAAAATAAGAAGTGCAATGTTTCATATGTGTCATTTGCTTTGTTCTGTCTTGGATGCGCAATATGTTTGGAGCTATCAATCACCAACAAGCCCACTGTGTACACTTGGAAACTGTCAGGGCATGTTCACGCCACTAAAATAAGAAGAAGTGCAATGTTTCATATGTGACATTTGCTTTGTTCTGTCTTGGATTCGCAATACCTTTGGAGCTATCAATCACCAACAAGCCCACCGTGCACACTTGGAAACTGTCAGGGCATGTTCACACCACTAAAATAAGAAGTGCAATGTTTCATATGTGTCATTTGCTTTGTTCTCTCTTGGATGCGTAATACGTTTGGAGCTATCAATCACCAACAAGCCCACTGTGTACACTTGGAAACTGTCAGGGCATGTTCACGCCACTAAAATAAGAAGAAGTGCAATGTTTCATATGTGTCATTTGCTTTGTTCTGTCTTGGATTCGCAATACCTTTGGAGCTATCAATCACCAACAAGCCCACTGTGCACACTTGGAAACTGTCAGGGCATGTTCACGCCACTAAAATAAGAAGAAGTGCAATGTTTCATATGTGTTATTTGCTTTGTTCTGTCTTGGATTCGCAATACCTTTGGAGCTATCAATCACCAACAAGCCCACCGTGCACACTTGGAAACTGTCAGGGCATGTTCACACCACTAAAATAAGAAGAAGTGCAATGTTTCATATGTGTCATTTGCTTTGTTCTGTCTTGGATGCGCAATACCTTTGGAGCTATCAATCACCAACAAGCCCACCGTGCACACTTGGAAACTGTCAGGGCATGTTCACGCCACTAAAATAAGAAGTGCAATGTTTCATATGTGTCATTTACTTTGTTCTGTCTTGGATGTGCAATACCTTTGGAGCTATCAGTCATCAACTAGCCCACCGCGCAAACTTGGAAACTCTCGGGCATGTTCACACGACTAAAGTGAGAAGTGCAAGTGGGAAGAACTGCAAGCTGAGTGCATTAGTTCCCGAGTTGTGGGGGTCTAACGAGTTCATTCACATGTGTTCCTAGAAAAGGCTTGGAGAAATGCTAGGATGTAGTAGCAAGCTGAAATTTGTTGTGGTCGTTCTTTGTTAGCGCTAGAGGGCTATGAAGCTTTTTCCTTTTCTAATTTTCCCTCAAAAAATTTTAACATAACTTTGAACTTCATGCTGCTAGGAAAGACTGTAGCCATTATAAAATTTAGGGTGTATTGGAAATTAATATCAAAACCTTTTGAAAAAAGAAGAAAAGAAGAAAAAAGATTGTTGCACTCTAGCAAATCCCTCAGGAACAGAATTTAAAAAATGGTGCACAAGTCTTAAAAGCAATTCTTAAGGTATAGTCTTCCTTAGCACCACCCCCTGAAAAAAGATCCATTCTGAGATAACCGTGCTGATAGTTGCGAGCACATTTTAGGACCTAAAATGACACTGCAAAGTGAATGAATGCGTATTTAACCATTCTATCCTGTGCCACCTCTTCTGGTTTTGTTTCTGGCTTCCCCCATGTCGAGGTAGCGATCGCCAAAGTAGATTTGATACTCAGCAATTTGGCCTAGTGTGAAACGGTTCATCTTTTTAAGAAGCCTGAAAAGACATGGGGACAAAGCAAGGACACGCACAGGACAAGCGCTTTCTAACAACTGATTGTATTATCGAAACAGCTCAGACTTTTAATCCATACGGAACTGTGCAAATCACATCTGCTATGCCTTAGGGCACATAGCTAAAACAACATAAAAAAGACATTCACAAAAACGCAGAAAGCAGGTGTATCTCTTTGTCTGATAGGGCTATGGAAGGATGACTAATGCAATTATCCTTGTGCTGGGAAATGAAAAAAGCTTCAGCAATTTTTCTAGATGTCTGGTTCCGATGAGTAAACAGAGTGACGGTATTATCATTGCTGGTGTTGCACACACATTTATTACAATGCAATGCAAGGTGTGTGTGGGGACGTCCTTTTAGGCTATTCATGTGTTCCCTTAATCTTGTGTTCACATATCTGCCAGTTTGACCCACATAAACATGCCCACACGTCATAGGTAATCTATATACGACCTTGTTCGCGCAGTCAACAAACTTATTCTTGAGCGTTATGGCGCACACTTCATCATTTTTACGCAGTCATATTTTCGATTCACTCTAGAGCACACACTGCCAATTTTTGTTTTTTACCGAAAATACTATTGCTTTAACACCACTAGCCACCTTTTTTAACCTATGAGACAGGCCGTGAACATAAGGAATCGTAGACGCTTTTGAAAAACTAACATTTTGCCTGCTTATTTCGCGAGTTGGTTGCTTATAATATTTCAGCTTCTTCACCCAAGCAACGCTGGCCGACTGCCGACGATTGGCTGATCACTGGGAAATAGCCGGCAGCCGACTTCACTGGCCACCAGGCATCTGAAAAGGGTCGGCCGGAGGTGCGCTGCCAGCTACGTCGCACTAGATCGGCTGCACGATTTGCACCACCGTTGATGGCCAAGTGAACGCCGAGCGTGCCAAACGCTTGTCGGGGCAACAAGTCGGCAACACGTCGTGCCGGCCTTGGTTGCCGGCAGAGGATTCGAACAGCGTGTATTATTTTAGGGCAGCATAAAATACACTGCAGGAAGTGTAAACAACTCCTACAGTGTGATTTTTTAAACATTACAAAAATCACCTGTGACACGCAACATACTTGTGGTCCTTGAGCTGATTACACCAAGTGGTAGAGATTATTTGTGCGAACAATCCAAATACATTATTGACTAAATAACAAAAATAATAGGGAGCCATTACATTCGTGCATGGTTTCTCCAGGCGTGCGTATTTACTTTAAGAGATTTTTTCGAGACCATCATTCGCCAAGTGTGCGACAGTATTTATACATGGGCGTTAAACTAGGCTTTTGTCGTTGTTCGATGCTTAAAACAGATTCTTACAAAAATAAACGTGACTGAAGCAACAGTGAACTTCTACCTCAAATTTGATGGCATAAATATTAAATCGTAAGATTTCATTCCAATTATTGCAAACTCAGTGGTTACAGTTAGTCAGTTGCAGTAGGTAAGGCAGTGTAATTTGAAGGTCATAAATGAACTTTATTTAGATAGGCGATTATTTATTTTGCTTTTTCATGCAAGTAATGTCACCCACTTGCATTAAACCGAGCTCACATAACACATTTATGTCATTTCTGAACTAAAACAGCCATTAAAAACCATTCTGTATAACTTAAAAGAAGCATCGTCTGTATACAGACAACATGAAGCATGAAAATTTTTGCGTGCCAGCGCTGCACCCTCTTTCGAAGAAGCCGCACATCTGCAGGCACACCGTCAGTGCCCAGAAGTGCTTTTGCCACCAAGAAAATGGGACACATGTCCGAAACAGCACCACTTGCGTTTGTCAAAATTTACGCGTGTACATCTAGGTAGTAACAAATTTTCAATTAAGTTAACGCGAATTTATCTTTTTTTAATGTGCAATGTAGTTACACCTTTACCTCCCACAGATAATAAGCTATGGCTGAAACCAGGGAACTATACAGTTACGACGGGTATATTCCTCGATATGCCTATTTGAAAAGTTTCTGTTATCCCATCACTTTGTCAGAGGTGACCATCATTTTAGCACAGCATTTCAAATGAACCCTTGTTTTTAATAAAAGACAACGCAGAAAGGAAAAAAGCTATAGTGAAACTACACTATGATCTATGTGCTCGGAGATGACAAATGGGATATGATGAATAGTGTAGCGTGGCTGTAGAGAGGCCTAAGATTACTCGCTGCAGAAGCGCGTAAAATATATATATACTCTAAAATTATGGGCGCGATGCGTGGGATGGTCAATGTATATGGATGGTGCACGAGGTTACCATGGTAAAACTGTAAAGGCGTTCACGTAGCACTACTGCTCTGCCCGTGTCCTTATATCCAAGGGCCGGGAGGCCAGTGCCTCGTTTAAAAATACCTGCCGCAGCAAGGGTCTCTCTGGCGAGGCCATGCTGCAGGTGGCATTAGTTAGACTTTGCTATTATGGTGAAGGTAGCACAGTCTGTCATAATTACAGTTTGTTTAATAATTCTGCTTCCTCTAAGAAGCTGATCACATTAGCCAAGGGTATTAAAGGCTCATCATCTAGGAGTAGCATCGGGTGAAATGGAATGCTTAACTTATAAAACGTATGAAAATGTTTTTGTCTGAGCGTTTCCAGCTGTGGGCAAGCTATTAGATGCGAAGTATCTTAAGGCGGAGCTCAATTCGGTGGTGGTGGTGGTGGTGTGCGGCGTGACCACCCTTACTGTGCATGCGCATACCCTCTCCACACACCTCCTCTCCCTCACCCTCTCCCCTCCCCTTTCCACTCTTCCTCTGAAACGTGGGCTAGACATGCCGAAATTCTCTCCTGCGCAACGCCGCGATGAGCTCGAGCGCATGCGCGTCCCCTCCCCTTCTCTCTCCTCTCCTACGCTGCCCCCCTCTCGCCTGCCTGTCGACCGCATTCCCCGCTCGCCCTGTGAGAATTAACGGCCAGGCTAGATGGAAGATACGACGCGCGTAGCGTCCCTCTTCGCATTCCACGACGCGAGGTCGGTAGCATGCCCAACGAACGCCAACGGAACGCGATCGTGCAAGTGCTCCAGCTTCGCATCGCCTCACGGTCCCCTTTAGCGGGAGATGGGGTAATTTTTAAAGTGTGTATTACTGTTAGTTCCTCGTGACATTTACTGCATGTTGGTGGTTCTTCATCTCTCAGCAAATAGTTGTGTGTGACGTGTGTATGGCCTATTCGTAGTCGGCACAGGACCACTTCAATAAAACGTTCTTGGCGAAAACACGTCTTCCATTCACCAAGGAGAGGTTTAATTAGATGGAGCTTGTTGTTTTGTTGTGATTTCCATTGATGCTGCCAATGTGAGGTGATGGCGCGGCGAACTGCATGAATCCCATCCCTAACAGGTATGTTGATCTTTGAGTGATGCATGTGTTTTGCCATTGCAGCTAATTGGTCCGCTCTTTCATTACCTGGAATACCAACGTGGCTCGGGACCCAGCAGATGCGTATGGTGTGGTCTTCAGGTAGGTGAGAAAGGATATTTAGAATATCACCTGTAAACGGCTCATACTGAGATTGAGGATTTAGGGCTCTGAGAGCACTTAAAGAGTCTGTAAAAATTACTGCTTTTTTATACTTTGAGCTAGTAATATTTCTTACTGCCATCAACAAGGCATAGCACTCAGCGGTGTAGACAGAGGCAAACTGCGGCAGTCTGGCTACTTGCTCGTGTAGTCCTCCTATAACATTTCTTGGAGCGCGCGGAATTCCTGCAGTATATGTTCACGTGGGGTGTATTGTTTTTTTATATGTGTTAGTGAAAAGTCAAGGTGTTTGGAGTAGTCATTCCAGGGAGCCAATCTAGCTGGTCTTCTGGTGATGGAGAGTGCTTCATTAGGGACATTTAGGGTGTGAAATTTTTCCTCAAATCTCAGTATTAATGGTCTAATGGCGTTTGGCTTATCCGTGTAGTGTAGTCGTTGGTCAGAGCATGTGATAATGTTTTAGCATATATGGTCTGGTGTAGAACAAACTCTGAGGACATATGTACACATCAGCTGCGTTCTCCTGTACTTCAAGGATGGTTCGTTACTTTCAGAGTACAAGCTAGGAATGGGCGAGGTCCGGTAGGCACCTGTTGCTAGGCGTATCCCTTTGTTATGGACAGGGTCTAGGCGCTTGAGGTACGAGTCTCTTGCAGAACATAGATAATGCTACCATAGTCTAGTTTAGTACGTACCAACGAACGATAGATGTGTAGGAGGCATTTACGGTCGGAGCCCCAGCACTTCCGGGACAAGACTTTGAGGACATTAAGAGTTTTATTGGCTTTGACCTTCAGATGATTAATGTGTGAAAGAAAGTTAAGCTTCTTATCAAATACTACACCCAAAAACCTTTGTTCCTGTTTTACTGGCAATAATGTTTCGTTTAGTTTAAGGACGGGGTCTGGTTGCAAGCCTCGTTTGTGAGAGAATGCCACGGCAACAGTCTTTTCCTCTGAAAAGCGGAAGCCGTTTTTGTTAGCCCATTGGATTAGCCTGTTTAGTGCGATTTGAGTCTGCCGTTCAAATGTCGCCATGTTAGCCGACTGGCATGCTATCTGGAGATCATCAACAAAAAGTGAGTGCATAAGAGTGGATGGTATGACCTGGTTTACATTTTGATGACAAAGAGGGTTGTGCTGAAGACACAGCCCTGAGGCACACCGTTTTCCTGAGTAAATGGACGTGAAAGCGTTGAGCCTAAACGAACTTGAAACGTTCGATTTGATAGAAAGTCGGACAAGCAGTTGAGCATCCTTCCGCGGATTCCTAGATCCGCCAGGTCTCGTAAGATACCATATTTCCAAGTTGTGTCATATGCCTTTTCAAGATCGAAAAACACTGCTAAGCAGTGCTACTAAGCAGTGTACAAAAAGGCTTCTCGAACTATGTGTTCAAGGCGAACGAGGTGGTCGGTAGTCAAGCATCCTTTCTTATAGCCACACTGATGGACATTTAATAAGTTATCGGTTTCGAGGACGTATGATAGCCTAACGTTAATGATGCTCTCGTAGGATTTTGCTATGCAACTTGTGAGTGCTATGGGCCTGTAGCTGGTTGGTAATGTAGGATCTTTTCCAGCTTTCAGAAAGGGAATGATGATAGCTTTCTTCCAATTTTTTGGCATTCTTCCAGTCTCCCAGATAACGTTAAAGAAGTGCAACAATGTCTTCACCGCTTCCTGGGACAGATGGGAGAGCATTTGGTAATGTATTCTGTCTGGACCGGGTGCTGTTTTCTTGCCTTGCAAAAGTACACTGTTCGTTTCCTGAAGGATTAAGGGGGCATTGTATGGTTTGTCCTTAAAACCTGTTGTGGGAAGCTTTTGTTTTTCCATTGACTGTTTATGTTTTAGGAAGGCTGTCGAATAGTTGGATGAGCTCGAAATAGTGCAAAAGTGCAGTGCTAGTAAGTCTGCCTGTTCGTCTAAGGTTGTCTGGATACTAGGAGTTGAGAGAATGGGGGTGGTATACGAACTGTAGTTGCCTGTAAACTTGTGCACCTGATCCCACATTCCTTTAGATGTGATGGAGCTGTTTACAGATGAGACGTATTTCTTCCAGGACACTTTTTCAGCCTGCCTGCAGATAAATCTTGCCTTTGCCCTTGCCTTTCTAAATGATACGAGGTTGTCTTGTGTGGGGTATCTACGAAAAATGCCCCAGGCCTTGTTTTGCACTTTCTTAGCCTGTGTGCACTCCCTTGTCCACCAGCGTTCAAGTTTGTTATTTAAGACGCCGGATGATTGTGGGATAGATTGTTCGGCTGCTGCGAGTATGCATGTAGTGACTGCCTCATTCATCTCATCAATGCTTAACCCGTGAAGCACCTCTATTTCTAGGGCAGCTTTTTCTGTGAACAGCGCCCAGTCTGCCAGATGTAGTTTCCAACGAGGTGGTCTAGATGGAGTAGTAGGGAGGGTTTGTGTGAGTTTTATGACAGCAGGCATGTGGTCACTGCCGAAAACATTATCTATTACGCTCCATTTAAAATCACAAATTAGCGATGGCGAGCACAGTGCTAGATCTAGTACACTCGTAGCTCCTGTTCTTGGGGAGCAGTAGGTGACGCTACCAGTATTTAAAAGACATACGTCATTGCCGAGGATAAAATCTTCGAGGATTTGACCTCTGATGTCAGTTGTAGTGCTTCTCCAGAGCGTTCCGTGCGCGTTAAAACCCCCTGCTATAACAAAAGGTTCAAGCAGTTGGTCAACAATATGCTCTAAATCCTTAACAATAAAATGCATATGCGGAGGAATATAAACGGAACATATGGTGATAGTTTTATGAGCTAAAATAGTGGTGGCCACGGCCTCTATGTGACTGTTGATCGTAATCTCTCTTGCTGCGATGCCGCTTTTGACGATGATAGCCACACCGCCAGACAACCGGCTAGCGCGAACGCGGTCGCGCCGCACTACACTGAAACTTTTAAGAAAGTTTGTGTGTTTTTTTTCCTAGATTGGTCTCCTGCAAGCACATGGCCATTGGAGAAAAGCTGTTTAGCATATCTTTTACATCACCTATGTTATGAAGGAGTCCTCTACAATTCCAATGGAGGATAAAAGCCATCTTGAAAATGAAAGTTTACAAAGAGGAAGTTAGGAATGAATAAGGGATGCAAAAGCTTGAGGTGACATGTCTAGAGATATTGTGGTTGCAACAAAAGGAACCATAACCTTTGAGGTTATGGAAATGCAAGCTTGTTTATTTTACAGGGCCTTTTTGAGGCCCTGTAATTAGGGTTTTGTCTTTTCTGGAGCGGTCGAGCGAGGCTCGCCGCTCCTTAGACGCTGCCTGCAGCGACTGGCTTGCGGTAGTGTCCGTAGCCTCTGGGAAAGTGTTGGACAGTCGCTCTAACGAGCGATCTGTGCGCCTTCTGGGCTTCGTCTCAGTGGACGAAGCCTTCGACACAACTGTACCCGAGGTCGATGGGGTCACCACCGTCTGCCCCCTGCCCTGGCTCGTGCCAGTGCATGTCGAGGCCTCCGGTGTGGCCGTGTTGGGTGGGGGCAAGGCAGCCTTGGCTGCTCCCGCCCTGGGGGCAAGTGACGGTCACTCCAGCACGCTGTGTGTAGTTTGGGCGGCCGCCTGATGCCGTCGTGGTGCTGCCCCCTGTTGCACCACTTCGGTAAATGATTTTCTCGGAAAGTATGGAGAAACACGTTGCCTTGCTTCGCGGAAACTGATGTTGTGCTTGAATTTCATCATGATAATTTCTTTTTCTTTTTTCCACGCTGTGCAGGATCTGGAATACGCCGCGTGGTCCCGGTCGCAGTTCGCGCAGTGGACTTTGGCGTTGCAGTCATCGTCTGTGGAGTGTCTCGCGGTACCGCACCGTGCGCAGGTAAGCTGCACGGCAACTCTGCGAAGCATGGCCAAATCGTTGGCACTTGAAGCAGCGCCGCGGATTTGGAATGTAGGGTCTGACAGGGAGTTTGAGATAGCCAGTTACTATTTCTTCTGGTAGTGTGCAAGAACTGAAGGTGAGTATTATGTGCTTGGTAGGGATTTCTTTGTTGTCTCTCCGCATTTTGATACGTTGTACTTGCATGACTTTCTCGTCTTTCCAGCCCGCCAAGAGGTCGCTATCGGTTAGGTCCATTAAGTCATCGTCCGAGACGACACCTTTCACAGTGCTCATGGTTCGATGGGCAGTGACAGTGATGGGTTTGTTCCCAAACGCTACAAGGTTTTGTCAGTTTCTGGAATTGCGACTTGTCCTTCACCTCGACTAGAAGGTCCCCACTTGCCATCTTAGTGGCCTTGTAGCCACTTCCGATGGTCTCAGTGAGGCACTTCGACACCAAGAACGGTGAAATGTTTCGCGCTTTCTTCTCTGTGCTTTCATAGTGTATAACATGGAACTTTGGAAAACAGTCTTCTTTCTTCGAAAGGAAATCAACGGTTGCATCGTTGCGTCCCCTTTTGTGGGGACGATCTGTTGAGAAAGGGTTAGGTGAGCCCATGAATAAGTTGTGTCTTCGGTAACAATGCCAGCCACCCGCCATCGAGCCCAACAAGGGGACACGACAGAGGCTGTGGTGTATCATGCCCTGCCCTGCCAGCTGTACATTATTACCATAACCGAATATGGTAACCCAAGGTTGGAGCACCACACAGGGTTAACCCTCACCGCCCAGAGAATGGAAGTAAATTGAAGAGAGGAGAAGACAGGAAAGATTAAAAGTGAGAGGGAAAGATGAAGCTGAGAAGAAAGAGAGACAGGAAAAGGCGACTGCTGATTTCCCCTGGGTGGGTCAGCCCAGGGGTGCCGTCTACGTGAAGCTGGGGCCAAAGGGGTGTGTTGCCTCTGCCGGGGGGCCTTAAAGGTCCAATCACCCGGCGTCGGCTCAACCCCCAGGATCCCCTTTTCCCCAAACACGGCTCATCCCATCCACGATGCCGAGCAGCCAGCGGGCGATGCGATTCGTTGCTTGCGACGAAGCACATTGCAGCTTCTTCGCTTCCACAAAAAAGCCGCAACTAGCGTGAGTTAGGCCTAGCCCTGACTTTGAGCAGTAAGCTCGGTCGCAGTGTGCATTGCTGTGGTACCCGATGTTCCAAAGTACATCATGCTCAATCGCGAGTACAAAAGTCGTCCAGCGATGGTCTTTGATCATCACGTGGTCCGAAGTGCTGACAAGTAGAACCTGTAACGGCGGGTTCCACGAGTTGGTCCGACACGCGCGTCTGAGATGTTCGCGACGAGCGGCGCACTGTCGTAGTCTGATGATTGAGGTTCCGCTTGCAGTTGTTAAGCTAAAGCGTAATTATATTCTAAGTGATCGTCGACCTGTGAACACAGAATGAACACATCACTAAGTAGCGCGATCGTCAACAACCGTGACCTCGCGAAGCGCAAGCTGCAGATGACGCTCTTCCAGAGCGAGCATCGGACCAATCGCGAGGCGTGCCGGAGCAACATCGTGGCCGCAGCCAATGGGAGACCTCGAAACGATCTTTAAACATTTACTTTTTGTACGCTCGTTTCTGAATGGAAGACCTAGCTGAAGCGGGAAATTTGAAGACGGAGAAATGCTCTTTCCGACGAGCCCAAAATGGCGGCGCCCGGTTGCACCACTGCGGAGCTATAATTTTTTAACATGAAAGTGTTTTATGCCGGGGTCCACCAAGAATTCAGTGGCGTATTTCCGTCACGGAAATGACGTGGCAAAAATTTACACGATCAGATGGCAAAGAAAAAAGTTCCGTCAACGGGCATCGAACCCACGACCGCTCGGTCCACAACAACAGATGCCGGGCACGCTACCCACTGCGCCACGGTTACAGACTCTGAAGGCTTTACAAACGCGCCTTTTATATCTACCATCCTCCCGGTCGACGGGGTGGTGTTGCCCTCTCGGAGCGGGAAAGTAAAGTAATTCGTCATTACTGTGGCCTCCGCGATCAGCACCTGCAACGCGTTACACGCCCGTCCCATTCGGCGCGTTTTCAATAGAAGTTCAATTTTGTCAATGCCTTAAAACAACGCGAGGTGGCGATCTTAGACCAAACGTCGTAGGGAGCCTACATGAACGGCCGGTCATGTAGGCTCTCTAATGCGTCGGCCTCGCTGATAGCATCATGCTAACCCAAACCAAAAATGGCTCTGCGACGCGCGCCTGCCTCACCTGGCTGTAACACTGCGTTCTCCGCTCACGCGCTCGCCCCGAGAAAAATCGCGGCCGGGTTACCGGGGCGGCACGACGCGTTTTGCGTTTCGCTCTAGTCCGGCCGTGGTGTTTAATCGCATTTTAACATGCCGCCGGATGGCGACCAAGTTCTGCGTCCAATATGTGACGCTCTTCTGGCTATCACACCTCGTTCTCTGAATACGCATTCACCGCTAACTACTACAGCTACCACAAGGGTTTGTTTAATCATTTAGCATGGACGTTAGTCGTCGGGATGGAGATGTACCACTAATCTCAAGGTGGGTACATCCACGTTAAACGGTGCTACAGCTGCCAGACATCAGCATACCTTGTGCAAGCTTTCTGATATCAATGTACAGTAAACGTTTAGTTACTTCTGTAAGGGCACGCTTTACTTTCGTGTTAATTCCGATTCCTATGACGGAGGGATCAACCATGTTTTTAGTATATGCTTAAAGACCCCTTGCAATTTTTTTGTCTGTAATTTCGCTTCGAAGTATTAAAAAAATATTCGAGAAATATTAAAAAAATTATTCGATTCACATTCAATCTTTATTATTCGAATTCGCTCCGCACTCAAAATTTTGCTATTCGCACAGCTCTACAAAGCAGGTTTGGTCGTGACAGTACCGGGCTCAAGCTGCCGCAGCAGATCTTCCAGGTTACGGATACGGATGGGCTCGGCAGGATCGGCCATGCAAGGCTCGGGACGTGGCAGGTCCCGCCGCGAATCCTGTCCTGGGCTAGCATGTGACGAGGCTGAGTGCAGCGCCTCCAGGATCTCCTCGTGGTAGCCATTGAGGCTCTTGAGCGTGCGCTCAACCTCACTCAGCGTGTCACCCCCTGCAGCAGAGGCCAGTGGCGGCCAGCCGCCATCCTTGGCCAAGTCCTTAGGTGAAAGCTCCATGAACGTCTCGTCCGCCTCATCTGGCTCCTTCCGCTTCAGCTCCTGTAGCTTGTCTTCCCTGCATTGCAATGACACAAATCTCTTTTCAAAGTGTCGTGTAAATACCTTGGCTGAAAGCTTTGCTGACAGATCAGAAATTCTTATAAGCATGTACCACATTAAACAACTTGGGATCAATCACAGTTTGGGCAAAACAAACCTGGCACTAATTATTTACTATCTCTTCACCTTCAATAGCATGCTAACACAGTGAGCACGGTATGTTGACTCGTGGGATGGTTGTAGCTAGAACAAGTGCTACCATGACAGTTTCGCTTTGGCTTTTCCCACTGTGAGTGGACAGTTGAATTTTGTTTATCAGCTTGTACGTCACCACATTGACTTTCCTGGCTGTCCCTCAACCATGCACATTGAGGAAGTAATACACTCACAAGAAAATAATGGGAGAGAATTTTGAAATGCGATTATTTGTGAAGACAAACAATGAGTGCGTACACAGAAGGCAAGCTTTTTACTTTATTTGTGCAGCAGTAATAAATGCAAGAAGGGAAGTAATGTAAAATGATTTATTACTTTTTACCGAAAGCCCAATTACAATCACAGGGCAGTACAGTCAGATCTCAATACAATGAATCTCAAGGGACCACTAAAAATTGTCCGTTAATTTAAAATATTGTAGTGAAAAAAATTGAAAATTCATGCTAAAAAATTGTAAATTGAAACAAAAGGAGTCGCCTACCTTACATTCGCAAACACATTAGGGCAAAAAAACAAAACAACCCACAACACGGAGTATTTCAGAATGAGTGCATGTTTATTTGAAGAAGACCAGGATCTTTGCCTGGTGGCTGCAGATCAACTGCTGCAAGACGAACTCTTCAAAGTGCCCATCTTCTTATGCACTTCTAAACTTTGGCATTAGATACTGATTCCTCACATTGGTTCGCACGTGCTGTTTCAGCATCGTCATCTCTCTCATCACCATTTCCTTCATCGCGACAAACTAGACTGATCTCACGTTAACTAGAACTGACAGTCAGGCGAGTTGGTACGAATGCATTGCTTAACAATGGCGCGGCAGGGAAGACTTTTAAGAGGGAAGCTTTTAAGCTTTTCGTTGCGCCAAGTAGTGCGAACAGTAATTATCATCATCATGAACCAGTACGCGCTCTCTTCGTCCTCTTCTTGCTCTCAGTCACTTTCTTCATCTTATGCTTCGCTCCCAAAACACGTGTTCCGATTTCTCTGGCTTGGCCTGTAATAACCCTCATGGGCGAGAGGAGAGAAAGAAAGAAAGAAACAGAAAAACGTGGCGAAATTCCTCGTGAGGCGGCGGGATTTGAACCCACGTACCCACGATCTGAACGCAAGCGTCTTAACCACTTGGCTATCCAGGCACACCGACAGAGCATAGCGTAGCCTTGTATGGGTAGCCAGCGCTGTCCAGGTGGCGCACCTAAAATGTACAAGCTGCGCCGCCCTGGCGACCTAGCTGAGAAACAACCAGTAATACAGAGCCGCCGCAAGGCGTACGACGGCACGTTTCAACGTGCCCTCACATACTTCGTGGCACGTTCAAACGCACGCTGAACGTCATTTGATACTACCGCGGCTTTTGCTCGATGTGCGTCGTTTTGTAGGTACTTTGGAACGCGCAAGACTAGCGAAGATCGGGACACATCGCTGCACTGTGGCGCAGCCGGTGAGCAGCGATGCCACCGATTATTCTTCGCTTATGTGCGCGGACGGGTACCTCCGCGAGAGTGTGCTGTCGAAAGGATGGAAGCTGTCCAATGCGAAGTATGTCTATGACGTGGAAGAAGCTGGTTTTCGAAGAGACAGTGCTTGTGACCTTTCGGCGAAGTGTCAAGCACCGCACGACGTAAACTTACAGGTAAGTGTGTTCAAATAGCGCTAGCAAGCTTGACGGTGTATGCAGTGTGCTCGTTCTGCACCCACTTTGAAATAAAATTAGTGCCTCAGGCATCATTGAAAACATTCAGCTCAGTGAGTGACAGCCGTTTTGAGCGAGCATATCACATTTACGTAATCTGTAGTTACAGCTCTCGTACTATATTACAGAAACTGTTTCGCTACACGCTTTGCTTTACGGTGTAAAGACTGCGATACGAGCAATTAGTGGGCACATGCAAGCCGTTAAAAATTTTTAACGGCTGTCATGTGCCCACTAAATGTTCGTATCGCAGTCTTTAAAAAGAAGTTTTTGAAGTTGAAGGTGAAGCGTGAAATAAATGTAAAAAGGCCGGTGTGAAGTAGAGATCAGTGGTGTTAGTGGAAATACAAACATGTCGCAGGTCTCGTGCTTTAACGACGTCGACTCGCCATCGTCTGCAGACCGTTTGCAAACTTGCGATCGGCCGTCGTCTAAGCCTGATACTTAAAAAAAAATGCCTTTGAGGAACCTAGTGCTAATTGACTTCGTGGTGGTTCCGAGTTTGACATGCAGTGTGTGATCAGCAATGGAACATGCGTAGACAACATGGTTTTTCTAGCGGTCATGGATTTGTAACCGGTGTACAGCTGTGCACGTGACATTGACGTTTTACTTGAATGTAACGCGAGTTTTTTTCTAGATTTTTGCAACCTAAAGTCGACCCTCGCGTTACAATTGAACACCGAAATTTTATTTTTTCTCCCTGGACGTAATGAAATGGCATCCCTGGCGTTACAATCGTGGTCACGTTACAATCGAGTAAATACGGTATGTGTAATGTACGGCGCGATGCTTACGCAAACTAAGCTGTCATGTGCTTTCTTTAACTTTTTCAAGGCCAGTTTCAAATAAAAGATTTGTGATGTTTTCCAGAGCGCCAACCCATGTGCATCGGTGGAAAGCAAAGCCGAAGGGAGTCAACTATGCTCTGGACTATTTTTTTTTTCAGTTATTAAAGACATTTTTGATTGTGGCATTTGTGAATACCGCCGGTCTCGACGCTTCTTTTTCCTCGTTTAATGATCGCGCACGGCGGCTTGGTTCAAGTTAGCAGCCACTCGTATTTGTTTGTATGCCCGAGTGTTTCCAGCCGTTCCCGGCAGGGCGGCGCACCCTGTCCGCGGAAACTCCAGCGCTGGTTCCCCATAGCAAAAGGGAAGGGAGGGAGAGAGAGTAAAGCATAGCATATAAAGAATGAGAAAGAAATAGAAAAAAGATAGAAAGAAAGAGGAAGCAAGCAAGAAATAGAGAGTCCGACAAAGATAGGAAAGAAAGAGAAAAAAAAAGAACGAAAGAAAAGAGAGCAACAAATAGAGACAAAAAAGACAAAGTAAAAATAGAGAGGTGAGAGAAAAAGAATACAGTGGAACTTCGATTATACGACTTTCAGGGGACCGCGCAAAATCGTCGTATAATCCGGGCGTCGTACAATCGAAAAACCGAGAATATAGGCAGTGACGGTCATTGTTGCCCCACAACAGCGGGCACATAATGCCTAAGAAAGTCCGCGGCACAAACCTACGCTGCTCCGAGGAACGTAGATTAAATTAATTGAAAAAATGACAACCGCGCATTTTATCGGAGGTGTGAACGAACCTTTATTTCTCACCTTTTAAAAAAATCTGTGATTTTCTTCTGAGAGTTTGCCCAGCCACGATGCATCAGCTTTCTTTCGATAGCTGCAACATCTAGCAGCAAGTCGCCGATCTCGTCGCGTGCGCAAGCAAACCGCCGAATGTGGTCGACGTAGCACAACACGTCCGCGTAAGTCGAAACGGACGCGCTAGCCCCTGCAGCGTCGTCCATCTCTTCCTCGTCGGAAGTTCCCGCAGTGTCGGGACGCACAGTTTCGATAATGTCATCCAGCGACACTTTACTGCACACTGCAACGTCGTCGTCGGCACCAACATAGTCCGCGAAAGATCCAGGCAGCTCCAGGCTGCCGAACTCTGGTTCGTCGTCAACAGGCACTGCAGCTTCACTGGTAGAACACGCACCACTTCTATTAAAGCCGCAGTGCCTGAAGGAGTTGGCGATGGTTTCTGGCATGACTGCGTCCCATGCACTAGCAATGTAGTGCATTGCATCAAGCACAGAAAGCTTCTTATCCAACTGCTTGCATTCCATGCCCGCCAGCCGACGCTGCACCAGAAACTTCCGATATTTCTGTTTCATGCACTTGATGACGCCAGCGTCAAGTGGCTGCAGCTGGCTAGTGCAATTGGGGGGCAGAAATACAACTTTCACATTTCTCAAATGCGACATATCTGATGGATGGCATGGCGCATTGTCAAGCAGAAGAAGAATCTTTCTGTTCTTAGCCCCCATTTTGGAGTCCAGCTGCTGCAGATATGTAGAAAACATAGCAGCCGTCATCCAGGCTTTCCGGTTGAACGTGTACTGGCACGGCAGCCTTTTCAAATTCCTGAAGCATCGCGGCTTCTCAAACTTGCCGATCACGAGGGCAGGAAGCTTTTCAGAGCCGTCTTCATTAGCGCAAAGCAATACGGTAAGACGCTCTTTGCTTCGCTTACCCCCATGACAGCTCTCTCCTTTGAATGGCAATGTCTGTTCTGGCTGCATTTTATAAAATAATCCAGTTTCGTCCGCGTTGAACACGTCGGACGGCGTGTATTCCCATATCAATTCCGGCAGCAATGCAGTCCACTTTTCTACAGTGTCGGAGCTGACTGACGCGCTCTCTCCACAGCAGCGGCTGTACACAACTCCACTGCGTTTTTTAAAGCGATCCAACCAGCCATTGGAGGCTTTAAAGTCGTCAATGCCGCAGCGCAATGCAACTGTCTCAGCCTTCTCCTTCAAAATTG